>NC_141456.1:65102500-65747500 GCF_015680905.1 Coptis chinensis
TGGGTACGTAGGCAGCCATTATTTGGTTCAGTTTTATCTCCCCCAACATCAAATTTCTCTATTTCTTAGTGTGTTCTTTACCATTGCTCTCGTTGTGTTGAAGCAGTCTACTGCCGAAACAATAGCCATCACTTAAGTTTGGACTTGCTATATACATTGGTGCACGCTTGAGGTTGCATTCCAATTCATCTCGCTTTGAATCTCCAAAAGATGAGAAAAGACATATTCTTTGTATAACACAAAGAAAACCATTGTTAAATCAATGCCTGATAAAAACAATTTATATACCTTTCAATAAATGAGAAACGGGTCTTACAACAACTATAGCAAGTGCATTGGCAAGTAGTTCAACTACTAATAGAACATATTAAGTAAATAGATCCTCGACTACTGATTTGAATATCATTATTACATCTAGCCTGGGAAAAACTCTAGTACATATGGAAAAAGAAGCAACATGAGCAGAACAGGCTAATGGCCATGATATAGTAAAAGGAAAATCATAAATTGTGTATATTTGAGATATTAGTTATTGTTTAAGATGCATCGAAACCAATAGCTACAATTAAGGAGCTCAAATTTTATCATCGACTCCATTTCCCAAACAAAAAATAAATCCTGTTCAATATGTGATTTTGAGTCAAGATGACCATAAACCATTTCTTATATTAGCATTAACTGATTCAATAATTAATATACCAAATCCTTCAAACAAACCGTTTTTTTCCACTGCATTTGATGCCTTTTCACAATTTTAAGTCTATATAACCAAATCAAACATAATTAAAAGGATTCGAGTTCTTCTTCCACTATCGGAAAAATCCTTGCGTCCTTCGTAGTTCAAATGAAAAGGATAGAAAGTTTTTGCTAAAAATACACCCTTAAAGAATGTCAAGAAGGAAATCACTAACCAGTATATATAAAGTTGCTCAATAAAAATCCCTAGAATCCCAAACCAAATACTTGAGGTAGAAAATCGTAAACTGATAAGCATCCAAAAGTATATTATGAAACCCCATTGAGACATATAAATTTGGTTAATTATGTGTTTAATAATCATGAAATAAATATGTTTTCATACTTTTGCAGGTATTTGCAGTAAACATGGAAATATTGGTTAAACCTGCAATAAAGCCCGAGGAACGGCGTATATATGAATTTTCTCAAATCCACGTAGAAGCATCATACTTCCAAAGCTCCTACCTCTCGAACCAGGACTCCGAATGCGACAAGAGAGCTGCTCAGACAATCAGGGCGATGAACTCTACGCATAGGCGGGAAGTTGTAAAACTGCCCAAAATACCGGACTGCCACTGGACTGCACATGGACCCACTATGCGGGGCCACAAGATTGGATGAGTCATCAATCATGGAGCATGTCAAGACAAAGATAACAAATTATTGGTGCAAAGTTGACACCTTGCATGTAATAAATTAGATTAGGTGTTAATAGTGAGAAAAAGGCAAGGTGTCACTTTGTTTTAATGTGGTAGATAAAAATGAATCAATGTGGTTTGATAATTCACGTGGGAGGAAATGAGATTTCTCTCAAATGGAGAAGAAATTAGACAAAGGTGGGGGATACTCCATTTACTCCCTTGACTTATTTTCCTCACATGGCATTATTTTAGTTCCTTAGTGAAAATGAGAAGTTAGTTTTTATTTTATTTGCAAAAAGCTTGTAATAGTTTTAATGGAGGAACACTTGTTCTTCTAGTCCTTCTAGAAATATATAAGTGAGTTTGGTTGTGGATTCTCTCTCTCTCTCTCTCTCTCTCTCTTTTCTCTTTTTGAGTTTTTAGTAGTTCATAAGTCCTTGTCCCAAGGATCATGAGCTAACTTCCCTTTGGGGAGTTAATCCAACTCATGTGAGGGAAAAACATTGGTTGTGAGTTTGGTAGGTTTTAGGATAAACAACTAACACTACATCCTATCCCAAAATGATAGTTGGTGTAGTGTCTAGTTAGAAATCAAACAATGAGCTTAGAGATAAGTCATTGTTTGGTTTCACTTGCTAGCATGTATGAGCTCTTAAGTGAGCCATGCATGCTAGGGATCAATTATATTTTTCCGTTAGGGACTTGTCTATGAGTTTAGGAAGAATAAAACCTATTTCAAATCAACACTAATGGTAGCTCACATGAGGAGGATTAACTCTCCAACTTCTCTTCCAAATTTCTATTTTTAGTATCAAGTGCATGTTTTCAACTTAATGTTTTCTTAATGTTTAAGTAGGAATGATAAAAATCTAACATTTATAATAGACCCTTACTCCTTAGTTCCTTATTGTAACATCAATTTGTAGTTGTTCTATACTTTAGGTAGTTGAATCCTTATTCTAACTCTACTTTCAGCGAAGATCGTGAGTAAGGAACCTTGATTTCTTTTGCTTCAATTTAGAGTTCTAAACTCTAAGTGGTCGTAAAAGCGAATATCAAATGGGCGCCGCTTGTTCTAAAGCCATAGAACTTGGGCTACAAAGCGAAAGTTGCATCAAGGGGAACCCCATTCTCTTTCTTTCTTTACGTTTCATTTGTTTTTACGTTTTTTTTGTTTTTTTTTTCGTATTTTGCCTCGTAAACAACCTGTAATCCAAAAAAATTTTCGTTCCACCTTCAGGTACCAAAAGTTAGGACTGGGAAACATCATTTCAGCAAATTATAAGACATCTGTGAAAATTCGAAGTCATTCTGAAAAAAAGACCAGCGTCTTTGGGTGGAGCAGCGTCTTGTGAGTGGGACCAGCGTCCTCGGGTGAATTTCTTCATTATTGCTCATTTTCAGCCACCGGCATCTCGATCCACCTTGATCCTTTTTCAGGCCTAAATATTTGGTCGATTACGGAAAAAGTCGATAATCCTTTGGGATTACTCGGCGTCGGCGAATCGAAGCGTCTGTTTCATATCTTTGGCAGAAAGCGGGGAAGCTTCTGAGGTTCAATTTTCAGTATTATTGTAATTTATTTATATTATTATTAGTATGTTTTTCTGCATGAATGCCATGTATATAGTATTAGGAAAAATTTATGGATTATTATTTAAGCTTTAGCCTCGAATTATGCATGAATCAAGTTAAGTATACCGGTAAATATTTATATCACGATTACGGACATGAATTGCATATGAATGTATATTTACATATTAATGGTATTGTATTGCATGGGTATATGTCTTTCACATTATAAATGTTGCTTGTTAAATGTTTGATATTTCTCTCATTATCATTACCGCGGTATTGTATATTAAGTCGATTTTGTCAAGAAAGAGGAGAACATTCCAACGAGGGTTAAAATCTTAGTTGGGTAAGTTGTTTCTAAACCTACGGGGTAAAAGCTGCTCTCTATAGGACATTCGCAATCTCAATGAGTATTGTCGAAATCGATTTATTATGCAATACAAAAGTAAGTATTTTAGTTTAGGTATAAAACTTTGCATGTTTAGTTTTGTCATCTATTAGCATTATGTATCTTGTATTAGGTATGCTAAGGTATTTAGATCATTATGAGTGATTCAAATTCACATTCTTGTTGATATACATTTCACGTAATATCGATTTACAAATTAAGCGTACATATCATTATTCTTGATGTATATTTGCATGCGTATGGAAATATTTATCGATGACACAAGTTTGCCTATTAGGTATAGCTATCATTATGAGTAGAGTACCTTCACATGCTACTGCACCTAGTATTGTATGAGTAGATCGTATTTGTATGTTTGTATTTTTAAACCTTGCATAAAAAAAAAAAAAAAAAAAAAAAAAAAAAAAAAATTAAATTAAATTAAATTAAATTAAATTAAAATTAAAATACCACCTTTGCATAAATTTTAATTCCATAAATCTTAATCATATTCAATGGTGTCTAGGAAACTTGAAAGATTGAGGTTACTTAATTAGAACCGTGCTTGCGGAAATCCTCCCTCATATCTATCTTGTGACACGTACATTTGGTTTATGCACACGTATTCTAGTTTCACCTTTGCTATGTTAGCGGCAGCTTAGGCATATGTTGTTGAACCCTAATGCTTAAGATAATAATAAAATTCGAGTCCTCATAATTCCTTACGTAAGTTAGATCTAATTTTATGCTTGCATGAGATTAAAGGTGCGGTTCCACTAAAGAAATTGAACAAACCTATCGTCGAAAAAATACGATAAGCAATTGCGTAAGTTCTCACATAAAATTGTTCTTCTTACGCTAATTACCTTCATCACAATCGCCATTCGCCATCAACTTCGTCATTATGGCCGGCGATCCTCCACCAGCGAGAGAAGCCCCTCTCGGACTTCTATCTTTGCATTCTGGGGAAGGACCTTCTTCGCATTAAAACTGAGGACATTGTCGGTGATTTTCATTATCCCACCAAAGCGTCTTGGTTTGTTACCAATATATCATGGTTTGGAGCACGAAAAACCGTACAATCATCTTCGTAGACTTCAACAAGTGGCAACAACATTTCATCATCGGTGATCTCTAAGGAACAACTCTTTGCCCATTTGTTTCCATTCACTTTAAGCGGAAAAAGCATCAATCGGCTAGCGGGGACAACAATCACAATCCATAGACACATGGAATAAACTAGTTCAAGCTTTCATGCTTCGGTTTTACTTTCGAAGAAAACAAGCTGAAATGCTTGAGAAAATTCAATTCTTCGTCAAAATCCTCATGAATCCTTTACGGAAGCATGGAGTCGTTTTCTTGATCTTACGTTAGAATGTCCTCACCACCAACTAGAAAAATTTTGTCCTTGTTCGTTCATTCTTTAATGGTGCAATGCGATCATCAAAAAGAAACTCTTGATATAATGAGCGGAGGTTGCTTCATGGACAAAGGAACTCTTGAAGCTTATACTTTTCTTGAAAAACAAAGCGAAAAAAGGTATACACTTTGGGGTAACAGCGAGCCGTCTAGATCATCAAAGGATCTTTGCTACAAAAGCCACATCTATTTTTGAGGTAAAACCGATCACGAAATAAAAAATTTGATAGAATCCTAACTAAAAAGTAGATGCACTTGCGGTTCAAGTAAGCGATCAACTACCAAAACCGGTCATGAGCGTTGACACCGCTCCTTGTGTCCTTTGTCTTAGTCGATCATCGATGCATATTGTCCTTTGTTATATGCTTCCCTACTCAACAAGCGGAGGAGGCATGTGCATTCAACATTCGATGCACCGTGGAGACAACATCGAATTTAAGCGGCGTCAAAATAACCAACAAATGGGGGCTCCTCACGGTTTAAGCTAATCAACACATTCGACCTACCAATAATTTTATTCCATACCGCCAAGGAAATAATCAACAATACCAACAAAGGTCGATTTCAAAATAATTCTAATGCTAATTATCGGACCAACCCTTGACCTTGTTCGGCTAATCCAAATCCCAACTATAATCAACAACTTCTAAGCAATAATCGAGAACTACTACATTTGCACAACTGCGCCAACCATTTACGGATAGGACAAATGAGACTTTCTTGGCTTACATGAACCAGCGGTCTCAAATTTTAGCGTCTATCAACAATCACTTCACAATTGGGCAAGAAAAAGTCGAGAAAGGCGTGTTTCTGCCAAGCGGTTCAAACCCTAAACCGACAAACCACGACCTTTGAACTTCACAATGCCCACTGGTACAAGCACCCCAACCAAGGTGAGGTGCATGCAATCACTACTTTACGATCTGGAAAAAGCGTAGACAATCGGATCATTATGCGGATGATCAACCAATGGAAAAAGAAGGTTCAAGGATTCTAGTTCTAATAATGAACCTATGGAAGATTCCCCGATACAACAAAGTCAACACCTCGAATGTAGGAAACAAGCAAGTAGACCCCTTTGCCAAATTCAGGCCCTAAGGCACGTTTTCGGCCGCGGCAGCAAAGAATAAACGATGACAATTTTCTTTGAAATTCGAGACTTTTCAAAATTTAACAATCAACTTACCTTTTTTCGATGCCTTAAAATTACTACCAAAACATGCAAAATTTCTAAAGATATGTGCACCACAAAAGGAGAACTAATGTTCCTCGACAAAGCGTTCCTCATTTGAACGGTTTCCCTCCATCACCGAACACTGATGGTATTGTAAAATACAAGGACCACTGGTCGACCAGCGGTTCCATGCACCTTAGGTGACAAATACCGCGACTCTTTCTGGCTATTAGACCTAGGAGCTAAGCGTGAACTTACTTCCATATTATTTATTTAAACAATTAGGTCTTCATGAACTCAAACCTACCACCATGACTCTACGGTTAGCGGATCGTTCCATAAAAGTATCCAAAGGAATTGTGGAAAAGCGTCCTTGTAAAAGTCAAGATTTCTTATATCCTGTAGACTTTGTTATTTTGGATCTGAAGTTGCTTGTGATTCCATTCCTATCATTTTAGGGCGTCCGTTCCTTGCCCTTTGCTAATGCTCTTATTAAGCTGTCGAGATGGTTCCATGACCATGTCGCCCGGAAATCTTTCGGTCGAGGTGAATGTGTTCAAGTTAATGAAACAAATTCGAGGCGACATTGATGGTGAAGTCAGCGGGATTAATGACATTCATAAAGAGTATTTCTCAAACTCTTTTCACGAGGATGAAGTGTACCAATTTCTTTCCTTTAGCGACTCGAGTTTGAGGGCGATGATTATACAAAAGCGAAGTAAATGAGTTATTAGAGTCGATTACCATTAATTGACCCTACAGCGGTGATGTCTAGTAACTTGGATGATCATCCCTCTTTTTACTACATGGATGATGACCTTCCTCAAGAATCTTTAATACCAGCTCCGCCCACCCTGAATTAAAACCACTTTCGCCGAATTAAAATCGTCTGACTTGATCTTTGATGGTGCGTCACCGGTTATTATTTCTTCACAATTAAGCGGCGATCGGGAAGCTCGTTTAATTAATGTCATTCAACAACATCGTTACGCTATTGGATGGTCCCTCGATGACATTAAAGGCATTGAACCTAATGTGTGCACCCATCATATACACGGAAGAAAATGCTAAGGCGTCAGCGTGAACCACGGCGTCGCCTAAACCTACCATGAAAGATGTGAGTGCGAGAAGAAGTGTTAAAATTACTAGATGCGGTATTATTTACCCTATCTCTCGATAGTGTTTGGGTGAGTCTGTACGCGTAGTTCAAAGAAATCGGCATTACGGTTGTGCGAAATGATAAAGATGAATGCATTTCATTTCGTATCGATAAAATGGCGAATATGCATTGACTATCGCAAACTTAATGCCGTCACTCGTAAGGATCACTTTCCACTTCCATTCATCGATCGGATGCTTTCGAGCGTTTAGCGGTCATGCCTATTCTTTTTTTCTTGATGGTTATTCGGTTATTTTCGGATAGTCATAGATCCTGGCGATCAAGAAAAACAGCGTTCACTGTCCATTTGGAACATTTGCATATAGGCGAATGCCTTTCGGCCTTTGCAATGCACAGTACTCAATATTTGCATGCTTCATATTTTTCGAGTGATATGGTTGAGCGGTTTATGGAAGTATTCATGGGCGATTTCTCAATTTATGGAGATTCTTTTCGATATTTGTTTATCAAATCTTGAAAAGGTCTTTACGTTGTGAAGAGAAAAACCTTGTTCTTAATTGGGAAAAATGCCATTTCATGGTTACTAAAGGAATAGTTTTAGGACATATCGTTTTCAAAGGGCCGGAATCGAAGTAGACAAAGCTAAGATAGAAAAAATTGCTTCACTTCCTATACAAAAACTGTTGAGACATTGGGCGCATTCTTAGGACATGCGAGGTTTCTATAGGAGATTTATTCAAGATTTCTCAAAGGTTGCTAGACCTTTAACCAATCTCTTGCTTAAAGATGCGCTTTTTGATTTCAATTTCAGTTGCAAACAAGCCTTTGAGGTATTAAAACCGCATTAACTACGCTCCTATAATTCAACCACGATTGGTCTAAACCTTTTGAATTAATGTGTGGTATGGCGACTATGCTATTGGGCTGTACTAGAACAGCGCCGAGAGAAGATAAACCGGTTGTCATTTACTATGCGAGTAAAACCCTTAATGAAGCTCAGCGTAACTATACCACCCGAGAAAGAGTTTCACCATTTGTTGTATCTGGCGTTAGATAAGTTTAGATCCTTACCTAGTGGGTTCTCAACTATTGTCTACTGCGACCATGCGGCGCCGTTATCTATTAGCGAAAAAAGATGCAAAACAAAGGTTGATCCGATGGATTCTCCTTTTGCAAGAGTTTACTCTCGAAATTAGAGATAAAAAGGTAGCGAAAATGTGGTTGCGGACCATTTATCAAGACTTGTAAGTGATGTTGATCGCGATACCGAACCTATCGTGATTCCTTTCGGATGAACACTTGTACTCTATTTTTTCGTCCCCCTTGAGTGCTGACATAGTAAATTACTTAGTTACCGAGGAAGTTCCTTTATCTTGGTCTCGTAATGGCCGGAAAAAGTTTTTATCCTTTGTGAAATTCTATTTACGGGATGATCCCTACCTCTTCAAATTATTGTTCGGACCAACTAATCCGCCGTTGCATTCCGGTGGGGAACACAGCGATGTGTTATCATACGCCATGAACAATCTTGTGGTGGTCATTTTAGTGGTAAGAAAACTGCGGCCAAGGTTCTACAATGTGGTTTTATTGGCCGACACTTTGTTTAGAGATGCACATGAGCATTGCAAAGCATGCAATCGTTACCCGGCCGATTAGGTCGCATTACTCAGCGCAATATGATGCCCTTAAATCCCATTCTAATTGTGGAAATCTTTGATGTATGGGGCATCGACTTCATGGGTCCATTTCAAATTCTCATGGCTTCCTATACATACTTGTAGCAGTTGACTATGTGTCAAAATGGATTGAGGCATTGGCATGTCGTGCTAGCGATCATAAAGCGGTAGTTTTGTTTGTAAAAGAAAATATTTTTCTCGATTTGGTGTTCCAAAAGCTATAATTAGTGATGGGGAAAACATTTTGCGCAATAAAATTTTGAATCATTAGTAAAGAAATATGGAGTCGCGCACAAAGTGGCAACTCCGTATCATCCTCAAACCGATTGGTCAAGTAGAAGTCTCTAATCGAGAAATAAAATCCATTTTGGAAAAAGCTGTCAATCCATCTAGGAAAGGCTGGTCTCTACGATTATCGATGCCTTGTGGGCATCTGAGCGACTTTTAAGACACCTATAGGGATGTCTCCGTATCGCCTCGTTTTTGGAAAACCTTGTCATCTGCGGTTGAACTTGAGCACCGTGCCACATGGGCCATCAAAAGCCTCAATTTATAAACTAGCGTTGGCGAAAAAAATTGCAGTTAAATGAGCTTGAGGAAATTGAATTGATGCCTATGATCTCTCGAAATCCTATAAAGCCAACATGAAAAGAGTGCATGACAAGCACATATTGCGAAAAGAGTTCAAAATCGGTCAAAAAGTTTTGATGTACAACTTCAAGATTACACATTTTTCGGGGAAAATTAAAAACTTCGATGGTGCGGTCCTTTCCTTTATCTCTGCTGTCACCCCCTTATGGGGCTATCTCGTGAAAAGCGTAAATGATGGTAGCGAATTCCAAGTAAATGGCGGCGCCTTAAACATTATCATGAGTTCGCTCTCGGATGTCGAAGAGACTCTTCTCGATGATCCGATCTACCACGGACTAATAGATTATTTGGTGTACTTCTTTCCATGTATTTAAACAAGGAAAAGTATGCCATTAGGGTAGCGGGCCCTCTTCTATTTTCTTTTCTAAAATTCCTAGAGTGTGTGGTTGCAAAGCGGAACCTTAGTCCACAAAAACTCTAATTGAGGCCGAGTATAAATGTCTTACGATGTCGAGCAAAGCGTGCCTCGGGGAAAACAATGGGTACCAAAATTTTCAACTCCTTCTCTTTCTCTTCCTTTTTTCTATTCTCTTCCTCGCGAACTCCAACTCATCATTTGGTCCAAATCTCACCCATCTCGAATTGGTAATGGTGCGTAGTACTTTTTGCTTTCAGCGGCGGCGAAAAGGATGGGGTGGTGTATGGCTATCAAACTCCTTTACTGTCGGTCTTGATCTTTTATCGAGATGAGCGGTATAAGGTATATTATTATCGACACCAGCTCAGCGGGATAAAACCGTCGTCGTCCGTTGCTCCCCGGGTTGGGATTCGTCTTGGGATCGGCGTTAAAAGATTAGTCTTGAGGATCGGCGTTAAAAAAAGGATATTAAAAAGTCTTGAGGATCGGCGTTAAAAGACTCACATTCGTCTTGAGGATCGGCGTTAAAAGAAATTCGTCTTGAGGATCGGCGTTAAAAAAAGACTTGAGGATCGGCATTCGTCTTGAGGATCGGCGTTAAAAGACTCAACATGTATATACGTTTTGTTTTATTAGCACCCGGCATGGTGCCCAAAGGTCGTGATATGCACCATCGGATATTTCATAGTTAAATGCGGGCAATGGATTCCCCAGGCCAACCCATTCAGTTTTCTATGTATTTGTTTGAGGCGGTTTGAGGCTATACCATATGTACTAAGGGTAATATTATTATTAGACCATTGCACATTGGTCAAGGATGGTACCGATCCTAAACCCCTAGGCCCCAAAACATAAAGGATAAGCCGCGATGCGGTTTGGATTGGGTTCACCGAGCCGACATGAAAGTTACTGAGTTAAAATTTGTTTGTGATGTGTTGTTTTATTTGGATTTCGGTGTTGTTGACCGTTCTTCTCGACTTGTACATTTGTATATAAAGGATAAATAAATAAAAACCAAAATTGTAAAAAAAAAAAAAAAAAAAAAAAAAAAAAAAAAAAAAATTTTTGAATGTGATTTTTCATATTCTAATGGATGGCATTTTAATCTTGATCGTTTGATATCTCATCGGTAAAATTCGGAGTTGAAACGAATCGAATTTCCAAGTTTGAAGTTTGAACATTTCGGGACATAAGAGGAATTTCTGTAATTCATTTGTACTTGGGCCAAAATTTTGACCCGACCCAAAACCCACGATCGATTTTTACAAAGCCCGCAGCGGGGCACCGCGCGTTCCCCTCTATTTTCTTCTTCCACAAAACCGGATCTTGGTCCCTGACATAAACCCCCAGCGACCCTCCCCAATTGAAATCGACCGCGCCGCGCGCAATCAACCTCCACCAAACTCACCCCCTTCCTCCGGCAGCACCTCCTCCACCTCCTCTTACTATTTGCACTATCAAAATTCAATTTAAACGCTATGGCAGCCGCGAAGGCGAATTACGGTCGAGAGAAATTTGAAAATCTATATAATTAGGGATGTTTCACCCATTTTTGATGAGGAAATTGAAAGTAGAAGTGGGAATATCTTTTGCATCGAATCCAGCTCAATATTCGAAGATTTGGTGTTGAAATTTTATAACAATGGAGGTTTCGGGGTGGCCAATTTTGGATTACGGCGGATGGGATGGAGCGTGAACTCACGGAGTTGATTTGAATACCCAGCGGATCCGATTAACTTTCGGATAGCCCGACCCTGTTATTGTCGAGTATCCGACCCACGAGGGATTTGATGTTTGACCGCTTTCGAGGGAGTACAACTGGCTCGAGCTGCGTGTACCGGCATTATTTCGGGCGTAACCAATTAGCCGTCACTTTCGATGGTTGGCCTGGCGTCATTGGAACTTCAAAGGCGTCGGCGTGAACAAGACTTTCTTGCACCTGCTTTGTGGATCCTACGGGAGAGGAAGCACACTTTCGTATGGTCCATTTCTGGGCCATATTCTTACGACCCAGCGTCAAAGCGGGTGAGCTCCTCTTCTTTGTACTTGTTACTTTCGGCTTATGCTTAATTTAGGGTTCGATCTACTCGCCTTTCATTGAAACAAAGGGCTTTTCGAGAATTTTGGAATTTTTGAGACTTGTGTTTTGGACCATTGGGACCCGGTAGCTAGAGATGACATTGAGCATGATAGCGTACCTCCTCCTCCGCCTTCACCACCGGTGTTTTGTTTTAAGCGAAGATACCATCGCCCGAATAAATACTCCTATGGATGCCTTGAGGAACATGAATTCTAGTATCGCGGGATGTTTCTTCGCCCGGGGAAGAGATGATTACTTTCGAGAATGAATTCCGGCAAAGAAATGAGAAATCGCCAAGGCCAATTCAGAGAGAATGATGATGGCTAATCGGCGGCAATTCAAGATCGGTTACTTTCTGATCTATAGGCCACATTCTGCTTGATCAACTTCGGCTGAAGTTAATTGCGTGGCGAAGGCGTAGAAACCGGGTTCATCTTACGCTAACCGGAGGATTCGATATTTTTTTATTTTCTTTGGTTTAAAATGACTATGTCATTTATTTCCCTAATGCATTGCATTTTTATTTTTAGTGCTAAATTATTATATATCGGTTGATTTCTCATAATTTTGTATCTCTCGGACGGTTTAAATGAGAAATTATTTATGTTATGCGAATATAGTACTTTCAAAAATATGAGTTTGCTCCTTGATTCATTGGGCCTACTCTCCACAAAGCCCGGTCGAGAACCACCGGATTTGATCAAGCGGTCACATGCCAGCGATTGAAACCAAGTTATAAATACAACTCTCCTTTCCTCTTTCACTCATTCCTTCTCTCAATCTTCACAACTTCTTCTTCACAAATTTTCAATTTCTTGACAATAATGAATAAACTAGGCGATGGGAAAAGAGCAGCTTATGAATGGGCTATCACATTAATTGTGATGGCGGTGTTTATCATCATTCTCTTGTCACTCATGCATAAAGCGATGCGGCATAACTAGATCTATGTAACCGTTTTTTTTTTTTTTTCTGATTTTCATTTTGTATATTAGTATGGTGTGTTAAATAATTCTCACACATTTATGCGGGTTCGTATTAAATGGGAAGTTCGTATTAATTAGTTGTGTCTATTAGTTGTCTTTTTCTAGTCTCTAATATATATATATATATATATATATATATATATATATATATATATATATATATAAAAATAATAATAATAAAAAAAAAAAAAAAAAAAAAATAATATAATATATAAATATATATATATATATATATATATATATATATATATATATATAATAATAAGTAAATAAATAAGCAAACCATAACAACGAAAGGCCATCAAAAATTCAACAAAATCATTAATGGATACACATGGTGTTGAGGAGAAAATCATGCGCTTACAAGGTACACATAACACTTGTCACGGATGCATTTCGATTATTCTATCCATATTCTATTCTTGAGTTATGATCATCAATTCTGAAATTGCGTGTAAGTTTAACTACCTGTGAAACTTTCCTCCGTATTTTCTAAACATTCAACAATCTCATTAATTATATTTGGATATCGACATGACAAAGACTTCTTGTGGATCCCCTATGATCTTTGTTCATAATCACATGGGTCATTAACTACACTTGGACTCAGATTGGCTATAAATCTCTTCTTTTTAAGCCATTCTTATTCATACAATTTTCACTATCCTTCCCTCGATAATGGCTCAACCAAGAAAAAAGCGGCGAGAAAGACTACATGAAATCTTTCGAAGAGGGCGGTTTTCTCCTTATTTTGACACTGAAATCATTCGTCGAGGATGGGGCCTCTTCTATATCATTCATCGACTAGTTATTCGAGAATTGGTTTTGATGTTCTACCAATTTAGCGGTTATGAAGATGGAAGATTCTACTTCAATGCCTATGGACAGCGTTTGGAATTGAATAAGGACATGATCTCAGGACATACTTCAAATCGATAAATAACCGGGGAGTCCCTTTTTCAAGAGTCATCATTTGATTCATAAAAAACTTTCTTTGCGAGCTACCGTATCTCATGGCGGCGTCGAAAATACACATCACATTGTTCTTGGCGCTCTTTGAAGCGAGAATCAGCGTGTTGTGCTCTTTGGTTGGGACATAATGTGTTAGGTACATCACACCAAAGCGAAGTCACAAAGCACAAACTTCACCTACTTTGGATTTTGCAAACTCGGAGAGATGACTTTTGTATGATCAACACCTGCGGAGCGTAATCACCAAGAAAACAAGAAGGTCGCAGCTTTACCCACTTTGGTTCGCCAGATTATGATGCGTTGGGGTTATCGATAATTTCTCGAGAGACACCCTTCAAAAGCATATATAAAGGTCTTTCAAGCGGACTACTCTGTTGGTTTTGGACCCTAATACTCGATAGATGAAGCGAGAACACCCCAAGCTCAAATTGACCATTTATTTGATGAAAATGCCATGGTGAATATTATTAATCCTATGGGCGGCATTAAACTCCTTCATCGGGGTTTGAGGGAACTACTGCGCTCGTCGAATATCATCATCACAACTCTTGGGATTTCCAAGATCGTCAAGCAACTCATGATGTTGAGCAGGAAGAGATCTTGGAAACTCATTCTCAATCCTTGCAAAAAATCGCGCTCTAATGGAAAATCAAACTGTACTCTCTGCCCGCCCCAAGGGGACATTCGGATGCATTTCGGCCGACAAATAGAAGACCTAAGCGATGCGGTGCAAAAAATATGCATCTTCTAGATCAATATCGAGAATCCATGATATTACTAAGTCAATAAGTATATAATCATATATGTTATTACGTTTTTTCCGTCGTACTATGTATTTTATCTTATCCTTTTGTTTTATTTTGTATGAAATGCTTAGTAGGATTGTCATCATTTCCATTGTGACTAATATAATTTTAACATGTGCTTTCTGGGAGGGTCTATTTTCTTACATACTCATTTTTCCATCCGGTTGCGTTACCTAGTTTATTACTTCATCCACTATGGCATCTTCATCAAACCACAGCATCTTCATCATCCATGGTCCCTCCCAAACTCATTCTGAGCAATCCTTTTCGGTCTATGATGGATTCAATGCCTATGGCCATCTTTTCCATGATTACATCACAAACATTGGGTGGTCTTCCCTAATTCTTCAACGACCAAACTTATTCTCCTAGTTTGGCTGCATACTTTATGCTAATATGGATGACACACCGGCATTCAACCATGCGCATGGTTTCTACTTAGGCGGGTTCACAATCGAGTTGATGACACACCTCATATCTTTTCGAACAACAACTTGCTCTATCTTTGGACCTCCCATATCACGAACCTCTTTGCATCTTGGCGGTACATCTTTCATAATTCTTACCGTTCCTTTCGGTGGCAAAGCGTTTAGCGACTCTTATGGTGATGGTCTTGAGATCAAGCGAAGGAGATGGCCATGTGCCATGGCGAAACATCACCATTCCATTAGCAAGCATGACCATGAACATGGGGACTGCCATGTTATTTGTACTCTTAAACATTATGGGAGATTGGCATTTTTCTCTTGCCAATGAGGCGCTGCGTTGTATTGATTGCACTAGCTTCGAGGGGTCATGCATTATTTAACATTTTAGGTTGTGTTGTCTCGGCTGAAGCGAGCTCGCACACCGGGGATAAGTATATACTTTTACCGATCCCGCTTGCGAATCATGAAGACACATTTCCCACGGTTTGCGGCTACTTTTCATGGTGGGTCAAGGTGGATTCCATGTGCCCGACAAGCGAGAATCATTAAGCTCATTGAGGTTTCGTCAATGGGCGTCATTTCGATACGAGGCATGTTGATGTTACCCAAAGGGCGAAAAGATGAAGACCAATTTGAGGGAATCGGAGACAAAGAATGGGCAGAAATTTGGCGGACTATTATCTATTGGCGTGATGCTAAGGAAATGCATTTCCTTAAAGAGGGCCTTGAGACCCTCCGCGATCTATTTGGATGGTAAACTTGAGTTTGCCATTGTACATATATCTAGCTAAACCTTTTGTTTGGTGTGCTATTGTTTTTCATGTTTCATATCTTTGTGGTTTATTATATGGGTGTGCTATGTTTAGTGTGCTATTGAACATTTTCTTGTTCTTTTCTGAATAATATATTATGATCTCCAACCTCTCGGTTCGACAATCTAGCCCCTAATTTTGCTCCGCGGTTCTCGGTACTTTCTCTCTTTAATTATTGATCGCCGAGGACTAAGCATCATTACGTTTTGGGGGTGCTTTAAACCTATAGCAAAATTAGGCATCTTGTAGCCTATATATAGTTTTATTTTCATATTAATAATTGTACTTAGTGACAAAGTCTTGTTTCCTTTTCAATGATGAAAATTGTCTAGAAATCTCACATTAGTATCGAATTAGGATTTGTTTTAAGAAATTTTAGATAATCGTGCTTAATAGTTTTATACATCTTTTCATGAATATTCATGTCTTGAGTATCATTGATTGTACATAGCGATAAGTTTACGGAAACAACGGTTAGTTACTTAAACTATAAATCCTGTGAGAATCTAACCAAAAGCCTTGATATGAGTGATTTGTGTGTGATGATGACGGAGGAGTAGTTTTTCGATTAGAGGAAATTACGCATCTACTTACTTGATCACCACCGAACCCTAGAGAATTTAGGCCTTCTTTGGATCGACATAGCTAAAAATTCTTACTGTTACAAATATTACGCTAGTCACTCCACTTTGAACCTTTCATCAAACCTTTCACTTTCACCACAAAAATTCCTTACCCATTCTATTAAACCAAATAAAAGAACCTACCTAAGTGATGAGTATGAAATAGGATGAAATGTGGAAAGAATAAAAGAAAGACTTGTCCCAAATATAAGTCAGGTTACTTGCTTGAGGAAAAGGAAAATAGAATCATGTTCTTAAGCCTTAAAAAAAAAAAAAAAAATCCTTAGTATCGGAGGCTTAAGAACAAGGTTGGAAAAACTCGGTTAGAAGAAGGAAAGGAAAAAGGATTTCTCTAGTATAAATATATGAAGACCCTATTCTCTCATACTCGTAAATTTTGATTATCCATTTCCATTTTCTTGTACACTATCACCTAAGCCCCTGATACCTAATAAAGACCTCTAGCTCGATTAGGGTGGGTGGTGTGATAATAAGTAGTAGGCGTGATTGATCGACATCGGCTCCTCATTTGTCATTGAGATGTAAGGAAGCGTGTGCCACCTTACCTTTGGAGTTAACAAAACACGAGTGGAAAAATTTTGAGTGAATATGTGTTTCAACACATACACTGTGAGAACCCGTTTAGGTATGCTCTCAAGGATCGAGAAACAACCCTGCTAGTATATTTCAATGAAAAGTTCACTGCATGAATAATCATATGTAGATGTTTTAATTATTGAATACATATTAACTTGAGTTTCAAAGAAATAAATCCTCGTTCCTGCTAAGGAGATGTATGGATATCGAGATTAATTTAGGAAACAAGTTTACATCATTTTGAGTCGTTGTAGTATAAATGAAGTTTGTGAGTATCTTTTCGGAAAACTCTCACGAGGCTATAACTTCGTCCACTAGGGAATTCCTAGTGGTTTAAGGCCTTGTTGCATATGGTTGATGCAATCGCTCTCTGAAAGCGAGAATTAGTTTAGGACTACACATTTTTGGCCACTTATCTATTTTAGTGTCTCTTCTTTGCTTGAGGACAAGCAAAGTCTTTGTTTTGGGGGTAGTGTGATAAGCATCCAAAAGTGTATTATGAAACCCCATTGAGACATATAAATTTGGTTCATTATGTGTTTAATAATCATGAAATAAATATGTTTTCATACTTTTGCGGTATTTTGCGATAAACATGGAAATATTGGTTAAACCTGCAATAAAGCCCGAGGAACGGCGTATATATGAATTTTCTCAAATCCACGTAGAAGCATCATACTTCCAAAGCTCCTACCTCTCGAACCGGGACTCGAATCGACAAAAGAGAGCTGCTTTCGGACAATCGGAGGATGAACTCTACGCGCATAGGCGGGGAAGTTGTAAAAGCTGCCCAAAATACCCGGGCCTGCTGGACTGCACATGGACCCACTATGCGGGGCCACAAGATTGGATGAGTCATCAATCATGGAGCATGTCAAGACAAAGATAACAAATTATTGGTGCAAAGTTGACACCTTGCATGTAATAAATTAGATTAGGTGTTAATAGTGAGAAAAAAGGCAAGGTGTCACTTTGTTTTAATGTGGTAGATAAAAATGAATCAATGTGGTTTGATAATTCACGTGGGAGGAAATGAGATTTCTCTCAAATGGAGAAGAAATTAGACAAAGGTGGGGGATACTCCATTTACTCCCTTGACTTATTTTCCTCACATGGCATTATTTTAGTTCCTTAGTGAAAATGAGAAGTTAGTTTTATTTTATTTGCAAAAAGCTTGTAATAGTTTTAATGGAGGAACACTTGTTCTTCTAGTTCTTCTAGAAATATATAAGTGAGTTTGGTTGTGGATTCTCTCTCTCTCTCTCTCTCTCTCTTTCTCTTTTGAGTTTTTAGTAGTTCATAAGTCCTTGTCCCAAGGATCATGAGCTAACTTCCCTTTTGGGGAGTTAATCCAACTCATGTGAGGGAAAAACATTGGTTGTGAGTTTGGTAGGTTTTTAGGATAAACAACTAACACTACATCCTATCCCAAAATGATAGTTGGTGTAGTGTCTAGTTAGAAATCAAACAATGAGCTTAGAGATAAGTCATTGTTTGGTTTCACTTGCTAGCATGTATGAGCTCTTAAGTGAGCCATGCATGCTAGGGATCAATTATATTTTTCCGTTAGGGACTTGTCTATGAGTTTAGGAAGAATAAAACCTATTTCAAATCAACACTAATGGTAGCTCACATGAGGAGGATTAACTCTCCAACTTCTCTTCCAAATTTCTATTTTTAGTATCAAGTGCATGTTTTCAACTTAATGTTTTCTTAATGTTTAAGTAGGAATGATAAAAATCTAACATTTATAATAGACCCTTACTCCTTAGTTCCCTTATTGTAACATCAATTTGTAGTTGTTCTATACTTTAGGTAGTTGAATCCTTATTCTAACTCTACTTTCAAGCGAAGATCGTGAGTAAGGAACCTTGATTTCTTTTGCTTCAATTTAGAGAGTTCTAAACTCTCCATCATCTGCCTTTGCAACCATAAGCAAAAACCATTGAAGGAACTCAGCTTTGTGTACTCTTCAGTGTCAGAATTTAGAAAAATAATATAATACTTCCTACGTCAGTTGAATTCAAATTGGATGTATATTGCATTTTACTATATTATGAACCTTAAGGTCGTGAAAAATTGAACAACATCAAAGTGCCTTGATCCACCAAACTGAACCATGGGTATCCTTGAGAAACCAAGATACCTTAGATCACAACCTCCTAATCCACAACAGTGTCTTGCATGCATTTAAACCAAGCAAGAAAATATGTTACCTTGGATATTTGTTCGCCATTGTTAGATAGAACATATTGCTTTGACATTGCAGTTATCTGAGCATAAGCAGCTACTCCAGCAGCAAAATTCTCAAACTTCTCCTGCCTGTTATCAACATTAGTATACACATTACACTTCCATTGTTACTCATATTAATATCACAGCTCATATATAAGTTCAAAACTCCTTGTAGTTTTATGTTCATTTTAGTCTTCCATATAGTTATGAAAGGATAGAAAGTTTAAGCCAAAAAAAAAAACACCCTTAAAGAATGTCAAGAAGCAAATCACTTACCAGTATAAACAAAGGATGCGAGGAAATTCAACACGCTCTGTAGAAGAAGACACATTTTTTATTATTTGAATGCTTAAAGCTAAAATAATTAGAAGTTTCATACACAAAACTTGTATAACTATTTAATCACACTGATTATGCTACTAACATTTCATGCCACTGAAGACGATCATAGATGCCCAATTCGTTGAGAACATGATAAAGTTAAGCAAAAAAGGATATAAAAGTTCAATGGGAGATAAATTAACATCAGCTCTAATTAAGCATACTGATATAAAATATGAACAAAATCAGCACGCATACCTTACAGAGATTGGATGCACTTATTTGTAAGACATTAAAAAAAAAAAAAGAATAGGGTAATGAATTAAGAAAAGGCCTATTGGGAGACTGGGTGGAGAGATGGCTTGGAACAATTGCCTTAACGGATCAAAAATTAAAGTGTCAAAGCTTAGGTGGGAAGAAAGCACTGCAGTGGAAAGGCAAACATTGATAATTTGATATATTGATATCAATATAATAATATTGTAGAGACACAATGTTAGACACCAAACGGTTCCGAAGTTAATGGCATTACACAGTTCGCAAATAACAACGGCATATACAAAAGAAAAATAGATCAAGACATTATGTAATAGATGTGCCTTCTTAAGGTTAACACAATGCATACTTAATTGGATGAATAGCAAGATCAGACAAAAAAATGAGCTAAGAATACATAACCCTATCAAGGGTTCTTGGATCATTGTCTTGTGTATGGACTTTTGTCTTGTACTTGAATTATTGTCACATACTCCCATAGATCAACTTCAACCGTTGGCCTTGGGTCAACTTCTCTTTGCTAATTAAATAAGGCTAACACCATCAAGGGTTGCCAAGCTAGACAAAAAGCAGAGGTTCAAAGTATAAATCATTCACGTGTTACTCATGTTAGTCATTATTTGAGCCATGATTTCTAACATGGCCATTACTCTGTTTTTTTTTTTAAGAAAATTATTAGGTTAAGGAAGGCCAAACCCATTATTAAAGATTAAAAATCTTACGTGGATTAGCCCTTGAGCATCCTCATTTACATTGTTGTGTAAAGCACTAATATAACATGCGACGTATAAATCACATAATATGACTTAAACAATTCTAGCACCTTTCTTGTGTTTTTTGAGGAGTTATGCCATCAAAGGCCAAACTGAGCATCAAATACTACATAAGAGCATACTAAAATTCAGAGATGCCAAGTTTTTGGCATTTGACCACTTATAGATCATTCAATAATGTCAAATTTGAAAGCCATTATAGTTTTTAACCTTCAAAAGAGTTTCCTTCAAATCTGCTGCACAAAAGGTATAAAAGTGAATGACTTAATACATCATGTAAATAAAAAGTTGAGCCACAACGTTGGTAAGCACAATAACTTTAAGAGTTCATGTAGAACATATTATGGGAGAAACCAACCTAATCATTATCAGCTAACACAATCGACTAAACTCAAGGGAATTTTGAATCGAGTCAAACATTAACATTTTGAGCCCCCGAACTTCTGGGATGATGGAGAGATGATAAAAAGGTGTACGAAAAGTCTAATTGAAAATTGATCGAAAACCATAACTCACAAAGACATAACTTTTGTCCAATGTCGTCAGGTATATCTCATTTCCAAGGGTTATCTGCTCAAAAGAGTTATAACTAATCCGATGGTAGAAGTAAAAACAGTACAAACCAATTAAAGAAACCACAATATCACTCAACTCATTGGAATTTTGAACGCGTCAAACATTGACATTTTTTAGCACCCGAACTTGTGGGAAAATGGAGAGATGATAAAAAGTTTAACGGAACAGATAACTCATTATAGTATGAATCTATAAGAGCATATTTAAAAGATCGCTATCAACTGCTTAATCAAAAGAGACTGCAACGAGGAACAACAACTCTGGTCAAGTCCCTCTTTCATTCAGCTGGTCTTAGAAAAAGTAATTTAATGGATTAGGAGTCGTCAACCGGTCATTCGAAATTCAAGCATTCAAACATATATACTCTATAAGAGGGCTTTTACAGAAGATAAAAAAGAAAAGAATAAGATGCTAAGTTTTTCACCCAGATTGAGACAACTAATCCTAGTGAAGCATGAGAACAAAACATATCACAAACAATAAAACCCACATGCTTTACTTATCAAAGTCTCCGGTTACACACCCAAAACAGTTATGAAGCTATAATCACAACAAAAGTTGAAAACCTTGCATACCTGAATGTTAAAAAAACTCCCCACTTAAGCACCAAAACCTATCTCGAAACAAAGGCAATCACAAACAGAACCTCGTCCAAACATAGCCACATTCTGCAGCAAAGTATTAAGGAAAAACAGAGTAAATATTAAAACCATACAATCTCTTGCTACTGAGTTTATGCTCTGGAGAAGCTTTAGAAGTACCCCTGGAGTAAGAGATACCATTTTACCTTCAAACTCTAATTCTCTTAAACATGTATCTGCAATTCAGGCATTGGTAGAAGTCAATCTAATTTGCATTTTAGAACTTGTGCTTGTAAGCATATTTCAAAATTATTGCTTTGTATAATTGTAACAGCACGCGCGTCGTCTACGGGAACGATGAAATAACAGATACATAGCTTAGAACGTAGCAATGAAGATTCTGACGACCACTGTTACAACTTACAAATAACAACATTCAGTTTGAAAGAAGACATTGTCTGGTCGACTCTACTTGCAGCTCAATGTTCCATACTCTAACCAAAACTTAGTGCCATATACCTTTGGGATCATTAATGGCTTTTGATTCAGCACAGCAAATCATAAGAACCTGTTGCCTTACGGATAATCTCAATATAGATGGTGGGTCATGGTCATTTAATTTGTTGAAAAAAAACTGAGAAACCAATAGGTAGATATGACCATCACAAGTCCGCTCTGTCTTTCCTTTACGTTGCTCAACTTACAGCAAATCTTAGAAATTGATTAATCAGGTCTTCCAAGCAAATCTCAACTAAAGTTTCTCAACTGAAGTGGTTCATAATTTTTCAAAATTTTCTAGAGATATGAGCCCTGCAACATTCAGTTTGCTCTAAGGTTTGATAAGAATCTAACGGGAAAGGTTGCCCCAAGTACTGCTTATAATGATTCTGCAATAATTGCAGCATATATAATATGGTAGTCAATGGACTGGATAAATATTAGGCAAGTGTGGTTCCAGGACAAAGGTACTAAAGTAGTAAAGTGTTTGTATGAACTCAAAGATAGCATCCAAAACTGATCCAATTACAACCCCAATCTGATTTGAATCTTGTATAAAGAATCAAAAGCATTTATTGTGTGCAAACTGTAGGAACCGTTATTTCATAATGCAAATTTCTACAAACCACGAAAACCCACGCGCAGCGGAATTAATGGGGTTCACGGTTGTGGATAGGAAAACATACCTGTAAATTCGGCTTATTGATAACTCTGAGAATCCAATAGCTATGAATCTGAATCAACAATCAGATTGGACGTTGTGTGGGCAACGATCTACAACCCCCTTCTTTCTCACAAAGCTAGATCCAATTTTGGATCTATCTTTCCTTGCCTATCTTTTCAATCCAGTGAATAGTAATTTCGGCCAAGAGAAAAAGGATTCTATTTATAGGCTACAACAGGGACCATGAAGAGAAATTAGGGTTGGGCCTCCTGACGGGCTTGGGCTTCCCATGTTCGCCCAGAACACACGGCCCAAGTCCGTCAACAAATGGCTTATTCCACTAAAGGCCATTGTTGCACTACCACCCTAATCCCAAATTACGTGTCAGCGTTTATGGGCTCCATATTATATGCTCGTTGATCTCCCCGTGTTTAAGATATGGAATGTCCATTGATTAAGTCAAGTTACTGACAACTATATTAATCAACTTCTTATGTCCTTGAGTAGTACCACTCAATCTCATTGTCATGTCGGAATAAATCCACCTGCAGGGTTTACATGACAATCTTTTTGAGCACCTTAATGGGACATCATCAACCTAACTTCCTGCGGATCACCGATTCCTTCTATAATCAACAACACACCTTTCATACAATGTCATTACCCAATCCATCGAGTTTGTTGATTCACAAATGAATCTCACTCATTGATGATTTAAAGTAATGTACAATGCACGTAAGTGCCCATTATTATATCCGGATTAAGAGGATAAGCATCCATAATAATAGAGGCGTTTGTTCTCTTATATAGTCAGTATAAAGAGAAACAACCTCACTTGGTCCTGTTCAATACACACAAAGTATACTAGTGTAATCCTATAGTCAAGATAGACTAATACCATATTATACTACAACCGTACCAATGGTTTGTCCAAATCCATCTAGGTTGTGAACGATTACTTATACTTTATAAGGTACTGATGATATGATCTTCTGTATGTTCACACCATATCATCTACAACATAAAGTATTAGACACATGCATATAACTAATAACATATATAATATGCATAACATTTGCCCATATGATTCTCATTCAAAATAAAAAGAATTAGAGTTAATACAAAAGTAATGCTTTTAGTATATAACCCTATCACAAACATATCTTCTTTCAAGTAAATAATTGTCCAAGACCTACCTCTATTTGTAGTGAGTCTAATCAAACTTCAAGGAGAGAAAGAATGTTTACTCAGAACCTCTTTGTTAATTTCGTTGGTGTGTGTTAACCAGCTTAAAACGATCTAGTAAATGTTTTGCATCATCACCATAACTTTGGTTTTTTAATAATTCTATTTCATGATTTTCCTCCCTGTTCTGTACTCATATAGTTTCTAGCCATGAATTCTAGGGGCAACATTCAGTTTGAAAGAAGACATTGTCTAATCGACTCTACTTGCAGTTTAATGTTCCATACTCTAACTAAATCTTAGTGCCATATACATTTGGGATCATTAATGGCTTTTGATTCAGCACAACAAATCATAAGAACATGCTGCCTCAAGGATAATCTCAATATAGATGGTGGATCATGGTCATATAATTTGTTGAAAAAAGACTGAGAAACCAATCGGTAGATATGACCATCACAAGTCCACCTTGTCATTCCTTTACGTTGCTCAACCTACAGCAAATCCTAGAAATTAATTAATCAGGTCTTCTAAGCAAATCTCAAACCGAATAATAAGTTCTTTTGGGTACCTGAGACTTAGATAGCCAAGCAAGTTCAACTGATTCCTTTTTTCTAATACTGTCCGAATAGACTTGTGAAGATCGACATGAATCAATAACAAACGCTACTCTAGGTATTGTTACTGAAGATTCTGCTATGTTAGTAGCTAATATAACCTATGATAAAAGTAAAATCCATTAGAGAATTTCGTCGTAGCCACTGAAGTGGTTCATAATTTTTCAAAACTTTTTAGAGTTATGAGCCTTGCAACATTCAGTTCGCTCTAAGGTTTGATAAGAATCTAACAGGAAAGGCTACCCCAAGTACTACTTATAATGATTCTACAATAATTGCAGCATATATAATATGGCAGTCAATGGACTGGATAAATATTAGGTAAATGTGGTTCCAGGTCCTACAAAGGTACTAAAGTAGTAAAGTGTTTGTATGAACTCAAAGATAGCATCCAAAACCGATCCAATTACAACCCAATCTGATTTGAATCAGGTGTAAGGAATCAAAAGCATTTATTGTGTGCAAACATATCTTCTTTCAAGTAAACAATTGTCCAGGACCTACCTCTATTTGTAGTGGGTCTAATCAAACTTCAAGGAGAGAAATAATGTTTACTTATAACCTCTCTGTTAATTTTGTTTGTGTCTGTTAACCAGCTTTAAAACGATCTAGTAAATGCTTTGCATCATCACCATAACTTTGGTTTTTTAATAATTCTATTTCATGATTTTCCTCCCTGTTCTGTACTCATATAGTTTCTAGCCATGAATTCTAGGAGGTGGAATACTTAGGAATATAATGATAAAAAGATATGGTCTAAGTTGCACTTTTCTTGCTAGTTCCCCTAATGATGAAAATGTCTAATATCACAAGCTGCATTCATTGATGATGAAAGGAATGAATTAATAACTCCAGTAGAGAACAAAGGCAATCTTAAATATTACCAGCTTCCTGTCGTCTATCAATAAAACAAAACTACTTCTTATATATATATAGGAAGAACTCATATAGTCATCTGCATTAAAGAACTCATATATATAGAAAAGCTTACCAGAAAGATACTATATACTAATTACTAAACTTTCTTAACCATAGAAAAAATACTATAATTCTCAGAGTATATTGAATTCTATACAATAAAAAAGAAACTTGTTGAGAATCTCCTATGGTGCATTCTGCATATGCTTCGCGCCTAGCTGGTATATACTATGTGCTGTGGGATCTCCTATGGTGCTAGCTGCTCATTTGCAGTGTAAAGTGACAACTAAACACGATGATGTCAAGAGTGATTGAAGAGTTTTTATTCCTTGAAAATGCTATAGAGATGCTACATATGAAGTTAAAAATAACAGACAAAAGAGGTGCGAAATCATGAGAAATACCTTTGGCTACGTGTCCAAGCTCAGCTCGATGACTCAAGAGAAGAATGAACAAAATGGAAGGGACTGTGTGAAGTATTTGTTTTTGTTAAAGATTGCCACTCAACATCTATGACATTACAATCATCACTCTTTGCTTCAAACTCCAGGCAAGATTTTTCAGATTCTCGAGTGACATGAACAAAAAAAACAACATAATGTAATATTGTAGCAAGTACGTGTACGTTAAGGGCAGCAATTGATCATTACCATTCCTATGCAAAAAAATTAAATAAATGAAAAAAAATCAGGAATTTCATAGTCAATATACAGAACTGAGAATATGATATATACGAAGAAAAACAAAACTACAATGACACGACCTCAAATAGAACTTCCAAAATCAGCCGAAAGTAGGAGAAATAAAAAAATTGAATTGGAAAAGAAAAACCAAAGTTGGTTATATTAAAGCTTCCGGGTCAGATTGAGAAGCAATGAAATAAACCAATTGAAGAGAAATTTTCAATAATGGGAAAACAATATATATCGTTGTGGCTAAATCATGACAGTATACACACAAATACTAAATTTGCAAACCCCATGAAATTCCCAAATACCAATAACCATATTTAGAAACCTTTACTAACCTTATCGCTGTTGATCATCATGTATCTAATTTCTTCATTGCCATTGTTGATATCTCTAATCTTCATGTTAGCCATGAGTATTTATGCAATGAAATATCAATTATCCTGATCTCCTGTTGTATGCAGACTTTGTACCTGTGCTTCCTCTTGGATCAAGGATATATGTTTTTTTTTTTTTTTTTGGCTTTCAGTTTTAGTTTTTTTAAGAGAGCAAATTAGAAGAGATTTGGGAGAGAGAAATGGGCGCATAAGAATAAGAGAAGAAGAAGAGAGAGACGGCTGGTTTCCTTTCATTTAATTTCGGTATTAATGATAATAATTTGGCAATTAATATTTAGGCTAAGTCGCGAACAATTGAATAATGGCGTGTAGTTGATTTACGACATGAATTTACACATACGCCCTTTAAGTACTATGTAATCTTAAGGGTATAAATGGTAGTCAATTTTGAAATGACGAAATAGTCCTTCTTAAACGTATTGAATAATTTGTTAGAATATGTTATCAAGGGTATTTAGTGGTAGAAAAAGGCTGGTCCAATAATGTCCATGTTAATTATGGTGTACTCTACTAATTGAGATATTCTCGCACTCAATGATTTACATTTATTGTTGCAGCAATCCAGGAAGTATGCCTTAGGTTCTTCCAACTTGAATGTTTCACATTCTGACAGTCTGAAGTAAGCTTTACTTGCTTTTCTGTCTTTCTTACTTATTATCATTCTTCGTCTCTCCTTTCTGTTTAGAGTTGGAATACTCTTGTTTTTATAAAATCATGAACTATAAAAATTAAAGAGCAAAGCAAAGCTATTGAACTCCCTACCAGTGTTGAATTCATCAATTGAAATAAATGTACGAGACTAGTTACATTGACTTCTAAAAAAAATTTCACTTGCTGCAATCATCCATTTCTAAAAAAACGATAACAATATCTATTGCGACTAGTGCGGTTTTCTTGAAATCTGCTACTAACATCTGGTGTCATTAAAGTTCCTCGTATGAAATCTCTACCACCGCGTACAACCAGCTGCCATATCGTGAGTACTTCAAGCATATCAATGCAAAGCTCCATCATCTAATATCAAGCAAAAATTCAACAACAAATATATACAACACTAAAAAGGTTAAAAAACAATTCAAAAAATTAGTGTTTACCGTACCCGAGCCAGAATAAGAACCATCGTCACTGTTAGAATTTGTATTAGTTTCATTCTCGTCGTCACATGAAGAAGTTTGCAAAGTTTTTTCGCTGCAAGACAATTAATATTACAAAGAATATGTGAAATGCACTTTTAGGATTAAAAATAGAGGAAAAATAAAGTGGCATTTCTTACCCATTATTAAGCATTGGACAATTCCTTTTTTCATGAGACACTCCAACTTTATTATAGCCATTGGACCGCTTACCTTTATTATATATCCCCTTCCTGAGTGTTTTCTCTTTTCCCCTTTAAGCCTTTTTCCGCACCCTTTTGCCTTTGCTTGACTCGGTTCCTTATAATTGTTTTCCAAATTCAAACTTTTATTTTCAGAAAGACTACTTTTACCGCGTGTTGCTACTACACTTGTCCCACAATCAACTAACTTCTTAATCTCTTCAAGTGCACCATCTAAAGCATCAGTATACACTTTAATTGCTTCTTTACTTCTAAGAGCTTTATCAACTACAATGGTAGACATTTGAATCAGTTCATTCCTCTTCGTGAGGTATAGTTTGTCATCTTGTATCTCCATTCCACCATCATCAATGAATGTCTATGATTTTGCATTTTTACACCATCTCTTTAAAATGTATTGGTTCAACAATTTATTAAAATCATACATCTTGTTCAAATATCCCAATACGTGTCTACAAATGACCCCTGAGCTTTCAAACATCTTGCAACTGCATGAAGCAAGATCCAAATTTTTTTATAACAAATTTCCCGCACTCTATACTTTTCCACCATTTTCTTCCCTAAGATTTTTCTTTCAAATTTATAAATATAACAACTGTCATTGTCACCAAGAAGCTCAAATCTATAATTCAAGATCTCCCATAACTCATCTTGAAATTTAAAAAACATCTCAAGTGTATAAACATCAGCCATGTGTACCAAAAAATTATGGGGCATTTTCAATTTAGGTTTCTAAATCATATCTTTGTTATATGCCATTAATTCTTCATGGCATTGGTGCATACGTCCCTTACCAAACTGAATCATAAACTCTACTAAAGAATTTTCCTTGGAAACATACCTCTTGTAGAATGAATGAGCGCTTTCCGCTCGTTGGCTACTTGACATACCATCAGAGAAAATATGATTCACATATGTAGGCACCCATTTTGAACGAATATCATACAATGACTGTAACCATTTGTTTTCATGTAAACCACTCCTCTCAACAAGATCAGTCCATTTGGAGTCAAACTAGTCCTTTGTCTCACATCTCCATATACAACTTGAGAACTCACTGTAGTACTCAATATACTTAATTGTATCTAATCTCTCCGAGAATTTTGTCAATATGTGCCAACTGCAGCACCTATGACTAGGAGTGTAAAAAAAAACTGTTGACCCATCATCCGGTAGGGTACCCGGTCTTCACCCGCCACCCAAACCCGCACCGACCCGAAAATAGACCCGCCCGCCCGCCAGAATTTAGGTTCTATGTTCAAATATGTGCCAACCCCGTTGACCAATTGAATTTCAAGACTCTAACTCTAATATTTTTTGTATTTTGTTTATAATTTCTTTTAACTTTTGTAGAAATTTGAGAGATATGAATACAAACTTATGAGTTCAATATCAATTTCACATATTCAAGTTTGAACATTGGGAAAATATCAAAAATTCAAAAGAATTTTGGAGAAGATAAATCATTCATCCTTATATTTATTTTGAATTCTTTTAGTTTATATTTTATTGTTTTGTACCATAGATCCTCGCTCCCATCTTCATTTTATCATGCTATGGAAAATAATCAATTTACAAATGGTAAATCACGATAAATAAGTTTCAAATTTACAAATATGGTTTTGGATTCAAATTCAATTTTTTTTATTTTTGTTTATTTTTTATTGATTGATTCCATTTTTTCTCTATGCTGTGAATTGGAAATATATATTATTTGCAAAATTAGAAAGTTTTTTTTTTAGTGAAATTGGGTTAGAATGATAATTTCTACCCGACCCAGATGACCCGCCCAAAACCCGCACCGTAAGCTGACCCAACGGGCCGGGTGATGGTACTAAGACATGACACTTCAACCCGCCCCGCCCCGTCCCGATGGGGACCACTGGATTTGTATCCCCTAGCCCGCCCGCCCATCACTATTTGAAAAATTATTACACCTACCTATTATCAAATATTTAATATGCCAAAAGAAAGAAAAATAAATCAAATAAAAGAAAAGAAAATAGTACAATACATGTGATAAGTATTTGGAAGAGCTAGAGAAATAGTTTTTGTCATTGCTGGATCCTAATATATTATAATCATCTTCGGTGCGTCGCTCGGTATAGCTTCTAAAAATTGGTCGAATAACCAACCAAACATAACTGCAGTCTCATCACATAAAAATGCACAAGCAAATAAAATAGTTTGGCCATGATTATTAATAATGGTGCAGAAATCAATCCATATCGATTGGTTTTCTACGTAGTATAAAAAATAACCACATCTCCAAAAAAACTTGTATGCTCGTCTAGAGGTTGCATCTATCCAAAAACAATGAGTAATCCTTTGTTCAACATCTGCCTCAATTTTAAAAGTGAAAGAATGATTTTTTACTTGTTCCAATTTTAAGTACTCATGAAACATTTCTCCATCGTGGCCCTACACCGCATTACGCTTGTTCCTTTTCTAGTTATATAAATCCCTCTATATAAAACCAATGTTTTCTATCCTACCTGACTGCACTCCAAGCAAGTTGAATTGTTGATGATGTGGTATATTAACCATGGCAACTTGTTGCATTAAACATTTTCGGGTAGTAGAAAAGCCACGGTGAGATCTTAGAAAGTGTACTCTACTCGATGTTGACAATGAGTGAGTATGCCCTTCAACAAATACACTAACTACAAATGCACCAAATTTTGTTTTCATTACTACTACTTTTGCCTTACAATCTTCTTTTGTATTACCCCGACGCCTTTTTTCCCAACATCCACTACTAGTGAACTTTTTCCTTGTTCATAACAAACATATTCCTTTCTTATTGCTGCACCATCCTTATTTTGCTGAGACCAACTACGTACACTAAATCCAGCTACTTTTGCATATTCATTGTAAAAGTTGTAAACATCATCCAATGATTCAAACTTTTGACATACTTTTGGCTTCACGTCGTTTGATACTTGAGGAGCGTAAATCTCAATATTTTCAGCACCTACGCTCCCACTCTCTGCATCGAGTTCTAGATTCTCCATTTCACTATAACCTGACACAAAAATTACCGACCTTAGTAAATATATATATATATATATATAGAGAGAGAGAGAGAGAGAGAGAGAGAGAGAGAGAGAGAGAGAGAGAGAGAGAGAGAGAGAGAGTCCCGATCTTAGAAGTACGTACTTAAGGGTATGAATCCACCAGCAGGTTGCGCACATGACCAAATCTGGAGCTCCAGGCTCCAAACTTGGTCGGTCACTGTCATTTTTATGACAGGTTGCAAAATGACTCCTAATTACCTAAGTAGTGATTTTAAACTCTACAAACGTAGCCTGGTCCACACATGAGCATCATTAACCCTCCACTTTGAAGGATTTTAGCTCATGATCATGGGAGTAAAATGCTTATTCAAGTTGTGTTATGCTAATTTAAGAATGGAAGAAGAAGAAGAATGCAAAGAACTAATTTTACTTAAGAAAAACTGATTTTATTTCAAAGAACACAAGTTTTTCACCATTAACACTATTACAAGAACTTAAGCTTTTTCCTAAAAATAAAATATGCACGAATGGTAATGAATCCTCCCAATTACAAATTCAATACATATGAGAGCATTCTCTCATTTTCCACGTGAAAGCACCTCCCACCATTTACTCACATTTATTATAATCTTATCTCCAAATCAAATCATGCAAAAATTAAACACTATTTAGCATACAAGTTAAAATAATGCATTTAATCACATGCAAGGTGTCAATTTGTGCCAATAATTTGGCATTTTTGTCTTGACTTGCTCCATGATTGAAGACTCATCCCTTCTTGTAGGCCTGCAGAATAGGTCCACGTGCTGCGTCCAGTGGTGGGTCCGCAAGTTGATTTCTGCAAAATCTGGACTGAGGTAGAGCTTGTCGCACTGATTGTCTGGGCAACTTACTTGCCAAAATTGGAGTCCAGGTTCAAGAGATATGAGCTTCGGAAGTTTGATGCTTTTCTGCACGTAATCCCGTTCTGACTTGATTTTGTCCTTTTTGAGTCTCCGGGCTTTAGTCCGGCTTTGTTGAGTTTCACATGGTCTGAATAGGAAGACTTCATATATATACATTATTCTCGTGCTTTAATATAGGTTTAACCATTATTTTCACATTAATTGCGAAAACCTGTAAAAGTACGAAAATATAATTATTTCATGATTATTAATTAAACACGTAATTAACCAAATTTCTGTCTCTTTGGGGGTTTAATATTACAGTTTTGGGTGTTTATCAAAGATATAGGAAGAGAGGAAAAAGAAAATCAAGTGCCCGAAAAAGAGGATATAAAACCTATAATGGAACGAGGATCTCAATTTACTTTGGTCATTCAAGACTTAACAATGGAATAGATTTGTGACATCCTTACAATTTCTTAAATGAATCACAATTTTGTGGATACGCCCAAGCTGGATGAAGAATCTTATGAGTGCTCGAGATCATGTCAAGAACCACCACCCAACCATCACCATCCCAATTTAACACATCTTGAAAGCCAACCTCCATTTATAAAAAATGCACCAATTTATGAGGACTAAACCACTAAACCATTTCAAAAAACCTCCAATTCGCACTTGAACCAATCGCCTCCGAAATACTTCATATTTTTTTTCAACACTCCCAATAAAGAGACTTTGCCCAATATACAAACGCAAGAGTCCATCATTTCCATGGTAGAGAAACCTTGTGTACGTCTCCTATTCTCCATCATTTGAGCCTCATGAAGGACATCTACTACCAACCTCTCACTCTTTTGGACAATTTAACTATGACAGGTTATTGCATAAGTTCCATGATGGGTTGCATAAGCTTTCTCTTACCATTCTGCATCTTTCCATATGTTTGGGGGTAAATGCTTTGATATGTTTTTCTATATTTATCCTTAACTGTCTAGACTATTAGTTTATAGCTAACAACATATCATCCATCTTATGCATAATCTTGGAAAATCTGACTTAAAATGACCCCACATATAATCTTGAATATCTGACTATAAAAAATTCATATCTTGTTTTCTTGATGCATTCCATGGGAGTACATCCTTAAGGTAACTAGGTCCTCTTCTTGGAGTGTGTGGTTGTAAGTGTCGGAGTTTTAGTCCACGTATATCTTGCATATTCTTTGTAAAACAATTTTACTCATCGTTTGAGTAAGTGTGATCCTATGAAGCGAGTATACAATTTTTTTTTCTTTTTTTTTTTACATTTGTTTTTCAGAATAGTTGTTTTTCTCCATTCTCATAATGAAAGATTCTTGATATAACAATAGTTATATGATTTTCTAAAACACGGGCAATGGATTTCACCTAGACCAACCCTTAGAAGTACGCAATTTCCATTTTTCTAATGGCGGTTTGAGAATAAGTTATGTGTTATGAAGTAGTAGATTGAGAAGTATCTTCAAAGTTGATTTGAATGTGGTTCATCCTAGATTGTTTAGAGTTTGAATGTGGGTGTTGAAGAAGAAAGAAGGTGGACTCTAAGTTTAGAACTTGTTTAGTTTTTGGATAATAAAGACCATGAAAACTTAAGTTGTTTGAAGATTTAAATGACATGAAAACATTGAATGAAAGTGATTGAAATGATGTATTGAAACAAAGAACAACAACAAATATTGATTGATTGATTGATTGAAATAAATCAAAAGAATAAGATTGAAATGAAAGAAAATGAAGAACAACAAAGTAAAGACTTGAAAATGTAAAAGACTAGAAATTAAATCCTACATGACACTAGATTAAGTCTAGGTGCATTCTACTCCTACAAACCAAATGGTTTGGACCCTAAATGCAATTGATGCCTTCTCTCCCCTTCATTTTTAGTTTATATACCCCTACTTTATACCTTTTACTGATTTGCCCTTCTCCATTACATTTGAGACACCTCACACTTCACTTTATGCTTTTGATTTTCTTTTTGCTTTTTGATTTCTTCTTGATTAAGATAGGTTTTAGAGAATGCCATATTTTGATATAAAGACCTCCATCTCTAGTATTCTGAGTTGAAGGCTTTAACCTTTGACCGTTGACTTTGACTTTTTCATCACTTTTTCATAACAGCTTTTGGTCTTCATAATAAGCGTGATTAAGGCTCCTTTTGGTGCTAGGACGTAACTTTTATGATAAGTGATCTGAATTTCTCTGTAACCTGAAAAAGGCAATAAAAGCTATGAGTTATCTTTTCATTAAACATATGAAGGGTTGTAATGAAGTAATATAAGGGTAATAAAACGCACATTTAGAAGCTGATTACCACCCCCAAATAGCATCTTGCTTGTCCTCAAGGAAGGATGAGGGAAAAAACTAAGATCACAAATGAGTGATTTATTATAAGTTATTCCAATTTCGTTTTGCAGAGTGCGATTGCATTGACCATATGCAACAAGGCCTTCAACCACTAGGAATTCCCTAGTGGATGAGCTATAAGCCTCATGAGAGTTTTCCAGTGAAGGTACTCACAAACTTCTTTTATTTAGTATAAAAGGTCTTGTTTCCTTATTTATTCTCAGAAGCTCATACATCTCATTAGCGGGGAATAAGGACAAGCTCTTTTGAACTTAGAATAATATATGTACAGTAATTTAATCATCTAAAGATAAATGTGCAAAATTTGAGAAATGAAATGCAAAAGCAGAGTCGATTTCGAGACTTTTGGAGAGTGTCCTTAAGGTGGGTTCTCACAGGGGTGTGTTGCAATCACAACTCTTTGATAGATTCACTCAAGGTTCGTTCTCTCAAGTGCAGCGGGCACTTATAATCATCACATACTCAAATGACGTCCAAAGAAACCGGGGTCGATTGATCATGCTTGCTACTTACTATCACACCATCCTATTCTTAATTGAGCTAGAGGTCTTTTATTAAGAGTTACGGGGCAAGGGTGATGGTTTAGAAAGAAAAATGAAGGAAAAAAAAACTGATAAGTTGAGAAGCTGGGTCTTCAATACTTGTAACCAAAGAAGAACCTCGTTTTGTTATTTTGCATCTGAATTGTGATACATTCTTTTAGCCTTTTGGCTTTGTGACTCCATATGATTTTGAATTTGGAGAGTTCTAACTTTGCTTTTGTTTCTTTTTGTTTTTGATATCATTTCCTTTTGATTTTGAACTTTTGGGAGATTCGATTTATTTACTCATTTGAATTTTATTTTTTATTTTTTTGGAGTTTTGGTTTTTGATGGGTCTTTCTTTTCTTCTATTTATTTTATTTTCTTTTTGAAGCAAATAACTGATTTGTTTTTGTACAAGGTCTTCTTTTCTCTTTTTCTGATATCCATCTAGTTCCTAACTCTTTAGCTGGGTAAGCTTTTTATTGTGTGTTGTAACGGGTTATGAATATTTGGTGAAAAATAAAAATGTTTTTAGAAAAAGATGAAGGCTCAAGAGGGGTAACTGGAGAAAAAACTATTTTTTTGGGGTTTTAACGTTTATTTGGCTATATCAATCCAAAAAGGGCCTAAATTCTCTCTTAGGATATGGCGTGGTGATCAAGCAAGTGGACTTGTGGTCTTTCTATCCGGACATCTAATAAGAGCCCAAAACTGTAGTTTTAACCCCTTAACAATCGTACTTTTAGACCAATTATGTGAATAATAAGTAAGAGTTAATACTGATTATGTGTTTTTATGCATTTCAGGCTTCAAAGTCCATTATGTGCAGAAATGTGCCACTTTAGCAAGATAAAGGAGCAAAGGTCGGTTGCTAAGGAGTTCTGTGATTAAAGGCCAATTTCCAAGAAGACAAAGCCTCTGTAAAGCCCGGTCAAAAGATGAAAAGTCAAAGTCCACGCGGGCAGAAACAGTGCACAAAGTCAACAGAACTTCCGAAGACCATATCTTTGGACTCAGACCTCGGAATTGGGCCTACCTTATGTCAAAACGACCGGCTCGGAAAGAGCTTTCCAATGGTCCAAGCCTTGGCCCAATCAGAGGAGCAAAAGTGGACAAAAAGTCTGTCGAAGTGAACTGCAGCTGAAGAGGCCTTTTTGGACTGAAAGAATTGGGTTTTGGGCCTGATTCTCTGGCCCAAAACATGGATCCAAGCCCATGCACGATTTTTGGATCTGAACATATAAAAACCAAAGCTTATCTCTTTGTTAATGGTAGATAGTTAGGTTAGAAAATAAATTAGGTTAGGATAAGAAACGTAGCCATTAAACCTTAGTTCTAGATCTAGTTTTTGATTAATTAATTAGTTTTTATTCTTGCCTTAAATTCAGTATTACATTATTGTTATTTCTATTCATTAGATAAATAAAGTTAATTAGTTCTCCATAATCTAGTTTCATTTTCATTTATTTATTAGCTTAAATCCTTAGATTTACTTATTTGTCATTATTAGTTTAATTCAATTATTGCATGAGTAGTTTCGAATTGAGTTTAAACAAGTAAAGTTCAAATCTTTATATTATGTCTTGTTTAGATTCCATGAGAAATGATAGTCTTATGATTCTCAGCTAAACCTCCATTAGAGGGGGTTAAAAAACCTTGATGAAGCTTGATTTCGATTAGCGTAGAATAGTCGTAATTTCCCATTCAACTCTAGAAGTAATTATTCCACCATGAGAATGGGGTTGAATACTTCACATGCTAGATGTTAGTTGGTAGAGATTACCATGAACACTAGGGATTAGGAAGAACCAATTGTTCTGCGTAGCAGTTCAATTCGGATTACGACGATTCGTCGTTAGTAAATTAAGTTGAGTTAAGGTGGATTCAAATCCCCCCTAATTCCTTATCATTCAATCATTTTAGTTCATACCTTGTTATTTGAATTATCGCGTCTTGTTAGTATAAATTGAATCCGTAGTATAATCGTAGAATAGAAATTTCACATAACACATTACTCTCACCATTGTTCTTTGTGTTTGTTCAATTGAATTTGTTTAAGTCTTGAGAGTTAAGAGTGGAACGATTCCGTACTATATATATTGCATGAATATATATGTGAGAGTAGGAAATAAATTATTGATACCGTAAGAATAAGGTTAGAGTAATCTAATTGAGTTTTTACGGATTATCAACATCCTTTGTGTTATCACTCAATAATCATTCAAATGAGGCTTTTGGCTAGATTCTCACTAGATATGGAACTTAATTGTTCTAACCTTGGTCTCGAAAATGCACTGCTATATACAAACAAATACTGATGCATGCCATTCATGAAAAGATGCAGAAACTATTGTACGTATATTAGTCTAAGTACGAAAAACAAATCCTTACTCTATTGCTATAATGAGACTTCTAAACCTTTTATTCATCCTAGAAAAAAGAAACAAGACTTTTTAATGCTAAACAGGAAAATATTTTTGGTCTTTTTTGAAAAAAAAATTTAGAAAGGAAGAAATATACTATTATATCTACTATATAGCAATTGCCTAGTTTTTGCAAAATATTACTATACCAGCCCCAAATAGAAATATGTTTTGTCCTTACAGTATGAAGAGATAAAAAAAAAGAAATTACCATAGAAACATGAGCAAAAACGGTTATACACCTGTATTATGTTCCTCATGATGAAAATATGCCACCCCCAAATAAGTTTGGGGCGTGGGTTGTTTGATATATAAGGAGAAATACATAGTTTATTATACTAGGGATAACTATCTACTATGAAATCTTTTTGGGTTATTGTATTTTTGAAAACATATATGAAATGCATAGAAGAAAAATGGAAAATTTTGGCATGTTGTATCTGTTTTACCTTCTACTCATATACCAAATTCCACAAAAAACAAAATAAAACAAGCATATATAATATTAAACATATAATTAAACATATACTAAACGTCAAAATAAAGAAAAATAAACAACAATAAAACATAATAAACTATCTATACGGACACTAGGGAGCTACCTAGTCAGAATTCATGCGTGACTCGTCTCGACATCGAGAAGATCCTTCTCCTTAATGACTTCGGGTCCTAGCATGTCTACCACTACGCGAGAGTACGTCTCTAATGCTCTGCAGTGTTTTATTGACACTGTGCTAAAAATATCACTGCTCCTGCTGGAAGGACCGCTACTCCTCTTTGAGGTTATGATATTTTGCTCTGATAGTCTGTTGTTCCGCTATGATGTTCTCTTGATTTTCCCTGAGCTGGTGGAGGTACACTTGAAGAATCCTCTGGCCTCCATGGAGGAAGTGAATTCCGTCCATGGGATGAGTGAACTGTCGGGCGACATCTTCAGTGAAGTAATCCACCTTCTCAGTAGGGAGTGCTTGCTCGGTGGCTCTGGCAGCAGGTGGCAGCCATAATTTCTAGACGCAGTGGGCATAGATAGGACCTGTGGTAGCGTCCTTGAACTCCACTAGGGCGTTTGTGGCCTCGAACCCCCAGTGCTGCATGATCCTGGTGACCAACACTGGTAAAGGAGCGGTGGACTTCTTGGGTTTACAGAGTCTCTCCCAAACGAAGGTGACGATGCATAAGCTATTCTTCTGCTCTTGAAGAATCCATAGAATATGAAGCATCGCCTTGCTGATATCATATGGCTTGGCTGAGCCTAGCAGGTTGTAGGCTGTCCACTGAGATACTGCCAACTGATTCCTTCGCAGCGAACTCTGAAAAGCGCAATGAGACTTGGGGTTTTTCACCCCCTCAGAAGAGTCTCTACCATCATCACATCGATGCTCTTGTTGTCTGGGCCGGGAACTATTCTGTCTGAACATAGACCTTCGGAGGAATCCCCATAACTCCACTCACCACCTCCTTGGTGAGCTTAAGCGAGCGACCATCCTTGACAATCATGATGTGGTCATCCTCCCTTCTAAGCATGGAGTTATAAAATGAAAGAGTGAGAGAGGGAGAATAAGCCGCACCTTCCAACAAAACCAAGGGTTCACATCCTCTTCTTCTAATCTCAGCCTTGCAGTGCACTTCAAATAGATCGGAATTGAAGAGGTTTTGAAAATTTTGCTCCGACACAATTTTAAGAACTCAAGCCATTTAGAGTGGGGATTGATAAAATTGGGGTTTTGAGTTGGAATGAGGGTTGAAAATGGAGCAGGCTGTGAAAAAATTGGGCGGTGGTGTGTATGGGCTATGGGTGGTCGCGAGCTGGTGTGGGCGGCTAGGGTTGGGGGTTTCTGTGATAGAGAAGATGGGATCTGGGGCGGTCGGGTGGGCTAGTTAGATTGATGGCACGTGGCTCGCACTTGGCTAGTTAGAGAAATGAAATTTTCGGCCCAAGCCCAAATGAAATTAGGAAATTCCGATCTTGTCTTCAGTGCCTTACCAACTTCAAGAGCCAATCTATGCTTCGTTACTCGTCCGATCTTGACCTGTGAGGCACCAAAACGATCAACATCAAAACTGCAACGTAACAGTTTAGGGTACACTCACATCCAACGGTGGATGAAAAACAAATAAGGGAAAGAAACGAAAGGAATTGTTGGGAAATATGCACAAACAATAGAAGGAAAATTTTAATTAATTTTTTTGGGTTTTGAATAAGTTTGACTAAAAATTTAAAAAGGTGGGTTGTTTTAAGTCAGATCCCCAAGACTTAGAAGTTTCTAAAAACTTGAGTCAATCCCAACCAGATGGTCGGATTACTCTTTTAGACCGAGCATAATGCACTAGAGGATAACACGGGTAGACTTTATAAACAAAATTATTATGAGGTTGAAGACTGGGGCAAGTTGGCGTTTGATAGTTCAAGCACCAACCTTTTCTCATAGCTCGTCTCTTACGTGCGTATGAACTCTTACCTAAACCAGAAATGATTTTCGGTATATGTGTCAATATCTTTAGTTGCAGTTCTCTAGGAAGTGCTTGCACACGATCATTGAAACTTATCCATCTAGTCTTGCTAGGTGGATGGTTTTTGTTTGTTTCAGAAGACATTTTTGAAAGTTTTTGAAAAGAGAGAGTTTGAGAAGGGGAAAAAATTTAAACGAGAGGGGAAAGATTTTTAAGAAAAGAAAATTTTGAAAATTTGTACAATTTTGAGCCTTTTAACTTCAGATTCTCGAGACAAAATAGAAAGGTGGAGACAAAAGATAGAATTAAATAGAGAATAGTATCACTTTGGGTTACTATATTTGTTTAATTCTCGTTTTGAGACGCCTCATTTTTTTTTTAGGGCTTTAAGAATCAAGCAACATCCATTTTACCTACATTGGGGAATGGCTTGCCAATGGTTGTTATGTAGCTCGGGTTCAGCCTTATGCGTGAATATAAATTGCAGTATGGAAATTAAATTTCAAACAATCATGTAAGCATGCTTGAACACACAAGGTATCCTCTTACTTGGGCTTTGATAAGCACATAAATACTACATGTGTATGCCCATATTTATGTTATATTGTATAGTTAATTAATATAAGTTCCTTTGATTAGTCTATTTCCTTGGTTTTACAGAAATCAATGCAAATACGAAGAAACGGGTTGAGACTGAGGACTTTATGGAGTTGTGAGATTCTCACGTCTTGATTATAAAGAGAATACACAAAACAAGATATGAAATAATATGTGTATGATATTATAAAGCTACTGTAAAAAGTTGAGGTACTATTGTCAAGAGGTCAGAGCGCGCCCGCGCTTTAAGAAGCCTATGTCAGAGCGCGACCCGCGCTCCCTTCTAATTTTGTAGAATAACAGTGTTTTCCAGAACCTTTGCAGCTTCACGCTAACCACTTGGATTTTAATTTGGGAAGTTCTAAACGGATTCAAACACGAAAGCAAAGGTTTCCAAAAGGTATTCCACGGCTTGTACGCCCTAATCCATCTCTATATAAACCTAGGCTCGCCCCCCATCACGAGGGAGCTTTCCAGAACACAGAACAGGAAGAAAAGAAAGAGAGAAAAGAGAAAAGAATATGAGAGAGGCCAAGAGAGATGGAGAGAACTGGAGCCGAGTCTTAACAAGCCAAAACGGTTTACATCTTTCGATACCGAAGCTTTGAAGCTTGGACACAACTGTTGAAGCAGACGAAGTGGAAAAGAAGGGAAGCCTTTACATCAAAATTTCGGTTTTGTTTTATGGGTTCTTTTACTTTTACTTTTACTGTTATATATATCTTGTGTAGCTAAGTTCCAAGCTAGGGTTTAGAGGAAGCCCTAGACTTGCGTAGGTTTTACTATTTAAAGAGTTTATTGTTCTCCAACTTAATGAATAATTGATTGATTTATCTAGTATTAGTAGAATACTTTCATTAATTATATCTTGCATGTTAAAAGTTCATGACTTGACTAGTTAATCGTTAGATAAATATTCCGTTCTTATCAAAGCATTGATTTTATCGTTTACATAAACTTGTGAGAAGTCGTGCTGTAAGAAGACGATTTTTGCTAGGAGTTTATATTCTCGTTTGCTGAAATTCAATCGAACCAATATATATATTTATATAAGAGCACAACGTTTACATCTTCAAGCAAGCAAGGGTTACCTTTCCCTCTTGCTACTCGTAATTAAAAGAGAACTTTAAATTAGTTGAACTAAGATAATCTACAACAGTTTAGGGTGGATTTGAATTCCTTAGTATTCTCTCCATTAATAGTTTTAATATTAGTTTTATTATTTTCATAGTTTAACTAGCTTTAGTTAATAATTACTTTTTCTACAAACCAATATAGTTCGGATTAGGTTAAGTAGTATTTTAATATTCAATTGTACCCAACACGCATTCTCTGTGGGATCGACCTCGTATTTGCACACCTACTACAATAGACTTTGTACGTTTGCGAGTATTAGTATAAGTAAAATAGGATTTAATTAGTCTGTTAATTTAGGTTGGTAAAATTCGTATCAAGTTTTTGGCGCCACTTTCGGGGATTGCAGTGGTACAATTGAGTTTTAGAGTCTTACTTTATGTAATTCGTTATTTTTCATTTTTAGTTTAGCCGTAGTTTTTGTTAATTTATAGTTTAAGTTTCTATTTAGATTTCTCTGCATATGACCACATTAATAAGTTCCTGACATCTGTAGGAACCTCTCTAAAAAGTTGCAAGTCTACCTGTGGGAAACTCAGAGTGCGCCTGCACCCTAGTTTACCTTGCAAAGAGAACGCCCGCGCTCTTACCTTGTTTCCCAGCAAATAACGCAGAGAGCACACACGCTCTATTCTAGTATTTTATGAGCACACCCGTGCCTTGACTTCTATACTGAGGCATTTGATTTTTTACAGCCTACTTCCAGTTGCTGTGTAGGATCCAGAACTTTGCTCATACAGTGTTCCAGTGCTACAGGGCACAGTGAAAAAAAAGAGGTACACTTCGAACTTGTGAGGATTGAATTGGTTTGCGTCGTGCGTGTTTTTTTTCATTTTGTTTTTCTTATATTTAGGAAGGGTAATTCACCTTGACCAGTCCTAGGAATTTTGCATTAGGACCGGTTAAACACGCTCATTAGGAAAGTCTTTTTGACACGTGGATCGAATGACGGTGCTTTTGCACAAGAATTGGGAATCATGTTATTTGGGTTTAGGAGCAACAATATTAAACATATTATTTTTAAATTGGAATTCATATATTTGTTTGATATTGTTTGTGTGGATTGTCATATTTACTTTCATTAAAAAAAATGTGGAGTTATAACACATACAATCCTTCTACACTTTCATCTTCTATAGCACACACTCTTGCTAAAATGGAGCAAAATACTTTGACCATGAAAAATACATTGAACATGCAAGAGATCAATAGAGAAGCACTAGCTACCTATGGGGCAACCCTACTATGTGAAACTTGTGTTAGTCAGTTAGTTAATCCTCTTAAGGAAAATAATGAGAGAAAACTCCAAAACCAGGTAGAGCCTAATGTTTTGAATATAAGCAGCCAACTTGGGGAGACGAACAATATACATGAGCTTAATTTGGTAAAGATTAATTATCAACTCTTAAGTAATACTGATGACGCTGATGATAGTTTTTGGTCTGATTCTGCTGTGTATTTAAATGTTCATCCAAACCAATTTAGTGATAATGATGATGAGGAACCAAGAGAGGTAGTGAATCCTATATCTCAGGACTATTATTTTCGTAATCCTCTTAATGATAATTCTTCGTGTCCTATTACGAATCATTGTCTAAGTATTAACCGTGATAGTTTGTTGAATGATTCAAATGAAAATTTTCTTCATGAGCTATATGATGTTCTTTTAAAGAAAAATCATGAATTGCTTAATAATAATGAGAGGTTGGCTGAGAGGGCAATATCTCTTGAAAGTGAAAATACTGTTTTGAGTTCCAAAGTTAATGAAAATATGTGTGTTGCGAATCAGTTACAGGCAGAGAATGAATCTCCTAGGTATAAGAATGATTCTCTGATACATGAGCTTAGCATAATTAAGGAAACTATGTTTGATCTTTTAAAGAAGAATTTGGACCCTAACATGACACGTCCTAGTCTTTGTAGTGGTGATATAAATTTGAATGTTGAGGAGTGTTCAAGTGCTTGTTGTGCTAATCTGGCTATGTGTTCTAAGTCAGTTTCATCTTCTTTAAAACCAGGGTGTATCCCAATTAATGTCCCTTCCACCTCTTATGTTGACCGCCCTATTATTTGTTATTATTGTGGTGGTGTAGGTCATATTAAGTATCATTGTCATGTTAGGAAAAACAATTTTCAGGGTTGGCATAAATCTACTCTTAAACCAGGTTCGACAATCATGTGCTCCATCTCATAACCATGCTAATGATGTTGTTATATCTAGTCTATCTAATAGACGTATGAGATGTGATTATAATTTGCCTAGGAATCATGGTAAGAAAATGGGAGTAGAATATAAACATACGCAACCTAGACACCATTTAGCTAAGGTGCGTGCTGTTTAGTTAAGAAAAGATGATTTGAAAGTGTTATTTGATTTGCGAAGATCTTATGACATTATTACTATTTGTTAGATGCATTGTCTTATGTTCACTTAATGTTTATTGCTTTTACATATCTTATTAGGTGATACATGGTATGTTTAAATGTTGTTTTGCATAAGTTTGGGGGTGGCATTGGTTAGATTAAGCTTTGCATGATCTTTTGCTTAAAACTTGGACTATTTGATTATCTGCATGACATTGCATGCATTATTCGTCTACTAGAGACGTTAAATGTAGCGCTCATGGGAGGCAACCCATGTTTTTATTTTTGTTGCTGAGTTTTATGTGCACATATCTCATGCATTCCACTTTAGCACTTTTTCTCCGCTTTTTTGGAGACGTGTAACTCTATGGAATGAGATACGTGACATATTTTAGTCATTGTAGTAATTTGGTTCCTTTTCTATATTATCACTATTATATATTTTGTGAGGTATTAATTTCTACAGGTGACTCGAGCTTTATTTTTCGTTCATGGAGCTATTGGTAACTTCTTTCCTTATTCTTTTACTTGTCCATGTTATTAATTTTTAGAATTGAGCATATATGTCAACATTGAGGACAATGTCTAAAATAAGTTTGGGGGTGGGAACAAAATATTTTGTCTAGCGGAAAATAAAAATTACTTATACTATGCACTTAGGGATAGTGGTATTGTTTTCTTCTCTATGATGATTATAGTCTAGAAGTCTCATTTAGTATTAGAATTAAGAGTAGTTATTAGAAACTTAGGTTAATATGTAGGTAATAGTCATTACATCTTTTCATAAATGTCTTGCATGAACATCATGACTGTGCTTGGTAGCATTTTTATGAGACCTAGGTTAGAGTGCTTAATTTACATATCCTGTGAGGATATAGCCTAAAAGCCTCATATGAATTAATATCTGAGTGATGACATAAGGGAGAAGTTAATTCCGAATAGAGAAATCACACGTCCACTTGCTTGATCACCATACCATATCCTAAGCGAGAATTTAGGCCCTCTTTGGATCGATATAGCCAGAAATTCAAACCTAAAGAATATTCTTCTACTAGTTGCCCTACTAAGCCTTTCATTAGCCTTTTCATAAACTGCAAATTCCCTTGATAAAAACAAAATAAAAATAAATATAGCCTACCCACTAGATAAGTTTGAGAAATAGGATGACATGAAGAAAAGAAAAGAGAATGACCTGTGGAAAACCAATATTTGTTAGTTGCTTCAAAAGAAAAATAAGGAAAAGAAAAGAAAGTTTCCATCCAAAGAAAAGAAAAATAAATAGAAATAAAATAAAAAGTTAGAACTCCAAAAATAGAATGAAAGGAGTTAAAAGCCAAAACAAAAGGGCTAAGGATGGAAACAAAGTGTAGAAGCAAAGTAATAACAAGGCTTTCTCTAGTTACATGATAAAAGGTAAAAACGATAGTTTTACCTACGAATAAGTAACGAAACTCAAACGTATGTAAAACTAAAGCTTATCTCAGCTTAATAGTATCAAAGTTTTCTACTCTCGATGCTATTGCAACAAGTGGAGTAGAGAATTCGTTCCACTCCTAGTTCTTTAGAATTCAATGTTAACTACAATAATCAGTCCATCAAGGTCAATGAGAGTAACGATGAAAATTATACTATGATGGTAATTCAACTAATCAAGATACGATAATTGAACTACGGAAATACTAAATTGACAATATGATAATGAATTAGGGGAATTTGATTCCACCTTGATTTAACTCAATAAACTAATGAAGAAATGTCGTAATCCGTATCACAATGCTTTCGCATAACAATTGGGTGTTTATAATCTCTAATTGTTCATGGTAATCTCTACCAACTAACAACTAGCATGTGAAGCAATCAAGCTCATTCTCATGGCGAACTAATTACTCTCTAGAATGGAATAGAATATTACGAACTATTCTACGCTAACAACAATCAAGTTTTATCAAGGCTTCTTCAAACCCCTCTAATAGAGGTTTTAGCCTTGAATCATCATACTATCATTTCTAAAACAAGAACAATCAAAACAAGTCATTATTGAATAACTAATTAACTTTCTTAATATAATTTATCAATAGTCTAAGATTCAAAATAGATTACAACTGAAATTCAAACTAATCTAGAACTAAAATTATGAATACTAATTATCAATTTAAAACAACTAAATCTATGAATGCAAGATTGAATTCGAAATTAAAGATTGAAATATAAACTAAACATTTTATTCTAAGATTCAAAACTTGTTTTAACAACTAATAGAATTGACAACTAATTAGATTAATCTATATAAACTAATTTAATGAATTAAAACTAAGTATTTGGATCATTCACTAATTCAAACTAACTAGAAAAATGAATTGCTCAGTAAAAACTAAGTTTTAAAACCTTTTTCTCATCTAGATCTAACTATTCTTAAGAGCTAAGTCTTTGTTTGTTAAATGGAGGAGACCAGATCCACAAAATCGTGCATGGGCTGAGGAGCCTGTTTTGGGCTAGAAAATCGAGCCCAAAACCTCAGTACTTCAGTCCACAAAGGGCTTTTCAACGGAATTTGACTTCAACAGCCTTTTCATCCATTTTTGTTTCTCTGATTGGGCCAAGGCTGGGACCATTGGAAATCTCTTTCCAAGTCGGTCGTTTTGACATAAGGTAGGCCCAATTCCGAGGTCTGAGTCCAAAGATACGGCCTTCAGAAGTTCTGTTGACTTTTGTGTGCTATTTCTGCCCGCGTTGACTTTGACTTTTCAGCTTTGACCGGGCTTTAAAATGGTTTTTTCTCCTTGAATCTTGGTCTTTTATCATAGAACTTCTTAGCAACCAACCCTTACTCCTTTATCTTGCAAAAGGGGCGCATTTCTGCACATATTCGACTCCAATGCCTGAAATACATAAGAACAGGATAACAGTATTAACTCTTACTTATTAATCATATAATTGGTCAAAAGCGATATTGTTAAAATGGTTAAAACTACAGTTTTGGGCTCTTATCAGTACATAATTTGAAGACCTTATTTTCTCAGACTTGTCTATTTTGTTTATCCATTCCATTTATTCTTAAACCATCACCTAAACTATCCATAACACCTAATAAAGACCTTTAGCTCAATTAGGAATAGGTTGGTGTGATAGTAAGTGGCAGATATGTTTGATCAACCTCGGCTCTCTTGGATGTCATTGAGATTGAGAGGAAAAATATGCCCACTACACACTGGAGTAAGCGAAACCTGAGTGGAAAAATCAGAGTATTTTTTTCTTAACATATTTGTGAGGGCCTACTTTCATAAACAGACCTACCATTGCATTTCATAGTATTGTTCATTGCATGTATGTATATTGTTAGATGATTTGATTATTATGCATGTATTAACTTAGGTTTTAAAATTAGTATTTTTTATTCCTTTCTAGTAAGATGTATAGACACCTGAGATTGAATTAAGGAAACATTGCTGTTACTTCTTAGTCACTATAGTATAGATGAAGTTTGTGAGTATCTTCTCTGAAAACTCTCACAAGACTAAACTCGCCCACTAGGGTAAACCTAGGGGTTTAAAAGGCTTGTTGCACATGCTAAGTGTAATTGTGATTCCTACGAAAGTGAGTTAGGATTTTTAATTTTTGTTATTAGTTTAGAGTTAGTATACTTGAAAAGGTTTGGTGTTCTGGAGGTGGACGACCTGATATTATGTTTGATAGGGAATGGCTGCACTATTCTTGGGATAAGAGTTGCCTACGTATCAAGTTTCTTGGGGTAAACTCGAATCAAGCCTTGCGTAGTTCATCTCTCTCTACTTATAGATGTTTAAGCTGACTTTCCTTATTTGCTCCAGGCCATTCTGAAGTGTAGATCCACCTTGTATGCTATCTTCATGATTCGTCATTACTCTGGTGTTACAAAATAAATGTCTCTTTGATTGTTGCAGTGACTGAGTTCCAGGATTGTGCTGGTTGATTTGTTTCTATAAATGGTTGTAATTGATACTGGGAACGACCTGGGTTTAGGTCGTTGGTACGTTCTGATGGATAGGTATGTGCTGATGGATTGGTACGACCTGGTGTGAGGACACGTGTACTGTAGTGTAGAACGGAGGGTACTTACACAGCCCCCTTTATTTGATCCGTCTTTGGACAGTTGTGATGTAAAAAGGAAAGGTAAAATAAAGTTTTCTGAAAGCACATGTCGGACAGCTGGTATGCTTAATTTGACTTTTGAAAAATGTGCGGAAACTGTTAGGCTGGATTTGTGGGCCCGAAATCACGGCTGTTTGTGGGCGAGTCATGATTGTGTTTCGTTGGAAGTTGAAACGATTTGTATTTTATCGAGGTTTGGGAAGGTAAGGATTTGTGAATGTTTTCGTCTGTTCATTCTTCAAGCAAAAGGAAAAATATCATAGCGAAAGAAAGAAAAAAAACTTTCCCTTCCTTTGCTATCAGGTGCGTTTTTCTTGAATTCTTAAAAAAAATTTGATCTTTCTTCTTCTTTTGGTTTTGCAATATCTATGACTAGTGATGGTTTGAGTGGTGAGGTTGAGATTGATCAGTGGAGAGAGAGAATGGTAAGTGGTGGGGAGGATGATGTTAGAGTTTGTAATGGTGTTGGGGCTTCATCGTCTTCTTCAGTGGAGACGATGGCTGAGGATGCGGAGCCCAGGTTGCTTTATGCTTATCTGAAAGAGGAGATCAGTTGGGTGAATGCCGACCTGGCCATATACGATCTAGGTGGAGAGAGGAGGTTATATAATAATGACTATATTTCTCCAGATGGAGGAGTGGTGGTTTGTTATGGGCAGTTGAAGGCTGGGATGAGGTTGCCCCTTTCTCGTCTTACTGTGCAGTTTTTGAATTTTTGTGGAAAAGCCCCTTGTCAGTTTGTAGGGAATAGTTGGAGGGTTTTCCACGTGTTGGATTTGTTGAATGAGCGGGGTTATAATATCTGCTTAGGAGATGTGTTGGAGCATTTCTCTATGAAGAGATCGGTTGCATTGAATTTTAGTTTGCAGGTCGTAAGGGGGAAGTCGTCTTTAATTGTGGGGATGAGTGATAAGAGCCCAAAACTGTAGTTTTAACCCTTTAACAATAATACTTTTAGACCAATTATACGAGTAATAAATAAGAGTTAATGCTGATTACGTGTTTTTATGTATTTCAGGCTTTGAAGTCAATTATGTGCAGAAATGTGCCACTTTGGTGAGATAAAGGAGCAAGGGTTGGTTGCTAAGAAGTTCTATGATTAAAGGCCAAGATTTAAGGAGAAAAAGCCTTTAAAATGCTCGGTCAAAGCTGAAAAGTCAAAGTCAACGCGGGCAGAAACAACACACAAAAGTCAGTAGAACTTTCGAAGACCGTATCTTTGGGTTCAGACCTCAGAATTAGGCCTACCTTATGTCAAAACGACCGGCTCGGAAAGAGCTTTCCAATGGTCTAAGATTTGACCCAATCAGAGGAGCAAAAGTGGACAAAAAGTTTGCTAAAGTCAAATCCAGCTGGAGAGGGGTCTATGGACTGAAAAAATTGGGCTTTGGGCTCGATTTTCCGGCCCAAAACATGGCTCCTCAGCCCATGTACGAAAATATGGATCTGGTCTCTTCCATTTCCACACACAAGACTTAACTCTTAGAAGAATAATTAGGTTAGGTAGCAAGTAGCCATGAGAGCATAGTTTTAGATCTAGTTTTACATTAAATTAATTAGTTTTTATTATCTTGTTTTGAACTTAGTTAATTGAATCATTGTTTTATTATTCATTAGATAAATAAAATAGTTAGTTCTTCATAATTTCGGTTTTGATTTATTTAAGTACTTAGATCTAATTTCGATTCTTAGTTGTTAATCATTTCTTAGTTCTTAATTTAGATTTGAATTATTGTTTAGTTCAATTTAGTAAAGTTAGAACCTTTATATGATGTCTTGTTTGAATTCCATGAGAAATGATAGTTTTATGAATCAAGGCTATACCTCCGTTAGAGGGGTTTGATGAAGCCTTGATGAAAACTTGATTGTTTAGTGTAGAATCGTTGTAAGAGTCTATTCCACTTTAGAAGGTAATTGATTCGCCATGAGAATGGGTAGAACTTCCTCACATGCTAGTCATTAGTTGGTAGAGATTGTCATGAATGATTAGGGATTAGAACACCCAATTCTTATCGTAAGAACGTAAGAATTTGATTACAACAATCTACGCAAGTTTATTAAGTTGGATTCCAGGTGGATTCAATCCCCCCTAATTCTTTATCTAGATTCAAGCCTTAGTATTTTCCGTCATTTCGTTATTCGTATCTTGTTAGTTGAATTCACATCGTAGTATAAATTCCCACCATTACTCTCATTAACTTTGGCTATGACTGATAATATATAAAAACTTTGAATGTTAAAGAACTAGGAGTGGAACGAATCTTTTACTCCACTCTATTCGATAGATTCGAGAGTAGAAATCTTTGATTAATTAGTCTTCATAAAGTTTTAGTTTTACTTGCGTTTGAATTTCATCGTTTATTTGTAGGTAGAAATATCATTTTTATGTTTTATCAAATGGCATCGCTGCCATCTTAGTTCCCTTTAGTATTGTTTTCTTTAGAATTGTTAGTCTTCCAAAGTCCCAAAACTCACCCACCCTTGTTTGATTCTAACTGTGGTTGTCCGTTTCAGCATTGAAATTTTCCTCGCAGAATTACACGGAGCGCGACCCGCGCCCTAGGCAGCCTAAATTGGAGCGCCACCCACGCCCAAACGCCTGGAACTCCAGTTTTTAGCTAAGCGTGACCCGCGCCTTGCCAAGGCAAAACTCGAGCGCCCTCCGCGCTGAAGCGCCTGGACCTTGAGTTTTTCCTGGAGCGCGACCCACGCCCTACCAAGGCTAAGTTCGAGCGCCCCTCGCGCCCAAATGAATGGAACTCCAGCTTGACCTGAGCGTGACCCGCGCCCTACCTAGGCCTATTCTAAGCACGACCCGCCCTGTCACACTCCAAATTTCGACAGAATTCGAAAAAACATTATTTGTTCCCGACTCTTCGATCTCCGAGGTGTGACGCACTCTCCACTTCCAAAAACCCATAAACAGTTTAAATATGCGAATAATTAAAAACCAATAAATATTTTAACTTAAACAAAAGTCCTCTTCATTACAAAAATTTACAAATCAAAATACAAATAACTTTGTCTCGACTGAAACTCTATATCACCTCGAGGGAAAACAAAACATATCCTGAGATGCAACGCTAATGCAAACCACAAGCAGCAACCAATCTTCTTCAACACTAAACCTGTCAAGACTTATCAACTATGTTCATTTAATGAACACACCCGATAAGCAAACATGCAAATCGGGTCAGTATTATAAAAATGCTGGTGTGAGTAGCTCTAAAATACAACATATAATTATACCAAAATATACACAATCCATACGGCAGTTAGTTCCTCCACCGAGGCGCCTTGACTTTCAACGACTAATACAACATCCTTAAGTACGATAATTAAGGCAAGTAGTTCCTCCACTGAGGCGCCTTAACTTCCCACTAACCACACAACAAACTATACGCATAATAAATAAGGCATGTAGTTCCTCCATCGATTCGCCTTAGGTTCTAACTAAACAAATAACCAACATATTACCATAATTATATTATTTAAGGCTTTCTTTGCGTGTCCCTAAAATCACGTCGTATCTATGTCTTACCTAGTTTCCCTGGCTACCACAATCGCTTCCCAATGCCGAACATGTACATCCACATGCCTCCCCTTACATAATGAACCACTCCGATGCGTAACTACCCTGGCGAGATGCCGCGACACCGTAACCCTCACACGAAAGCCATTATGTAAGTACTGCCACTATTCGGCATAAAATATCGCGCGTCTCGTTCTATTTTGCGAACGGAATAATCAAGCCACTATTCGGCTACGCCAGAAGGGCCATTCAGATTCACTGAAACGCCAAAAGGGCCAATCACATTACTTACGCCCGAAGACCATTCAAATTCACTGAAACGCCAGAAGGGCCAATCACATTATTTACGCCCGAAGGCCATTCAGATTCACTGAAACGCCAGAAGGGCCAATCACATTACTTACGCCCGAAGGCCATTCAGATTCACTGAAATGCCAGAAGAGCCAAATCACATGAGTTGTGGTAGCTAGGTTCTAGGATTTTCGTTACGTAATTTATTCAAGTGTCATACATTTATGACTCATAGAAATTTCACTATATCACGTGCATGTCAAATACATTATTGCGCTAAGCCACAATATTTAGAAATATCTCAATTATATCTCATAACAATTTTCATTCTTTCACGTGCCCATATATTATTGCACTAAGCCACAATCCCGTGGGAAAATATCCACACATACTATACTACCTCATAGTAGCATCTCACATATATAATAATGGAGGGTTTATACATTTATTTCTCCACAACTATTGCATTTATATATATATATATATATATATATATATATATATCCCAAGCTATTATATAATGTCACAGTATCAACGTCAAATCTTAATTTGATAATGACAACCAAATCTATACAAGCTTCCACAACATTTTAGCATTTGATTGGTCCATACAATTTACAACATAAAATGTAGCACAATTAAACAGTCCACAATCCACAATCAAGCCCAATATATATATATATATGCTTTACACACTACTCACGTCAAATCTTAATTAGATAATGACAAACAACGTTATATAATTTCGACAATATTTTATTACTATATTTGTCCATATTCTTAAATATGTGAAAAACTGGAAAAAGTCAACAGTCAAAGGTCAAAGTCAACGGTCAACATTCAAAGTCAATGGTCAACGTCAAAGTAAACACGTCATGGTCAAAGTCAACACATCATGGTCGAAGTCAAACTATCATTTTCATGTTCAACAGGTTCAGAGTCATAGCCATGGTTCATGGCTAAGGTCAAAGGTGCATGGCTCAAGGGCTCATGACTAAGGAAATGGTTCGGACCCAACTGGCCAAGCCCAAACCTTAAAACTCGGCCCCAAAAGTCTAAACCAACTTATTATTCAACCTGACCCAATTGGGGTCATAAGGACCAACCCACATAAAATTAGAAACCGGCCCAAAAACTTTAAACCAAACCGGCCCAAACAAAACAAATAAAACTGGCCCAAAACAGTTTAAACTAATATGGACCGGCCCAAGCAAAACAAAATAAGATCGGGCCCAAACAAAATAACCAAGGCCCAAAAACTAAAACAAAAAGAACTAGCCCAAGTAGCTAATCGGTTCGGCCCAAGGCCCAACCATAGCTACAGTGTCATCTCCTTCACCAATTCTCTCCAGCAGCAGCCAACAAATCGCGCCGCCACAATCGGCCACCATCCCTCACTTCATCAAATCAGTTTTGCCACAAATAAAAAACCAACCAACTTCCCCCAAAACTAGATCTAGAATATTACCGCCGCGGCGCGCCGCCATTAATGGTTTCTTGGAGCTTTCAACAGCACCATTAGCATCCCCCACACCCACACTACACTACCCCATCAATCAATCAACACAAAAAAACAACAATCACAGTTCACCTAACTTTTACTGGCGATTTTTTTCTTACTGCCGCCATTAACAGAGCTTCGACAGCTCGTCCAATCACCAACAACCAACCTCCAGCACTCACTCAAACCCCACTCATCCATTCTCACCCAACCAAGACAACTACCGATTTAAAGTGTATCGAACCCTTCCTCCACAGCGCTGCCATTAACGAACTCCACGCTCCCGCTTCGAAAGCATCCAACCAACCTCCAATAACCCACAACAACCAACGAGATTTAATAGATAAACAGTCTTCAATAATTTATAAACAGTTCCAGCCCGTATACAGAGACGACTTCTTTGTCTCGCGCCGCCATTGGCGACTTATTCCGAGTTTCAGTAATTCAGACAGTTTTCAATAATAACTAAAACCATATACTAATAATTATCCAGTTTAATAAATAATGTGACATGACGAATAATGATGAACAGTAAAATTGTTACTGTATACCGGTGAAGTAGAAAACTAACTACTCACCTTAGTTAGCACCGATTTAATCCCTCAGAGTCCGAATCGTCGGCTCCACCCTCCAAAGAATCCGGCCTTTTATCTCTCCCTCCATTTTTTATTTTTTTTATTCTCTCAAAACCCTATTCTCTAGAACAATGTGATTATATACTTGGGTTTGAAACCCAAGCCCAACACAGACTTGGGCCCAGAAACCAGGCCCACGTATCCCAAATCCAATCCAGCCGATTTTTAAACAAATAATTTAATTAATTAATAAATAGAAAAAAATTTTAAATATTTTAAATCACGCGTTAAACCCCCTCAATAATTTCCGATTTCCACAGGTTTGTTTCAAACTTCCATTTCTTTAAGGTTTTCAGTGTTCTAACTTGTTTTATACACTGAGCACGCGTATACAAGACACTATTCATAAGCGAAGCAAGGAGCATTCAGGTACTTCTTTCTTTAACACCTCGCATCTTCTGTTAGAGGTTCATACTAGCATATCAGGATTGTTTAGAGTGTTGTCGTGTTTAGTTAAGATTGGTCTTAGCCTTGCATGAGATTAAGGTCAGGTCGAAGAAAAATGCCTAACGTAATCAACCGGCAACGTCAACAAACACGCCTTTCTAGTATACCACTCACTACACCTCTAGCTAATATACCACACACACCACCTAAAATAATGGTTGAAGAGAGAGAGTCTCCTCTCTCTAACTTTTACAAAGCCTTGAACGATATCCCCAAATCTTGCATCGTTCTATCAGACCCAGTGGGGGATTTCCGAATCCTCCCAAATATATTTAATTTGTTACCCGTTTTTCATGGGTTAGACCATGAAAAGCCTTATCAGTACATGCGTAAGATTGACCAAGTCCTTACTACATTGCACCATCCTACATTTGGCACTGAACAAATTAAACTGAGGGTATTTCCCTTCACTTTAGCCGATAAAGCGGCATCTTGGTTAACTGCCCAAGCGACTAATTCTGTGGACTCGTGGGCTAAACTTGTTCAACTATTTATGGAACATTTTTACCCACCACTGAAGACCGATGAAATGCTTTCCAAGATTCATTTCTTTCCACAGAATCCTCATGAATCATTTTCAGAGGTTTGGAATCATTTCACCGATCTTCTTATAGAGTGTCCACACCATAATCTTGCGAAATACACGTCAGTTCGTGCCTTTTTCAAAGGACTTCTACACCACCATAAAGAAGTCCTTGACATAATGAATGGGGGTACTTTCCTAAGTAAGGGAGCCTCAAAGGCTTATAAATTTTTAGAAGATCAAACTAAGTGTAATAATAACTGGGGGTAGTGATGATTTCTCCTGTTCCGCTAGTTCTTCTACAACAGTTAAAGCCGCTGGTATGTTTGAGATGAAACCCAATCCTGAACTTAAAAATTTAATCGAATCTCTCACTAAAAAGGTAGAGGCTATTTCTGTTCAACAAAAGCCTATTCCCATCATGAATGTCAACACCAATCCATGTAATTTCTGTTTGAGTCCAAAGCATCCCGACTCCTATTGTCCTCTCGCTTACGAACATCAAACATTACAACAAGATAATGTTTGCTCAATTAATAGTTATCCTATTCCTAACGCCCCTTGGAGACAACGCCCCAACTTCAGTTGGAGAAATAATGAACAAGTAACACCTCCAGGGTTTAATAATCAAAATGTTAGGCAAGCAAACAATTATAACCAAGCTCCAACACAACAAGGACAAGGACAAGGTCAGGGAAATTATAATAATTATAACAATAATAATTCTAATTCTAATAGAGGTATCGTTTCGGTTAATAATAATAACTATCATAACCCACCCATTAATAATCAACGTAACATAGTTCCTGTCATATAACTAGTAGCAAATCCTACTCCCCAATCGGATCGTTTTGATACCTTTATGCAATCTCAACAACAAATTTTACAAGCCATCCAACTTTCCTTACAGCAGTTAGCTCAAGAGAAAGTACAACCCAAAGGTGTGTTTCCAGGTCAAGCAATAACTAATCCTAAAACAACAAACACAGCCTTTGAGGTGAACGGTAATACTAGTACAGAAAATGCAAACGTAGGTGAGCTGAATGCCATCACCACTCTCTGTTTTGGGAGAGTGGTTGATAACAACGTAACTATGCCTATAGTTACCCCTCAAGTAGTCCCTACACCGGAGATTGAACTAGATACCGAAATAGAAACTGATGAGCCTACCTTTGTAGAGGTATCAGTTAAACCACAACCTAAGAAATAGAAAGCAAAGGTTAGATATCTAATTGATCCATACGCTAAATATAGAGAGAAACCACCGTTTCCCCAGAAATTAGCTATGTTAAACAGGGATACAAACTTTGACGAGATCAGGGAAGTTTTTAAAAATCTAACGATAAACTTACCTTTTCTGGAAGCAATTAAAAAATTGCCTCACCATGCTAAGTTTCTCAAAGAATTGTGCACTAAAAGGCGTAAGACAAATATTCCTAAAGACGCCTTTTTAACTGAACAGTTTCCAACTTTAACGGAACACAATGGAATCGTTAAGTACAAGGATCAGACTGTAACGCCCGTATTTTTAAATACGTTTTTATCTATTTAATCAATTAATTTAATTATTTATTTTAAAAATTCGTCGGATTAGATTCGGGACATGTGGGCCTGATTTTTTGGGCCGGAGTCTGTTTTGGGCTTGGGTTTCGGACCCAAGTATATAAACACATTTTTCTAGAGAATAGGGTTTTAAAAATAATAAAAATTTACAAATCAAAATACAAATAACTTTGTCTCGACTGAAACTCTATATCACCTCAAAGGAAAACAAAACATATCCTGAGATGCAACGCTAACGCAAGCCACAAGCAGCAACCAATCATCTTAAACACTAAACCTGTCAAGACTTATCAACTATGTTCATTTAATGAGCACACCCGATAAGCAAACATGCAAATCGGGTCAGCATTATAAAAATGCTAGTGTGAGTAGCTCTAAAATACAAAATATAATTATACATATATATACACCATCCATACGGCAGTTAGTTCCTTCCCCGAGGTGCCGTAACTTTCAACAACTAAAACAACATCCTTAAGTACAATAATCTAGGCAGGTAGTTCCTCCACTGAGGCGCCTTAACTTCCAACAACTAAAACAACATACCATACACATAATAAAAGGCATTTAGTTCCTCCACGAGGCACCTTAGGTTTTAACTAAACTACTAACCAGCCAAACATATACAATCATCTATCTAGAGATATATAATTTACCAACATATTACCATAATTATATTAGTTTAGACTTTCTTTGTGTGTCCCTAAAATTCACGTCGTATCTATGTCTTACCTAGTTTCCCTGGCTACCACAATCGCTACCCAACGCCGAACATGTACATCCACATGCCTCCCCTTACATAATGAACCACTCCGTGCGTAACCACCCTGAGCGGGATGCCGCACACTAGGTAAATCCTCACACGGAAGCAATTATGTAAGTAATGCCCCTATTCGGCATAAAATATCGCGCGTCTCGTTCCAATATTTGCGAACGGAATAATAAAGCCACTATTCGGCTACGATTGCCCAACACATGGGTCAATCAACATCTTATATATACAACATCTTATATATCACATACGCCCACACAGGGCAGATCACATGAGTTGTGGTAGTCAGGTTCTAGGATTTTCGTTACGTAATTTATTCAGGTGTCATACATTTATGACTCATAAACATTCCACTATATCACGTGCAGGTCAAATACCTTATTGCACTAAACCACAATATTTAGAAATATCTCAATTATATCTCATAACTAATTTCATTCTTTCACGTGCCAATATATTATTGCACTACGCCACACTCCCATGGGAAATATCCACAAATACTCTACTAGCATCTCATAAATATAATAATGGAGCGTTTATACATTTATTCCTCCAAAACTATTGCATTTAATATATATATATATATCCCAACATATTATATAATGTAACAATATCAACGTCAAATCTTAAATAGATAATGACAACCAAATTTATATCAGCTTCCACAGCATTTCAACATTTGATTTGTCCATACAATTTACAACATAAAATGTAGCACAATTAAAACGATCACAAAAGTCCACAATATATAATATATATATATATATATATATATATATATATATATTTATATATATGTTACACACAAATCAAATCATAATTAGATAATGACAAACAACGTTATATAATGTTCGACAACATTTTATTACTATATTTGTCCATATTCTTAAATATGTGAAAAATTGGAAAAAGTCAACATTCCACAGTCAACGGTCAAAGTCAAACGGTCAAATGTCAAAGTCAACGGTCGACGGTCAAAGCCAAAGTCAACACATCATGGTCAAAGTCAAAGTCAACACATCATGGTCAAAGTCAACACATCATGGTCAAAATCAAAGTCAACCCATCATGGTCAAAGTCAACACATCATGGTCAACGTCAAAATCAACACGTCATGGTCGTAGTCAAACTGTCATTGTCAAAGTCAAACTGTCGTTTCCATGTTCAACATTAACAAAGAAAAAAATCCCAACTCTTAAATCCACCATCTTCTCCAAATCTAGATCTAAAATCACACCGCCATTAATGGCTTCCTACAGCCCACTCAACCGCCCTCACCCACCTTAATCCAACCAAAACACATCCAACCGACCAACCCAAACAATAACCCAAACTAGTTCAAAACAACGAAATCCAAAAACGATCTGGGTTTTATACAAGTTGCCATTCTTGCTTAAACTTCGACAAAGACCCAACCAAACCTCAATACACTTCACATGTACACCATCAACCAACATCAAAACTAAAGAGTTCAACCCAATGAAACCAACCCAAAAACAGCCCAAACCGGCCGGCCATTAACGCCTCCAAGCTTCCACTGCCCCACTCGACCCTCATCACCCCACAACCAAACACCAACAACAAAATACGAAAGTTCAACAAGCCAAAAAAGATTTCGGATTGGTTGGTTTGACGCCATTAGCGCCCATAAAGCTTGGGCAAATCAAATGTGGATTTCCTAGCCTCCACGAGTTTCGACGAGTCTATATCAAACCGAATTCACTTTCGAAGTTTTAACAACTCGACAACACGACGTCGAATCAAAACAATATAATGAACAGTAAAACAGAAATATTAAACAAGATATCCGATATGCTTAAAAACTATAAATCCGGTGAAATAGCCAAATAGCTACTCACGAATTAAAACCCCGAATTTAATCCTCCGTGAGTCCGAACCGTCGCTACTCCACCTCTCCAGCAAACCAGCTTCTCTCTCTGCCTCCATTTTCATTATTTTTATTATTTTTAAAACCCTATTCTCTAGAAAAATGTGTTTATATACTAGGGTCCGAAACCCAAGCCCAAAACAGACTCGGGCCCAAAAAATCAGGCCCACATGTCCCGAATCCAATCCAACGAATTTTTAAAATAAATAATTAAATTAATTGATTAAATAGATAAAAACGTATTTAAAAATACGGGCGTTACAGCTATACACATCTCAAAAGAATCTCGTCCCGAGATTCGGAAGTAAAGCTATACGAACAAAAACGTTGGTTATTAACTTAGAACATACCCAAGAATGTACATTGATTAAACTTAAGCAAGATAACATTTGTATTAATTATTTTTTAAATAATTCCATATTATATATCCTCATGCCATTACAAACTTATTACAGTTTAACTATCTATATTAAAACAAATTATTACTGTCACTTAAACGTAAGATAAATATATCATATCTTTTTAGCATGTAGTTTCTTGACACGTAGCAGTCTCTACGAAAAATAATATTCTACTTAAATTAATCAATAATACAGGGTAAGTTCATCCCTGTATAAAACATTAGGGAGTCTTTCATTATCATGCATAAAAGAAAATTAGTGTCCTGATACACTTAAAACAAAATGTCACTCATGTCATTGATACTACAATAAAAATTTATATTTACTTTAGTCATGCTCCCAGAAATATTAAATTTTAAAACCACCCTTGAATCCTAATTCATGCTTGCAACTGGATCAAATATAACACGTATCCAAAAATAATTTTTTATATTCATCTATCAAAATCATATAGACTGAAACAAAACAATTAGGAATAAATACTCGAATATGCCAAAATCATGTGAAACTAATTTAACGATATTAATCAATCATGTCATAATTTATAGGCACGACACACTTATAAGACAAAATAAAAATCCGTTTGTTGTGGAAATACGATCATCATTATATTAAGACATCATCTACATAAATTCCAATCTAGTTTGAAAAAAACAATTATCACCATTATATTAATTAATCATTAATAACGTGACCTTTAGAAAACAACCTACACATGCATGTTTTCTTGGTAAAACAATTTTAATCATCACATACGCACGGTAATAGTTCCTCTATATATATAATAATATATAAACGTGTATACGCAGGTATACACATCTCAAAAAGAATACACATGTATACGCAAGTATACACACCTCAAAAAGAATAGACGTGTATACGCAAGTATACACATCTCAAAAAGAATACACGTGTATACGCAAGTATACACATCTCAAAAAGAATACACGTATATTTTATTTATTATTCGGTCTATGTCTAACTAATCACTTCTAACAAATTAATCTCTTATACTTTAAAATACTATTCATCCATTACAATGTACGAGTGAGGCGAGATAGTTCCTCCAACACCGAGGCAATTAGTTCCTTACTCAGTACGTCACAAAGCCATCAGATAATACAACTCATTCAATATAGATCAAAATATCTCATTATTATTTTTTGAATAATAACCTAACACTCAAATTCAAAATTCACAGACATATTGTCGTACTTAATCCATACTCCATGTGAGAATGATCACCAACAACAAAACCACACTATAGCAGCACACATCATTTTGATCAAATCCGTTAATAATTAACATATTACACATATAGCCACTCCTCATATGATAAGGAAAAATAAAAGCATTTCATATGCACTCCACAAGTAACTAATATAAATATACACATTACACATACAAACAAATCAAGAAAAATATTGACTCTCTTTATTTCTATATATCTTTTCTTTTCTTTGTAAAAGTAAAACAACTAGCGAAAATAGTTTTGAAAATAATACTTCTTAAACACTACCCATAAACCACGATCCGAGAATCACCTAGACTCACCTAAGTCTAAGCTAACCAAATGCTCTGATACCAAACTGTCACACCCCGAATTTCGACAGAATTCGGAAAAACATTATTTGTTCCCGACTCTTCGATCTCCGAGGTGTGACGGACTCTCAATTCCCAAAAACCCATAAACAGTTTAAATGTGCGGATAAATAAAACCAATAAAAATTTTAACTTAAACAAAAGTCTTCTTCATTACAAAAATTTACAAATGAAAATATAAATAACTTTGTCTCGACTGAAACTCTATATCACCTCAAAGGAAAACAAAACATATCCTGAGATGCAACGCTAACGCAAGCCACAAGCAGCAACCAATCATCTTCAACACTAAACCTGTCAAGACTTATCAACTGTGTTCATTTAATGAGCACACCCGATAAGCAAACATGCAAATCGGGTCAGCATTATAAAAATGCTGGTGTGAGTAGCTCTAAAATACAAAATATAAATATACATATATATACACCATCCATACGGCAGTTAGTTCCTTCCACGAGGCGCCGTAAGTTTCAACAACTAAAACAACATCCTTAAGTACAATAATCTAGGCAGGTAGTTCCTCCACGAGGCGCCTTAGGTTCTAACTAAACTACTAACCAGCCAAACATATACAATCATCTATCTAGAGATATATCATTTACCAACATATTACCATAATTATATTAGTTTAGACTTTCTTTGTGTGTCCCTAAAATTCAAGTCGTATCTATGTCTTACCTAGTTTCCTGGCTACCACAATCGCTACCCAACTTAACATGTACATCCACATGCCTCCCCTTACATAATGAACCACTCCGTGCGTGAAACCACCTCGAAGCGGGATGCGCGACACTGTAAATCCTCACACGGAAGCAATTATGTAAGTAATGCCCCTATTCGCATAAAATATCGCTGGCCTCGCTCCAATATTTTATTTAATGGAATAATAAAGCCACTATTCGGCTACGATTGCCCAACACATGGGTCAATCAACATCTTATATATACAACATCTTATATATACAACATCTTATATATCACATACGCCCACACAGTATGCATCACATGAGTTTGTGGTAGGGGTTCTAGGATTTTTCGATTACGTAATTTATTCAGGTGTCATACATTTATGACTCATAAACATTCCATTATATCACGTGCAGGTCAAATACCTTATTGCACTAAACCACAATATTTAGAAATATCTCAATTATATCTCATAACCAATTTCATTCTTTTACGTGCCAATATATTATTGCATTACGCCACACTCCCGTGGGAAATATCCACAAATACTCTACTAGCATCTCATAAATATAATAATGGAGCGTTTATACATTTAATGTATTCCTCCAAAACTATTGCATTTAATATATATATATATATATATATCCCAACATATTATATAATGTAACAATATCAACGTCAAATCTTAATTAGATGATGACAACCAAATTTATATCAGCTTCCACAACATTTCAACATTTGATTTGTCCATACAATTGACAACATAAAATGTAGCACAATTAAACAGTCTACAGTCCATAATCAAAGCCCAATATATATATATATGTTTTACACACTACTCACGTCAAATCATAATTAGATAATGACAAACAACGTTATATAATGTTCGACAATATTTTATTACTATATTTGTCCATATTCTTAAATATGTGAAAAACTGGAAAAAGTCAACATTCCATAGTCAACGGTCAAAGTCAAACGGTCAAATGTCAAAGTCAACGGTCGATGGTCAAAGCCAAAGTCAACATATCATGGTCAAAGTCAACACATCATGGTCAAAATCAAAGTCAACCCATCATGGTCAAAGTCAACACATCATGGTCAAAGCCAAAGTCAACCCATCATGGTCAAAGTCAAAGTCCAATGTCAACGGTCAAAGTCAAACTGGCATGGTCAAAGTCAACGGTCGACGGACAAAGCCAAATTCAACACATCATGGTCAAAGTCAAAGTCAACACATCATGGTCAAAATCAAAGTCAACACATAATGGTCAAAGTCAACACATCATGGTCAAAATCAAAGTCAACCCATCATGGTCAAAGTCAACACATCATGGTCAACGTCAAAATCAACATGTCATGGTCGAAGTCAAGCTGTCATTCTCAAAGTCAAACTATCGTTTCCATGTTCGACAAGTTCAGGGTCATAGCCATGGTTCATAGCTAAAGTCAATGTGCATGGCTCATGGGCTCATGACCAAGGTAATGGTTCGGACCCAACTGGCCAAGCCCAAACCTTAGAACCCGAAAGTCTAACATTTAAAGACCCAAAAAGATCTATTTTAAGTCCTATGGACGGCCCCCAAGCAATATTAGAAATTGGCCCAAAACAGACAAAAAGAACTGGCCCAAAAATTTAAATTGAACTGGTCCACAAATTTAAAACAAAACCGGGCCCAACATCAACTGAACTGGCCCATAGGCTAAGCCAAATTAGTCTGGCCCCAAACAAAACAAGCTAGGGCCCAAGAACTAGAACTAAAGCCCAACCATCTAAAATAGAATCCGGCCCACATGAAATTAGAATTTTGGCCCAACCAAACAAAAGGTTTAGGCCCAAAGAAACCGACCCAAACCCAAAAGAAACCGACCCAGGCCCAAGCCCAGGTCGTCATCTCTTTCCTCCAGCAGCTCCACCAGCCACCAAAACCAGCCACCGCCACCTCTAATCTCCACTCTTCCAAACCAGATCGAAAATACTCAGGGGAAAAACCCCCACAACATTAACAAAGCCAAAAATCCCAACTCTTAAATCCACCATCTTCTCCAAATCTAGATCTAAAATCGCACCACCATTAATGGCTTCCTACAACCCACTCAACCGCCCTCACCCACCTTAATCCAACCAAAACACATCCAACCGACCAACCCAAACAATAACCCAAACTAGTTCAAAACAACGAAATCCAAAAACGATACTGGGTTTTGCGCTGCCATTACTGCCTGTCGAAACTTCGACAGCACCCAGCCAAACCTCCATACACTTCACACGTACACCATCAACCAACATCAAAACTAAAGAGTTCAACCCAATGAAACCAACCCAAAAACAGCCTAACCGCCGGCGCCATTAACGCCTCCAAGCTTCACTGCCCCCACTCAACCCTCATCAGTCCACAACCAAACACCAACAACAAAAACTGAAAGTTCAACAAGCCAAAAAAAAGATTTCGGTACTGGTTTGGGCGACGCCATTAGCCTATAAAGCTTGGACAGTCCAAATGTGGATTTCCTAGCGTTACAAGGACCCTGGTCGTCCTACTGTACAATGCACCTTAGGAGATTCCCACACGACGACCGCTTTACTAGACCTGGGGGAGAGTGTTAACTTACTCCCGTATTATCTATACAAACAAATAGGTCTACAAGAGATGCAACCTACTAAAATGATGTTGCAATTAGCGGATCGATCTATTAAGTACCCTAAGGGTGTGGTTGAAAATGTGCTTGTTAAGGTCCAGGATTTCTACTATCCTGCTGATTTTGTTATCCTCGATATAGAAGTCGCTAACGACTTTGTTCCAATAATTTTAGGGTGTCCTTTCTTGGCAACTGCCAACGCGCTCATAAACTGCCGTGATGGTTTGATGTTCTTGTCTTTTGGCCATCTTTCTGTTGAGGTAAATGTTTTTAAAATGATGAAATAGTTTCCAGGTTTGTCTGTCGATGGGGAGGTTAGCATGATCGAGAGCTTAGCTCAAGATTATTTTAATAACACATTTCCAGAAAACCAAATACATAAATTCATGTCTTTTGGAAGTTCAGATTTCGCCGATGACTCCTACTTAGAGGAAGTCAACACCATCTTCGAGTCTACACCTATCATAAACCCTTCTGTTGCTCCATCTACAGAGTTTGAAGACCTGCTGCCTAAGCAAGTATTCATTACTCAAGATAAGGACCCCCCCAGAAGCATTTATCGATATTCCTTCCACCCCGGTGCTTAAACCTCTTCCTTCTGAGTTAAAGTATATTCAACTTGATCCGGATGGTATTCATCCGATAATAATATCTTCTCTATTATCTAAGGAGGAAGAGACACGTTTGATCAGGGTGATTAGGGAACATCGTTCTGGGATTGGTTGGTCCCTAGCCGACATTAAGGGAATTGACCCTAATGTATGCACTCATCGTATCCATTTGGAGGATAACGTAAAGAGTTCTTGCGAACCTCAGCATCGCTTGAACCCTGCCATAAAAGAGGTGGTCAGGGAAGAGGTCTTACGGTTACTCGATGCGGGTATCATATACTCAATCTCTGATAGCAAATGGGTAAGTCCCATTCATGTAGTTCCTAAGAAATCAGGGATTACCATGTTACATAATGCCAAGGGTGAATATGTTGCCACAAATGGTCCTATGAAATGGAGGATCTGTATTGATTACAGACGTTTAAATGCCATGACACGAAAGGATCATTTTCCTTTACCTTTTATAGATAAGATGCTTGAACGTCTATCTGGACATGTTTTTTATTGTTTTTTGGATGGCTACTCTGGCTATTTCCAAATTATTATTGATATTGATGACCAAGAAAATACTACCTTCACATGTCCTTTTGGAACATACGCCTATAAACGAATGCCTTTTGGCCTTTGTAATGCTCCTGGTACCTTCCAGCGGTGTATACTTCATATACTTAGTGACATGGTAGAGCATTTCAGGGAAATATTAATGGATGATTTTTCTATCTATGGAGACTCTTTCGCTAACTGCCTATTTAACCTGTCTAAAGTTTTGACACAATGTGAAGAGAAGAGTCTGGTTTTAAATTGAGAAAAATTTCATTTCATGGTGAAAAAAGGCATAGTACTAGGTCACATTGTATCTAGTGATGACATCGAAGTAGCTAAGGCCAAACTAGATAAGATAGGGACTCTACCTATACCACGGACTGTCTGTGATATTAGAGCCTTTCTAGGCCATGCAGGCTTTTATAGGCGCTTTATCAAAGATTTTTCAAAAATAGCTAGGCCGTTAACTAATCTACTTTTAAAGGATGCCATTTTTTATTTTAATTTTAACTGTAAATAGGATTTTGAAACTTTAAAAGCCGCCTTAACTTCTACACCCATTATACAGCCTCCCGATTGGTCTAAACCTTTCGAACTCATATGTGATGCTATTGATTATGCAGTTGGTGCTGTCTTGGGACAGAAACTAGATAATAAGTCCACTGTTATTTATTATGCTAGTAAAACTCTAAACGATGCTCAAAGGAATTATACAACTACTGAAAAAGAATTCTTAGCTGTCGTTTATGCTTTAGATAAGTTTCGCCCTTATTTGGTTTGTTCTAAGACTCTAGTTTACACGGACCATGTAGCCCTGATAAGAGCCCAAAACTGTAGCTTTAACCCCTTAATAATAGTACTTTTAGACCAATTATGCGAGTAATAAATAAGAGTTAATGTTAATTACGTGTTTTTATGTATTTCAGGTATTGAAGCCAATTATGTATAGAAATGTTCCACTTTGGCGATATAAATGAGCAAAGGGTTGGTTGCTAAGAAGTTATGGGATTAAAGGCCAAGACATGCAGAAACAGCACACAAAAGTCAGCAAAACTTCCGAAGATTGTATCTTTAGACTCAGGCCTCGGAATTGGGCGTACCTTATGTCAAAACGACCGGCTCGGAAAGAGATTTACAATGGTCTAAATCTTGACCCAATCAGAGGAAAAAAAATGGATGAAAATCCTGTTGAAGTCGAAGCCAGCTGAAAAGGGCCCTTTCGACTAAAGAAATTGGGCTTTGGGCTCGATTTTTCGTCCCAAAACATGGACCCTCAGCCCATGCACGAAAATGTGAATCTGGTCTCCTCCATTTCCACACACAAGACTTAGCTCTTAAGGATCAATTAGTTTAGGTTAGAAGGTAGCCATTAGAGGTGCCATTAAACCTTAGTTCTAGATCTAGTTTTGAGAATTTTAATTAGTTTATTAATTAGTTTTCATTCCTTGTTTTAATTTAGATTATTGAATGATTGTTATTATTCATTGGATTAAATAAAATAGTTAGTCTTGATAATTTTGGTTTTGACTTATTGAATTAATTAGATCTAAATTCAGTTATTAGTTGTTATTCATTTCTTAGTTGTTTAATTAATTAGTTTTGAATTATTGATTAGAATCTTTATATTAATAAAGTTAGAATCTTTATGTTATGTCTTATTCAATTTCATTTGGAAATGATAGTTTGATGAATCGAGGCTAAACCTCTATTAGAGGGGGTTGATGAAGCCTTGATGGAAACTTGATTTTGTTAGCTTAGAATCATTGTAAGAGTCTATTCCATTCTAGAAGGTCGTTGATTTTCTATGAGAATGGGTGAACGTCCTCACATGCTAGTTATGAATTGGTAGAGATGCCATGTATAATTAGGGATTAGAACGACCAATTCTTACCGTAAGAACATAAGAATTGGATTACAACAATCTATGCTAGTTTCTTAAGTTGGATTCAAGGTGGATTCAATTCCCCCCTAATTCTTATTCTAAATTCAAACTTAGTATTCCGTAGCATTTCGTAGTATAATTCGTAATTCTCTCATTGACTTTGGTAGGATTGATAGTCGTAGGAAACTTGAATGCTAAAAAACTAGGAGTGGAACGAATCTTCTATTCCAACTCTACTTCAATAGTATTGAGAGTAGAAATCTTTGATAAATCTAGTACAAGTTCAGTTTTAGTTTTACTTTCGTTTAGAGTTTCATCGCTTTATTCATTAGTAAAACTATTCATTTTACTATTATCAAATGGCGCCGCAGCCATCTTAGTTGCCTTTAGCATTGTTTTCTTTAGAATTGTTAATTTTCCAAAGTCCCATAGCCCACCCACCTTTGTTTGATTCTCACTGTGGTTGTTAGTTTCAGCACTGAAAATTTTCCTCGAAAAATTAAATTACACGAGCGACTGGTAGGTAGGCATAATCGAGCGACTGCCTGGCGCTGGAACTCCACTCGTTAGCTAAGCGCGACCCGCGCCTTGCCAAGGCAAAACACGAGCGCCTGGACCTCAAGGTTTTCCCTGAGCGCTACCTGCGCCCTACCAAGGCTAAATTGCCCCCAAGAACCCGAAACTCCATTTCGAACTCGAAGGCCACCCTCACTCTACTTAGGCCTATTTCGAAGCTTACCGCCCTTCATCTAAACCGCTTTCGATTTCCACAGGTTTGTTTCAAATTTCCATTTCTTCATAGTTTTCAGTGTTTTAACTTGTTATACACATTGAGCACGCGTAAACAAGACGTTATTTATAAGCGAAGCAAAGAGGCATTCATGTACTCTTTTCTTCCACACCTCGCATCTCCTGTTAGAGGTTCATACTAGCATATCAGGATTGTTTGGAGTGTTGTTATGTTTCGTTAAGATTTGCTTAGCCTTGCATGTGACTAAGGTCAGGCCGAAGAAAAACACCTAACGTAATTAACCGGCAACGTCAACAAACACGCCTTTCTAGTATACCACTCACTACACCTCTAACTAATATACCACACACACCACCTGAAGTAATGGCTGAAGAAAGAGAGTCTCCTCTCTCTGACTTTTACAAAGCCTTGAACGATAGCCCTAAATCTTGCATCGTTCTATCAGACCTAATGGGGGATTTCCGAATCCCCCCAAATATATTTAATTTGTTACCTGTTTTTCATGGGTTAGACCATGAAAAGCCTTATCAACACATGCGTAGGATTGACCAAGTCCTTACTACATTCCACCATCCTACAGTTGGTGCTGAACAAATTAAACTGAGAGTATTTCCGTTCACTTTAGCAGATAAGGCGGCGTCTTGGTTAACTGCGAAAACACCAAATTCTGTGGACTCGTGGGCTAAACTTGTTCAACTGTTTATGAAACATTTTTACCCACCACTGAAGACCGATGAAATGCTTTCCAAGATTCATTTCTTTCTTCATAATCCTCATGAATCATTTTCAGAGGCTTGGAATCGTTTCACCGATCTACTTATAGAGTGTCCACACCATAACCTCGCGAAAGACACGCTAGTTCGTGCCTTTTCCAAGGGACTGTTACACCACCACAAGGAGGGGCTTGACATAATGAATGGAGGTAGTTTCCTAAGTAAGGGAGCTTCAAAGGCATATAAATTTTTAGAATATCAAACTAACCGTAATAATAACTGGGGAGGTAGTGACGATATCTCCCATAACGCTAGTTCTTCTACAACAGTAAAGGCCGCCGGTATGTTTGAGATGAAACCCGATCTGGAAGTTAAAAATTTAATCGAATCTCTAACTAAAAAGGTAGAAGCTATTTCTGTTCAACAAACGCCTATCCCTGTCATGAATGTCAACTCCAATCCATGTAATTTCTGTTTGAGTCCAGAGCATCCCGACTCCTATTGTCCTTTCGCCTATGAACAACAACAATCACAACAAGATAATGTTTGTTCCATTAATAGCGAACCTAACACAGCTTGGCGATGAAACTCCAACTTCGGTTGGCGAAATAATCAACAACCTCCAAGGTTGTTTAACACAAATGTTAGGCCAATAAACAATTACAACCAAGGTCCACCAAGGCAAGGACAAGGTCAGGGTAATTATAATTATAACAACCAAGCTCAAGCACGACAAGGACAAGGTTAGGGTAATTATAATAATTATAACAATAATAATTATAATACAAATAGAGGTATCGTTCCGGTAAATAATAACTATCAAAATCCACCCATTAATAATCAGCGTGACATAGTTCCTGTCACACAACCGGTAGCAAATACTACTCTACAACCAGATAGTTTTGATACCTTTATGTAATCTCAACAACAGATTTTACATGCCATCCAACTTTCCTTACAGCAGTTAGCTCAAGAGAAAGTACAACCCAAAGGTGTGTTTCCAAGACAAGCGATACCTAATCCTAAAACACCAAACACAGCCTTTGAGTTCAACAGTAATACTAGTAACAAAAATGCAAATGTAGGTGAGATAAATTCCATCACCACTCTCCGTTCAGGCAGAGTGGTGGATAACAAAGTAACTATGTTTATAGTTACCCCACCAGTAGTCCCTACACTAGATATTACACTAGATACCGAAACAGAAACTGAATATCCTACCCCTATAGAGGTACCAGTTAAACCACAGTCTAAGAAATAGAAAGCAAAGGTTAGACATCCAGTTGATCCATACGCTAAATATAGAGAGAAACCATCGTTTCCTCATAAATTAGCTATGTTAAACAAGGATACAAATTTTGACGAGATTAGGGAAGTTTTTAAAAATCTAACGATAAACTTACCTTTTCTTTAAGCGATTAAAAAGTTGTCTCGTCATGCTAAGTTTCTTAAAGAGTTGTGCACTACTAGGCGTAAGACAAAGATTCCTAAAGACGCTCTTTAAAAGAACAGTTTCAAACTTTAATGGAACACAATGGAATAGTTAAGTACAAGGACCCTGGTTGTCCTACTGTACAATGCACCATAGGGGATACTCACACGACCACTGCTTTATTAGACCTCGGGGCGAGTGTTAATTTACTCCGTTATTATTTATATAAACAAATAGGTCTACAGGAAATGCAACCTACAACAATGATGTTGCAACTAGCTGATAGGTCTATCAAGTATCCTAAGGGTGTAGTGGAAAACGTGCTGGTTAAGGTTCAAGATTTCTACTATCCTGCGGATTTTGTTATCCTCGATATAGAAGTCGCTAACAATTCTGTTCCAATCATTTTAGGACGCCCTTTCTTGGCAACTGCCAACGCGCTTATAAACTGCTGCGATGGTTCGATGTCCTTGTCTTTTGGCCATCTTTGCATTGTGGTTAACGTTTTTAAGAGGATCAAACAGTTGCCTTATACAAATATCGATGGAGAGGTTAGCATGATCGAGAGCTTAGCTCATGATTATTTCAAAACCACGTTTTCGAATGACCAGATGCACAAATTCCTTTTCTTTGGAAGTTCCAACTTCGACAAATACTCCTTGGACGTAGAGGAAATTGAGGAAGATTTCCTTCAACTCTTTTGCAACTCTTCCCTGCCACCTCGCGAGTCCCACCCTACCAACATCCATTTATCCCGTGACGCTATGACGGAAGATAAATTTTTCACCCTCTATCCCAGTGATTCTTTTGACCCACCTATTGAGGAATGTCTGGCATATCTCAAGGCTTCTAATGATCTAGACCTGAGAGCTCTAGCTGACACTCATTCATCTTCCCTCACCAATATTCCCCAGCTTCCACCCTTTCAAAGGAACCTGGAGTTTACGCTTGACCCTTTTGTTTCTTCTGTACTTCATGATTTTCTAAATCCTCTTAATACAGTAATAATTCCCAAGGGAAAGGCACTTGACACCTTCATTTTTAGAATTGAGACAGTTCCCACCTACACCATGAATGAGTTTTGTGCCAAACCTACATTCTCATTTCTTCCATTCCTTACGTCTAAAATTCATCCATATCCACCATATCCCACAAACATCCATTTTCTCATGATCATTCACTTGGACACCCTCTCGTTCAAAGGCGAAAAAGAAGGTGCATGCGCGGTTACATTCTAGATCCATCAGATTTCGCTTTCATTTCAATAAGTTGCATCGTAGAGAATCTTAGTGCTTGATTCTATTTGGGGGTGCATTCCATGTTATTTATTTATGGAAAGACACCCAACTTTTTAGATTGTTGATATATGAAAAACTGAAGGGTATATAAAGTCTCGAGTATCTGACTATAAACAGCTTATTTTGTTGTTTGGTGTACTTTCTTTCATTTCCATATATTGGTAAGTGCACCATTCAGGTAACCGGGCCCTCCTTATGGAGTGTGTGGCTGTAAGTACCGGATCCTAAGTCCACGTTAAACATAATTCACGTTTTCCACTCTTAACATGTTTTCTCGGATTTTGAGTCATGTTTTTCTATTGTGTGAATTATGCATTTATTGCTTTATTGTTTTTCTTATATTAAACCTTATTCATAAAAAAAAATAAAAACATTGTTAAAATCATAAAAACAGTAATTTAGGAAGTCTCGGGAATCTGACTTTAAAAGACCCGCTTTTAAAACAAATTTTCTAAACTTCGTTGCCAAAAATTTGTTTGGGGGTGGGGTGTTCATTTCTGTACTGGATTGTTTAACTTTCCATTTATGTTGCTTAGGCCGTTTAATTGTATTTCGATTCGGGTTGACTTTATCTATGAAATTAGAGTTCATTCATTCACATAACTTACGTCACGCACGCACTATGAGGCATTTTCCATCTTCTTATATGTCATCCACGGTCAGAATAGAGTGTTTTATAGATCATTGGATTGGAAATTCTCTCCTGATCATTTCCATAGCTCATTTACAAAAATCTGACTGGTAACGAAGCGAAAAATTTAGTTTGAAGTTGCGCGAAAAATCAAATTAGGCTTGGGCCCAATCTCGTGCACACGTGCATCTCTATCTTCAACATCACAGTCGCGATTTCACCTTCCAAAACCGCCATTACCAAATTCAAAACCATAACCTAAAATATAAAAAAAAAAAAAAAACCTAAATACAACCACGCCCAAATTCAAAACCTTAACCAAAATACTCCCACCACCATCCCCAACACTGGAAATTACAGAAAAACCGAAAAATATTTGAACTGCCGCGCCACAGCTGTCCTACCACCATCGTTTTTTTTTATTATTATTATTAAGTAGGGTTGTTTCACATCGTTTCCTACACCACATACAAACCCCCAAATCAGTTTAAACTTTTAATGGCACTAAGACGAAGAATTCTGCTGGAACAAGCTTTTTTTACCGACCGCCAGCACCGCTTTTTTCGTGACGAGATGATTAGGAGGAATTGGAATAGGTTGTGGTACTCGACAAATAATTTCTACCACTCTGATTTGGTCGAACAATTCTATAAGAAGAGAGAGTTGAATGGTCGGAAAGTTTTCATGAAGATGGCTGGGGTTAGGAGAGAATTATCGAGAGAGAAGTTGGCTGAGATTCTAGGCATTACGCCTGAACTCCACCTCGACGCCACCGTGTAGGAATCCCAGTATACTGGAGTTCCTGCATTGATGAACGACACTCTCATAGAAGGTCAATACAATACAAATTTTCATTGTGCTTAACAGTCATCTCTGCGAACCAACCAACTGGCTGTAACTTAGTGGATTGGTAAGAACGTCATTGGGAAAGAGAAAGTGAGTGACATCAGTTTGAGACGTCTGCACGTTATTTGGATATTGCAAGAGAAGAGGTATGAATTATGTATCCTCGAGTTCTTGATAAATATGATTAGAGGAGTTGGGAAGAGTATTGCACCACTCCCTGCTTTAATTACGAAGATAATGTTGTCTTTGGGGAACCAAGAACTGAGAGGACTATGTTGAAATTGCATTTAAACGAAATTAGTTATACGGAGTGTATCCAAAAGACTTGGATGTTGCTGGAGGACAGGATGGTTGATTCGGATGAGGAAAGGGAGGACATGACATGTTTGGATGAAGATGGCTTAGAGAGGTGTACGTCTGATTCAGAACGCATGTCAGTGTTGCATACTGGCGTGCGTTGCATTTATGCTATTTGTGAAGATATACGAGATAGGCAGATTAAAATTTGAACAAAACAAAATACCCTTCAGACGAATTTTGACATGCTCGACAAGAGCCAGTCGGATCTCCATTATAACATGGAGACAGTCCTACAGCGCCAGGTTGCGCATTATACAAAGATGAAGGCAGAAATGGAAGCACAACGCCTGTTCCGAGTAGATATTCTACGACGCATGCCACCCCTGGAGGTTTCTATTTCAGATGAGTCTGAGAGGCATGAGCGTCGTCGTCAGACAACGGATGGTTCGGGCCATTCTTCATCCCAGGCCCAATATCCATCTCAGGGTCCATCTTCATCATGTGGCTAGGTTTTCTAAAAATATGTGGTTTCGATGTTATTTAGTTGTTTTTATTGTTTTTCTTAGTTCGGATATTAAGTTGTTTAAATTCAGTAGTTAAATTTAAATTCGGTAGTTAATTGTATTTGAATTTCAATTTTAATATAATTTGGTTCTTTTCAAATTGTGCATTGTTTTATTGTTAATCCCACCTTCCCGAATTGTTTGGGGGTGGTATTAGTTAGTTTAGTTTGATTTTTATATGATCCACAAATTTATTATATAATTTTGCGATGATTGTTGGGAATATTGCCGATATGGGCATGGCTATGAATAGATATTGTGATAGGATGAAATCTCGATGAATTCGACATTTTTTGTCCTAAATTCAACCTATAAGATATTAGGTTTGTTTTGGAATAGAGAATATAGGTTGTTTCCGTTTTCGATTTTGGAATTTTTTTGTTTCCGACAATTGCCTTAAAACTTTTTGGTAACTTCCCGATTAGTTTTAGCAACTTAAAACCTATAAAACTTCATTCATTCTACACTCACAACCCACACTACACCTCATTTTCGTCTCTCACCTTTCACTCCCACGATTCCCATCTTCTTATCCATTTTAGGACTATCGCCATTTCGGAGCTACCTTTGCTCCCCCATGGAGCGACTGCGCCTCTAGGCCTTGTCGACATAATTTCATGAGAGCGTGACCCGCGCCCTACCAAGCCCTGAGCTGAGCGTGACCTGCGCCCACAACACTGGAATTCCAGTTTTCATCCTGAGCACGACCCGCACCCCGAGCCCAGAACCCTGTGGGCAAGAAAAATTCTAATTTTTTGTGGGTTGTTCCAGGATCGTTGCTGCTGTTCTAAAGAGTAGTTTTGTGATGACTTCTCCTATAGTAATACCGGAGTAGTCTTCCGAACACTTGTTGGGGAGCGAGACTTATGGACATTGGTTCCGCGAAAGGATCATGCAGTTTGGATGGAGGCATCTTCTGGTAAGTGAAGACGACTCGTATTCACCTAAGCTTACTGAATTTTTTTACAATAATGTTAAGTTCTATTGTAACCAAGATGAAGAACAAGAATTCTCTGTCACAGTCGATGACACATCACTAGAATTCAATAAGTATGTAGTAGCATTAGTTTTGGGAATACCAATACCTAATCATATTCACACGTGGGGATATATGACCGATAATGCATACCTCTATGACTATACATATTTCCATGAGTATTATGGGGGAGGGGTATTTGGTATAATGGACCAAGGGTGTTACAACATATCCCTTGGTAGCTTGTCCCTAAATGTAGGCACCACTATGTTATTCATCCTGATGAATATTTTAGGGGATTGGCAGTTTAGCTCTGCAAATAGTACCGCTGGTGACGTTTTCCTTGCTTTAGTTGAAAGACGTCGCCGATATGACATTCCCTGCGTATTAGTGGCTAGTCTTAAGAGAGCCCAAAGCATACGACATAAGTATCTTCTTATGCCTGTTTTGGTTTGCCGCATCATGCTCAATTGTCTACCTGAATTCTGTACCCAGATCACAGATTGGAAAAGTGTTGAAGTCATGAGACCCACCAATTAGGTGGTTCGCTCATTACGAGTAATGACTTGGCCGGGATGGCAGGTGCAACCTCATTTGGTTGCTCCTTACACTCCATCAGACATAGTAACACTAGACAGGTTAGCACAAGTTGACGACACACGGCGGCGGGCTTGGCAAGTTATCATAGCATGGCAGGATGCGAAGGAACCTCTTCTTTTTGGAGAGGGAAATGAGGAAAATGCTTAAACTGGAGTTATGGTTAGTTTTTATTTCAGTTAGTGTCTGCTTATGTCCCAAGCAATTTATTTCTCATTAACCCCATAACGGGTGGAACTCTTATAGAGTTGCGTCAATTTTTCTTTTCTATATTAGTATGTTTAACCTTATTTTGCAGATGCTCCAGAATTTCATGCGTTCCAATGGTATTTCTCTACCTTAGTTATTTAAATACTTTGAGGACAAAGCATGTTTTTTGTTTGGGGGGCATAGAAACACGTATAATTAAGGCATCTGTTAGGATATAGATATGTATAATATGCACTTGTTTTCTAGTTAAAAAAATTTAAAAAAAATTTAAAAATATATATAAAAAAAAAAAAGTATGTTATACACTTAGGAATATTGGTATTTTTTTCTTTCTCTATGTTCTCAATAATCTAGAAGTCTCACGTAGCTTTTGCATTAGAATAGTTTTTAGAAACTTAGGCTAATATGTTGGTAATAATCCTTGCATCTATCTATAAATATGTTACATGAGTATCTGTGAGAATATAGCCTAAAGCCTTATATGAGTGAACATTTGAGAAATGACACAAGGAGAAGTAAAATCCGGATAGAGAAATCACACGTCCACTTGCTTGATTACTATACCATATCCTAAGCGACAATTTAGGCCCTCTTTGGATCGATATAGCTAGAAATTCAGACCTATAATTTATTTTCCGCTAGTCTCCCCTCTGAGCCTTTCTTGAGCCTTTCACAAACCACAAATCCTTTACCCTGTTACAAAACAAAATAAAATAAAAAATAAACCTACCCAATTCTTTGAATAAGTCTGAGAATAGAGATGAGGAATAGAAAAGAGAATAACCTTTGAAATCAAGAATTCGTTAGTCGCTTCAGAAGAGAAAAATAAGTTTCCATCCAAATAAAAAAATAAAAAAATAAAAAATAAAATATAAAAGGAAATAAAGAGTTAGAACTCCGAAAATAGAATCAAGGAGTCAAAAGCCAAAGAAAAAGAAAAAAAAAATATGGCTAAGGATGGAAACAAATTGTAGAAGCAAAAGTAAAGAATAAGGTTTTCTCTAGTTACATAATATGAAGACTCTATTATCTCATACTTGTCCTCTTTGAATATCCATTTCCTTCCTTCTTAAGCCATCTCCTAATCCCCGCAACACCTAATAAAGACCTCTAGCTCAATTAGGAATAGGTTAGTGTGATAGTAATTGGCAGATGTGTTTGATCGACTCCGGCTTCCTTGTGTGTCATTGAGATTGTAAGGTAAAGTGTGCCCACTACACACTGGAGTAGCGAAACATGAGCAGAAAAATCATAGTGGCTTTTATCTTGACATTTATGTGAGGTCCTACTTAAGGACGCTATTCCGAGTTTTCATAAACGGACCTGCTAGTTCATCTCATAGTATTACTCATTGTATATATGTTTATTCATAGATGATTGATTATTATGCATATATTAGCTTAGGTTTCGACCTGATTATTCTGTATTCATTGCTAGTGACATGTATAGATAATTGAGACATAGATAAGTGATAAAACATAAAATTGATAGTTTACCTACGAAATGAATGATGAACTCAAAACGTAAGTAAACTAAAACTATCTTACGTGCCTATATTTATCAAGTTTCTACTCTCAATCCTATAAGATATAGTGGAGTAGGAAATTCGTTCCACTCCTAGTCCTTCCGCATGCTGTGTTCTCTACGTATAAGTAAACTTAACTCTAAAGTCTAATGAGAGATTTACGAAATGACAACTAGACTACGATGCAACTACCCACAAGATGCAACTAGTCGACTATTTAAACACTATGGGAATGCTACGTTGATTCTATGATAATGAGTTAGAGGGGGATTGATTCCACCTTAACTCGACTTAATCCTACTAACGACGAATCGTCGTTATCTGAATTGAACTGCTTCACAGAACAATCTGGTTACTCCTAATCATTAATTACACATGGCATTTCTACCAATTCATAACTAGCATGTGAACAATTACACCCATTCTCATGGTGAACTAATCGTTTCTAGAGTGGAAAGGAAATTACGACGACTCTACGATAATCGGAATCAAGCCTTCATCAAGGCTTCTCAGCCCCCTCTAATGGAGATTTAGCCGAGAATCATTACGCAATCATTTCCGATTAAATTAAAACTAAACATAATATAAAGAATTGAATTTTTCTATCTAAATTAAACAATACTTAAATTCTAATTAATAACTAAGAATTGAATAACAAGTAATAAATGAAATTGGATTTAACAATTGTAAATGACAAGAATCGAAATTGACAAATAGCTATTTTATTTATCAAACTAACTAAGAACAATGATTCTAAGAGTTTAATCTAAAACAAGAATTGAATATAAACTAAACTTAATTTAATTAAATAAAAACTAGATCTATAATTATGTATTGTTTTAGGTCTAACTAGCTACCATTAACAAAGAGTCAAGCTCTTGTTTTTATACTTTCAGATCCAAAAATCGTGCATGGGCTTGGAGCCATGTTTTGGGCCAGAGAATCAGCCCAAAACCCAATTTTTCAAATTCAAAAGGCCTCTTCAGCTGCAGTTGACTTCAACAGACTTTTTGTCCACTTCTGCTCCTCTGATTGGGTCAAGTCTTAGACCATTGGAAAGCTCTTTCCGAGCCGGTCGTTTTGACATAAGGTAGGCCCAATTCCGAGGTCTGAGTCCAAAGATACGGCATTTGGAAATTCTACTGACTTTGTGTGCTATTTCTGCCCGCGTCGACTTTTCAGCTTTTGACCAGGCTTTAGAAAGGCTTTGTCTTCTTGAATCTTAGCCTTTAATCACAGAACTCCTTAGCGACTGACCTTTGCTCCTTTATCTCGCTAAAGTGGCACATTTCTGCACATAATGGACTTTGAAGCCTGAAATGCATAAAAACACGTAATCAGTACTAACTCTTAATTATTACTTACATAATTGGTCTAAAAGTATGATGGTTAAGGGGTTAAAACTACAGTTTTGGGCTCTTATCAAACCACCCCCAAACAGCATTTTGCTTGTCCTCAAGCAAAGATGAGAAATTAAAATAAGTGACCAAAAATTGAGTTCTATCTACTCTCGTTTCGCTGAGTGCGATTGCATTGACCATATGCAACAAGGCCTTAAACCACTAGGAATTCCCTAGTGGACGAGTTATAGCCTCGTGAGAGTTTTCCAGTGAAGGTACTCACAAACTTCATATATACTACAACGACTAAGAAATAAAACTATTGTTTCCTTATTCATGCTCTAAATTAACTATACCTCTCACTAGCAATGCATATAGAGTAATCAAGTCGAACCCTAAGCTAATATATGCATAATAATCAATCATCTACAATAAACATATATACAATGAGTAATACTATGAAATGTCTAGCAGGTTCGTTTCTGAAACTCGGAATAGCGTCCTTAAGTAGGTTCTCACAATAATAGTCAAGATACAACACTCTGATTTTTATACTCAAGTTACTCATATTAGCAGCATTGGGCACACTTTTTTACCTTACAATCTCAATGACAACAAGGAAGCCTGAGTCGATCAAACACATCTGCCACTTACTATCACACTAGCCTATTCCTAATTGAGCTAGAGGTCTTTATTAGGTGTCATGGGATTAGGAGATGGTTTAAGAAGGAAGGAAATGGATATTCAAAAAGGACAAGTCTGAGATAATAGAGTCTTCCTATTATGTAACTAGAGAAAACCTTGTTATTTACTTTTGCTTCTACACTTTGTTTCCATCCTTAGCCATATTTTTTTTTTTTTTTCTTTGGCTTTTGACTCCCTTTTATTCTATTTTGGAGTTTTTATTTATTTTCTATTTTTTCTTTTCTTTGGATGTAAACTTCTTTTTTTTTATTTTCTGAAGCAATTAACTAACTTTTGTTTACATGTGTTTTTCTCTTCTTCTTTCTTCCTTATTCTATTCTCGGACTTATCTAAATTGGGTAGGTTGAATTTTTTTTTTTTTTGTTTTGTTTTGTAACAGGGTAAAGGATTTGTGGTTTATGAAAGGCTAAAGAAAGGCTCGAGGGGCTTACTAGCGGAAAATAATTCATAGGTTTGAGTTTTCGGCTATATCGATCCAAAGAGAGCCTAAATTCTCGCTTAGGATATGGCATAGTGATCAAGCAAGTGGACGCGGTGATTTCTCTATCCGGATTTTACTTTTCCCTTGTGTCATTTCTCAAATGTTTTAGCACATATATAAGGTTTTAGGCTATATTCTCACAGGATTTGTAGAATAAGTACTCTAGCCTAGATTTTGAAACTTACCGCTAACAATCATAGATACTCATGTAATATATTTATAGATAGATGCACAGATTATTACCTACATATTAACCTAAGTTTCTAAAAATTATTCTGAATGCAAAAGCTACGTGAGACTTCTAGATTATTAGGAGCATAGAGAAGGAAAACAATGCCACTATTCCTAAGTGTATAGCATGAACTTATTTATTTATATTTTTGAATTTTTTTGAAATTTTAACTAAAAAAACAAGTGCATATTATACCTATCTATATCCTTCTGGATGCCTTAATTACACGTGTTTCTATGCCCCCCCCCCCCCAAAACAAGAAGCATGCTTTGTCCTCAAAGCATTTAAATAGAGAGGGTAGGAAAAATACCATTGAAGCGCATGAAATTCAGGAACATCTGCAAAACAAGGTTAGAACGTACTAATATAGGAAATAAAAACTGACGCAACTCTATAATGAAGTTCTACCCATTATGGGGTTAACAAGAATGAAATTGCTTGGGACATAAGCAGACACTAACTAGAATTAAAACTTACCTTATCTCCCACTTTACTCATCATCTTCTTCCTCATCCTCTTCTTCTATAAAGAAATGAGGTTCCTTCGGCGTCTGCCATGCCATGATAATTTGCCGGGCTTCCCGCCATTTATCATCTATTATTGCTAACCTATTAAAGCCACTTGGTCCGACGGGTGTAGGGTGCAACCTGATGAGGTTTTATCCTCCACCCTTGCCAAGTCATTGCACGGAAAGATCGAATAATACTATTGGTGGGTCGCATAACGGTCGACCGTAATCCAATCCGTAAACGTGTACAAAAATAGGAAAGAAACATAGCATAATACGGAAATTAGAACAGGCATAAGAAGGTACTTATGCCTCTCATGCTATGGGATCGAGCTAAACTAGACATCAAGGTTCGGGAAGGTCATGACACATACGTCCCGTGGCTAAAGCAAGGAAGACGGCGCAAGTGGCATCATTCACAGAAGAAAGGCGCCATTCCCCTAAAATGTTTAGCATGATCCAAAACATAACAGTTCCTATGTTCATGGACGGGCTACCAAAGCGCGACGTTATATTCCCCTTTGGTCCTCGATACGGAAAATGCCCACGCCATACCACTCATGCAAAACTTCGTAAGTGTAGACATACATATTATCTACCCAATAGCACCATGGGTCTTGTATTTCAATTGGGCATAGCAAGTCCAAGAACAAATGCTAGCAAGAACACGGTAATTTCCATTGGTTCATTATCAATGTTGATGGAGAACACTTGTTCTCCATCCGGTCTCTCAAAGAAAATGCAGTTATCGTAAAAATAAGATGCTAGTGTTGGAGAATCTGATGATTGCATCGTCTTACCATGATCGGTTCCCAGCCAACGTATGTGATTGCCTCTGTGAAACCAAGCACCATAAGTAGTGTTTTGGAACAAATCTTGAAAGATTGTTCCGGTATCAATGTAGGAGATGTCATCTCAAAATTACGCCTCGAATAGCCGCGAATGATCCGGAAACAACCCCAGAAAAACTGGAATTTTCTGGTCCACGGAAGTCGTAGCGAGTCGCGCTCTAAAGATTTTGGGATTCCGGTGTTTGAGCGAAGTCGCTCTCCTTTAAGCCTTGAAAGCGCTCTAAACAAAAATTCTGAAAATGTGCGGCGCTGAGTGCGCCTCCTGCAGCAGCGCTCCGAGGTGCTGAAAATCGGAAAATGAGACGAAACGTGGGAATCGTGGGAGTGAAAGGTGAGTGATGGAGGTTAGGTGTAGTATGAGTTGTGAGTGTAGAATGTATGAAGTTTATATAGGTTTTAAGTTTCTAAAACGGATCGGGAAGTTGCCAAAAAGTTTTTACGGCAGTTTCCGGAAATACCAAAATTTCCAAACCCGAAAACGGAAACAACTCATTTTCTTGATTCTAAAACAAACCTAGTATCTTTTAGGTTGAATTTATGATAGAATCTACCTATTTAATCGAGATTTCATACTACCATGATAATTATTCATAGATATGCCTAAACGGCCATATTTTCACCTTGACTCATAATAAATTCTAAGGCGGTAAAAATCATCTTTGGAATAGATAACACCCCCCAAACAATTTGGAAAGGTGGGATCAATATTAAACAACCACGCATAATGAAAATAACCGCATTATATTAAAATTTTCATTCGAAGTACATTTCACTACAAAATTCAAATTACGGAAATAAAACTTACATTAAAATAAATAACAATAATGAAACTACAAATAAAAATAGAAACATCAAACGATACTATCCCTAACCACTCCGGTACTGGTAGCGGAGGGCACACGCTCAGGAGATGGCTCCTGAGCTCCCGATGGGCCAACACCATTCGTCTTTCGGCGACGACGCTCGTGCCTCGATGGTGTGTCCTCAGAAGGAGAATCCCCGTGAGGTGGGAATCATGCAAGCATGTCGGCCCAGAACTGGCGCTGAGCTTCTAGCTCGACCCTCATCTGTTCCCACCTCTCATCCTCTCTCTGGGTACGGATCTCGAAGTTATGATGGATAGTTTCCTGTTGAGTCTGGAGATCTTCGCAGATAGTGTTGAGCGAACGCATGCCACGATGAATCACAGCCATGCATTCTGCATCTGACCAGCACCTCTCGAAGGCATCCGCATCAAAACAAGTCAAGTCCTCCTCATTCTCCGAGGCATTCTCATTTCCCCCATCCTCCTCGGCATTCTCATTTCCACCATCCTCCTCGTCCTCTACCCTATCCTCAGGCAACCTCCAAACTCGTTGGACACACTCCTTATAGATGCAAGGATTTCGGTGTAGGGTTATGTAAGACCTATCAGACGCCGGAGCTGCTCTCAACTTCAGCATGATCTTGGTTATCAACACAGGGAGAGGTGCAACGGACTTCCCTACTCCCCTAATCATGGTAAGCAAAAACTCTAAGATACAGAACTCGTACTTCTGCTCCTGGAGTATCCATAAAATGTGGAGGCAGTTCAGGCCGATGTCGCTGACCTTCTCCTTCCCCAGGACGTTTCAACCAATCCACTGAGCTACAGCCAGCTGGTTGGTTCTGAGGGATGCCTGGCGAACACAATGCGATCTCGCATTGTAGTTCCCTTCGGTAACTGTCACGTTCATCAATGGCTCTACCCCATTATATTGGGACTCCTGCAATGTGACATCCAGATGGATTCTAGGTGGAATGCCTAGAATCTCAGCCAACAACCCAGTAGTTACTTCCTTCCTCCTCTTCGCCACCATAACAAAAATTCTAGTCCCCTCCACCTCCTTCGTGTTGTAAAACCGTCGGACTAAGTCTTCGTGGTAAAAGGTTTCGGTCGAGTACCACAAGCTATTCCATCTCTCTATCGATCATTTCATCACCGTGAAAAGCGGTATGAAAGTGGTCGCCAGTAAAAGCTTGCTCCGGCAAAATTCGACGTTGTTGAGCCATTTTAGTGTTTGGAATGTAGTGGGGGTTTAAATGGGATGTGGTGTTGGAATTTGAATCGACCGACTGAAGCAAACAGTGGTGGTGGCGCGACAGCTTGAATTTGTAAATTTTCGTGGGTTTTTGGTGATGTAAGTTGGTGGATTTGGTGGTGGTTTGGTTTTAGAGGAGATTTGAATTGGATTTTTGATGGTTGGCGTGGGTTAATTTGGTTTCTTTTTAATTTTTTTTTTTTTTTAGGTTTGGAGCTTTGGTGGTCGTTAATGGCGATTTGAAAAGATGAACGCGACTGTTGGGGGAAAGGTAAGGGCCCGGGTGCGCTGCCGCTGCGCGCGGGTTGGGCCCAAGGCCAATTCGAAATTTTTGAATTTTTCGATTTTTCGCGAAACTTCAAACTAAAATTGCCGCTTCGTTACCGGTCCGATTTTTGCGAATGAGATATGGAAATGATCAGGAGAGAATTTCCAATCGAATGATCCATAAAACACTCTATTCCGACCGTGGATGACATATAAGATAGTAGAAAACGCCTCGAAGTGTGTGCATGACGTACGTTATGCGAACGACTGAACTCTAAATTCATAGATTATGTCAACCCGGATCGAAATACAATTAAAAAGCCTAAGCAACTCTAATGGGACATAAAATATTCTAGGATGGAAACACGAACACCCCACCCCCAAAGAAATTTGTTACAACAAAGTTTATAAAATTTGTTTTTTAACAGTGGGTCTTTTAAAGTCAGAATCCGAAACTTCCTAGATTACTATGTTTATTATTTAATATATTTTTTTTTTTTTTCTCTCTTTTTATAAGGAAAAACAATAAGCAATAAAGACATAATTCACCCCATAGAGAAACATGAATAAAAAATACGAGAAAACATGCAAGAGTGGAAAACGTGAATTATGTTAAATGTGGACTTAGGATCCGGTACTTACAGCCAAACACTCCATAGGGAGGGCCCGATTACCTTAATGGTGCATTCACCAATATCTGGAAATGAAAGGAATGCACCAATCGCAAAAAAAAATTGAGTCATTTATAGTCAGATACTCGAGACTTTATCTAAACATATGTATGAACATGCAGTTTATCATATATCAACAACCGAAATAGTTGTGGATCATTCCATAAATAAATATCACAGAAAATATATCCAAACACAATCAAGCACCAAGATTTCCTATGACGCAACCTAGTGAAATGAAAGCGAAGTCGGATAACCCTATAACGTAACCTAGCATGCACCTTCTTTTTCATTTTTGAACGAGAGGGTGTTCTAGTGAATAAGTATGGAAAAGTGAATGGTTGTGGAGAATATGGTGGATATGGATAAATTGTAGAAGGAAAGCATGTAAACAATGAGGATATGGGTTTAGCACAAAACTCATTCATGGTGTAAGTAGGGACTGTCTCAAGTCTGAAAATGAAGGTGTCAAATGGTTTGTCCTTCTGAAGTATTTGTTTACTAGGTGGATTTAAAAAATTATGAAGCACAGGAGAAACAAAAGGATCGAGTGCAAACTCGAGATTCCTTTGAAAGGGTGGAAAGAGGGGAGTCGAGGTGGATGTTGTGCAAAGTAGTTCTTGATAGGGTGAATCATCACCTTCTCTAAGAAACTCATCGAATTCCTCATCTAGATTGGTCATATCCACGTTACTATGATAGTCCTCTATATCTTTGAGAAAGTCATCTATGTCATCATCATCCGTAATATGTGCATCGACTAGTGTAGGGATGAAAATGTTAGAGTCTGAACTTCCAAAGGAAAGAAATGTGGGCATATGATTATCAGGGAACGTGTTGTTGAAATAATCTCGAGCAAAGCTCTCGATCATGCTGACCTCTCCATCCATAGACGAATCGGGTAAATGTGTCTTTGTTTTAAAAACATTTACTTCAACAGCAAGATGGCCAAAAAGACATGGGCATTGAACCATCACGCAATTAATGGCGCGTTGGCGGTTGCGGAAAAGACGCCTCTAAAGATGATCGGGACAGAGTCGTTAGCGACTTCTGTATCGAGGATTACAAAATCAGCCGGATAGTAGAAATCCTGAACTTTTACCAGCACATTTTCGACCACACCCTTAGGATACTTAATAGACCGATCAGCTAATTGCAACGTCATTTTAGTGGGTTGCATCTCGTCTAGACCTATTTGTTTATACAAATAAAACAGGAGTAAGTTAACACTAGCCCCCAGGTCTAATAACGCGGTCGTCGTATAGGACTCTCCTAATGTGCATTGTACAGTAAGACGACCAGGGTCCTTGTACTTAACAATTCTATTATGTTCAGATAAAGTTGGGAATTGTTCTGTTAAAAAGGCGTCTTTTGGTATATTGGCCTTACGCGTAGTAGTACACAACTTCTTAGGAAACTTAGCATGGTGTGGTAGCTTTTTAATAGCTTCGAGGAAGGGAAGGTTTATAGTTAGATTCTTGAAAACGTCCCTAATCTCCTCATAATTTGTATCCCTAGTTAACATGGCTAATTTTTGTGGAAACGGTGGTTTCTGTCTATATTTAGCAATGGTATCACCTGGATGTTTAACCGTGGCTTTCTGTTTCTTAGGTTGTGTTGTAACTGGTACCTCTACAATGGTAGGCTCTTCAGTTTCTATTTCGGTATCTAGTAAAATAGCAGGTGTAGGGGCTACTGGTGGGGTAACTATAACCATAGTTACTTTGTTATCAACCATTCTGCCAGAACGGAGAGTGGTGATGGCATTTAGCTCACCTACATTTTCATATTCATTACTAGTATTATCGGTTACCTCAAAGGCTGTGTTTGTTGTTTTAGGATTAGGTATTGCGTGACCTGGAAACACACCTTTGGGTTGGGCTTTATCTTGAGCCAACTGTTAGGTTAAATTATTAACGGATTGTAGAAGCTGTTGGTTAGATTGAGCCATGGTTTGGAAAAGTTTTTGGCTCACTTGTATGAAGGTGTCAAGACGATCCGGTTGTGTGGGTGTAGTAGTCACGGGTGGTGTGACTGGAACTATTTCACGTGAATTATTTATTGGTGGATTTTGATAATTATTATTTACCGGAATGATACCTCTATTAGCATTATAATTATTATAACTACCTTGACCTTGTGCTTGTCCTTGTCCTTGTCGAGGTTGCACTTGGTTGTTATAATTATTAAAATTACCCTGACCCTGTCCTTGTCGTGGTGGAGCTTGGTTAAAACTGTGCGTTGGCCTAACATATTGATTATTGTACCCTGGAGGTGTGACGTGTTGGTTATTTCTCCAACCGAAGTTGGGATTTTGTCTGCAAGGGGCGTTAGGTTCACTATTAATGGAACAAGCCTGTTCATAGGCTATAGGACAGTGGAAGTCGGGATGCTCAGGGCTCCAAACGAAACTACATGGATTTGAATTTACATTCATGGCCGGGGATAGGCTTTTGTTGAACAGAAATGGCCTCTACCTTTTTAGTGAGTGATTCGATTAGAGTTTTAAGCTCGGGATCGTGTTTAATTTCAAACATACCGGCGGCCTTAACTGTATTTGATGAACTAGCGGAGCGGTGGATATCGTCACTACCCCCCCAGTTGTTATTTCGCTTAGTTTGATCCTCTAAAAATTTATAAGCCTCCGAGGCTCCTTTGCTTAAGAAACTACCCCATTCATTATGTCTATGACTTCTTTATGGTGGTGTAGAAGTCCTTTGAAAAGGCACGAACTAACGTGTCTTTCGCTAAGTTATGATGTGGACACTCTATAAGGAGATCGGTGAAACGATTCCAAGCCTCTGAAAATGATTCATGGGGATTTTGTCGAAAGAAATGAATCTTGGAAAGCATCTCATCCGTCTTTAGAGGTGGGTAAAAATGTTCCATAAACAGCTGAACAAGTTTAGCCCACGAGTCCACAGAATTAGGCGCTTGGGCAGTTAACCAAGACGCCGCCTTATCGGCTAAAGTGAAAGGGAATACCCTTAGTTTAATTTGTTCCACACCAACTGTAGGATGGTGGAATGTTGTTAGGACTTGTTCAATCCTACCCATGTGCTGATAAGGTTTTTCATGGTCTAATCCATGAAAAACGGGTAACAAATTAAAAATATTTTGGGGGATTCGGAAATCCCCCACTGGGTCTGCTAGAACGATGCAAGATTTGGGGTTATCGCTCAAGGCTTTGTAGAAGTCTTAGAGAGGAGTCTCTTTGTCTTCAGGCATTATATCAGGTTGTGTGTGTGAAATAGTAGCTAGAGGTGTAGTGGGTGGTATACTAGATAGACTTGTTTATTGATATTGTTGTGTAATTACGTTCGGTGTTTTTGTTCGGCCAGACCTTAATCTCATACAAGGCTAAGACCAAACTTAGCTAAACACGTCAACATTCCAAACAATTCTGATATACTAGTATAAACCTCTAACAGGAGATGCAAGGTGTGGAAGAAAGGAATACCTGATTGCATCCTTGCTTCGTTTATGAATAGCATCTTGTTTACGCGTGTTCAGTGTAAATAACAAGTTAGAACACTGAAAAACTTGAAAAATCGAAGTTCGAATCAAACCTGTGGAAATTCGGAAAAAGTCATTTCGTGGTGGGTGCGCTCACTTAGGCGTGTCGCTCCATGTAACTCAAGTTACGTTGTTTTAGGGTGGTCGCTCAAGGTTCGAGCTTATGGGTGCAAAAGGCCGCTTTGAAGTGGTCGCACTCCGCGTATTTTTTCGCGAGAACTTTTCAATGCTGAAACGGACAACCACAGTATGAATCAAACAAGGGTGGGTGGGTTTAATGGGACTTTAAGAAAAGTACTTATACTACGAAAACAATACGAAAGTGAAACTAAGATGGCAGCGTCGCCATTTGATAAAACATAAAATTGATAGTTTACCTACGAAATGAACGATGAACTCAAAACGTAAGTAAACTAAAACTATCTTACGTGCCTATATTTATCAAGTTTCTACTCTCAATCCTATAAGATATAGTGGAGTAGGAAATTCGTTCCACTCCTAGTCCTTCCACATGCTGTGTTCTCTACGTATAAGTAAACTTAACTCTAAAGTCTAATGAGAGATTTACGAAATGGCAACTAGACTATGATGCAACTACCCACAAGATGCAACTAGTCGACTATTTAAACACTATGTGAATGCTACGTTGATTCTATGATAATGAGTTAGAGGGGGATTGATTCCACCTTAACTCGACTTAATCCTACTAACGACGAATCGTCGTTATCCGAATTGAACTGCTTCGCAGAACAATCTGGTTACTCCTAATCCCTAATTACACATGGCATTTCTACCAATTCATAACTAGCATGTGAACAATTACACCCAATTCATAACCTTTGCTCCTTTATCTCGCTAAAGTGGCACATTTCTGCACATAATGGACTTTGAAGCCTGAAATGCATAAAAACACATAATCAGTACTAACTCTTAATTATTACTTACATAATTGGTCTAAAAGTATGATGGTTAAGGGGTTAAAACTACAGTTTTGGGCTCTTATCAATAAGGAAACAATAGTTTTATTTCTGAGTCATTGTAGTATAGATGAAGTTTGTGAGTACCTTCACTGGAAAACTCTCACGAGGCTATAACTCGTCCACTAGGGAATTTCTAGTGGTTTAAGGCCTTGTTGCATATGGTCAATGCAATCGCACTCGGTGAAACGAGATTAGTTAGAACTCCATTTTTGGTCACTTATGCTAATTTCTCATATTTGCTTGAGGACAAGCAAAATGATGTTTGGGGGTGGTTTGATAAGAGCCCAAAACTGTAGTTTTAACCCCTTAACAATAATATTTTATACCAATTATGCGAGTAATAAATAAGAGTTAATGCTAATTATGTGCTTTTATGTATTTTAGGCATTGAAGTCAATTATATGCAGAAATATGTCACTTTGGCGATATAAAGGAGTAAAGGGTTGGTTGCTAAGAAGTTCTGGGATTAAAGGCCAAGACGGGCAGAAACAGCACACAAAAGTCAATAGAACTTTTAAAGATCGTATCTTTGGACTCAGGCCTCGGAATTGGGCGTACCTTATGTCAAAACGACCGACTTGGAAAGAGCTTTCCAATAGTCCAAACCTTGACCTAATCAGAGGAGCAAAAGTGGATGAAAAGCCTATTGAAGTCGGAGCCAGCTGAAAAAGGCCCTGTGGACTGAAGAAATTGGGCTTTGGGCTCGATTTTCCGGCCCAAAACATGAACCCTCAGCCCATGCACGAAAATGTGGATCTGGTCTCCTCCATTTCCACACACAAGACTTAGCTCTTAAGGATCAATTAGTTCAGGTTAGAATGTAGCTATTAGAGCAACCATTAAACCTTAGTTCTAGATCTAGTTTTGAGAATTTTAATTAGTTTATTAATTAGTTTTCATTCCTTGTTTTAATTTGACTTATTGAATTACTTAGATCGAAATTCAGTTATTAGTTGTTATTCATTTCTTAGTTGTTTAATTTAATTTTGAATTATTGATTAGAATCTTTATGTTATGTCTTATTCAATTTCATTTGGAAATGATAGTTTGATGAATCGAGGCTAAACCTCCATTAGAGGGGGTTGATGAAGCCTGGATGGAAACTTGATTTTGTTAGCTTAGAATTGTTGTAAGAGTCTATTCCACTCTAGAAGGTCGTTGATTCACCATGAGAATGGGTGGACATCCTCACATGCTAGTTATGAATTGGTAGAGATGCCATGTATAATTAGGGATTAGAACGACCAATTCTTACCGTAAGAACGTAAGAATTGGATTACAACAATCTATGCTAGTTTCTTAAGCTTGATTCAAGGTGGATTCAATTCCCCACTAATTCTTATTCTAGATTCAAACTTAGTATTCCGTAGCATTTCGTAGTATAATTCGTAATTCTCTCATTGACTTTGGTAGGATTGAGTGTCGTAGGAAACTTGAATGCTAAAGAACTAGGAGTGGAACGAATCTTCTATTCCAACTCTACTTCAATAGTATCGAGAGTAGAAATCTTTGATAAATCTAGTACAAGTTCAGTTTTAGTTTTACTTTCGTTTAGAGTTTCATCGCTTTATTCATTAGTAAAACTATTTATTTTACGATTATCAAGCCCTTAGGTACCTTCTCGCAAAGAAGGATGCTAAGCAGAGATTAATCCGTTGGATTCTTCTCCTGCAAGAGTTCACATTAGAAATAAAGGGCAAAAGAAGGGTTGAAAACATAGTTGCTGACCACTTATCTAGACTTACAAACGACGATGATAGTAATTCTGAGTCCATACCAGACTCTTTTCATGATGAGCATCTGTATGCTATTTTTTCTGCACCATGGAATACTGACATTGTGAATTATTTAGCGTCTGATGTTATTCCTTATGATTGGTCAAGAAATGAACGTAAGAAGTTCTTGGCCAGAGTTAAGCTATACTACTGGGATGAGCCCTACCTTTTCAAGTATTGTGCAGATCAGATTATTCGTCGTTGTATTCTCCAATGGAAATATAATGAGGTTCTCTCATTCTGCCATGACAAAAAGTGTGGTGGCCATTTTAGTAGTATGAAAACAGCTGCTAAAATTCTTCAATGTGGGTTTTATTGGCTTACTCTCTTTAAAGATGCGCAAGTGCATTGCAAGACTTGTGTTCGTTGCCAACAACTTGGGCGAATCACAAAGCATAATATGATGCCATTAAATCCAATCATAGTGGTAGAAATTTTTGACGTATGGGTCATTGATTTCATGGGTCCTTTTCCAGTTTCCCACGGTTTCATTTATATTCTAGTTGTCGTGGACTACGTGTCTAAATGGATAGAGGCCATAGCTTGTCGTAGCAATAACCATAAGACAATTGTGTTTTTTGTTAAAGAGTATATTTTCTGTCGATTTGGCATTCTCAAAGCCATCATTAGTGATGGTAGAACATATTTTTGGAACAGAGTTGTTGCATCCCTCGTGAAAAAGTATGGAGTTACACATAAGGTTGCAACTCTGTATTATCCACAAACTAGCGGACAAGTAGAAGTTTATAATAGGGAAATCAAAAATATATTAGAAACAACTGTAAATCTTGATAGGAAAGACTGGTCAAAGCATCTATCTGATGCCTTATGGGCATATAGGACTGCTTTCAAAACTCCTATAGGTATGTCTCCCTTTAGACTTGTATTTGGGAAACCTTGTCATTTGCCCGTTGAATTGGAGCACCGTGCTATGTGGGCTATAAAAAACCTAAACTTCAATTTTGATGAGGCAGGTGTCAAGCGCAAGTTGCAATTGAATGAGCTTGAAAAAATCCGTAGCGATTCTTATGATCTCTTGAAGGATTATAAAGCTAGCATGAAACGTGTTCATGATAAGCAAATCTTGCACAAAGATTTTGTGGTAGGTCAAAAGGTCTTACTTTACAACTCCCGTCTACATATTTTTCCAGGGAAATTTAAAACCTATTGGTCTGGTCCTTTTCTGGTTACTGAAGTCACCCCTCACGGGGCAATCACCTTGGTAAATCCCAAGGACAATAGTACCTTTCAAGTCAATGGCCAACGGTTGAAACATTTCCACGAGCTTTTGCCCCCTGATGTAGAGGAAGTCCTTTTACAGGACCCTATCTATGAAGACTGACCTTTTTGTTAGTGTACTTCCTTTCATTTTCATATATTGGTAAGTGCACCATTCAGGTAACCAGGCCCTCCCTATAGAGTGTGTGGCTGTAAGTACCGGATCCTAAGTTCACAGTTAACAAAATTCACGTTTTCCACTCTTGCATGTTTTCTCAGATTTTGAGTCATGTTCCTCTATGGTGTGAATTATGTATTTATTGCTTTCTTGTTTTTCTTATATTAAATTTTATTCATAAAAAAATAAAAAAAAAATTTAAAATCACAAACATAGTAATTTAGAAAGTTTCAGGAATCTAACTTTAAAAGGCCCACTTTTAAAAACAAATTTTCTAAACGTTGTTGTCTAAAAAAATTATAGGGGTGGGGTGTTCGTTTTCCATCCTAGATTGTTCAACTTTCCATTTTTGTTGTTTAGGCCGTTTAATCATATTTCGATTCAGGTTGACATTATCTATGAAATTAGAGTTCATTCGTTTGCATAACTTACGTCATGCACGCACTATGAGGTGTTTTCCATCTTTTATATGTCATCCACGGTCGGAATAGAGTGTTTTATGGATCATTGGATTGGAAATTCTCTCTTGATCATTTCTATAGCTCATTCGTAAAAATCGGACCGGTAACGAAGCGGCAATTTTTGTTTGAAGTTGAGCGAAAAATCTACAAAAATCGAAAAATCAAATTGGGCTTGGGCCCAAACTCGTACGCACGTGCCACGCACGTGCGTCCCTTTCCTTCAAACCAACAGTTCGCGATTTCCATTTTCCACCACCACCATTAACAAGATTTAAACCCTAACCAAATAAAAAAAAATCCTAAATACACCCACGCCCAAAGTTCAAATCAATTTCAAATCTTCTCCAAACCTCTCCCATACCAATTTCAAACAATTTAAACCACCAAAAATCCAAGAAATTTGAACTTCCGTGCCACCACCATTGTTTTGTTAGTGAGGGAGTCTCAAACTCTATCCCCACATTCCATTTAAACCCCCAAATCGTTCCAAAATATCAATGGCTCAAAGATAAAGGATTTTGCCGGAACAAGCGTTTACGGCCGACTGCTTCGCGCCGTTTTACAGTGACGAGATGATTAGGAGGGATTTGAGTAGGTTGTGGTACTTGACAGAGGATTTTTATCACTCAGATTTGGTGGAGGAATTCTATAGGAAGAGAGAGGTGGATGGGCATAGAATTTTTGTTAAGGTGGCCGGGAAGAGAAGAGAAGTATCTAGGAGGTTGTTGGCTGAGATTTTAGGCATTCCGCTTAAACGCCATCTGGATGCCACATTGCAAGAATCCCAATTTACTGGGATCGAGCCTATGATGAATGCGACAGTTGTGGAAGGGAACTACAATGCGAGCTCGCATTGTGTTCGCCAGTCGTCGCTGCGAACCAACCAGCTGGCTGTAGCTCAGTGGATTGGTAGGAATGTCACGGGAAAAGAGAAAGTAAGTGACATCAGTTTAAACTATCTTCACGTTCTTTGGATACTACAGGAGCAGAAGTATGAATTTTGTATTCTAGAGTTTTTGATTGATATGATTAGGGGAGTTGGGAAGAGTATTGCACCTCTCCCTGTTTTGATAACGAATATCATGATGCAATTGAGAGCAACTCCGAAAATTGAGCATATTATGGTTAAGATTCATACGAATGTCGTAGCATATACGGACTGTGTGTAGAAGGTTTGGACGTTGCCTGAAGACAGGGTGCAAGAAAAGACTGACTCGAAGTATGAGGAGGACACGGCATGTTTTGATGCCGATGCCTTGGAGAGGTGTAGGTCGGATGCAGAATGTATGATTGTGATTCATCGTGGCATGCGTTCTCTCAATACTATTTGTGAAGACCTCCGGACTCGGCAAGCTACCATCCATCGTAACTTTGAGACTCGTGCCCAGCGTGAGGATGAGTGTTGGGAGGAGATGAAGGTTGATATGGAAGCTCAGCGGAAGTTCCGAGCAGATATGCTTGACCACCACCCACCCCACGGGGGTTCTTCTTCTGAGGAGGCATCTGTGAGGCACGAGCATCGTCGCCGAAGGATAGATGGCTCTGGCCCATCGGGAGCTCAGGAGTCATCTCCTTCACATGTGCCATCCACTACCATCAGCGCGTTCTTTAGGGATATTATACGTTGATGTTTGTTTTATTTATTTAGTTCGGATGTTGATTTTTGTATTCCGTAGTTAGATTTGTATTCGGTAGTTAATTGTTGTTTGAAATTCAATTTTAATATAATATGGTTCTTTTCAAATTGTGCATTATTTTTATTGTTAATCCCACATTCCCGAATTGTTTGGGGGTGGTATTATTTACTCTAGCATGATTTGTTATATGACCCTCCATTTTAGAAGTTGTTTTGGAGGGATGGTTGAGAATATTGCCGATATGGGCATACGGCATACCTTTGATTAGATGTTGTGATAGGATGAAATCTAAAAGAGTTTAGAAGTTACTATTCTAAATTCAATCTAAAAGATATTCAGGTTGTTTTAGAATCAAGACTATGGGTTGTTTCCATTTTCGGTTTTGGAAATTTTTTGTTTCCGGCAATTGCCTTAAAGCTTTTTGGCAACTTCCCGATTCGTTTTGGAAACTTAAAACCAATATAAACTTCCTTCATTCTACACTCACAACCCACACTACACCTCACATTCATCTCTCACCTTTCATTCCCAACTTTTCCTTCTTTTTCCTTCTCAGATTGCATTTGATAACCTCGAGCGCCCCGCGTCGTGGAGCGCACACTGTGCCTCTAAGCAGCCGCCGGTCAAAATTTCTTCAGAGCGCGACCCGCACCCTACCAAGCCCAAACCTGAGCGCGACCTGCGCCCAAAACACTGGAATTCCAGTTTTCATCCTGAGCGCGACCCACACCCATCCTAGGCAAAAAGTGAGCACACCCTGCGCCCAAGTGCCTAGAAATCGAAATTCACCAAGGCGCACCCCGCGCCCTGACCCCCGTGGGCACGAAAAATTCCAATTTTTTGTGGGTTGTTCTAGGATCATTGCAGCTGTTCTAGAGAGTAGTTTTGTGATGACTTCTCCTATAGTGATACCGGAGCAGTCTTTCGAACACTTGTTGGGGAGCGAGACTTGTGGACATTGGTTCCGCGAAAGGATCATGCAGTTAGGATGGAGGCATCTTCTTATAAGTGAAGACGACTCGTATTCACCTAAGCTTACTAAATTTTTTTATAATAATGTTAAGTTCTATTCTAACCAGGATAGAGAACAAGAATTCTCTGTCACGGTTGATGACACACCACTAGAATTCAACAAGTATGTGGTAGCGTTAGTTTCGGGAATATCAATACCTGATCCGATTCACATGTGGAGATATATGACCTATAATGCATACCTCTATGACTATACATATTTCCATGAGTATTATGGGGGAGGGGTGTTTCGTATAATGGACCAAGGGCATTATAACATAGCCATTGGTAGCCTGTCCCTCAATGTAGGCACCACTATGTTATTCATCATGATGATATTTTTAGGGGATTGGCAGTTTACCTCTGCAAATAGTACCGCTGGAGACGTTTTCCTTGCTTTAGTTGAGAGACGTCGCCGATATGACATTTCCCAAGTATTAGTGGCTAGTCTTAAGAGAGCCCAAGGCATGAGGCATAAGTATCTTCTTATGCCTATTTTGGTTTGCTGCATCATGCTCAGTTGTCTACCTAAATTATGTACCCAGTTCATGGATTGGAAAAGGGTTGAAGTCATGAGACCCACCAATTGGGTGGTTCGCTCATTTTGAGTAATGACTTGGCCAGGATGGCAGGTGCAACCTCATTTGGTTGCTCCTTACACCCCATCAGACATAGAAACACTCGACAGGTTAGCACAAGTTGATGACACACGGCAACGGGCTTGGCAAGTTATCATGGCATGGCAGGATGCAAAGGAACCTAATCTCTTTGGAGAGGACGATGACGCTTAAACGGGAGTTAAGGTTAGTTTTTATTTCAGTTAGTGTTTGCTTATGTCCCAAGCAATTTGATTCTTGTTAACCCCATAACGGGTGGAACTCTTATAGAATTGCGTCAGTTTTTATTTTCTATATTAGTATGTTTAACCTTGTTTTGCAGATGTTCTAGAATTTCATGTGTTTCCATGATATTTCTCTACCCAATTTATTTAAATACTTTGAGGACAAAGCATGCTTCTTGTTTGGGGGGGGGGGGGGCATAGAAACACGTGTAATTAAGGCATCTATTAGGATATAAATATGTACAGTATGCACTTGTTTTCTAGTTAAAAAAATTAAAAAAATTTAAAATATTAATAAAAAGTTTATGCTGTACACTTAGGAATATTGGTATTGTTTTCCTTCTTAAGGCCCTTGATAATCTAAAAATCTCACGTAGCATGTGCATTAGAATAGTTTTTAAAAACTTAGGTTAATATGTAGGTAATAATCATTACATCTATCTATAAATATGTTACATGAGTATCTATGATTGTTGGCAGTATGTTTTGGAAATCTAGACTAGAGTACTTATTCTACAAATCCTATGAGAATATAGCCTAAAGCCTTATATGAGTGAAATATTTGAGAAATGACACAATGGAGAAGTAAAATCTCGATAAAGAACTCACACGTCCACTTGCTTGATCACTATATCATATCTTAAGCGAGAATTTAGGCCCTCTTTGGATCGATATAACCAGAAATTCAAACCTATGAATTATTTTCCGCTGGTCGCCCTTCTGAGCCTTTCTTTAGCCTTTCATAAACCACAAATCATTTACCTTGTTACAAAACAAACAAAATTAAAAAAAATCAACCTACCCATTCTTTAAATGGGTCTGAGAATAGAGATGAAGAATAGAAAAGAGAAAGACCTTTGAAATCAAGAATTTGTTAGTCACTTCAAATAAGAAAATATAGTTTCCATCCAAATAAAAAAAAATAAAAGAAAATAATGAGTTAGAACTCCAAAAAGAGAATCAAAGGAGTCAAAAGCTAAAGAAAAAAATATATAGCTAAGGATAGAAACAAAGTGTAGAAGCAAAAGTAAAGAACAAGGTTATCTCATACTTGTCCTTTTTAAATATCTATTTTCTTCCTTCTTAAACCATCTCCTAATTCCCGTAACACCTAATAAAGGCCTCTAGCTCAATTAGGAATATATTAGTGTGATAGTAAGTGGCAGATGTGTTTGATCGACTCTGACTTCCTTGTGTGTCATTGAGATTGTAAGGCAAAGTGTGCTCACCGCATTAATCGGAGTAGCTTAAACTTGAGTGGAAAAATCAGAGTGGTTTTTGTCTTGACATTTATGTGAGGACCTACTTAAGGACGTTATTCCGAGTTTTCATAAACGGACATGCTAGTGCATTTCATAGTATTACTTATTGTATATATGTTTATTCGTAGATGATTGATTATTGTGCATATATTAGCTTAGGTTTTGACTTGATTATTCTGTATTCAATGCTAGTTAGATGTATAGATGATTGAGGCATAAATAAAGAAACAATAGTTTTATTTCTTAGTCGTTGTAGTATAGATGAAGTTTGTGAATACCTTCACTGGAAAACTGTCACGAGGCTATAACTCGTCCACTAGGGAATTCCTAGTGGTTTAAGGCCTTGTTGCATATGGTCAATGCAATCGCACTCGGCGAAACGAAATTAGTTAGAACTCCATTTTTGGTCACTTATGCTAATTTCTCATATTTGCTTGAGGACAAGCAAAATACTATTTGAGGGTGATTTGATAAAAGCCCAAAACTGTAGTTTTAACCCTTTAATAATAATACTTTTAGACCAATTATGCGAGTAATAAATAAGAGTTAATGCTGATTACGTGTTTTTATGTATTTCAGGCTTTGAAGTCAATTATGTGCAGAAATGCGCTACTTTGGTGAGATAAAGGAGCAATGGTTGGTTGCTAAGAAGTTCTGTGATTAAAGGCCAAGATTTAAGGAGAAAAAGCCTTTAAAAATTGATAAGAGCCCAAAACTGTAGTTTTAACCCCTTAATAATCATACTGTTAGACCAATTATGTGAATAATAAGTAAGAGTTAACACTGATTACGCATTTTTATGCATTTCAGGCTTCAAAGTCCATTATGTGCAGAAATGTACCACTTTAGCGAGATAAAGGAGCAAAAGTCAGCAGAACTTCCGAATGCCATATTTTTGGACTCAGACCTCGGATTGAGGCCTACCTTATGTCAAAACGACCGGCGCGGAAAGAGCTTTGCAATGGTCCAAGCCTTGACCCAATCAGAGGAGCAGAAGTGGATGAAAAGTCTGTGGAAGCCAACTGCAGCTGAAGAGGCCTTTTTCGGATCGAAGAATGGGTTTGGGCCCGATTCTCTGGCCCAAAACATGGTTCCAAGCCCATGCACGATTTTTGGATCTGGATGTATAAAAACAAAAGCTTGACTCAGTGTTAATGGCGGAGTCAATGGTAGATGGTTAGGTTAGAAAATAGAGGTAGCTTAGAATAGAAAGTAGCCATTAAAATAGCTTCTAGATCTAGTTTTATTTAAGAGTTTTAATTAAGTTTAGTTCCATTTAAATTATTGTATTAGATTAAACATTTGAATCTTGCTCTTAAATTTGATTAGATCAATAAAGTAGTGTTCTTTATCAATTTCGTTTTTGTCATTTACAATTTATTAGATCTAAATTCAATTCTTGTTACCATTCAATTCTTAGTTATTAATTAGATTCCATTATTGCTTCATTAAGTAAATTTCAATGCTTTATATTATGTTTAGTTTAAATTTAAATGGAAATGATTATGAATGATTCAAGGCTAAACCTCCATTAGAGGGGTTGAGAAACCTTGATGAAAGCTTGATTCCATTATCGGAGATTGTCGTAGTTTTCTTTCCACTCTAGAAACGTTTAGTTCACCATGAGAATGGGTTTAATCGTTCACATGCTAATTATTAATTGGTAGAAATGCCATGTGTAGTTAGGGATTAGGAAGAACCGATTGTTCTCGCTTAGTTCAATTCAATTCGATTACTTATTCCGCTAGTGGATAGTGGATTGAGTTAAGGTGGAATCAATCCCCCTCTAACTCCTTATCATCGAACCAACGTAGCATTCCCTTAGTTGTCTGATAATCGACTAGTTGCATTTCGTGGGTAGTTGCACCATAGTTTAGTTGCCCCTTCGTAAAGCTCTCATTGACTTTAAGTAGAGTATTGAGACTAGAAAACAAGCATACGGAAGGACTAAGAGTGGAACGAATCACTCTACTCCACTATATCTCATAGGATTGAGAGTAGAAAATATCTTTGATAAGTAAGCATGAGAATAGTTGTTAGTTTACTTACGTTGTGAATTCATCACTCATTTCGTAGGTAGACTAATCTTTTTACTTTTATCAAATGGCGCCGCTGCCATCTTAGTTTCACTTTCGTATTGTTTTCGTAGTATTAGTACTGTTCTTAAAGTCCCATTTCACCCACCCACCCTTGTTTGATTCATACCGTGGCTATCCGATTGATCGCGAAAAATTCGGGCAAAAATTTAATCGAGGCAAGGCGCTATCTACTTGACGACGAAGCCTATGTTATGGACACCGAGCCGACCGCCCTAAAACACTGTAATTTGAAAAATTACTTTCGAGCCTTGGCGGTCGCGGTTAAATTTTTCGGATTTCACGGTTTTGATTCGAACTTTGCTCTTTTCATATTTTTCAGGTGTTCTAAACCGCTATATATACGAACAAGCGTAAACAAGACGCTATTCATAAGCGAAGCAAGGACGCCAATCAGGTATTCCTTTCTTCCACACCTCGTGATCTCTGTTAGAGGTTTTATACTAGTATATCGAATTGTTTGGAGTGTTGCATGTTTAGTTAAGCTCGACTTAGTCTTGCATGAGATTAAGGTCCGGTAGAACAAAACACCAAACGTAAATACACAACAACACCAACAAACAAATCTATCTAGTATACCACACACTACACCTCTAGCTACTATTTTACACACACCACCGATATAATGGGGAAGAAAGAGAGACTCCTCTCGGACTTCTACAAAGCCTTGAGCGATAGCCCCAAATCTTGCATCGTTCTAGCAGACCGGTGGGGATTTCAGAATCCCTCCAAATATTTTTAATTTGTTACCCGCTTTTCATGGTTTAGACCATGAAAAACCTTATCACATTTATCGTAGGGGATTGAACAAGTCTTAACAACATTCCACCATCCTACGGTTGGTGCGGAACAAATTAAATTAAGGGTATTCCCTTTCACCTTAGCCGATATAAGGGCGTCTTGGTTAACCGCCCAAGCGCCTAATTCTCGTGGACTCGTGGGCTAAACTTGTCAAATTGTTTATGGAACATTTTTACCTACCCCTAAAGACGGATGAGATGCTTTCCAAGATTCATTTCTTTTCGACAAAATCCTCATGAATCATTTTTAGGAGGCTTGGAATCGTTTCACCGATCTGCTTATAGAGTGTCCACACCATAACCTAGCAAAAGACACGTTAGTTCGTGCCTTTTTCAAAGGACTTCAACATCACCATAAAGAAGTCCTTGACATTATGAATGGGGGTAGTTTCTTAAGTAAAGGAGCCCCGAGGCTTATAAATTTTTAGAAGACCAAACTAAAGTTTAAATAATAATGGGGGTAGTGATGATATCCCCCCGCTCAGCTAGTTCTTCTTCAACAGTTAAGGCCGCCGGTATGTTTGAAATTAAACACGATTCCGAGCTTAAAACTCTAATCGAATCACTCACTAAAAGGTAGAGGCCATTTCGTACAACAAAAGCCTATCCCCATCATGAATGTAAATTCAAATCCATGTAGTTTCATTTGGAGTCCCCGAGCATCCCGACTCCCAATCGCCCTATAGCCTATGAACAGGTTTCTTCCATTAATAGTGAACCTAACGCCCTTGGAGACAAAATCCCAACTTCGGTTGGAGAAATAACCAACAAGTCACACCTCAAGGGTACAATAATCAATATGTTAGGCTAACATACGGCTTTAACCAAGCTCCACTACGACAAGGACGGTCGTGGGTAATTTTAATAATTATAACAACCAAGTGCAACCTCGACAAGGTCAAGCACAAGGTCAAGGTAATTATAATAATTATAATGCTAATAGAGGTATCGTTCCGGTCAATAATAATTATCAGAATCCACCTATAAATAATTCACGGAAATAGTTCGGTCACACCACGTGACTACTACACCCACACAACCGGATCGCCTTGACACCTTCATACAAGTGAGCAAAAACTTTTCCAAACTATGGCTCAATCTAACCAACAGCTTCTACAATCCGTTAATAATTTAACCCAACGGTTGGCTCAAGATAAAGCCCAAACCAAAGGTGTGTTGCCAAGTCACGCATAATACATAATCCTAAAACAACAAACACAGCCTTTGAGGTAACGGATAATACTAGTAATGAATTTGAAAAGTAGGTGAGATAAATGCCATCACCACTCTCCGATTCGGCAGAGTGGTTGATAACAAGGTAACTATGCCTATAGTTACCCCACCAAGAGTCCCTACACCTACTATTTTACTAGATACCGAAATAGAAACCAAGAGCCTACCACCGTAGAGGTACCGGCCACAACACAACCTAAGAAACAGAAAGCCACGGTTAAACATCCAGGGTGATACCATTGCTAAATATAGACCGAAACCACCGTTTCCACAAAAATTAGCCATGTTAACTAGGGATACAAATTACGAGGAGATTAGGGCGCGTTTTCAAGAATCTAACTATAAACCTTCCCTTCCTCGAAGCTATTAAAAGCTACCACATCATGCTAAGTTTCTTAAGGAATTGTGTACTACTAGGCGTAAGACAAATATACCAAAAGACGCTTTTTAACGTAACAATTCCCAACCTTATCCGAACATAATGGAATTGTTAAGTACAAGGACCCCCGGTCGCCCTATCGTTCAATGCACCTTAGGAGATTCCTATCTGACGACAGCGTTATTAGACACGGGGGCTAGTGTTAACTTACTCCCATTTTATTTGTATAGACAAATAGGTCTAGACAAGATGCAACCCACTAAAATGACGTTTGCAATTAGTCGATCGGTCTATTAAGTATCCTAAGGGTGTAGTCGAAAATGTGTTGGTAAAAGTTCAGGGATTTCTACTATCCGGCTGATTTTGTAGTCCTCGTCTGAGAAGTCGCTAACGACTCGTCCGATCATTTTAGGGCATCCTTTCCGGCAACCGCCAACGCGCCATTAATTGCCGCGGATGGTTCAATGTCCATGTCTTTTGGCCATCTTGTTTGTTGAAGTCAATGTTTTTAAAACAAGGACACGCTATTACCGATTCGCCTATGGATGGAGAGGTTAGCATGATCGAGCTTTGCTCGAGATTATTTCAACAACACGTTCCCTCGATAGTCATATGCCCAAAATTCTTTCCTTTGGAAAGTCAGACTCCAACATTTTCATCCCTACACTGTCGATACACATACTATTGATGAAGGACGGGATAGATGACTTTCTCAAAGATGTAGAGGACTACCATAGTAATGTGGATATGACCAATCTAGATGAGGAATTCGATGAGTTTTTTCGAGTAAGTGACAATTCACCCTATCAAGAACTAACTTGCACAACATCCACCTCGACTCCCCTCCTTCCACCCTTTCAAAGGAATCTCAAGTTTGCACTCGATCCTTTTTTTGTTTCTCCCCGCGGCTTCATAATTTTTAAATCCTCCTAGCAAACAGATAATTCAGAAGGACAAACTATTTGACACCTTCATTTTCAGAATTGAGACAGTCCCTACACACACAATGAATGAGTTCGGTGCTAAAACCACATCCCCATTGTGTACAGACTGTCTTTCTAAAACTTATCCATATCCACCACATTCTCCACAACCATTCACTCTTCCACACTTATTTACTAGAACACCCACTCATTCAAAAATTAAAAAGAAGGTGCATGATAGGTTACACAATAGGGTAATCCGACTTCCCTTTCATTTCACTAGGTTGAGTCATAGGGAAAATTGGTGTTTGATTGTGTTTGGATATGTTTTCTGTGATATTTATTTATGGAATGATCCACAACTATTTCGGTTGTTGATATATGATCAATTGCATGTTCATACATATGTTTTAGATAAAGTCTCGAGTATCTGACTATAAACGACTCAATTTCTGTGTTTGGTGCACTTCCTTACACTTTAATATATTGGCGAGTGCACCATTAAGGTAACCGGGCCCTCCCTATGGAGTGTGTGGCTGTAAGTACCGGATCCTAAGTCCACGGTTCACATAGTTCACGTTTTCCACTCTTGCATGTTTTTCTCGGATTTTTTAGTCATGTTTCTCTATGGGGTGAATTATGTCTTTATTGCTTATTGTTTTTCTTTCTAAAAATAAATAAAAAATAAAAAATAAAAATAAACATAGTAATCTAGGAAGTCTCGGGAATCTGACTCTAAAAGACCCACTGCTAAAAACAAATTTTCTAAACTTCGTTGTAAAAATTTGTTTGGGGGTGGGGTGTTCGTGTTTCTGTAATAAATGTTTTATGTCCCATTAGAGTTGCTTAGGCCGTTTTATTGTATTACGATTCGGATTGACATAATCTATTAATTTAGAGTTCATTCGTTCGCATAACTTACGTCATGCACGCACTTCGAGGCGTTTTCCACTATCTCGTATGTCATCCGAAGTCGGAATAGAGTGTTTTATGGATCATTGGATAGGAAATTCCCTCCTGATCATTTCCATATCTCATTCGCATAAATCGGACCGGTAACGAAGCGGGAATTTTGATTTGAAATTTGCGAAAAAATCAAAAAATCAAAAATTTCGATTTTGGGCTTCAACCCGCGCATCACGACGGTAGCTTTCGCATACTCTTTACATTCTCAAGAAGTTCATCATTTTTCCACTCCATTCCGCCATTAACAAAGCTCAAAACCCTAACAAAAATAAAAATTAAAAAGAAATACCATAAACTCACGCCAACCATCAAATTTCCAAGCCAAATCTCTTCTAAAACTAAACCAAACCAAACCACCTCCACCGATTTAACCCAACAAAACCACCAAAAATTCAAAAATTTGCGTGCGCCACCACCACTGTTCTTTCAGTCGGTCAAGTTAAACCACCACTACCACACCCTCTACAAACCCCAAACCGTGATTCAAACTTCAAATGGCTCAACAACTTAATCATACCGAGCAAGTTTTCATCGCCGACCATTTCGCTCCGTTTTTTACGGTGACGAAATGGCTAGTAGAGACTGGAATAGTCTCTGGTACTCGACCGAAGCCTTCTACCACGAAGACTTGGTCCGACGTTTCTACAACACCGTGGAGTTGGAGGGGAGTAGGATTTTGTGATGGTACGGAAGAAGAGAAGCGGAGTTGACTCATCGGGTTGTTGGTCGAGATTCTAGGCATTCCGCCTAGAATCCATCCGATGTCACTCTACAGAGCCCCGGTTTGACGGGTAGAGCCATTGATGGGCTCGACTGTCATCAATGGGAGCTACAATACAAACTCCCATTGTGTTCGCCAGCATCACTCCGGACCAACCAACCGGGCTGACCCCGCTGGATCGGGTCGGAATGTCCTAGGGAAGGACAAGGTCGGGCGACATCGGTCCGACCCGCCTCCATCGCCCTATGGATACTCCAGAGCAAGCACGATTTTTGTATCCCTGGAGTTTTTGCCGAAAGCATGATTAGGGGGTCGGAAAGTCTTTGGCACCTCTTCCGTGTTAATCACCAAGATCATGCCGAAGATGAAAGCGACTCCTCCGCCACCGAGAGGATTTACATTACCCCGCGACCGAACACGCCAGATCTATAGGAGTGTGTCCAACAAGTTTGGAGGAGGGCTGAGGATAGAGAAGAAGAAGAAGAGGATGGAGGAGCTGAGAATGAAGAGGAGGAGGATGAGGATGCCTCCGAGGATGAGGAGGACGTGACCGCTTTGATGCAGATGCCTTCCGAGAGGTGTTGGTTCGATGCGTAACGCATGGCTATGCTTCATAGGGGGGCATCGTTCACTAAACACTATCTGCAGACCTCCGGACTCGACAGGCGACTATTCATCACAACTTCGAGATCCGCACCCGAGAGAGAGGATGAGAGGGGAGCAAAGAGGGCTGAGATGGAAGCCCCAGCGCCAGTTTAGAGTGGATATGCTTGCACGCACGCTTCCCACCTCATACTGACTCGGCTCCGAGGACACGGCCTCTACGAGGCATAAGCATCGCCGACGGCGATCTAATCGCTGCTGGACCTTCGAGCCCGTGAGCCACCACTAGAGAGTGTGCCCTCGCCACCCGATGGCGAGCCGTTTAGAGAGTCCGAGGATTGATAGTGGTTGTTGTTTTATTTACTTTTGTTGTGTTATTTACTTTTGTTGTTTTATTTACTTTTGTTGTTTTATTGTAATGTAATTTTTATTTCCGTAATTTGAATATTGTAGTGGTACTCCAAATGAAATTTTAATATAAGGGCTTATTTTCATTATGCATGGTTGTTTCATATTGACCCCACCTTCCCAACTTGTTTGGGGGTGGTTTTATCAATTCAAGCATTATTTTTGTATAACCCTCAGATTAGAATTAATTGCGAGAGTCAAGGTGAAAATATGGTTGTTTAGGCAGAAATATGATTAAGTATCATTGTAGGATGAAATCTAGATTAAATAGGTACATTCTATCATAAAATCAACCTAAAAGATAATGGGTTTGAATTAGAATCCAGGATATGAGTTGTTTCCATTTTCGAGTTTGGAAATTTTAGGATTTCTAAACCGCCGTAATTAGTTTTGGCAACTTTCCGATCCTTTTTAGCAACTTTAAACCTATATAAACTTGATACAAACTATCCTCACAACTCACACTACACCTAAACTCCATCACTCACCTTTCACACCCGCTGATTCCCACGCTCGACTTCATTTTCGCGAAAAAATCGCAACTTCGGGCGCGCGCCAGCCTTGAGAGTAGCTTGGCCTCGCTCTACACTACACTCGACGAAAATTTTGTCGAGGCGGGCCACGCTTCAAGTCAAAAGCGACTTCGCTAAAACACTGGAATTCCAAAATACTAATAAGCTCCGGCGCTCCTTCGAAAGCTCGATTGGCGCGATTCTAGCCTAGATTCTTGGAATTCCAAAACACAAAAAGAGCGACTTCGTTGAAGCGCTTTCAGCGCCGACTGGCGTGGACCAGAAATTTTCCAGTTTTTCGCGCGTAGTATCCGGATCATTCGCAGCTATCCCAAAGTGTAATTTTGAGATGACATCTCCAACTTTGATACCGAACAGTCTTCGAAGATTTGTTCCAAAGCACTACTTACGGTGCTTGGTTTCGCGAGGTGATCACATATGTTGGTGGGAACCTCTTATGGTAAGACCGGCTAAACTTTATTCTCCCAAGACTTGCATCTTATTTTTATAATAACTGCATTTTCTTTGAGAGACCGGATGGAGAACAAGTGTTCTCCATCAACATTGACGATGAACCAATGGAAATTACCGTGTTCTTGCTAGCATTTGTTCTTGGAGTTGCTATGCCCATTTGAGATACAAGACCCATGGTGCTATTGGGTCGATAATATGCATGTCTACACTTATGAGTCTTTGCACGAGGCTTATGGGGCAGGCATTTTCCAGATTGAGGACCAAGGGGACTATAACGTTGCCCTTGGTAGCCCGGGTCCATGAATATAGGAACCTGTTATGTTTTGGATTATGCTAAACATTTTAGGGGAATGGCGTTTTTCTTGATGAATGACGCCACTTGCAGCCGTTTTCCTTGCTTTAGCCAATGGGCCCGGTTCTATGACCTTCCTTAACTTTGATGTCTAGTTTAGCACGAGCCCATACCATGAGGCATAAGTACCTTCTTATGCCTGTTCTAGTTTCAATGATTATGCTATGTTTCTTTCCTGTTTTTTGTACACGTTTCACGGATTGGATTAGGGTAGACACGGTGCGACCCACCAATAGTATTATTCGATCTTTCCGTGCAATGACTTGGCAAGGGTGGCGGATACAACCTCACCAGGTTGCACCCTACACCCCATCAGACCAAGTGGCACTTAATAGGTTAGCAACCATAGATGATAAATGGCGTGAAGCCTGGCAAATTATAGAAGTGGAGGATGACGAAGATGACGAATAACAGCGGGAGTGGAGGTAAGTTTTAGTTTCTGTTAGTGTCTGCTTATGTCCCAAGCAATTTCATTCTTTTAACCCCATAATGGGTAGAACTCGTATAGAGTTGAGTCAGTTTTATTTCCTATATTAGTACGTTCTAACCTTCTTTTGCAGATGTTCCTGAATTCCACGCGCTTCAATGGTATTTTTACTACCCTCTTTATTTAAATGCTTTGAGGACAAAGCATGCTTTTTGTTTGGGGGCATAGAAACACGTGTAATTAAGACATCTGTTAGGATATAGATAGACATAATATGCATTGTTTTCTAGTTAAAATTTCAAAAATTTAAAAAATATAAATAAATAAGTCATGCTATACACTTAGGAATATTGGTATTGTTTCTTTCTCCATGCTCTTAACAATCTAGAAGTCTCACATAGCTTTTGCATCAGAATAATTGTTAGAAACTTAGGTTAATATGTAGGTAATAATCTTTGCATCTATCTATAAATATATTACATGAGTATCTATGATTGTTAGCAGTAAGTTTCTGAAATCTAGGCTAGAGTACTTATTCTACAAATTCTGTGAGAATATAGCCTAAAGCCTTATATGAAATAAACATTTGAGAAATGACACAAGGAGAAGTAAAATCCGGATAGAGAAATCACACGCCCACTTGCTTGATCACTAAACCATATCCTAAGCGAGAATTTAGGCCCTTTTGGATCGATATAGCCAGAAATTCAAACCTATGAATTATTTTCCGCTAGTAAGCCCCTTTGAGCCTTTCATTAGCCCTTCCATAAACCACAATTCCTTTACCAAAACAAAACAAAAACAAAAACAAAAAAAAAAAAAAAAAAAAAATATATATATATATATATATATATATATATAATAAATCAACCTACCCAATTAAGATAAGTCTGAAAATAGAATGAGTGAAGAAAGAAGAAGAGAAAAACCTGTGTAAACAAAAATTAGTTAGTTGCTTCAAAAAAAAAAAAAAAAGAAAAGAAGTTTCCATCCAAGGAAAAGAAAAAAAAAAAAAAAAAATAGAAATAAAATAAAAACTCCAAAAATAGAATAAAAGGGAGTCAAAAGCCAAAGAAAAAGAAAAAAAAAATATGGCTAAGGATGGAAACAAATTGTAGAAGCAAAAGTAAATAACAAGGTTTTCTATAGTTACATAATATGAAGACTCTATTATCTCAGACTTGTCCTTTAGAATATCTATTTCCTTCCTTCTTAAACCATCTCCTAATCCCCGTAACACCTAATAAAGACATCTAGCTCAATTAGGAATAGGTTAGTGTGATAGTAAGTGGCAGATGTGTTTGATCGACTCCGGCTTCCTGTGTGTCATTGAGATTGTAAGGTAAAGTGTGCCCACTGTATTAATCGGAGTAGCTTAAACTTGAGTGGAAAAATCAGAGTGTTGTTTCTTGACTATTATTGTGAGAACCTACTTAAGGACGCTTATTCCGAAGTTCTCGAAACAAACCCGCTAAACATTTTTATAGTACTACTCATATGTGTATATGTTTATTGTAGATGATAGATTATTATGCATATATTAGCTTAGGGTTTTGACTTGGTTATTCTTGTTCATAGCTAGTAAGACGATATAGATAATTTGGAGCATGAATAAGGAAACAATAGTTTTATTTTCTTAGTCGTTGTAGTATAGATGAAGTTTGTGAGTACCTTCATCGGAAAACTCTCACGAGGCTATAACTTCGTCCACTAGGAAATTCCTAGTGGTTTAAGGCCTTGTTGCATATGGTCAATGCAATCGCACTCAGTAAAAACGAGATTAGGTAGAACTCCATTTTTGGTCACTTATTCTAATTTCTCATCTTTGCTTGAGGACAAGCAAAATGTCTTTGTTTTGGGGGTGGTTTGATAAGAGCCCAAAACTGTAGTTTTAACCCTTAATAATCATCTTGTTAGACCAATTATGTGAATAATAAGTAAGAGTTAACACTGATTACGCGTTTTTATGCATTTCAGGCTTCAAAGTCCATTATGTGCAGAAATGTACCACTTTAGCGAGATAAAGGAGCAAAAGTCAGCAAAACTTCCGAATGCCATATTTTTGGACTCAGACCTCGGATTGAGGCCTACCTTATGTCAAAACGACCGGCGCGGAAAGAGCTTTGCAATGGTCCAAGCCTTGACCCAATCAGAGGAGCAGAAGTGGACGAAAAGTCTGTGGAAGCCAACTGCAGCTGAAGAGGCCTTTTTGGACTGAAAGAATTGGGTTTTGGGCCTGATTCTCTGGCCCAAAACATGGTTCCAAGCCCATGCACGATTTTTGGATCTGGATGTATAAAACAAAAGCTTGACTCAGTGTTAATGCATGAGTCAATGGTAGATGGTTAGGTTAGAAAATAGAGGTAGCTTAGAATAGAAAGTAGCCATTAAAATAGCTTCTAGATCTAGTTTTATTTAAGAGTTTTAATTAAGTTTAGTTCCATTTAAATTATTGTATTAGATTAAACATTTGAATCTTGCTCTTAAATTTGATTAGATCAATAAAGTAGTGTTCTTTATCAATTTCGTTTTTGTCATTTACAATTTATTAGATCTAAATTCAATTCTTGCTACCATTCAATTCTTAGTTATTAATTAGATTCCATTATTGTTTCATTAAGTAAATTTCAATGCTTTATATTATGTTTAGTTTAAATTTAAATGGAAATGATTGCGGAATGATTCAAGGCTAAACCTCCATTAGAGGGGGTTGAGAAACCTTGATGAAAGCTTGATTCCAATTATCGGAGATTGTCGTAGTTTCCTTTCCACTCTAGAAACGTTTAGTTCACCATGAGAATGGGTTTAATCGTTCACATGCTAATTATTAATTGGTAGAAATGCCATGTGTAGTTAGGGATTAGGAAGAACCGATTGTTCTCGCTTAGCAGTTCAATTCGGATTACGTCGACTCGTCGCGCTAGTGGATTAAGTTGAGTTAAGGTGGAATCAATCCCCCTCTAACTCCTTATCATCGAATCAACGTAGCATTCCCTTAGTTGTCTGATAATCGACTAGTTGCATTTCGTGGGTAGTTGCACCATAGTTTAATTGCCCCTTCGTAAAGCTCTCATTGACTTTAAGTAGAGTATTGAGACTAGAAAACAAGCATACGGAAGGACTAAGAGTGGAACGAATCACTCTACTCCACTATATCTCATAGGATTGAGAGTAGAAAATATCTTTGATAAGTAAGCATGAGAATAGTTGTTAGTTTACTTACGTTGTGAATTCATCACTCATTTCGTAGGTAGACTAATCTTTTTACTTTTATCAAAAATCTAGGTCAAAGCTAAAAAGTCAAAGTCAACACGGGCAGAAACAGCACACAAAAGTCAGTAGAACTTCTGAAGATCGTATCTTTAGGCTCAGACCTCAGAATTGGGTGTACCTTATGTCAAAACGACCGGCTCGAACAGCGCTTTCCAATGGTCTAAGCCTTAACCAAATCAGAGGAGCAGAAGTGGACAAAAGGTATGCTGAAGTCAAATCCGGCTGGAAAGGTCTGTGGACTGAAGAAATTGGGCTTTGGCCTCGATTTTCCGGCCCAAAACATGGCTCCTTAGCCCATGCACGAAAATGTGGATCTAGTCTCCTTCATTTCCACACACAAGTCTTAACTCTTAGTAGAATAATTAGGTTAGGTAGCAAGTAGCCATTAGAGCATAGTTTTAGATCTAGTTTTACATTAAATTAATTAGTTTTTATTATCTTATTTTGAACTTAGTTAATTGAATCATTGTTTTATTATTCATTAGATCAATAAAATAGTTAGTTCTTTATAATTTCGGTTTTGATTTATTTAAGTACTTAGATCTAATTTTGATTCTTAGTTGTTAATCATTTCTTAGTTGTTAATTTAGATTTGAATTATTGTTTAGTTCAATTTTATAAAGTTAGAATCTTTATATGATGTCTTGTTTGAATTCCATGAGAAATGATAGTTTTATGAATCAAAGTTAAACCTCCATTATAGGGGTTTGATAAAAACTTGATTGTGTAGTGTAAAATCGTTGTAAGAGTCTATTCCACTCTAGAAGATAGTTGATTCGCCATGAGAATGGATAGAACTTCCTCACATGCTAGTCATTAGTTGGTAGAGATTGCCATGAATGATTAGGGATTAGAACACCTAATTCTTATCATAAGAACGTAAGAATTTGATTATAACAATTTATGCTAGTTTATTAAGTTGGATTCAAGGTGGATTCAATCCCCCCTAATTCTTTATCTAGATTCAAACCTTAGTATTTTCCGTCATTTCGTTATTCGTATCTTGTTAGTTGAATTCACATCGTAGTATAAATTCCCACCATTACTCTCATTAACTTTGGCTAGGATTGATAATATATAGAAAACTTTGAATGCTAAAGAACTAGGAGTGGAACGAATCTTTTACTCCACTCTATTCGATAGATTCGAGAGTAGAAATCTTTGATAAATTAGTCTTTGTAAAGTTTTAGTTTTACTTGCGTTTGAATTTCATCGTTTATTCGTAGGTAGAAATATCATTTTTACGTTTTATCAATGAGTAAAGGGGACTGGGGGCATAGGCCTTTGTTGGTTGTGGTTAATTACACCCCCCTGGGTGTTAGCTGAGTACCCGCTCTATAAAGTGGGCTGGTAGGTAGTTATTTTGTAGGTCGTATGTAAGTTTTGTATTTGATATCTTGTACGTTCTGATCTATTTGTTTTGTTTTGTGCAGAGGTTTCCATTCGAGGTCGTCCTAAGCTTAACGTTGTAGAGAAGTTTGCTTGTTTGAGTTGGGAGGAGAAACGAGCTATCATGGGGCAGGTTTCTCACTACTTTAAGAAGCGTGGATGGGAGAAAATCAGCTGGAAGAAGGTGGAGCAAAAGAAGATGGCTCGTAAACCCATTTTTTATATCTCTGATTCTAGCTCCGACGGTGAGATGGAGAGGGAGAGCCAGAAAGTAATACCTGTGTCTGGCGTGAGAATGGCTGGAGGGGCTGCTGATACTCGTTCTGCTTCAGTGAGGACGGCTGGAGGAGCTGCTGATAGCCATTATGCACCCAGACGCTCTGAAGCGGGTGATAGTGAACGCTCTGCATCCAAACACTCTGAACTGGGTGATGCTGAACGTTCTGGTCATGGTGGTGGGAGTGCTGGTGGTAGTGTGGATGCTCCCACTCTGTTCCAAAGACCTAATTTGAAGAGGCGCTTAGAAGTGGTTGAGACGGAGGGGGTGGAGAAGTCCCGAACTGAATCTGAGGAACAACCTAGTACTGGGGGAGGTCATTCTTCTGCAGGTCTAGATCCATTGAAGAAGCTAGATCTGAAGGAGCTTTCTGCTGATGTGGGGGCTACTGATGCCCAGGGCAAGAGGAAAGCTAGTGAGAATGAGCCTGTTGCCCAAAAGTTGAAAGGGTCGGGGAGTAAGACCCCAAGTGTCAAGAGTGTTGATGACGTCCTGGATAGGCTTGTCACCTATGAGGACCCAGTGAGTGGGTTGAATAAGTTTGTGAAGAATGGGGACTATAGCTTCAAGAACTATTTAGTTGCTAGCAGGCTGTTGGAGAGTGTTGCGCTGGATGGAGATAGGCACCAGTTGGAGACTGGGAAGGACTTAGGGATGAATATTAAAGATATGGATCGCTCCATGTGCTTTGTAAGTGTCTCTCTGACCTATTCATTGTTTTGTTCTTCACTTTGACTGCTTTGTGATTTACTTTGTTTGTTTGTTAGGTTCTTGCTATGTATTGGAAGTTGAAAGAGATGGCCTTTATCTCTGACCTCTATAAGAAGGAGCTGGATGCTGCCAAGGAGGCCTATGACAAGCTTCTGATTGTGCAACAGGTGGAGAAGGCTGAAGTTGTAGGGTTGAGGGTTCAGGTGCACGAGCTAGTTAGGAACGTGACCCTATTGCATCCATCTCTTAATGCTTCAAGGCTGGATGTTCAGCACTGGGTCGGTGAATGCAAGAGAGCGCAAGGCATTGCTGAACGAGCCCAAACTGAGTATAACGACCTGGTTGACTTGGTAGAGAGCGGGCATACTTATGTTCTGGTGGATAACTTCTTAGAGCTAGAACGTAAGTACAAAACCCTAAAGAGGTCGATCGAAAGTGGGGCTGCAACAGTTACTATAGAAAGTGCTAATGCAGATGCTAGTAGACGACCTGATCTACCATCCGAACCTACTACTGTTCCAGTCGTTATGCCCACTGAAGAGGTCTCCACAGAGGTTGTGAACGTGAGTGGTGATTCAGCTGAGGGCCATGTTGGTGAAGAAGGTGGCTCACTGGAGCCTCTAAATGTGGAGACTCTTTCCCGTGTTCTTTGATTGTGCCTTTCTCTTGTTGATATGAATGTTTGATAAAATGTTTGAATAATATTGTCTTTCTTGATGAAGTTGATACTAATATTAATGACTTTTGATTTTTAGGGGTACTGAGGTCGTTTTCTCAGGATAACCTGGGGGCCTCTAGTATCTAACCAAATTTTGTAAGTAGTAAAAATACTTAAATTACTTATTTGTTTTGCTTTGATATGTTGCATGAATGTGATTACTTTCGTTGCTATTTGATTTGTTGAATGATGACCTGTATTACATAGCCTCTGTCTTGAGGACTTGTTAAGCTTTGGTTGATCGTCTACTGTTCGAAGGTCGTAATTGTTTGGTTAACGACCTGATCGGGTGAGTGTAGCTGTCACCTAGGTCTCCTTGTGGGTCGTTCCTTTTGGGGGAACTCTTATTAACTGATAACTAGCCTTTGATTGGTAGTTATAGTTGAGCCAAGCTTAACCCTGTTAAAAGGTCTTAAGTTGACTGTGGGTCCTTTTGGAGGTCCCTAATGTTTGTATTTGACTGATAATTGTGTGAAATTTTCAATTGAATCACGTTTAACCCTGGCGTTGGTGTTAAGTTGATTTATGGTCCTTTTGGGGGACCTTGGATTGGATTGATTGATAATTAACCACTGCGTGGTAATTGTAGTTGATTCGTTATTAACTCCGTCTTTGGTGTACGACCTGACATTGTGATGATGTAGGTCGGGTAGCGTAGTTCAAAATGCATAGTACTTATTTAATGCAAAGATGATATTTGTAATCAAAATGTTGATGAAATTATATTCATATTGATTGATACATCCGAAGAAAGTTATTGATAAAAATGCTTGAGGAGGGCTGTATTCTAAGGTTGGGGGAGCATGTCACCGAGCTGAGTTTTGATCCAGTACGCTCCATTTCCAATGGCTTTGTCAATGATGTAGGGGCCTTCCCATATGGCGTCGAGCTTGGTTGGAGATAGAGTCTTTTTGAAGACTAGGTCGCCAGCTTGGAAAGACCTAGGGACGACCCTCTTGTTGTAAGATCGTTAGATTATTTGGTGGTAACGAGCTAAGGATATTGCAACTGTTTCCTTTCGCTCTTCCAGAAGATCAACTTCTTTTGCCAAGATGGTGTCATTTTCTCCTAATTCGACGATGTCAGAACATGTTGTTATGATTGTGAGTTCTGATGGTATGACTGCCTCTATTTCGAAGCAAAGTGTGAAAGGTGATTCATTGGTACTGGCTCTGGCTGTTGTTCTGTATGCCCATAGAATGTTCTCGAGCTGCTTCGGCCATTGGCTTTTCTTGCTCTCTAACTTCTTTTGGAGATTTTCCTTGATTGCTTTGTTGGTCGCCTCTGCTTGACCATTGTTTTGTGCATATCTAGGTGTAGAAAATGCTTGAATGATGCGCCATTTCTGCAGAAATACCTTGACTTGTGAGCCAGCAAATTGAGTTTCGTTGTCCATGACAAGGGTGTGGGGGAGACCAAATCTTGTGATGATATTGGTCCATATGAAGTTGATCGATGATATGGACTTTTTTGACTTGGACTAGTGGGATTGCTTCCACCCATTTGGTAAAGTAATATGTGGCTGCTAGGATGTATTTGAGTCCTGTTTTCTTTTGTGGGATGAATGGTCCCATGATGTCTAGCCCCCACATATGAAAGGGCCATGGGCTGGCTATGTTGATTAACTCTCATGCTGGACTCAGATGGTTGTGTCCAAATATTTGACATTAGTGGCATTTGAGAACATGTCTTTTCCTCGATGTGATACCCTTGGGTGATTGCTTTATAAGCTAGAGATCTTACTCCTGCATGGTTGCCGCATTCGCCTTTGTGAATCTCATCAAAGATGAGTTGGCCTTCTCATGGAGTTATGCACCTTAGGTGTGGTCCTCCTACGGATTTGCGGAACAATCGTCCGTTGATTATGGTGTATCTCGGAGCTCGGAATTTTATGGCACGAGCATTCTTTGCTTCTGCTGGGAGTTCGCCATGTAAGATAAATTGCAGAAATGGGCCCATCCAAGATTGAGTGATCTCTTCTTCGGCCGAGGGCTGAAAATCTGTGAGGCTGTTGACGCTTTCTTGCTGGTATGCAGGCCTATCCAAAATGTCAATGTAGACTGTGGTTGGACATGTCTCTTGGGTCTTTGAGGTTAGGAAGGTCAGGCTATCTGAATGTCTATTGTCTTCTCAATGAATGTGTTCCAAGGAAAATGTTTTGAACGAGCTGATGATGTTATTGACGACCTGGGCGTATTTGGCCAGGTTTGCTCTATTTGTTACGTACTCTTTGGTGAGTTGCTTGATGATTAGCTGTGAATCACTGTGAGTTTTGAGTTTATGGACTTGTAGCTGTTGTGCCATGCGGAGGCCTGTGATTAACGCTTCATACTCCGCTTCATTGTTAGATGTTGTGAAGTCGATCTTGATTGACTTTTGTAGATGTGTTCCTTCTGGTGAAGTTAACATAGCCCCCAGTCCATTACCACTATTATTGCATGCTCCATCTACGTAGAGGTGCCATGTGTCTGGGGTGGTTGGTTAATGAAATGAAGTGACTGGCTCGGGTTCCCAGTTGATGTCTTCAACAGAGAAGTTTGTCAAGAAATCAGCAATGACCTGTCCTTTGCGAGACGTTCTGGGTACGAATTTGATATGGTGTTCTCCAAGCTCTTCGGCCCATTTGTCCATGCGGGCAGTTTTGTTGCTAGAACTCAAGACCTGTTTGATTGGTACATCTGTGATAACTTTAATGTTGTGAGCTTGGAAGTAAGGTCGGAATTTTTTAGCTGAGTACAACAAACACAGCATCATTTTCTCCACTAGGGAGTAATGCTTTTCTGAATCTGCTAGTGTCCTGCTGGTGAAGTAGACTGGCTTTTCGATTCCTTTGTGTTTGCGAAAGAGAACCAAGCTGATAGTGAAGTTGGTAGTTGCAAGGTAAAGCCCCAGTGTCACTCCTTCAGTTGGTTTAGACAGGACGGGAGGAGTTGAGAGGTATGCTTTCAGGTCGTTGAAAGCTGTTTGGCATTCTTCTATCCATGTGAATGCTACTCCCTTCTTAAGTATTTGTAGGAACGGTTTGCACTTGTCAGATGCACGTGAGATGAATCTGTTGAGGGTTGAGACCATGCCCGATAACTTGTAGATTTGTTGCTTGGAGGTTGGTTCTGGCATCTCGAGGAGAGCTCGTATTTGTTCTGGGTTTGCTTCGATGCGCCTTTGTGAGACGAGGTATCCTAAGAACTTCCCTGAAGCTACCCCGAATACGTATTTTGCTAGGTTGAGCCTCATTTTGTTTTGGCGCAGTCTTTCAAAGGCTTCTTGTAAGTGAGAAATGTGATCTTTATCCTTTTCACTTTTGACTACCATGTCATCTATGTAGACTTCCATAGTGTCGCCCAGCAAGTCTTTGAACATCTTTGTGACTAGTCTTTGGTAGGTCGCGCCTGCATTTTTCAAGCCGAATGGTAAGATGTTATAGCAGAACATTCCCTGTTCGGTTATGAAGGACGTCTTTTCCTAGTCTTTCTACAAGTGATATTTGATTGTATCCACTGTACGCGTCCATGAATGATAGGAGTTCGTGACCGCAAGTTTGATCTACCAGTATGTCAATTCTTGGTAGGGGGAAGCTGTCCTTGGGGCAGTGCTTGTTGACGTTGGCGAAGTCAATGCAAAGTCGTACCTTGCCATTCTTCTTGGGAATGGCTACGATGTTAGCTAGCCAGGTCGGGTATTCGACTTCTTTGATGAAACCAACTTTTTTAGCTTTTCTATCTCTTCATTGATGGCTTTCTAGAATTTGAGAGACAGTTTGCGAGGTCATTTTTTATAGGCTTTATATTTGGATTGACATTTAATTTGTGGCAAGCGACCTGTGGGTCGATTCCAGGCATATCGATATACGACCAAACAAAAACATCTTTATTGAGAGATAAAAATTTGACAATTTTCTCCTTGAGCTTGGGGTCTAAATCAGCCCCGACATAGACAAACTTTGGGTCATCATCTGTGCCCAGATTGACTTTTTCTCTTGGTTCTATTTGTGCTTGCTTCTCTTTGAGCTTGTCTGCTACTGCTGGTGGAGGGCTGGGAGCTTGAGGATCTTGCTTCTTTGGGACGTCCTTACCTTCCACGACTTGAGGCTTGGGTGAGGTCGTTATGCTGACGTGGTTGCATCGGTGAGGTTCTAGTTGGTTGCTTTTGAGCTCCATAATGCCTCGGGGTCCGGGGAATTGCAGGACCTGGTGTAGGGTTGACGGAATTCCTTGGATCTTGTGAATCCATCGGCGTCCTAGAATGGCAGTGTAGGATGACTTGACATCGATCACACTGAAGTGTGTTGAAGTTTTGACCATGTCTTCCTTTCACCAATGGAAGCTGGTAGGATGATATCTCCAATAGCATCTGTGCGATCTCTGTTGAACCCATAGAGCGGTGCATTTGATTCTATCATCACCGAGTCTGGCAGGTGCATGTCCTTGTATGTTTGATAGAAAAGTATGTCATAAGAGTTGCCTGGATCGATGAAGACTCTTTTGACTATCCAGCCGTTGATTTTTACGTACACTGCTAGGGCATCATTGTTGGGTAGGCACATCTTGTCTAGACCGTCTTTCATGGATGTTATGGAGGTCATTGACTGAGAGCTGGCAGGCGTGATGACTTCAGCTTTGTGGGAGAGATGGTAAATTTCCTGAAGCGCTCCTACCCTTCTGCGCTTTTCTCGACCTGAGGTTTCATCGTTGGAGGTATCAGTAATCATGTGGATTACCTTTTCCTTGTCGTTGTCGGAGGAGTGCTGTCTTCTATTGTGCCTCGACCGTCCTGGAGATTTAGATCATCGGGATGCTCTGCTCCTGCTTCTATTGTTAACAGGTCGTTCGTGGCTGCGGCTCCTGCTTCTGTGGCATTTAGCATCCAACTTATACCTGAGATCGCTTTCTAGCAGGAACTTTTTCAATTTTCTCTCCTCGACCAAGTCTTGGAGGTAGTGTTTGAGGCTCCAACATTCATTGGTGTTATGGTGGTGGAGCTTGTGAAAATGGCAGTATGAACATTCTGGAATGGCGATCACCTTGTTAATGTTAGGCTTGAAGTATGGCGCAGTATATATCTTCTTCAGGATCTGGCTTGGTGTCCTAGAGAAGTTGGAGAATTCCCTCTTTGTGTAAGAGGGTTTATGGGAGCTGGAGCTCTTGTTGTTGTTGTTGTTGTTGTTGCCGGAGTAGTCATTATTCTCTTTGGGTTCTTGCTTGTTGCTCACTATGAGGACTTCTTTGCCCTTGCTCTAGGCCAACCATTCCTCGTACTTGATGTATTTGCCTATTCTGTCATCTAAGCGTTCTGGCTTGTTTCGCATTAGAGAGTCTTGCTAGGTCGGAGCTGAGTCATCCAGAAGAGCGATAGTAAATGCAGAAGTTGCAATGCTGTCCTTTAAGCCTGGCTCCATTGAGAGGAGTTCCTTTTTGAAGCGTCCTAGGAAAGCTCGGATCGACTCGCCATGTACTTACTTGAGTTGAAACAAGGAGTCCAGGTCGGCCTGCTTCTTTCTATTGTGGACGAACTCTTCTGCAAACGTCTCAGCTAGCTTGTCAAAGTTGCTGATTGAGTCAGGAGTGAGCGTGTCGAACCATTCTAAAGCTCCGTCCTTCAAGTTGGTTGGAAAGAGCTTGCACTTCAGGTAGTCATACTCTAGAGCGCTGTATAGTGTGAGGATATGGGTGAAACAAGCTGCGTGCTGGCCTGGACACGAGCTACCGTCGTACAGCGGGAACTTTGGTTGGATGAACTCTGAAGGAGGCTGCTTGTCCCTGATTTCAGTTGTGAATGGTGACGCCTTGTACGTCTGGAGTATTTTTTGAGCTATCTGGAGTGCGCTAGCCTTGTCATTTGACTTCTCCAACCTTTGTGCGAAGTCTTCTAACCTCTGGTTGGTGGTTGTTGTGAGTGTTGTTCTCCACTGCGTCTGGGGTGCCGTTGTTGGCATTGGAGGTGGCCTGTTCCCACATCGTCTGGTTCTCTTGTTGCAAGGTGAGGAAAGCATCTTGGAGTGCCTTAATCTGATCTGCCAACATCTGTAGTGAGGGGTCCATGGTGTAGAGGTTTTTACCAGCTTCGTGGGCTTAAGAAAAGAGTAAGTGTGTTTTTCTTAAGGAAACGAACCGGCAGATGACGCCAATGTAGAGGTTTGGCGTTCTCGAGGTGGATGACCTGATATTATGTTTGATAGGGAATGTCTGCACTTTTCTTAGGATAAGAGTTTCCTACGTATCAAGTTTCTTGGGGTAAACTCGAATCAAGCCTTATGTAGTTCATCTCTCTTTACTTATAGATGTTTGAGCTGACTTTCCTTATTTTCTCCAGGCCATTATGAAGTGTAGATCCACCTTGTGTGCTATCTTCATGATTCATCATTACTCTGGTGTTACAAAGTAAATGTCTCCTTGATTGTTGCATTGACTGAGTTCTAGGATTGCGCTGGTTGATTTGTTTCTATAAATGGATGTAACTGATGCTGGGAACGACCTGGGTTTGGGTCGTTGGTACGTTCTGATGGATAGGTATGTGCTAATAGATTGGTACGACCTGGTGTGAGGACACATATACTGTAGTGTAGAATGGAGGGTACTTACAATACTCGAGGACTAGCAAAATGTAAGTTTGGGGGTATTTGATAAGCACATAAATGCTACATGTGTATGCCCATATTTATGTTATATTGTCTTGTTAATTAATATAAGTTCCTTTGATTAGTCTATTTCCTTGGTTTTACAGAAATCAACGCAAATACGAAGAAACGGGCTGAGACTGAGGACTTAATTTACGGAGTTGTATGATTCACATGTCTTGATTATAAAGAGAATACACAAAACAAGATATGAAATAACATGTGTATGACATTATAAAGCTACTGTAAAAAGTTGAGGTACTGTTGTCAAGATGTCAGAGTGCGCCCGCGCCTTAAGAAACCTATGTCAAAGCGCGACCCACACTCCCTTCTAATTTCACAGAATAATAATGTTTTCCATAACCTTTGCAGCTTCACGCTAACGTCTTGGTTTTCAATTTGGGAAGTTCTAAACGGATTCAAACACGAAAGGAAAGGTTTCCAAAACGTATTCCAAGGCTTGTATGCCCTAATCCATCTCTATATAAACCAAGGCTCGCCCCCATCACGAGGGAGCTCTCCAGAACACAAAACAAGGAGAAAATAAAAGGAGAAAAGAGAGAAGAACAGGAGAGAGGCCGAGAGAGAAAGAGAGAACTGGAGCGGAGTCTTAACAAGCCAAAATGGTTTACATCTTTGGAGACCAAAGATTTGAAGCTTGGACACAACTGTTGAAGCAAACGAAGTGGAAAAGAAAGGAAGCCTTTACAGCAGGATTTCAGTTTTGTTTTATGGGTTCTTTTACTTTTACTTTTACTGTTATATATATCATGTGTAGCTAAGTTCCAAGCTAAGGTTTAAAAGAAGGCAGGGGTGGCAGTTTTGTACATGACCCGCTAACCCGACACGAATCTGACACGAAATTAGCGGGTTTGGGTTGGGAAAAAAGGCTTTTGGGTCATTTAAGGGTTGACCCGCCGAACCCGTCAAATAAATAGGTTGGGTTAGGGTCACATATGCTAACCCGAATAACCCGTTAGTAGACCCGATTAGTTCTCGGCTCTAATGGATCAGGTCATCAATCCATGACCTGTATAACCTATTTTAAGATAAGTTTTATTATCCCAACAACCTAAAATAAACGACTAAAAGGAGAATGATTAGCCGTCATATTGATTCATTTGATAAATATATGTTTTGTTATTTAATTTTCATTGATATGTAATTGAATTATGGATGGTTTTTGAGAATTAATACATATATATATTTTTAAAATATGCTTTTTTGATAAATAAAATTGTAAAATACTAAATATTTTGCATACATGTTATCTGTGAATCCGATCCAAAACTGATCTAAAATCTCATCTATCATCCAAACTACCTAAAATAAACGACTAAAAGGAGAAGGATTAGCTGTCATATTTATATTCATTTGATAAAGATATGTTTCATTATTCAATTTTCATTAATATGTAATTAAATTATGGATGGTTTTTGAGAATTAATGTATATTTTTTTATATATATATTTTTTTATAAATAAAATCGTGAAATACTAAATATTTTGCATACAAGTTGTCTGTGAATCCGATCCAAAACTGATCTGAAATTGACCCACTGGTTTAGCGGGTCGCCCGTTGGGTAACCCATTATATAGGTGGGTTGGGTTTGGGTTTGACAAACTCGATGCGATTAGTAATTGGGTCGGGTTTGGGTTTGATCTCCTAACACGTGACCCAAATATGACACGACACGAACCCAACCTAACACGACCCGTTGCCACCCCTAGAGGAAGCCTAGACTTGCGTAGGTTTTACTATTTAAAGAGTTTATTGTTCTCCTACTTAATGAATAACTGATTGATTTATCTGGTATTAGTAGAATACTTTCATTAATTATATCTTGGATGTTAAAAGTTCATGACTTGACTAGTTAATCGTTAGATAAATATTCCGTTCTTATCAAAGCATTGATTTTATCGTTTCCGTAAACTTGTGAGAAGTCGTGCTATAAGAAGATGATTTTTGCTAGGAGTTTATAATCTTGTTTGCTGAAATTCAATAAAACAAATATATAGATTTATATAAGAGCTCAACGTTCACATCTTCGAGCAAGCTAGGGTTAAAAGAGAACTTTAAATTAGTTTAACTAAGATAATCTACAACAGTTTAGGGTGGATTCGAATGCCTTAGTATTCTCTCCATTAATAGTTTTAATATTAGTTTTATTATTTTCATAGTTTAACTAGCTAGCTTTAGTTAATAATCACTTTTCCTACAAACCAATATAGTTATCGGATTAGGTTAAGTAGTATTTTAATATTCAATTGTACCCAACACGCATTCTCTATGGGATCGACCTCGTATTTGCACACCTACTACAATAGACTTCGTGCGCTTACGAGTATTAGTATAAATAAAATAGGATTTAATTATCCTGTTAATTTAGGTTGGTTAAATTCGGGTCAGGCTTCGAAGAGATTTAGAATTTACCTTTTAAACCGTGCTTACACACTGCTTGAGGAGAAGACGACGTCAGTTGACGTGTGATCTGAGAATCAGGCCCAATCTTTCGAGCTTTACCCTGTTTTAAGTTACAATAAAGGTTCACTGAAAAAGTTGACAAGTTGGGTTTTTGATAATTAAACAATTTTGCCTTCAAGGGCCCAAAACTTAAAACTAAACTAATATTATACTAATCTAATAGATTAACTAGTTTAGATTGATTATCTAGATTAACTAGAGTTAATTAGACTTAGAGTGTTGATTACCAAGTTGATTCAAAGTGTGCGAGCGATGATTCACGACTTGCCTCGCCCACTCGAACTTCCCAAGGCAATGAAAACTCTAATCCCTTGGTAAGTTTACAACTTCAACCAAGTTCATCAACTCATGTTCATCCACAAAAATCAATCAAAAACTATTTTTCCTAATTTTTTTTGTTTTTTTTTTATCTCTAACTATTACAAATAAGTTCCACTGATTTATCATACTTTATTACAAAATCCGGGTTCGGAGTTCAGGTAAACACTTCAAAACAACTAGAATTGGAAAAAATTAGGTGCTGGTGTGTTGACGTGGACTCGCGGTCGCCCATCCAGTTCCGGTGAACTTCTATCGATTTTCTTCTCCAGCTTCAGCTCCTCTCCAGTATGTTGATCCCAAACCCTGATTTGCAAAAAAGTAAGTTAATAATGAAAAAGCAACGAAATAAAACAACGAAAAATTTTAAAAAAATAAGAAATGGAAAGGTGAGAATGGTGCTTCCTCCTTAGATGCTCAACCAAGCACTCTTGCTCCTTCAATCCATGATGGCAACGCCATTTGAAGTAGAAGAGTGAGAAGTATCTTCAAAGTTGATATGAATGTGGTTCATCCTAGATTGTTTAGAGTTTGAATGTAGGAGTTGAAAAAGAAGGAAGGTAGACTCTTAGTTTAGAACTTGTTTAGTTTTTAGCTAATGAAGAACATGAAAACTTAAGTTGTTTGAAGATTTAAATGACCTAAAAACATTGAAAGAAAGTGATTGAAATGATGTATTGAAAAAAAGAACAACAACAAAGATTGATTGATTGATTGAAATAAAGCAAAATAACAAGATTGAAATGAAAGAAAATGAAGAACAGTTAAGTAAAGACTTTAAAATATAAAAGACTAGAAATTAAATCCTGCATGACACTAGATTAAGTCTAGGTGCATTCTACTCCTACAAACCAAATGGTTTGGACCCTAAATGCAATGGATGCCTTCTCTCTCCTTCACTTTTAGTTTATGTACCCCTACTTTATGCCTTTTACTGATTTACCCTTCTCCATTACATTTGAGACACCTCACACTTCACTTTATGCTATTACTTTTGCTTTTCTTTTTTGATTTCTTCTTGATCAAGATAGGTTTTGGAGAATGCCATATTTTGAGATAAGGACCTCCATCTCTAGTCTTCTGAGTTGAGGGATTTGACCCTTGACTTTGACGTTTGACTTTGACCTTTAACTTTGACTTTTTCAGCACTTTTTCATAGCAGCTTCTAGTATTCATAATAAGAGTGATTAAAGCTCCTTTTGGTGCTAAGACGTAGCTTTTATGATAAGTGGTCTGAATTTCTCTATAACCTGAAAAAGACAATAAAAGTTACGAGTTATCTTTTCATTAAACGTAAGAATGGCTATAATGCAGTAATATAAGGGTAATAAAATGCACATTTGGGAGCTGATCATGTTACTAAAGGTCTCCCATATCACCATTCACTTTCTATCTCAGCTTAAACCACATAGATACCAATTGTCCCTTGTTCAAAAACATATCATCACCTCCACCCGAAGATGTCTGTGTTTTCAATGTACCAAATGCACTATGGAGGCAACACCCAAATTATACATGGAGTAATAATCCACAAACCCAACCACCTCCAGGGTTCGTTCACCAATCCTGTCAAACCACTAAATACATTCAGACAAGGACAAGTTAACTACAATAATCCGAACAGAGCAATGGTTCCATCTGATTTTAACAAGAACTACCAAAATCTACCAATCAACAACCAAAGAGACCTAGTTCCAGTTACACCACCCACTAGTGTCCAATTAGATAAACCTTCCTATTACGTCTTGCACAGTAAATCCTCCAACACAGACATAACTGAAGCCACAGTATGACTGGATTGGGTTCAATAAAAAGCCGACACGAAAGTTCTCAAAGATTACCTGTTATGGTTGGTTTTGAAAATATAGAGTTAAAGAATCACTGCTTTTGGGCACGAGTATCTTTATAACATCTCTACATAGTTTTCAAAACTAGAGGATATAAAAATGAAAATTATACGCCCCAGAGTAACCAAAATGATATCGGATCAACGTATAACTTTATCTTCTTGTCAAACCCTCTATATGGTTAGAGATACCTTTAGATTGAGAAAAACAATTACACTAAAACACACACACACACACAATACACACACACACACACACACACACACACACACACACACTTTATATGTGTCCGTTTAGATAGTTATTTACGTACTTTATATTTTGCACATTTTATTTCTTCAATTGTTAGTGTAATAATAATCATGGACGCATGTTTAGTGTTTTATATGGAATTTGGTACATGAGTAGAAGGTAATACAACTACATCATGTCATCATTTCCAATTTTTTTGCACTAGATATGTTTTCAAAATACAAAAAAAAAATCGTAGTAGAATAATTACGTAACTTACTAGTTAAATAACTCATGTATTCCTCGTTATATATCAAACAACCCATGCTCCAAACTTATTTGGGGGTAGTATATTTTCATCATGAAGAACTGAGTACAAGTGTATCACTGTTTTTGCTCATGTTTCTATGGTAATCTCTTTCCTTATCTCTTCATACTTTGAGGACAAAACATATTTCTATTTGGAGGTGGTATAGTAACATTTTGAAAAAACTAGGTGTTTCTTATATTAGATATAGTAGTAAATTTCTTCCTTTCTAAATTTTTTTTTTGAAAAAGGACCAAAAATATTTTTCTGTTTAGTATTAAAAGTCTTGTTTCCTTTTCCCATGATGAATAAAAAGTTTAGAAATCTCATTATAGCAATAGAGTAAGAATTTGTTCTTCGAACTTAGACTAATATACGTACAATAGTTTCTACATCTTTTCATGAATGGCATGCATAAGTGTTTGATTATATATAGCAGTTAGTTTCCAATACCAAGGTTAGACCAATTAAGTTCCATATCCTGTGAGAATCTAGCCAAAAGCCTCATCTGAATGATTATTGAGTGATGACATAAAAGATGTCCGGATAGAAAGCCCACACATCCACTTACTTGATCACCACACCATATCCTAAGAGAGAATTTAGGCCATTTTTGTATAGATATAGCCAAATAAACATTAAAAACCCAAAAAGATAGTTTTTCCTCTAGTTACCCCTTTTTTTAGCAATCAAAAATTTATAAAAGCCTTTTTATTCTTCGCCATCAATCCCTGACCCGTTACAACACACAATAAAAAGCTTACCCAATTGACGAGTTGAGAATTGGATGAGTATCAGAAAAAGAAAAGAGAATACCTTGTACAAAAACAGATCAGTTAGTTACTTCAAAAAGAAAGAAAAGAAAAGAAAAACCTATCAAAAACCAAAACTCCAAAAAAATCAATAGAGTCAAAAATCAAATCTCCCAAAAGGAGTCGATATCAAAAACAAAAGAAAAAAGAAACAAAACCAAAGTTAGAACTCCTAAAAATCAAAATCATATGGAGTCACAAAGACGAAGGGCTAAAGTATGAATCACAATTCGGAAGAAAATAACAAAACGAGGTTCTTCTCCAGTACAAGTATCACGAAGACCCAATTTCTAAACTTATTAGATTTTGTTTTCCTTTCTTTTTTCTTTCTAAACCATCACCCTAGCTCCGTAACTCCTAATAAAAGACATCTAGCTCGATTAGGAATAGAATGGTGTGATAGTAAGTGGCAAGTGTTATCAATCGACCCTGATTTCCTTTGGATGTCATTCGTGTATGTGAGAAATATAAATGCCCACTGCATTTGACAGAACGAAACTTGAGTGAATCTATCAGAGAGTCTATGTTTTAACACATCCCTGTGAGAACCCACCTTAAGGACGCTCTCCAAAAGTTTCAGACACGACTATGTTTTTGCATCTTATTGATCTTGTTTGCTCATTTATATTTAGATGATTTAATTATTGTATATATGTTATTCTAAGTTCAAAGGAGCTTGTCCTTATTCCCCACTAATGGGATGTATAGGCATCTGAGAATAAATAAGGAGACAAGACCTTTTATACTAGATAAAGAAAGTTTGTAAGTACCTTCTCTGGAAAACTCTCACAAGGCTTAAGCCTGTCCACTAGGGAATTCCTAGTGGTTTAAGGTCTTGTTGTATATGGTCAGTGCAATTGCACTCCGTGAAATGAAATTTGGATAATAAATCACCCAATTATGATCTTAGTTTTCTCTCTCATCTTTGCTTGAGGACAAGCAAAATATTGTTTGGGGGTTGTTGATCAGCTCCCAAATGTGCATTTTCTTACCTTTACATTACTACATTACAACCCTGCTTCTTACGCATATTAAATAGACAACTCATAGTTTTTACTGCCTTTTGCAGGTGACATGCAATTTCAAACCACTTATCATAAAAGATCCATTTTAGCGCCTAAAAGAGCTTTATTAACGCTTCTTATGAAGACTCAAGCTGCTATGAAAAAGTGCTGAAAAAGTCCAATGTCAAAGTCAAAGTCAAAGGTCAAAGATCAAGGACTCAAATCCAGAAGATTAAAAGTTATTCTTTATTAGGTAGATTTACATTATTGCATTTTATTCTATTATATTGTTATTTCCTTATTTCAATCTATCTTGTTTCTTGTTTTCATTTCATTTCAATATTTGTTTCAAATCCTTGTTTTCAATACTTGTTGTTTTGAATCTTTTCATTCCAATCACTTGTCTCTACATTTCTTGTCATTAAACATCAAGAACACTAGTTGCACTCATTGAAATTATCAATGAGTGTAACTTGGTGATGAAGTTATTCCCTTCCTCTTCATTTCTCATGTTTTAATCCTACAACTTCATGTTTTCAATGTTTTTCTCTCTTTAAACACTAGTCTTTCCATACTCATTAGAAATAGAAGAAAAAGATGAATAAGAAAAGTTAAAAAGTTCTTGTTTTCACTCATCACCCATTCCTCCCAACTTAAGATTTCTGATAGAAACTTCAAATCATTCATCATCAAATACTCACCACTAGATGAGAACGTCAGTTTACCCAGGGTGACCTACGGGACTTATTGTTAATCTATCTATCGTAGAATGTAAGTAAGTGTTTGTGAACTTACTTGTCTTTTAGCTTGGAATTGCTTAAGTATTGAATTGTGCATCTTGTCTTGTCTGTATTCTTTTTTGTTGCTTTTGGTATGCTTGTAAATGTCTCCGTTAGGTCGTTCTTTCCTGAGCTTTTGTTCACTGGTGCCCTGGTATTTTATGTTGTGTGCCTAGGTCGTAGTCCGTAGATTGGTTTTGACTGATAATTATCCTTTGAGTGGTAATTATAGTTGAATCAAACTTAAACCTTGCATAGGTGTTAAGTTGATTTGGGAGTCTTTTGGGGGTGCCTTTGATTGAATTTGACTGATAATTAGCCTTTGAGTGGTAATTACAGTTGAATCGAGCTTAAACCTTGCATAGGTGTATGTTGAATTGATTTGTGGCTCTTTCAGGGGCGCCTTTTATTGAATTTGACTGATAATTAGCTTTTGATTGGTAATTACAGCGGAATCAAACTTAAACCATGCATAAGTCTTAAGTTAATTTATTTTTAGGCCTTTTGGGGGCGTCTTTGATTGAATTTGATTAATGTTAGTTTGAGCATATCACCTAGACAAAGTGATTTTCCTGGTAGAACGTAGTTAGTGAAAAAGATAATGTAAAATTGACATGTGAGTAAATCTTATTTATATTGCTTGAAACAACATAACAAGATTTATTGATAAAACTTTTTGAGTAGAGCTGCATTCCAAGGTCGTGGGAGAACTTCACCGAGATGATTTTTGACCCAGTAAGCGTTGTTTCTCATGACCTTATGGATTATGTATGGACCTTCCCATGTTGGATCTAGTTTAGCTGGTTCTAGTGTTTTTTTTTAGGACCAAGTCTCCTATTGGGAATGTTCTTGGGATGACCTTTTTGTTATAAGATCTTTGAATGGTTTGATGGTAGCGAGCTAAGGTGAGGGTTGTGTGCTTTCTTCTTTCTTCCAAGAGATTGATTTCTCTAGATAAGATTTCGTCATTGACTCCTTATTCGACTATGTAAGAACGCGTGGTTGTGATTGTTAGTTTTGACGGTATGACGGCTTCAGTTCCAAAGCAAAGTGTGAAAAGAGATTCGCTAGTGCTGAGTTGGGCAGTCATTTTGTATGCCCATAAAATGTTTTTGAGTTGGATTGGCCACTAGCTCTTCTTGCTTTCTAGTTTCTTTTGCAAATTATCTTTGATTGCTTTATTTATGGCCTCAGCTTGTCCATTGCTATGTGCGTATCTAGGTGTAGAAAACGCTTGGTTGATTCACCATTTTTGTAAGAAAGCTTCGACTTTCTTGTCTGCGAACTGGGATCCGTTGTCCATAACTAGGCTGTGAGGTAGGCCAAATCTTGTGATGATGTTGGTCCAGATGAAGTTGATGACGTCAATTTCCCTGACTTGCACCAACGGAATTGTTTCAACCCACTTGGTGAAGTAATCTGTTGCAGCTAGGGCATATTTCAGTCATGTCTTCTTTTGTGGGATCAATGGTCCTATAATGTCTAAGCCCTACATATGAAATGGTCATGGGCTGGCAATATTGATCAACTCACAAGATGGACGTAAATGATTGTGACCAAATGATCAGTCCTTAAATATGCGTTTTTATCCCATTGTAATGCTTCAATTTAATCAAATTATATGATTTTTTTTTTTTTGCTTGTTAAGTAGAAATTATATAAAAAAGAAAACATTACAAAATTGTGTGGTTTGGACATATAGTCTAACCATTCTCAAACTAGGTACATTGAAACAACTTTTACATGGCTTCATACCTCACTTCACATCTCATATCTAAAGAAAATCTGGAAAGGAGCTTCCCAATGTAGTAACCACGGTGGTTTACCCTCAAAAATTTGGGCTTCATTATTTGGAGGGTTACACCGGTTTTGGCTATGGCGCTCGTAGAGAAGTTGCCCTCTCTAAAAATCGAGGTGAGCGAAATAGACTGGATTTTGGTACAGCTATTCCTCCATCTCATTTTGCAAGTCCCATGGCACTCTCCCACTAATGTAGGCTTTGATTGCGGTTCAGAATCAGATTCAACCCATATAACCGAAACCATCCTTACTAATAGCCACTCTATGCCTTCAATGATAGCCCGACATTCAGCCCTAAAGTTGGATCAATCCCGATATTCTTGCATAAAGACAGCTTAAAACACCTTCGAATCTCTGAATGTAACCCCAATACCAGACGGTCCTGGATTGCCAAAGGCAGCACCGTCGGTATTTAACTTCATAACAGTTTGCTCCGGTGGCACCCATGAACATTGCTTTGTTGTGGGCGCATCTCTCAGCCTGTTTATTAAGTTCCATGCTCGCATTGTAGCCACATCCCTGTTAGAAGAATTGTTGCTTGCTTTCGACAGATGAGAGGTGGTGAGGATGTGATACTGTATCGAGTGCTTACATTCATTGAGATTTGGCTTCTTTCCCTCAAAGTTGATCTGGTTTCTGTGTTTCCAAAGAACGACCATGCCACCCATGATAGCTGCATTCCATAAGTGTTTGAGTCTGGCACTCCAAAGCTTGGAAATTTTAGACGCCTGGGAGAAGGATCGAAGGGTCTGATACACTTCAAACTTAGCTGCAGTCCACTGCCAAAGCCTCTGAGAAAATTGGCATTCCCACATGATGTGTTTTAAAGTTTCACAATGCTTCCCACATAGTCTGCATATAGAAACTAGAGGAACACCTTTCTTCTGGATGACTTCGTCTGTTGCCATACACCCCTTAAGTATTTTCCAGGCTGTAGCAGCCACTCTTGGATGTAAATGTGAGTTCCACACAAGCCTATGCCAGGCGATAGTAGTTCCCTTCTTTCTGATGGTTTCATGGGCTGATTTGCAAGAAAAAGATCCCTTAAGATCAGGGCACCATACCAAGTAATCGAGAGTGAAATGTCTCGAAGAACCCCCGTCATGTTTAGAAAATCTTGCAAATTATATGATCAATAATGTAGAAAACTCATATTCTTATTGTTTTTTCATGATACAAGCCTATTCTAGACCAAATACCTCAAAAGACGAGTTCTATAGCCAAAAGGAGCCTAAAAGGGACATTATGGAGTTATGGGACAAATGAGAAAAAGTGTCAAAAAGTCAACGGTCAAAGTCAACTTAAGGGTCCAAAAACTCAAAAGCTCTAAAAACATTCCAAGGCTTCAAGGACTCAACCTTTTGCAAGACAAGGACTAAGCACAAAAGTCTTAAAAGGCCAAATTATCAAATTCCAAAGACATGGGCTTGGGCCTAAAAGGCTTGACTCTATCCACTCAAAGAAGGCACAAGAAGCTTCTAGATTAGGTTGTTTGTTGGATAAGATAAGATGAGGGCAAACTTGTACATCCTTACAAATATATAAGTGTAGAGATGCCCACAAAATAAGGGAGCTAGTTAACTAATAGCTAGACTCTAGTAGGAGTAGGAGATAATAATTTAGTTAATTGTTTTTATTAACTTTTAATTCATTGTTTTCCATTTTCATTGTTTTAAACTTCAAGGTTTGTTGAATCTAGTTGGTTTTCTTCCATTCAAAGTGTTTAATCTTATTTTCCATAACAATAGTTCTTCAAAACAACTTCTATTTCATTCATTCAACCAACCAAAGTTGGTTATACTCATTTGAATCAATCAAATAAGTATAACTTGCTAACCAAGCTACCTTTACATATCAATTTCTTCATGTTTTCACACATAAACCAATACTAGTTTTCATGTTTCAATCCTCAAAACACCAATAAATAGTTCTATATATCTTCACACACCCAAAAACCATACTAAAACCAAGTGAAAAGCAAAGAAAAGCTGGGTTTTCTCCAAAGTTTATGACTATTTAGTACCATGTACTTTCCTTTTTTTTCCTAAATGGTACCTGAACTTTGTTTCTCGCCTATTAGTACCACGAAGTTTCAATTTAGTACCCCAAGAAATTTTCCATCCAATTCTGTCCAATTCCATCCAATTTCACTAATGGCGAACTAACGTGAATAGTGTTTTCCATCCAACTCTTTTTTTATTTTTTTTTTGTAATAATCTTTAATATATATATATATATATATTGGATTGAAAGCACTATTTCATGTTAGTTCGCCGTTAGTGAAATTAGATGGAATTAGACAGAATTGGATGGAAAATGTCTTGAGATACTAAATTGAAACTTCGTGGTACTAATAGGCGAGAAATAAAGTTCGGGTACCATTTAGGAAAAAAAATGAAAGTACATGGTACTAAATAGTCATAAACTCTTTTCTCCATCACACTTTAACTCACAATAGATCTAAGATTAACAACTTCAAAACCCAAATACTCACACCACTTCTACTTCACCAAACTTTTGGCATTGGAGGCATTTGAGCATCTATTTCTTGTCTTCAATGTGCATTCCTAGCTAATAGTATCCTTAGGCAATTGCTTTGTGAGCGAGCGACCTAGCACCTGCGTGGTTACCGCATTTTCCTTTATGAATTTCATCAAAGATGATCTAGCCTTCTTCTGGCGTGACACATCTTTAGTGAAGCCCTCTGACTGAATTTCAGAATAACCTTCTGTTAATGATTCTATATCTTTTGGTTCGGAATTGTATGGCACAGGCTCTTTTTATGTCGGTGGAGAAGTCGCTATGTAGAATGAAGGTAAGAAATGGTCAAATCCAGGATTTTGTGAGCTCTTCCACAAATGTTGGCTGAATATATGTGAGATTATTGATGTTTTCATGTAGTTAGGTGGGTTGCTCCACTACATCAATGTAGATTGTTTGGTGCATGCGTCTTGGGTCTTTAAAGCTAAAAAGGCCAAACTATCAGTATGTCTGTTGTCTTCTCTCGGGATGTGTTCTAAGGAGAACGTGTTGAATTATCTTACAATATCATCTATGACCAAAAGATATTTGGATAGGTTTGACCCATTTGTGACATATTCTTTGGCAACCTATTTGACAACCAATTGAGAGTCGATATATGCCTTTAGCTTGTTACATGTAATTGCTTCTCCATGCGGAATCCTGTTATCAATGCTTCGTATTCGACCTCCTTATTGGACATTGCAAATTCGATTTTTATTGATTTTTGTAATTAGGCTCCTTCTGGTGAGATTAATACAGCTCCCTGTCTGTTGCCGTCGTTGTTACAAGCACCATCGACATGTAGTTTCTAGACGTCTTGCTCTATAGGTTAATAAAATGTGGTTGCTGGCTTAGGCTTCCAATTGACATCTTCGACTGGGAAATCGACTAGAAAATCAGATATGACCTGGCCTTTGCGAGACGTTTTAGGTACAAACTCGATGTGATGCTTTCCAAGTTCTTCAGCCCACTTGACTGCGCAAGCTGTTTTGTTGGTAGAATTCAGAACTTGCTTAATGGGCACATCTATGAGTACTTTGATTGTATGAGCCTAGAAGTATGGGTGAAATTTGGGTGTAGAGTACAGCAAAGCTATGAGTGCCTTCTCAATGGTGGAGTAGTGTTTTTCTGATTCAGACAACATTTTGTCTATGAAATAGATCGATATTTCTACTCCTTCGTTCTCTCTGAAAAGAACTAAGCTTATGGCAAAGTAAGAAGCTGTTAGGTAATGCCCCAATGTTTCTCCTTCGATTGGTTTAGACGGAACTAGAGGAGTTTATAGGTAGGACTTCAGGTAGCGAAATGTTTTTTGACATTCTTCTATCCAGGTGAAGGTAGTGCCATTCTTTAAAATCTAAAAGAATGGTCTGCACTTAGCGGATGCTCGTGAGATGAATCTATTTAGGGCTGAGACCATGCCAGATAGCTTGTGGATTTGTTATTTGCATGTTGGTTCTAGCATCTAGAGGAGCGCTCGTACTTGGTCTAGATTTGCTTCAATTTGTCTTTGTGAGACTAGGTATCCTATGAATTTTCCTGAAGCCACTCCGAACACGCATTTCTCAGGATTGAGTTTCATCTTGTTTTGTCACAATCTTGCGAAGGCACTCTATAGATGAGAGATATCGTCACCTACTTTGGTACTTTTGACTACCATGTCGTGAATGTAAATTTCCATAGTGTCACCTAGTATGTCCCTGAATATTTTTTTGACAAGTCTTTGGTATGTTGTGCTAGCATTTTTCAGTCCAAACGGTAGAACGTTCCTTGTTCGGTGATAAAGGTTGTTTTCTCTTGATCATCTTCTGCTAGTGGTATTTGGTTGTACCCACTATAAGCATCCATAAAAGACAAAAGCTCGTGACCACATGTTTGGTCTACTAGTCTATCAATTCTAGGTAATGGGAAACTATCTTTTGGACAATGTTCGTTGACGTTGGTGAAGTCGATACAGAGTCGTTCCTTGCAATTTTTCTTGGGGACTTCCACGATGTTGGCTAACCAGGTTGGGTAGTCGACCTCTCTAATGAAACCAACCTTCTTAAGATTTTCAATCTCTTCATTAATTGCTTTTTGAAATTTGAGTGCTAGCTTCCTAGGTCGTTGTTTGATTGGCCTGACTTTTGGATCTACATTTAGTTTGTGGCATGCGACTTGAGGGTCAATTCCAGGCATATCAATATACAACCAAACAAAAACATCTTTATTGAGAGATAAAAAAAACTGGCAAATTGCTCTTTCAACATGGAGTCTAAGTCTCCCCCTACATAGATAAATTTTAGATTCTCAGTAATTCCTAAATTTACTTTTTCTCCTAGTTCTACTTTTCTTGGTTCAACTTCTGGTTTGGCTGGTTCTATAGTTGCTTCATTGTTGGTTTTTGGGTTCAGAGTTGCCTGGCTGTCATTTGTTTTGGCGACCTGAGAGGTGGCCCCAGTGTTGGTGCTAACCTGATTCCATCTGTAAGTGTCCAGTTGGTTGCTCTTTAGCTTCATTATGCCTCGGGGGCCTGGGCAACATAGAACTTGGTGAAAAGTCGATGGAACTACTTGTATCTTGTGTATCCATCGAATGGCAGTGTAGGACGACTTGACATCTATTACGCTAAAACGACTTGAGACTTTGACCATATCCTTTTTTTCTCCAACAGAAACTAGTAGAATTACATCTTCGATTGCATCTATGCGAGATTGTCATTGAACCCATAAAGTGGTGTGCGAGGATCTATCATTATTGAATCTGGTATATGCATGTCCTTATAGGTCTGATAGAAGAGGACGTCATAGGAGCTACCAGGATAGATTAGAATACGCTTGACTGTCCATCTATTGATTTTTACATGCACCACCAATGCATCATTATGTGGTAAATACACTTTTTTTAGATCTTCCTCAGTGAATGATATCGTGGTATCAGACCGAGAGGTCGTAGGAGCGATCATCTCATCCTTGTGAGAAAGGTTATATATCTCTTGTAGTGCTCCTACGTGTCTGCGCTTCTCGCAACTGGTGGTTTCATCATGGAAGTTGTCAGTAATCATGTGGATTACCCTTTCTTCCTCACGATATGAGGAATGTTGGTGCATGTGGTGCCTTGATCGATCTATGGATCTAGATCGCCGTCCAGTTTTGCTTCTTTTTATGTGAGATTGCTCGCTGCTGCAACTCCTGCTGCGATTTGGTTTCGCATCCAGCTTGTGCCGTAAGTCATTGTCGGGTAAGAAATTCGTTAGTTTGCCTTCTTCAGCTAGGTCTTTGAGGTAATGTTTGAGACTCCAACATTCGTCTATCCCATGGTGGTGGAGTTTGTGAAATTCACAGTATGAGCGTCGCAGGAGTTCTATGACTTTGTTGATGTTGGGCTTGAAGAAAGAGGTAGTCTTGAATTTCTTCAAGATGTAACTTTGAAGCTTGGAAAAGTTGGAGAATTCCCTCTTGGTGTAAGACTATTTTTGTAGACCTGTGGCTAAAGGGTTGTCTTTGCTGTTGTTCGATTGTCACTTCCTTGATTTGAACTCGTTGGTGTCGCTAACTGCTAGCACTTCTTTTCCTTTGCATAGCTCAAGTCATTCCTCATATTTTATGTATTTGTCCACTTGAGGCATAGTGACAAAATTCAGATTCCGCAATAAATCATCGAGGTCTTAATTCTGCTAAAACGGAATTTTTTTGGGAAAATTTCATTAAAAATTCGGTACATTTATTTTCTCGGAAAATATGAATAGAAATAATAAACATTGTTCACTAGTTCACTTCAATAAATGCAAAACCTAATAATCATATAAATACCAAAAATATGGACTATAAAATTGCATAAAGGATCTAATGATAAATGAGCTGGTTTAAATTGTACTGGTCATGTAAGAGCGCGTGTGTGGATGCTAGCCAGGAAGCTAGATTGGCAAAGATTATCTTTTTTATATTATTTAACAAATAAAAATGATTATTTTATTTGACTTGATACAAGCTAGTCGAAAGTAGAAACGTATACGCACTAGCACTCTTTTCATATTTGAGGGTGGGTTTGAACCTCATTGAATACCTTTTGAGCACAAAAGATAAAACATAATCATGCTATTTCACCACTTTATCGCCGATATTTTGGGAATCTGACGAATTGAAAGATTATTCGCCGATGTAGTCGCTGACCCCTCTTGACTGCGACTTTTCGCGAACTTCTCCGAATTTACGCCAATTTTTGTCACTATGCTCGGAGGTACAAGTCATTGAGCCTATATCTATTCAGTTTTTTAGGAGGGATGTTGCTAGCTCGGAGTCGTCTTGAAGGGAGTTTGAGAATGCCAAGGTCGCGAAGTTCCATGAGTCCTGGCTCCATTGACAACAACTCTTTCTTAAAACGTCTAAGGAAGGTTCGAATGGATTCGTCGTGGGATTGCTTCAGCTAAAATAGTGAATCTAGGTCGGCCTGCTTCATCCTGTTATGGACGAACTCGGTAGCAAACTTGTCTGCTAGTTTATCAAAGTTGTTGATTGATTCTGGTTCTAGTGTGTAGAACCAATCTAATGCTCCGTCGTTCAGGCTTGCTGGAAAAAGCCTACATTTGAGGTGATCGAAGTTGGGGCGTTGTAGAGTGTAAGTATTTGGGCAAATTGCACTATGTGTTGACTTAGGCATGTGCTTCCATCATACATTGGGAATTTTGGCTTAATGAAATTAGGAGGAGGTTGTTTGTCTCTGATTTCTACGATAAAGGTGATGCTCGGTAGGATTTGAGCATTTTTTGGACGATTTGAGCAGCATTTGTTTTTTCTCTAGATTGTTTTAGGCGCTAAGTGAGCTCATTGAGACACTGGTTGGTGTTGTTGGTGAGTTCAGCAACATCATTATTGTCCACTGCATCCGTGACTCTGTTGTTTGTTTGTGAAGTTGCCTGATCTCGAAGGGCTTGGTTTTCTTGTTGGAGGTTTAAAAAAGAGTTTTGGAGGTTTTTAACTTGGTCAACTAGGAGTTTAACTTGATCTTCCATCGTTACCAGGTTTCATGGGCTTGAGAAATACAAAAAAAATTATTAGATTTCTCAAGAAATCAAACCGGAGACAGCGCCAATGTAAAGGGGTAAAATTATGTTAATTGAAATAGGTCATGAGAGATAGAACTGGTTGCACTCTTCCTTTGGAGAAGAGTTGCCTACGTATCGTGTACTTTGGGTAAACTCGAATCAAGCCATTCGTAGGTCTTTCCTCCCTTTTATAGACGTGTAGTTGTCTCTTCCTTTTCTGCATGTGGGATTTTGTTTGATCACCAACTATTGAGCTTTTGTTATCTTCTGCATTAGTGATCTCCATCTGTTATGTTTGAGCTCTTGGGATGGATGTTCATTGAAGTTGACTTGCCTACCTAGGTCATTCAATGAAGATCATGATAGTGGGTGAGATGTCGGATCGTATGCGATCTGGGTCAGTAGGTTGATTGGTAGACCTGTTATGTCTGGATCAAGTCATGGATCATAGCTATAGGACCCGTTATTTTCAGAATCAATATTTCTTCAAACTGCGAGAACCCACGCGCAGCGGAATTAATGGGGTTCTCACGATTTTGGATTGAGAACATACTTTTTAGATCCGGTTTAGATAACTCTGAGAATCCAAGCTTTATGAAATCCGAAATCAACCCCTTGATCTTCTGTTGTATTCCTTTAGAATAGATTAGACGTTGTGTGAACAACGATCTACCAATCCCCTTCTTTCTCACAAAGCTGGATCCAATTTTGGATCTATCTTTCTTTGCCTCTTTTTCTAAACTAGGTGAATAGTGAATTTCGGCCAGAGAGAGAGTATTCTATTTATAGGCTACAACAGGGACCATGAGGAGAAATTAGGGTTGGGCCTCCTAACGGGCTTGGGCTTCCCATGTTCGCCCAAAACACACGGCCCAAGTCCGTCAACAAATGGCTTATTCCACTAAAGGCCATTGTTGCACTACTGCCCTAATCCCAAATTACGTGTCAGCGTTTATGGGCTCCATATTATATGGTCGTTGATCTCCCTGTGTTTAAGATATCGAATGTCCATTGATTAAGTCAAGTTACTGACAACTACATTAATCAACTTCTTATGTCCTTGAGTAGTACCACTCAATCTCATTGTCATGTCGGAATAAATCCACCTGCAGGGTTTACATGACAATCTTTTTGAGCTCCTCAAGGGGACATCATCAACCTGACTTCCTGCAGGTCACGGATTCCTTCTATAATCAACAGCACACCTTACATACAATGTCATTACCCAATCCATCGAGTTTGTTGATTCATAAATGAATCTCACTCATTGATGATTTAAAGCAATGTACAATGCGTAAGTGTAATGCATTTATTATATCCGGATTAAGAGGACAAGCATCCATAATAACAGAGGCGTTTGTTCTATTATATAGTCAGTATAAGGAGAAACAACCTCATTTGGTCATGTTCAATACACACAAAGTGTACTAATGTAATCCTATAGTCAAGATAGACTAATACCATATTATACTACAACCATACTAATGGTTTGTCCAAATCCATCTAGGTTGTGAACAATTACTTATACTTTATAAGGCGATCGATGATATGATCTTATTCGGTGTCCACACCATATCATCTACAATATAAAGTATTAGACACATGCATATAACTAATAATATATATAATATGCATAACATTTGCCCATATGATTCTCATTCAAAATATAAAGAATTAGAGTTAATACAAAAATAATGCTTTTAGTATATAACCCTATCAGTAGCTAAGTTGTGTATGGAAGGTCGGGGCCTAATGCCTAAGTACTGGACACGTGGATCATATATAGGGATTAGTCAAGACCATGAGGTACTAACAAGGGCCCTATTTTGGGCCAAACGTTTGGGTGGGGGGGCTGCCTGTGAGAACTGTACTCAATTTTGGCACTGGCGACCTGACTGCCATATCCTAGGGTAATTAAGAAACTAAGATCAATATAGTAAGTTGGTGCATTTCAGTACAACTATCTTGAATATATGCCAACTGAACACTAATACATTGAAAGCTAATTAAATGGTAGAAGTAAAGACAATGGGTGTCGTTAAACTTGTTGTAGGCAATTCTACCTCTACCTCACCTCACCTCACAGATGAACAATAACAACAAACTGTTTGCGACTTGAATATCCTCATGCTAGATTTAATCATGTTTTTTAATTTAATGGGTTTAAATTAGTCAGGGTCCATTAATCCCGACCCTCGTTACTATTAGCCAGTGTTAGTACATATATAATGTCTATATATTAGTAAAGACAGACACGAATTCACAAAAATCACATCCAAATGATGAACACATCTGATGCAGTTGTGGAAAATACTCAAAATTAGTAGGGCACCAAATTTATGGAACTGTCGAAACCGAAAAGGAAGAAAATTCCCCTGAAGGATGATTAGGGTAGAATATGAAATGGCACCTAGATGGAGGAAATGGTACTTAGATGGAGGACTATGACGGCGACGAAGTGAAAAACACAACCAATAAGCATGAGTGCGAAGACGATATAAGAAGACCACCATGTGTTAACAAAGGATGAAATTAATATTTTCTGTTATGGATATCACCATTTTTAGTATTATGTGTATCTAATGGTTGCTACACTCGATATACTTTGGGTTATTTAGGGATTGGTCCTACTTATTTAGGGGTATTTAGGGATAGGTCCTAAAATTATCAATTATTAGGCTTTAGTCCTACTTTTATCGATTGACCTTGAGTCAACTCAATTGACTGTGGTCAACCCATTTTATAATAATATAATTTTTGTTATTTATAAAAATGGCCAAACTACCCTTTCTTTCTTCTCAAATTTTTCTTCTTCTTCTCAATTGACCCATTAATTAATCAATGGTTCTTGAACCCACCAGCAAACAAAGCAGCCAAAAGATTTTGTCAACAACCAAATCGTGTCCACATAACCATCTTTAATAACGAATTGAATGAGAAGAAGTGTATTACACCTAGCTTCCTCATCAAGGATAGAAGCCCGTTGACACACGGAATGGCCCCCTAAACCCCATTTCACGAGCCTTTCTTGCATCCGCTTACTTAGTTGCTTAAGGGACAATTCCGAGATTGCATCCAACCTTTCGGCATGGAGCTATTTTACAGTTCTCTCTCTGTTAAGCGCCAAAGGCGTAAAGTGATGTACCCTCCCCTTTATTTTAGGCACTGACCTATTTTGGTCTCGAAAAGCCTGAAGTCTTTCTGGCGAGGTGATGGCTTACCGTTTAACTAGCCGAGGTGAAACTTCCCGCTAGCGAAAAAGAGGATCGTGGACGACGTACAACAATGACGATCTTCTAGCCACGTATACGATTTCGATTTCGATGGCATAGTTGGTAGCCTTTTGTGGTACAAATATTATGTCATCTTGTGAGAGCGATATCGCTACTTTGTGAGTCGGGCGTTCAGCTAGTGTCATTTTCCTTTGGCTTCTTCCCCTAGAAAAAGAGAGTAGAATGCCCTAAGGACAAGGACCCAGTGACCAACTCAAGGAAAGCTAAAGCTCATTGAAAATGAAGAAACTGTTTGGTCGACTTCAAGCTAGCGGATCAGGGGAGAAGGGGACGGATAATATAAGATCTTTGGCCATCTTTTCATCTGCATCTTAGGCTGCTCCTTCTTCTTAATTGAATATCCATATCGGTTATCCATATTTGATTCTCCTAAGTTAAATGGTTTTGGGTGTTGAAGTTGGGTTGCTATTTTTGTTCTCTTTTGGATTGGATTGCTAAAATTTGATTCTGACTCATCGTATACCGCAAGTAGTCTTCTATGTCTTTGTTGTTGTCGCACTTCGATTTGGATTGGATTGGATTGATGTTTTCATTTTCATTTCACTCTTTGAATTTGATGTTTGAAGGTTTATAATTGATTAATTAATAGGTCAATTGAGAAGAAGAAAGAAATGGTAGTTTGGCCATTTTCATAAAAAACAAAAATTATATTATTATAAAATGGGTTGACTACGGTCAACTGAGTTGACTCAAGGTCAATCGATAAAAGTAGGACTAAAGCCTAATAATCGATAATTTTATGACCTATCCCTAAATACCCCTAAATAAGTAGGACCAATCTCTAAATAACCCATATACTTTTATCTTACCCCGTATAAAGATGAGCCAATTTATTCATATATGGTTTGTGTCAGTACGACTCGGCTTAAGGTCATCTTATGTTCATTTTATCTTTTTAATTTTTATCGGAGATGTATTATGATTTTTTGTTTGTACTTACCAAATTTTCTCTTGGTTTGGTTCGAAACTTCACATTATTTAGTTTTATCGAATTATGATTAATTTTATGCAGTAATTTCATATTGGTAAACATGTTACTTAATTGACTACTCTGGCACTTGCCAAGATGGCTAAGTAGCTGGCCGGCTCTCCGACTCATTATATTTTGTAAATAATAGCCAGAATATAGTAGATTGGGGGCATTACAATAATGGGAATCTTCCTTGGATCCTATAGAGCATATCCGATCCTGTTCAAGTAAGGGTGTTCTCAGATCTTGATGTCCACTCATTTTAGAATCAAGTAGACTTGATTTTCTCAATCCTTTGATATAACAAAGTGTTGTGCCTAAAAATAGGTCTGAAAATTAATGTCGTGGCTGCTCCACATTATATAGCATGGATGCAACACATGTTCATATATAATGTAAATTTTGTCAAACTGTGTTAGAAACTGATCATTTATTTTTCAAATGTATATGGGCTAAAGCTTGTTGGTTTAGCCGAACCTTATCATTGGAAGTGGATTTGTATAAAGTGGAAAAATTAGGGATTGAATAGAAATATTTGTAGAGTGTGCAAGAGGCAAGATTGGGTGGTGAAGACATAATTGATGCCAGCTGGAATACTTGGTATCTGTATGTGTTAGAATAGTTGTATGAACACAGCAACTAAAGTAGAAACGTAAGAAGCGAGCAATGAAGAAACAAGGACAGCGATGGCAGGAATAACCAAAGGCGCGGATTAGGCTGTCCTTAAGGAAAGATTTAAGCCCCTTCCAATGGTGCGAGAAAGGCAACAAGTGGCATCTTCCTCCACAGGATTCAATGGTTAACGTTGACCGACTTTGCACTAGAACAGACTACCCTCTAGAACAGCAATATAACTCTCTCTGGCGGCTGACAGGAAGAAGAGAAGAAGAAAAGGACTGGTTTGAGTTTTCTATTTCTCTGAGTTGAGTTTCTGATCAAGTCTCATCTCTCTATGGACTCACAGTCCTATTTATAGAGGTTAGGAGGAAGAGAGACCAACTCCTAATAGAACATTGAAACTTGCTGCTCAAGAAAAAGGCAAAACAAGTTTAGGCTATTGGTCTAACCACTACCCACAACAGTAAGCCCAAGCCCAAGCCCGAACCCTACCCGATGTGGTGGATAACCAATGTGGGACTATCTACTATGCACTAAAGTGGAGAGAACACATATGGTTTATCTCCTCCACTTTGCACACACTCACACGTATTTCGAAATACACTTAGAGATTCCAACAATCCCCCACTATTTCAAAATACTAATAGTTTTTGGAATAGGATATTACAAAAGAAAAGGGTTAACGAAATGCTAGAGAGAATCGAAAAAACAATGCATAAGATACTGGTGCTTTTCGGGCTTGAACCAGTCATAGGGTAACATGTCTTATAATACGTGAAAGTGGTGGATTAAAAAATCTTTGAACCAACATTCCCTTGTAGTAAAATAGAGGACATGCACCCACATTTGCTCTTTCATTATATACCGTTTCTCAAGGTGTTGTTGCTTTTTGGCCCTCTTGTTGCTTTTGTGTTCCATGAATGCTCTAGAGTATTTGCCCGTATACTCATAAGAACCGACCCAGTTCTACATTCACGTAGGTGGATATCCATCAAGTGTACATTGCAGTTAAAATACACTATCTCATTATAAAATGGACTATGGATTCCAATAAGAGTAAAATAACTCATCCTTACTCATTGCAATTCAAGTTATACAAAGTATACAAAAAATGCTATCTAGTCATAGGGTGGGACGTCTCAAAGAAAGACAATAGCATACCAGAGCGACGAGGTGACTTGTTTTTCCCTTTGAACCTAATTCATGGGATCTCCAATCACATAGGTGGGGTTGCCGTCAGTGTCGCCCTCTATCTAAGGCAAAAGTCTCATCCCCCTCGACGTATAACCACTTGCCTCCAAAGAAGTGGTGCGGTTACACATGTGGCCAAACTAAGTCCAACCTAACATAATCTCTAGCAGCTGCTTGATTAAGTTATATCTCAACTTACATGTATTCTTTTCCCATTGCACATAAGATAACATGTCTTAGCTATTGCAATGAGGCGGTTGCAAGCATATATACACATCGGGGAGGCTGTTTAGAGCCAATGGGAAGATTTGCCAAGAGGTTGCTAACCCACTCAGCATCATCACATGCCTTTATTAAGGCGATTAGCTTGGATGATATCCAAGACACTCAATTTCCACCAAAGGTAAACACATAAACATTACTGGATCCAGTTTATAACATATTACCCTTCTAACAATGATGGAAATCTACTAAATATCAGTCCATAATCAATGACTCTGCTATAGTACTTGGATAATCTGACAATATACATCAAAGTTCCTTATAAGGACACAATGGGTTATCAGCTCAGTATGCCATTAATATAGGCAATGTCATGTCTCACATACATTATCCATCAAGTACAATTGGCTACCATTGATATTGACATATTTAGTATGAGAAAACACAAGGAGATTATTTTTCATAAGATGGATATTTGCCACAAAAGGTGTTAACACATGCTTACTATTATAATACCCATACTTTTCAATGAAAAATATTTCTACTAAGTGCTATAACAATATAATGAGACCAACATGAGTTTTAATTCCTATATTCACGGTCATTCAATTACGTAGTGCCCGAAATTCCCTATACCATCCGGCCGGTCCGGTTTAAGGATGCATTTGTGGCCTTCAACCATATTCAAACGTCAACATCTTGACAACTGAATATAGTAGTTACAGAAATGAGTTTAACAACATAATAAACTATCATTTTCAATGACGGTTTATGATGTGTTTCAAATAGGAATTTCTCTGTCTCATACACATTCTCAATGCTAGCACTCATGATATTAAATCATCTAAACAAAGAGAGATTAACACATATGTCTTGCTTTGCTCTAAAGAAAGTACACATATTTTATCAACAACGGTACTTTGACATCCATATGACACTAATATGTTGTTGAATTGCTCATGCCATTTATAGGCGCTTGAATCAACTCATACAAAGATTTAACTAAATTGTATACCTTCAGCTCATCACCTGGTACTACTTGGTATTGTAGTTCCACACAACTACTCAACTAGAGTCTTTATAATTCTGTAGAAGAAATTATAGTTATATGAGCAAGGTTTCAAAAAAGTATAAATCTTGTCTCTGATTGAAACCCCTTGGCTATTATTATTAGCATTGTATTTTGCAATACAACTATCACGTTTGAGTTTTCTCTTGAAGATCCAATTCAACCTATAGATCCCCCAATAAATCAAGAGTCCAGTTTAGAGGAGTTGTATCCTTCAAAAAGGACACTTCTCATAGACAGACAACTTCCTTATAGGTTAATGAATCTTCCTCAAGAAACATATAAACATCATCACCGTGAATGGTGGAAATACTCATTGATAGTCTTCCAAATTTCTTGTGCAGAAATAATGGGATTATCTTATGTAGTTCTTTATGAACATTCAACCACTCTATGCCAATTTCTCAGAAAGCACAACCTCAAATAAAATTAGCATATAAGACATTCAATAATAGTGTGGTATCTACAAAATTGTTATCACTCATGACAACTGAAAACAAACATCACTATTATGAGTTTCACCAATGAACATCTACTAGATAATTCTAGGTCTCAAAAAGACTTCTTTTAGATTCATTCACAATAGCCTTGGCAAGACACCCCCCACATTTTGAAGCATTTTTGGATAGGCCCAAGACCTTTCCATACTTTGTAGTTCAGTGTCTTTCCAATTATCTTGTGAGATGAACTATGGTAAAACAGTGTTATGCATATAGGTCACCACCCACCACAGTTCAATAGTTACTCAACTTAATCAAACTTACATGCAAAACACATTATACCGCTACAAACACTAAAAGAAACAACAACAATAAAATGCACTCTTATGACAAGAATATACTTTACTCAAGTCTATGATTCTGGATCATATTAAACATAGTCATATTATGTTCATGTTATCTATATGAAAGGAAATCCACAAAAGATTCTCATGAATCTTAAAGAATAGAAGAATTAGATGAAAAGGGTTTTACCCGAGATAATATCATTATCATCCTTCTTTTCATCATTCAACATTGCAACTGCCATAGGGAGACAATCCACGCACTTGTACATCACCTTGGCTATTTATCCATATTCATAGGAGGATAATGCCTAATAAGACAATCTACAAGCGTTACATCTCCTTGTCTAAAATAGTCACTGGAGGATATTGTCTAAGAAGACAAATCATTACCTTACATCTCCTTGACTAAATTAGGTTTAAGAGGATATTGATTGTTTCCCATATTGTTTCCTCTCATAGACAACGATGCTCATTACTTAATAATATATGACATGGTTAAACTTCATGTCAATGTTAAATAATGCATTCATGCCAAACATGGTAAATATCATATCATAGGTTCAGGAAAAGTAAACTTTAACTGTACCCCTCACAACAAAAAGTATACGATATTTAAGCAAATCTAGCCACTGAATATGCAAAACAACTGAGGACTCCACCTCCTCTTTTTACATGAGCTCAAGTAAGATAGAATACCCTATCAACAAGACCTCAAGTACTACCACAACATCTAATGGCTCAACCCATTAATGTCTTCAACTAGAAAAATTTACCAATAAACTATTATCAAGTTTAAAGTAAATCCACGATAATTAATATCCAAAACTAGCATGCTACACAACTTTAACATATGCTATATTGGATATAAGCTACAAGTTACTTCATCTAACATGTATTTTCACAACAGTACAATTATAACCATCGTCTAACAACACGTTTACTCAATAAAGATAAGCAATTATGCATTGAATACATTATAATTACTATCCAAGATTTGAGTGTGGTTGATATTAACTATCTTAAGGTCTCTCTTAGACCATCTACATACATCTAGATATGTACAAAGAAAATTAATATTAAACTACTTCTAGTCAAACCAATTAATTCCTCAGTGATAAACACGTATAATTTGTTGACTAGGTTATTAAAGAAGTTTAAGCTTAGGGATTTCCCTCCTAAGAAAACTAGCATGCAACTCAAGGCAAGAATATCACCATATAATCAAACCAAAAGAATTGCAAAGAGTGAAATAATACGATACCTAACCAATTGAAAAACCGGATTACCATATTTTCCTCCTTCTAGAAAAACAGTTCAAAAGAACTATAATTCTAAACCAGCTCAGGACGAGTTGGGTATCAAGCCTTATACCACTGGAAAGCTCTTTAAATCAGCTATCTAACACAAGAAGCGGATTGCAAAACCGAGGTCTGAGCTGAAAGTTATAGCAGTTTCCGTAACGAGTGACGCAGCTGTCAAAAAGACGAACTTTGACATTTTTCTTGATAGAAATCTCATATTTGACTCCCACAAACGTAGGAGAAAGGTCTACAACCATATAGGGTTTGATAAACTACAAAAGATCAATAAATATTCAATCTTTAATTGGTTTCCCTATCAAAAACGAAATTATTAGAAAATTTCTAAAGTCATAACCCAATAACACAAACAATAACTCAAAGTAAAAGACTTATCTTTTGATTGTCGTATTAAAGCACTCTCCTTTGTTCTACTATAAAAATCTTTCCTTAAGATTGTTAGAATAGTTGTATGAACACAGCAACTAAAGTAGAACAGAAGGAACAGTAGCAATGAAAAAACAAGGACAACGGTAACTGGGAATAACCAAGGCGCGGATTAGGATGTCCTTAAGGAAAGATTTCGCCCCTTCCAATGGTGCAGAAAGGCAACAGTGGCGTCTTCCTCACAGGATTCAATGGTTAACAGCAGCCTGACTTTGCACTAGAACAGACTACCCTCTAGAACAGCAATATAACTCTCTCTGGCCGGGGAAGAAGAGAAAGAAGAAATTTGGTTTGAGTTTTACGTTTCTCGAGTTGAGTTTCTGATCAAGTCTCATCTCTCTATGGACTCACAGTCCTATTTATAGAGGTTAGGAGGAAGAGAGACCAACTCCTAATAGAACACTGAAACTTGCTGCTCAAGAAAAAGCAAAACAAGTTTAGGCTATTGGTCTAACCACTACCCACAACAGTAAGCCCAAGCCCAAGCCCGAACCCTACCCGATGTGGTGGATAACCAATGTGGGACTATCTACTATGCACTAAAGTGGAGAGAACACATATGGTTCATCTCCTCCACTTTGCACACACTCACAAGTGTTTCGAAATACACTTAGAGATTCCAACAGTATGTTCTACAAAATCCGAAGGTGCATAAACAATTACAGTTTGAACGAGTGTTGTGTGGAATGTAGAAAGCTCAGAGTTCATAGAATAAAAAACAAACAGTAGCATAATGAACATAAACATGGAGCAATACATAAAGGTGGAATCAAGACAAAGCTAGGTTTGATGCCGAAAAAAAAAACAAAATGGGAGCTATACAAAGTTGCGGTGAAGTGGAACATCTAAAAAATGTTCAAGATCAAAGTACATGGAACAAATATTTTTCGATGGTGAATTAGATGGAAAGACGAAAAAAAGAGCAGCCACAGCTCTATGCGAATACTAGAAGGACAGTTGATGGGTTCAATTTATAAAAGAATTCACATTAACAATGTTATGGAAGCAAAATGTATTGGTGTTGAAATTGTTTAGTGTTGATAGAGAAACTCAATGTGCGTAGGGGTTTACTGATATGGGACGACAATAGCGTACAGGGTTGCTAAAGAACAAAAACGTAGGAGCAGTTTAGGGTTTAGGGTTTCGTATCACCTTTGTTTTAGGGTGGTGTTATATAAACCCGCCATTTTATGCGCAACACCCACTTAAAGTGCTTGTTTTGTTTGGACAAGATTGCCCTGTATATTGTTGATCACACCCACGTCCATTCACTCACCTCATCTCACGTTTTAATTTTTCAAGCAAGGGTTCTTTTTTATGCTAACAAAGATAACAACTAAATATGATTAGAAATCGGTCAGGCTACGTTGACACCCCGAATTGACACCCCTACCAAAAAGTGCATTTTTACAATGAATTAATGGCTAAATTTTAGTGAAGATGACCCTCTTACCATATTGATCATGTCTGCAAACTTTCATTTCATTTCGACATCTCTAGCCTTGTCAAATTTATTTACAAAACTGAAAAAATATAGACCGTTAAAAAAATTGCAAACTTCAACACAACTTTTGACAAGGTTACACATATTGAAATGAGCTGATTTTATTTTGGAGATCATATATATCCATAGTGGGGAGATCATATCTACCAAAAATCGGCTATTAAATCATTGTGTTTAGTAGGGGCGTCAATTCGGGGTCATTTAGGGGTGTCAACGTAGCCTGACCGATTAGAAATTGATATAATTTTCAATCTAAACAAATATTCATCATAATATGAATTTTTATAATTAGTGAATCATGTAATGAGTTAGTTATGTGTAAATGGGTTCTTGTTTTGTTGGATAAATTGAATTTTTTGAAGTCGTTGAGCAAGCAATTATCTTCTTTGGTGATTTAATTTTCATTAAGATTAGTAGTTATATTTTATCAACCAAATAGTGTATGAGTTTTTCTTGTTGTTGAAGAATTAAACCCCTTTTCTATAGAAATAAAATGTGGAAGCAAATGATGGAACACTACTCCAACTATTCTAGATAATGAAAAGTGAACGACTATATATTATCTTAATTTAACAAAATTGGAGAAAGAATATCTTTGATTTACCTTTCTTAACTTTCATTTGGGGTTTTATAACTATTAATTGAAAAGACTTGGGGATTGATTTTTGGGTTAATTTGAGATACCATCCTGTTTTTTTTTTTTTTTTTTTGAGATACCCCCCTATTTTCAAATTCATTTGATATACCCCCCCTACTGCTCACTTCCATTCCATTGGTCACCGAACAAAAAAAAAAAAAAAAAAAAATTGATGCATTTTTTGCCTTTCCGCATGTATACATAATGCTATATAGTATGTATCATCCAGAAAATGGTATGCTACATAGTATATATCATCCTTACTTTGGATGGTAGTGTATACACGTGGAATAGTATTGAAGAATAGGCTTAATTAATTAAACTCTGATAGTGTATACACGTGGAAGGGCAAAAAGGGCATAAAATTGTTTTTTTCTGTTTGGTGACCAACGAAAGTGAGCAGTAGAGGGGTATATCAAATGAATTTTAAAACAAGGGAGTATCTAAAAAAAATGCAAAACAGGAGGGTATCTCAAGTTAACCCTTGATTTTTTAAAATTGTACTCTTTTGAAAATATGGTAGGTTAATTGATAAAGTGGGTGCAAATTCTTTTAATGGTGGGTTTAGTGCATAAATGAGTTTAGTAAGTAATATTGTGAGTGTGGATATCATCACTCTTGTTTTATGGTTAATTAGATGCAAAAAAAATTTAGGGTGAACTAGTGTTACCCCTACATGGGAAATTAGGGTCTCCCACCTAAACACACGGTCAACTTGGTTTAACCATTAACTTTCAAGTCAAACAATTGAAAATGACATAAATGCCCTCATTATTTTCAAAAAGAAAATGTTTAATTTTAATTAGGTGGGGGCATTTGTGTCATTTTCAGTTGTTTGACTTGAAAGTTAACAGTCAAACCAAGTTGACCGTGTGTTTAGGGAGGAGACCCTAATTTCTCATCTAGTGGGGGGGAAATCCTAATTGGCTCATCTAGTGGGGGGATAATACTAGTTAACCCAAAAATTTATATACAAAACTATTTTAACGTTGAATAACATATGTCCAAGCAAAATTTCAATAAATTTATTATATACACAATACACAAGCTCACATATATGTAAATTTGTCCTAGCTCAGCATTTTACTTGACAGAATCAAGGACTAACCAAAGCTGTCTGAAAAACAAGTCTGTTAGTTCCATCTTCACGCCCAACATGTGAAGGTCGTTCTAGCATATGCTTTAATTGTCTGCCAGATAAAATCACAACGACATCTGCCATAGACGGTCTTGTGCCAGGTGAGGAACTAGCACAGGTCAAAGCGAGCTCTATGACTTTCTTTAGCTCATCTACCTCACACCTGTCACCAGGTAACCTCTCGTCCACCAACTCTGATATCATGTCCTCCTCTTATGCATCCCAAGCCTGGTTAACATAAAAAAAGCGCTTTAAATCACTCGAAAAAACCCTTATGTAAAATAAAAAATAGCCCGACCGACTTATTGAGGTATTGTGCTGTTGGGTATTGTGAACCTGAAATCTTATAATCCCACATGTGAGAAGAAATGAGTTCATCATGGGTTGATAAAGTGGGAATCTCACTAACTAGTACCGAGGCATTTACAGATAAAACCCCACACCCATGGCCAAGATGTGGCCCAAGCCCAATAGGTAGTTAAGTGGGGGACAATATCGGTACTAAGTTATCCCATGGGCATGAAGGGCAAGGTCAGGCTGTGTGCCAGGCCCTATCAAATGGTATCAGAGCCGATGGTTCGACTGGGACAAACGACACAGATCATGTAGAATTTGAAGACGAAGTCATTCAAGGTGGAGCCGCCAATGATGGCGCAACTCAAATGGAGTTGCTTCTTGTACACTATGGCGATCTTGGAAGTCGTGGATGCTCGAGAGAGTGTACCCCGAGTGGAATCCAACAACATAGAGTGATCTTCGAGGTGGATCTTGTCCTCTCAACACCTACAAAGTCTGGCATGATATTGTGCAATGGTGATGAACAAATGAAGATCCTTAGATTTCGGTTCAAGGTGGAGATTGTTGGGTATTGTGAACCTGAAATCTTATAGTCCTACATGGGAGAAGAAATGAGTGCATCATGGGTTGATAAAGTGGGAAGCTCACTAACTAGTACCGAGCCCTTTTCGGATAAAACCCCACACCCATGGCCAAGATGTGGCCCAAGCCCAATGGGTGGTTAAGTGGGGGACAATATCGATACTAAGTTATCCCATGGGCATGAAGGCCGAGGTCAGGCTGTGTGCCAGGCCCTATCAAATGGTATTAGAGCCAATGGTTCGGCTGAGACAAACGACACAGATCATGTAGAATTTGAAGACGAAGTCATTCAAGGTGGAGTTGCCAATGATGGCGCAACTCAAATGGAGTTGCTTCTTGTACACTATGGTGCTCTTGGAAGTCGTGGATGCTCGAGAGAGTGTACCCTGAGTGGAATCCAACAACATGGAGTGATCTTCGAGGTGGAGCTTGTCCTCTCGACACCTACAAAGTCTGGCATGGTATTGTGCAATGGTGATGAACAAATGAAGATCCTTGGATTTCAGTTCAAGGTGGAGATTGTTGGGTATTGTAAACCTGAAATCTTATAGTCCTACATGGGAGAAGAAATGAGTTCATCATGGATTGATAAAGTGAGAAGCTTACCAACTAGTACCGAAGAATATCGGTACTAAGTTATCCCATGGGCATGAAGGTCCGAGGTCGATCTGTGCATACCTATTGAAGTGCATAGGCAAATACCATGAAAACTTCATATTACACTTACAAATCTAAATTTTTTAAATATAAATAAATGTTTTAAGTTTTTATATGTATTTTGTTTCTAATTTTTTATGCTAGAAATAACATTTGGTTATGGTCTAGTTTTGGTCTTTTTTGAAAAAAAACAAAATCATTCATTTCGGGTTTTTAAATGGTCCAGTGTTTTTAGTAACCGCTTTTATATGGTTTTGGAAAATAGAAACCGTAACTATGAAATTTGTGTTCCCATTTGACAACCCCTACAGGGCCAAAACAATACTGTGAGATTGATAATAAAAAGTTAAGTTAAGTTACCCATTCTAGCATAGAAATATGAGAGCTACTCGAGTCATAAATGTTTCGACCCCCTATGATCTCCAGCGTCACAATACCGTAGCTGTAGGTGTCAGCCTTTGCGGGTAGATGTCCACGTTCAAGATACTCAAGTAGGCAGTATATCCTGTTACACAATTTTCATATTGTGGATCAAGTCTACCAAAAGAAGAAATAAAAACATCACCAAATAAATAAATAAATAAAGGATGACAGAGAAGATTACAGTGTCCCAACAATGTCTTTAGTGGTCGACTGGTCGTATGAGATTTGTTATCTGCCAGAAGTCTTGCCGTACCGAAATCTGCAATTTTTGGTAGAAGATTATCGTCCAAGAGGATGATTTGTGCTTTTAAATCCCTGTGAATGACATGGAGATCGTAATCCTGGTGCAAATACAGAAGACCTCGTGCTATGCAATGAAGAATATCCAACCGTTGTCTCCATGTGAGAGACCCACGACGATCACCTGTAGATCAAGACAATAGATGGTGGTTCAAATTTCCAAATTTCGTTAATTGTTTGTACTTTCATCCTTTTGTAAGCAATGAGAAACATTAATAGGGAAACAAATAAAGGATAAGTGGAACTATCCTGGAAGTGAAAAGAGCCTTGTGGTTGAAGTTCTACTGGGGATGGAGTTAATTTGTTTTGAAGTTCCAGTAGGGGTATAAATGTTTAGTTCTCTTCATGTAGTGTGAGTAACTCGATCACTCACCTTTTGTAACTGTGCTTTGCGCGCACTTGACCCATCAATAAAATTAAACTTGTCAAAAAAAAAAAAAAATTAAGTGGCACAAAGATGATGATTCAAATATCTAAATTTCCTTTCATATAAAAAATGTTATGATAACGTACTTCCATGTGTTTCCCATGCAAAGGTTGTGACTTGTCACTGTTCACACCTAACTATATTGACTTGAACAGGTGATCGGACTATTTGAGTGATTTTTTGCTCCTAGTGATATTTCCTCCAAGGGCTCCAACCACAATCAAGAAGCAACACATATCTATAACATTTTGAAATCCAACTACTAATAACTGTCCTTTTTTTAGACTTACCAATTTGCCCTCGTCAAAATTTAACGAAAAAATCTAAAATATTTGTTGAAAAAAACAGGAAATAATCTTTCAAATGTATTCATCTTCTATGTTGACTTATAAATAGAGTCATTCCCCACAAATCTCTTTTTTATTGGGGATCAAATGATAATTATTGAATTTTTTGATTAAATAAAAAAAATAAAGAAAGAATTGTTGACCAATATTCTAAGGGTAAAATCGAAAGTGCAAATCTAAAGAAATATGTTGTTAGCTGGATTTCCAATATAGTGAAATATCACTCGGGCTATTCGATAACGTGTAGTGTTCAACACAATTTCACACAGAATGTTCCAAGTTTCCAACACATATTTTGCTTTTTAGGAAAACGAAACGACACTAAAAATTTTCTATAGGATTGAATGATTTCTAAAGTTTGCCAAAATTCTGACCTAAATTTTCATTTTTGGAGCTGTCAGAGCTCAAAACTACGATAATCTTGAAATTCCAAACTATAATAGTGTGTTGAGTTTTTATTAGCAAACTTGGGAATACCTTGGACTACGTGGGTTAGTCATTCTTTTTCGAGAATAACTACATGGATTAGTCGCCCCCTTGAGGTATGTAAGTGAATTACTAGGGAGTCCACCCTTTTATTAGGGGCAAACTCCCTATTGCTAAAAAAAAAAGTGAATTACTACCAATGAACCAATGTCCTCTACTTATTCACGTCGTCCAATTTTATTATTTATTTTTAAAAAAAATGAAAAATATTAATTGACACCAATAATTCTTAGAGAGAGAACGTGATTGTGGGCTGGGAAAGTGTTATTTGAAATGGGTCTTCTTGATTGTGGGCCGGGCTTTGGACTACATGACCCCATTCTGCCTTAAGCCGGACTTGGATTTGGCAAACACAGCAAATGGCGGACCTGGAGTAATGTGGTAAACTTCCACCCAGCCACCCCCACCCCCACCCCACACCACTACCGCCACTGGGCTTCGCCCTTGACTAAGCCATATCAAGTGGGACTGTAAAAATTCATTCAACATTTGGCTCAATACGTGTATGCCATTTATGTTTCTTAGTGTATTGGGTTTCTCTAATTACGCAAGTCTAAATAGTTAATTTATTCGTAATCTTCTTTTATCAAGAATATCAAGTTAAAATGTTTTACCGTATATCCATCTAGCAAGACTTCCGTTCGCCATGTACTCATACAATTCGCCATGTTTTACCGTAAAACGTTTTGTTGGCTATTGTAGAATTTAACAACCAATCACACAGACAAAACACAAGATTTATAGTGGTTCAGTGCTATTGGGGCAACCTACGTCCACGGGAGAAGAAAGAGATGTTATTGCTTGATTGATTCTTAGGGTTCCATTACAGAGATATATATAGGCACAACACAAGTGCACAAAATCATCTCTTGTTTCTAAGAATGGAGTCTTTCCTTTTATAGAAACACCAATATTGGTCGAACTTGTCATGAACTGACTGAGCGCGCCCGCGTCTTCATCATGTGCAATAGAAGCACGCCCGCGCCTAAGCGCCTGTCTTTGACTTCTCCCACACTCCCCCTCAAGTTGGTGCGAAGATATCCAGCGAGCCCAACTTGGAGAGTATATCATGGAACTTGGAAGCTAAAAGTCTCTTGGTAAAAATGTATGCAAGTTGTTGGTCACTTCGAACAAAGGAGGTAGTGACAATGTTAGACTGCACTTTTTCACGCACAAAATGACAGTCAACTTCAATATGCTTAGTTTTATCATAAAACACCAGATTTGCAGCAATGTGCATAGCAGCTTGATTATCACAGTAACGTGTAGTTGGCAGATGCAAACCAAAACACAAATCCTTCATAAGAGCGCGAAGCTATATGATCGATTTCACTGGTGGTGGAAGTCATAGCTCTGTACTCAGCTTCAACACTAGAACGAGCTAATACATTCTATTTTTTGCTCTTTCAAGTGACCAAATTACCTCCCACAAAAGTACAATAACCAAAATTAGATCACCGATCAACTGGACATCCTGCCCAATCAGCATCTATATAAGCAGTAATAGATGTATGCCCATTTTTTCGCATCCAAATACCTCTGCCTGGTGACCCTTTCAGATACTGTAGTATTCTGGAAACTGCATTCATATGTGGAGTCCTTGGAGCATGCATAAAACGACTAACCAATCTTACTGCATAAGAAATATCTGGTCTGGTAATAGTTAAATATATTAGTTTACCAACTAATCGCTGATACTGACCAATATCAGTAAGAAGATCACCGGTGTTGTCCAACTTGACTCAACTGTCAGTTGTAGAATCAGATGGTTTTACCCACCCCCAACTTTCCTGCTTTACTCAAAAGATCCAACACATACTTTCTTTGATTAAGAAATATATATGTCTCTTTTTGAATAAGCAATTTCGATCCCAAGAAAGTACTTGATAATACTCAGATCCTTGATGGCAAATTTCTTGTGCAGTAGATCATTGAGCTGAGAGATTTCGATATAGTCATTACTTGTGATAACTATGTCATCAACATAAATAAGAACAACAACCAAGCCTGACTTGCTAGACTTAACAAATAAGAAAGGATCAGCATCACTCCACTTAAGACTGGTCATAGATAGAACAGAACTGAGCTTGGCATACCACGCTCGTGGAGATTGTTTAAGTCTATAGATATTCTTTTTTAACTTGCATACTAATCCAACCTTAGTCTCTTTCAGATGTCCAGGTGGGATGCTCATATACACTTCTTCTTTAATATCGCCGTTTAAGAATGCATTTTTAACATCCATCTGAAATAATTTCCAGTCTTGATTTACAACTAGAGATACAAGAACTCTAAACGTGTTCATCTTTGCAACTGGTGCAAAAGTCTCCTTGTAGTTCTGACCATATGTTTGGGTGAATCCCCTTGCAACGAGTCGAGCTTTAGACCTCTCTAAGGAACCATCACTGTTGAACTTGTTTTTGAACACCCAACGACAATCAACTATTTTCTTTCCGTAAGGTAGCATAACAATCTCCTAAGTTTTATTCTCGTCTAGAGCACGAAGTTCTTCTTGCATCGCCTTTCTCCATACTGGACGAGAGTTAGCTTCTCTAAAGTTCTTGGGTTCTTGCATATCATCGACTGTACTCAAGAAAGCATGATGAGATGAAGTGATATTGGCATACGTTATATACTCCTGTAAAGGATATGAAACGTCATGCAATGAATAAAAATTCCTGTGAATCACTGGGGGATGCAGTTCTTTATCAAATTTATAGTAATCCTTGAGAGTTACTGGAGGTCGTCGATCTCTCTCATTCTGATTGTCGAGAAATTGGAGGTGCTGGAGTAGCTGGAGGAGCTAGAGGAGCTAGAGCGTGCACGCCCCTTAGTTGCTCAGCATGTGAGCGCGCCCACACCCTATCTACTGTAAAGTCGTTAGTAATGAGGGGGCGCGTGCCCCTTGGTTGCTCAGCATGTGAGCGCGCTCGTGCCCTGTCTTCTGTAGAACCTATAACTTCAGTAGGTTTAATAACTTATGCGGCAGGAACTATATCTTCACCAACCGCTAGGATAGGAACTATATCTTCACCAACTTGAACTATATCTTCACCAACTACTGGGAGACGTGCCAAATCGGCCATAACTACTGGGAGAGGTGCCAAATCTGCCAAACACTACCCCTGGGACCGATTCCCAGGCATAGTTGAATCTTGAAAAAAAGCTTCAGATTCCACAAATCGTACATCACGAGAGACAACCAGTTTTTTTGTCGCCGGATTATAACATATGTAGCATTTATGTGTGGAAGAATACCCAACAAAAATACATCGAGTAGCCCGAGCATCGAATTTATCTCGATGAATAGCTTGCTGATGCACATAACAAACACACCTAAACACTCGTAGATGAGAGAGATCCAGTGGCCTAGATTTGAGCACTTCCAATGGGAATTTAAAACCAAGAACCCGACTGGGAAGACGATTAATAAATAAGCAGCAGTAAAGACGCCATGAGACCAGTATTGCTTAGGAACATTCATGCCCAACATAAGAGCACGAGTGGTTTCCAAAAAGTGTCTGTTTTTTCTTTCAGCCACGCCATTCTGCTGAGGTGTGCCAACACAGCTAGTTTGATGAATTATCCCCTGGCTACGAAGGTACTCAGGTAACAGACCTTTGCAAAACTCAGTGCCATTGTCAGATCTAAACATCTTGATTTTTGCACCAAACTGATTAGTAACCATAGTATGAAAATCTTTGAAAATATTCACAACCTTAGTCTTCGATTTCAACAAATATAACCATGTAGCACGAGATTTATCATCAATAAACAACACAAAATACTTATAGCTATCATAAGAATTAACGGGAGCAGGTCCCCATAAATCATAGTGGATTAACTCAAACAAATTATTATATATAGTATGCGAGCTTGGAAAAGGAAAACGAGTTTGTTTAGAAAATTAACAAACATCAAAAACATCATCAGAGTTTATAGAAACATGCGTAAACAAATTTGACAAGACATGACTAGATGGATGCCCAAGTATTTTATGCAAAATGTGACTCTCAAGTAACCCACTAGCTTGACATGCCTTTTTATTCGACTTCAACAAATAGAGCTCATTGGAATAAATTCCTTCACCAATCGTCCTCTTTGACTTTCGATATGATCCTGAAAGACGATACAGTTAGGAGAAAAAATGACATCATAATTTAAAGAATTTGTAAGTTTGCCAACAAATAGAAGTTGGACAGGGAAGGAAGGAAGGAACAACTAGAGTGTCACTCTTGAGACTTTGATTAAAAAAATCCACTTGACCACTACCTAGAATGGGAACGGTGGATCCATTGGCTATGGAAATATTATGTTTTTCGGTTTTGGACGCAAAATTATGGACAGAGGTAGGGCAATTAGCCATATGATCAGTAAACCCCGAATCAATTATCTATGAGTTACTATTTTTTGGCATAGTAAAATAGGCATGTAAATTACCTGACACATGAGTTGAGACATACTTACCTTTGCTAGCTGGCATGGACTTAGTGAGTTGTTAGAGAATTTGACTCAACTGATGACTAATATCTGAGTTGGAAATTAATATCTCGGCTGCTGCGGCATGATCTTTCTTGGATAGATCCTTTTTAAGATGTGGATATAATTCCCAACAATGGTCCTTGGTGTGCCAGTTTTTTCCACAATAATCACAGTGAGACAATTCCCTTTTTCCCTTACCTATTTCAAATCCCTGTGACTTCTTTCGAAAATCATTTTCTACAAGTAATACAATAGATTCAGAGATAGAAGACTTAACCTCGAAGCTCATAGTTTTCTTCCTTGTTTCCTGTCTCTGAATAGTTGCACAAACAGCAACAAGGATGGAAGAGTGTTTTCCATTAGAATATTGCTTTCCAGATTTTCATATTCTTGTTTAAGACTATGAAATATTGTGAAGATTTTATCCTCTTCAGCCTGTTTCAAAAGAGTCTTAGCATCTGTGGTGTGTGGACGATATATGTTTAACTCATCCCATAAGTTCTTAAAATTCCCAAGGTGTTCTGTAAAAGTCTTCTCACCTTATTGCAAAGCACCGATTGCAAGTTGAAGTTCAAAAACATGGGCAGAATTGTTCTGGTTTCCGTATAAATCTTCAATTGAATCCCACATCTCCTTTGCAGAATCAGAAAAATTAAAAATTACAGCAATAGTGGACTCCATCGTATTGAGTAACCAAGATCGAACAAGTTGATCATTGGAAACCCAATTCTCGTATTCAGCATCATCAATGGCAGGACACACCTTTGCACCATTAATGAACCCTGATTTTCTCTTGCCACCCAAAGATAGCGAAACAACCCTAGACCAAGGTATATAGTTAGTTTCATTCAAAAGAATTGATGACAGCTTTCAACCGGGATTAGAATCAGTCTCTGTTATTACAGCAGACTTTGGGTTTGGTTTTGGATCTATCATAGTTTTTTTTTTTTTTAAGTAAGTTGAGATTGATTGAGAGAAGAGATTAAGCGCTCCACTCTGATACCATGTAGAATTTAACAACCAATCACAGAGACAAAACACAAGATTTATAGTGGTTCGGTGCCATTGCGGCAACCTACGTCTACGGGAGAAGAAAGAGATGTTATTGCTTGATTGATTCTTAGGGTTCCATTATAGAGATATATATAGGCACAACACAAGTGCACAAAATCATCTCTTGTTTCTAAGAATGGAGTCTTCCCGACCTTTTATAGAAACACCAATATCGGTCGAACTTGTAATGAACCGACTGAGCGCGCCTGTGCCTTCATCATGTGCAACAAAAGTGCGCCCGCGCCTAAGCGCCTGTCTCTGACTTCTCCCATAGCTACAATAGCCAAGAAGACGAAGAACATTCCGATGATGAGCGTTGCCCATTAATTTAATTTCACTCTCGAATCTTTCTTTAACTTTGGTTGAATCTACGTGTGTGTGTTTCTTCACTGCGACATCGGTTCTTCCATTTAGAGTTCCCTGCCATTTATTAACACTTCCTGATAAAACTTAATTGCAATCTAATTTACAAGTAAATACTTACTTTGTAAACAGCTCCAAATGACCCTCTCCCCAATAAATTTTTCTCGCTAAACCTTTGTGTTGCATCTTCAAGCTCAGTGTACTTATATTTCCTCAGACTAGCTATCTCCAAACCTATCAAAAAATATAATCTCCTATTACATCAATCAGTCATCTAGTAGGAATATCAAACACGCGTACGTAGGCATTTTATTATGTGAATACTTCAGCTTTACTCTCAATATTTTTTTTCCGGCAAATACACGAATCGGACCCCAAATTAGCGAACATACAACAATAGAGCGTTGAAATTGTTGACCCATGTTTTGTACCAAAACAGGACGTCAGACCCACTTGCTGATGTCAGCAAACAAATGTGAACTTCCTACCATGCCTTTCTTCCTCTCTAGTGTTAATACTATTTTATCCTCTTCCAAATTAGGACCTCATCTTCTTCTCTCTCTTCCTATCTTCTACAGTTTGTTTTAGAAGAGGACTTAATCTTCTTCTCCCTCTTCCATGCACTCCAATGAAGCACATTTCCCTACATTTCCTTCTGTTTCTTTCAAACACCTGTTCTTGGAGCAGGAGAAACTATTATCCTCACATTTCCGCCCAATTTAGTATCTTATAATTCTATTATAGTGTCGTATATTCTGTCAAATCACCAGTATCAGTATATTCATGGAATTTTATGATTCTCGTGAGGAGGAAAGTTCTGTGAGGGATTTTCATAGAAGGGAGAAGGCGAACAAGTGGTGGAAATGGCATGTAGAGGAAGGGACTTTTGATGAATACTGGATAGTGGGGAAGAGTTCGGTTGCACTTGTGGCTATTGTGAATGGTCTTGCTTTTAGGGGTTTCTTGAAATGGCATCCCCAGTCACCCAAGTGCCCATATATTGATAGTTTGGCTCATTTGTGGGAGATTTTCATTATAGCAGTGAACAAGTTATACAAGTTTAAGCTAGACACGAAGTCAGTAGTTAATGAAGACTTCTATAATATGGTTATGGAAATAGATTTGTTGAGGTCCTGGGGTTTTGATGTCAATTTCATGGCTAAATATCTTTGGGAAATGGTATGTGATTGTGAAGAAGTTTTGGACATGTACACTTATTGTATTGAAAAGAACATTAGGAGCCTAAATGTACTTTCTGTAAAGTTTTCAGTTGGTTTTAGGAAGATAGAAGGTAAGCACAAGTCTATGACAATACAGAAGTTGTGATGGGTACAAATTCTAACAGATGGCATGTTAGGTAAATGTCATGTTGGTGGACTTGGAAAAGAAACTGATCCTGTTAGAGTTGAGTTATTTTGTGCAGTTAGAAATATCAAAATGCATGTTAGGTAAATTTCATTTCAGTGTTTAGCTTTCTAAGGGGGTTCGATACTCTAGAAGAATTTGGTTTGTCTGCACCCTTTCCAGAGGTTACACCCCAACCATATCCTTTACCAGCTCGTGCTAGATTGATAGTAATTTCTATTTTCTTTTTACTTTACAGTGTTGGAGAGGTTCTATATAATGTCATGTTATAATTTTATTACTGTTGGTATATATTAATTAGTCGTATTGTTTGTTGTTACTTGTTACAGTCGATGAAACAAAAACACTCTGACATGGATTCAGAGATCAGCATTTCGGAGGAGATAGAATTTGATGCTTTTTTGCTTACAACAAGACGAAGACTAGAAATCGTCCAAGGTGCCTGGTATCCTCCAATGCCAAAGAAGCGCTCCATAATTTATATTCTCCCCTGTGGAAGAGTAGAATTGGAAAACCACTACTAGTGGTGGATTGAAGTTTTGGTACAGTGGTAGCCCAACCCGCATGTTATTGTGTAGATTTTGTTGTATCGTGGATGCATTCTTTGATGCCCCAGTAGGTCATTGTAAGTGATGTGAATGTGTAGTTTTGTGATGTGTAAAATAGGGACTGTGAAGATGTAATCCATTTGGTGGTATTTTTAGCCCATATGTGATGTTGCAATATATTTTAAAGCACACTTATAGTGTCTTGTTCAGCTTATATAGTGTCATTCTTAGCTTATATAGTGTCATTCATAGCTTGTATAATGTCGTTCGTATCTTATATAGTGTCGTTCATAGCTTATTGAGTGTTTTATATCAGGTGCTTACTAACAAGTTAATAAGTGTAAATTAGAAAGTTATGAACAACACTATATAAGCTGTCCCACAAACTTGTATTCACGTACACTACGTTACACCTACTGTACATTACAACAATCCACAATGTTTCCACCTATCCATAATATTTATGTGATTATATATCGATATACAGTCGAAATTGCACATTGAAATTTTGGAATAATAACTAAAAACCTTTTTAGTTGCCAATGGCACTATCTCCATTAACATTAACTGAAGGCCCAGTAAAACTGAAAACCTTTTTAGTTACCAATGCATTACTAATCTTTACCAATGCATTACTAAGATAGACTGAAACTTTTTCCTCACACAATGGGAATTAGGTGGGATGGGCAATTAACTGAAAACCTTTTCAATTATCAATGCATTACTAATCTTAGTTACCAATGCATTGCATTACTAAGATAAACTGAAACGTTTTTCTCACACAAAGGCAATTAACTGAAAACCTTTTCATTACTAAGATAGACTGAAACTTTTTTCTCACAAAATGGCACTATCTCCTAGAGAAGAAGAAGAAGACGCCAACCAGAGCCTCTACATCCCCCCTGAATTATGCCAAAAGATACTTGCACATGGTCCACTCCAATTGCTTCAGAAATCCAAATTTGCATCCAATGATTGGGAGTCGCTCTGTTATGAGAGTTCATTCATAACCGATTTTGTTCTAAAGAACAAAGCATTTCTGGGCTACATGATTCAAACCTAGCACTTTGCCAAACTGTATATTTCCTTCCTTTCAAACATTGCTCACATTCCCCCAATTCCTACTCCAAATTTGGACTTCTGCCCAAACGGTGTTCAGATCATGGCATCTTCTAGTCAAGGTATTATTTGTTTGTGTGAAGAGCTTTCTAGAGACACCAAATTTTATGTATGCAAACCCACAACTCATCAATTACATATGTTGCATAGGCCTAAGATTAAATTCTGGACAGAGTGTATGGGCATGTCGGTGCATTCAATTGAACCAATACAATTCTCCATAGTCTGATTGTCTAAACCAAACCACCATACTGTAGTTCAAAGCCGAGACAATAAAAACAATAGTGTCATTATCCATTTCGTTGAAATTTTCAACTCCAACATTGTGAAGTGGAGAAGGTTGGAAAACCTATATTTGCCCTTCAACACTGAACACATTCAGATGTAGCCTTGAGTTTTAGCAAAGGGACATCTACACTGATCTCTTTGGGACGCTGGAATTTTGGCATTCCATATTGGTGCTGAAGAGTGGACAAAGGTGGCGCTTCCCCTCATGACCTCGACCACAAATGGTTACAAGCTATTTCACTTCCAAGGCACTATTGCTATCATGTACACCTTCTGGAATTGTCCAATTCGTGCTAAACAAATCGAACTCCACATATTGCAAGACTATAACGCCAGGGTGTGGAGTCAACCGTTGGAGTTTCTCTTGGATCACCTGTATCAGACATTTCCTCACCCATAATTTGTTGACCTTTTCTCCATCGATGTTGCCGTCTTCAAGTGTGACTCCTGGCTAGTGTGGTAGAACTTACGTACTAATAAAGTTGTGTCGGTCGAAAAAATCAAAAAATCATGCAGTAGCAAAATCCTACCTATAATGTCAGACTTCATTCCGTATGGAGGAGTTCTGAACTAACCAGGGATGGAAACTTGTTACAAGTCTACAGCCAGTACTACAAAATTACTATATATTTTATTTTGTTCCCAGTCTTTATCTAATGATGTATTTATATTATATTGAACATACCAGACCTATAGAATGTTATGAGTCTTTATGTTATCAATCATGTCCACATATTAACCATTCTACACACTAATGTTTATTCTATGTTCTATTGTCAGCATATGTATTACATATCTTTCATGGCACGTTTCATATCTTCACGTTTCGTGTCTAAAAATAGTTATATTTTCAAACTCAGCCTTGATATGCTTAAATTTTCAATTTGACAGATGCCTTGTAGTTTGTTTTTTTATAGGAATGCCTACTTCTAAATAGGAATTATTATGTATAAAGTTAGTAGTAATTTGTAGTAATTAGTTATTGATCATCCAAAAAAAAAATTGGTTCAGTCCTGAGCTGGCCTTCTCTTAAACAGATATGTTATTTGGAAGCTTATGCGGTGTCTTGGAAAGCTTATACAGTATCCCCCAAAACGTTTTTATATGTGCCTTATTAACTACTATTACGAACGCCACTATATAAGACTTTGAAGACACTATATAGGCTTACACAACAATTTAAGGTCTGAATGGTGGAGAAGAACATGTCTGTTGTCAGTTTAAGAGAAAGGACTTTGAGAGTTATTTTACTCCAGTTTTTAAAAAGTGGCGAGAAAGACAACGAATCATATTTACATTGATATTTGATATTGCATCCACAGAACAGTGTAGAACACAAGAAAGAAAAAAGGAAGCGACTTGGACAAAAAGAAACGAAGTGACTTAGAATGATCTTGTTTGTCGACAACCTCGGACCGATCAAACCAATATTGATTAATATGTAATCGATGGAACACTACTTGAAAATGACTCTTCTGCTCAGAAACGAAATGTTCCAAATGTTCTTGGAAATTCTCGCTCCCATTGGACCATTTGTATCTATATGCAACAGGATCCCGATTCATGGATCTCTCGGTTCGAGAAATAAGAGGATCGAACCATTTCTTCTTACTCTTTTTCAAATTTGATAAATGTTGGTTGATCATATATTTTATTATAGTTCTATGATTCAGAGTATCATTTCCTATTTGATGTATAAGGATACAAGGATACAGGCCTTCTCTTAAATGGATTATCCGTTAACGGACATGATCTCTTTGAAAGCGTATTAAGTATCTTTAACAACTTATATAGTGTTGTTCCTAACTTTTTCATTTACGCTTATTACTTGGTCTTGGGAAAGCCATTAAGTAAGCTAATCCATCCACAAAATAGCTACGTCATGACACTATATAATATCTCTGTAAACGGATAATCAGTTTAAGAGAATTCCTATACAAGGATATTCCAATAATAAACCATCTTTTCCATCCATAAGTTTTTAGTGTGTAGAAATTTGCAATAAGCGGGTAGAGGAAAGTAAATTGTATAGGCAACTGATAAGGAGAGAACATTCTCTCCTACAATTAGTGCGCACTTTGCTTATAACTGTCTAAAAAGATAGCTCATACTCGAGTGGGATTTAAAACTAAAAAAGCTATGACAAGGCAAACCCAACATAATAGAGAGGGAAAAATTTATGTTCCCACCATAAGTTCACTCTTTTAGTTTTGGCAACTAACCCAGATCATTCGAAGAGATTTATGGGGATGGAAATTACAATTATTGATGAAGCCAAGGATGGTGTTGCTGAAAATTAAACAATATACATGGGTATCAAACTGTTAAAATAGATGATGATGGAGATTACGAAGATGAAGCGGTGCTAGTAGTTCTTTGAATTGATATGAAAATCCAGTAGTTCAGTGGATCGGAATTGGCAACGGACAACACTCATCTTTTCATTTTCTTTTCCATTTCCCACGCTCTGTTTATTGCTGACACTTGGTAATCTCTATGGTCCCTATTACCCTATACCCTACTGTGTGTGCATATTTTAGCAAATAGATATGTAACACGTGGTATCATCTTCTTAAGCCTCGGATATGGTCTTGGTGTGGGTAGAAAGTACCAGAACACACTTCAAGTCCAAATCCTCTTATTTCCTAGGTTCGGAAGTGGGGCAAGAAGAGGAGGTTCGTGGGCTTTGGAACTAGTTGGAGTAGTAGGTTCGTATAACCAACTCCTAACTATGAACTCCAAATTCGGAACTCAACTGCTAGGCTCGGAGCTCTAACTACTACTCCGAACCTAAATATGTTTTTCTGTTGTTTAAGTCAATAAAGGAGACCTATTTGACTTGGGAAACATGAAGCTTCTAGAAAAGTCAAGATGAGACTTAACAAGAGACGGTCTCCTAGTTAAACACTAATTAGGAAACCTCATCTATTCGTCAAGATGAGACTTGACAAGAGATGGTCTCCTAGTTAAACACTAATTGGGAAACCTCATCAATTCTTATAAATAGAATAGTTGAACTATGCTTTGAGCTTGATTCCTATTGACAGGATAGATAGGCAACCATTAAAGAACGTCAACTCATCATCTTCTACATCTCTTTTTCTTCTTGATCTAATACTTCTCATTGTTCTTTGATCATCAACAAAATACTTGTGTTTCTAAATTAGGAAAAATCATCACACACCCACTATCATAATTCACCATCAACTTCCAGATTCTCAAACTGTAAGTAAGAGGTATACTCAATGGTTACTCTTCATCCCATTGTCACCCTCTCTTTCTTCATACAATGGCTTCGAAACTAAAGTTGAGATTATTCATCTCTAATCATATAAAAATGGTGAGATTTCTTATTGACGGGAGAACTTAAATCATATTCATCAGCTTGTGGCAGGAGTAGAGACGAGAGAGAAGACTTTGTATTTTATTTTCTCTTTTTTATTATCTGTAGATGGCCTTGTCACACTTTTTTAGTTTTCTAAGCCACATGGATTCTCGAGATAATACTCATCTCTATTTCGACGGTTGGTAAAAGTTACGCTCTAATTCAAAGGAGAGAATGATCTCTCCTTATCAAGACTCAATTGTATATGGTAACCCATGCAAGACAAATTAAGTGGTGAATGTGTAGTTTTCTTTTAAACGGACATATCCATTAACGGACACGTGCATGGGGAAGCTTATATAATCTCTTGAACAGCTTATATAGTGTCTTGAACAACTTTTTAATTTATGCTTATTAGCTAGTTTGTGGCTAGCTTATATATATATATACCACTACATAAGCTGTGTAAGACACTATATATCATGTCAGTAAACATAAAGTTAGTTTAACAGAAAGCCTGGTGTTTGAGCCCATATATTCTGTTGCAGTATATTTGAAACACACTTACAGAAGAGTGCAGTTAGAGAAAGGTGTCAGCAAAATAGCCAAGTACATAGCACAACATGCAAATCAACCTAGTACATACATACATGGTGAAATACATATACATAAGCAAAATGGCAAAATATCCATATACATAGTTTTTGCACCTACAACCGGAAAAATCAACCTAACCATTAGAGCAATAAGAATAACAAGTAGGCCAATAATGACTAGAGCCATGTTCCTAAGTAAAACTAATTGGCTATTGTGCTCGGTTTGCACGCAAATCTCCCCTATAGTAGTGCTGACAGTGGGTATGGGTTGTATGGTTGTCTCTTCTAATGTCTGATTGAACTCATTGTAATAATTGTTGATTCCTTTCTTTCTAAGCAGTAACTCTGCCTCTTCGATAGAATTACATCCAATGTAGTCTTGGCCAGCAAATTTGTGTACCTGTTCACGAAATGGTTCACAGTCCCGTATAATAAGGGATTTAGAAAGTAAACGGAATTATGAGAATCCAGTTCAAAAAACATTGGAGGGAGAGAATTTCAGTTACTTGGTCCCTGCAGCTACTCCAGTGCCTGTATATACCTGGTTGTCACCCTCTAATGACCGCGTAGCAGAACTTTGCCAAAAGATTTAGAGGAACGGAATGTAATGCTACTTAAAAAGTTGTGCAGAATAAAGTTTGAGTATGAAGGATTTTATTTAGTTGGGTGAAAGTAAAGGGTGATAGGACATTCACTCACTGCTCTAATAATTATTATTATTATTAAACAAAATAATTATGAAAAGTACAAAGATAAACATCTCGAACAATTAAGCACTCTCTCTCTACATTCTTCACCATTTTCACTATTTTTCTCTATCATCAACCTTTTCCCCAAACTTAGCCTAAAACGTAAGGAAATAATTAAAAAGTTGGACATGATATAGTTAGCTCTTCAGTGGATGTCTTGTTATAATGATTTATCCCCATTTTTTCAATTTGAGAAGAAAAATCACTATAACAAAACAAGCACTGTATAGCCAACTCTATCATAACCTTCTTTTCAAATGTTTTCATACCTTTTCGGTTGTTGGTGGGTCACATGGAACATGGAACCGTCTGCAGAGTGGAGAGCACCCGAATTTTAAACGAGAGAATAGTGACAAAGGCTTCACTGGTAGACTTCTAAAGAGTGATTAACATTTGATGTTCTCCAGGAGTGAGAGAGAGTTATTAGTTTAGGTGGCGGTCCATTTCTAAATTGGTGGGCTTGTACCGCCACCCCAAACCCAATAACCCTTTCCCAACAGTTCATAATATGAATTGTGAAACTAAGAAGACCACAAGTAAAGCATGTGACACTGATCATGTTGCCTTTAGGTTACCTAAATTGGACCGATTGCAGAGACCACGTATTTGTCTACCTAAACGACCGCATAACAGACCTTTCTCTGCATTATAAAAAATCTACCTAAACTAACCCCGTATTTTTGTTCTGAAATCTAAGCAAATGTTGCCAAAAGTAGTATTTGGGACATGTTTTGAATAGTTGGTTTAATTTATTTATGGCTTGTTGTATGTCATTGCTATGTTATAAACCAGCGTTGTAAAAAAAGTGTGCAACGGTGTCCTATCATTCTTGTGCCATATGGATAACAATATGAATCAACAATACATTATACAAGCCTAGTAAATCACTATATAAGTATATGCCAGTAACCACGTCAAGAACATCAATTGTGTCATATACATTCCATTATACATATCATACTTTGTTTTCTGCATTTCTTGAACGGGGAAGTCAGTTATTAAGTTAAACTTTCAACAAAATGTAGACATTCACTTCAAATATCATTTACAAAATGTTTTGGACTAAATTTATGGCTACAAAATTGGTAATACATTTGGCAAAGTGGTAAGAAATCAATAAAATTTAGCTTGCCATAAAAAATGAAATTTTTACCAAAATTTCGGGAGATCCGGACACATTGTTCTCCTAAATAGCCGCTGGATCAGTTAACAACCTCTTCCTCTCTTACTTTAGGACCAAATGTTTGTTTTTACCGAATTCTTCTCACCCTCTCTCTCTCTACTGTATGGATCTACACCGAAGGTAAATGAGATCTGAGGTTGTGAGGTGAAGGCAATGTTAGGTCTGAGGTTGTTTTTATATGGTCTGAGGTTCGCTTAAACACAACGGAGCCCTAATAACTATAGGATGGCCCATTTACACAGAGAAGGCCCATTCTCAATGAGAGGGTCGAACTTACCTTTAGCTATGCTATACTACCATAGTACTACTATAATAACAGTGCGACCCATAACAGTGACTGCTCTAAGCTCGACCCTCATTATACCCCTCAACATTTCCCCGTAACTTTTATGACACATCATAAAGGGTTGCAGTATTGGCACCCCATAAAATAGGACTAGCACCCCTTTTTGGATGTTATATAGTGTCTTGAAGCATCTTATTTAGTATCTTGAACAGCTTATTTGGTGACCTATATCATCCAAAGGGGGTGCTAGTCCCATTTCATGGGGTGTCCATACCGCCATATAAATTTTATTAGGCTTATTTTAATGAATCTTCTTGCCATAGAAATCATTTTCGACATGATTATGGCAAACATCATTAAAAAGAATGGCTATCTTTTTAAGTTTGCTAGACTTCTAATTCCATTTAAGAACAACGTTCTCAGTTAAGATTCCAATTATAAGGCCAATGGCTAGAGACTGAGAGTACGGTTCCAGTTATTTCCAATAATCCGTGTTTTGTGAAATCCAATCGATATTTTTCCGTATTTGGAAGGGATATTTGTGTTCTGATTATCAAAAAGTCTATATCCGATGGCATGCTTGTATCTGGTCAATGTCTGATTTCAGATTTTTCCAGTTAATTATATCCGAATATTTATGATTTTTGCCGATTTTCCAAAATTTCCAAATTCAGAAAAGAAATTGCTCCATCTGAAAAAACAAAATGGATCAAAATCGGATAATGCGATCCGAAATAAATTTGAAATTTTTCCAAAAGCCCTTCTTTCAATAAAATCCGAAGTCACCCCTAGGTGAGACACATAGAAACTGCATAGAAAATGTAGATCACACTAAATTCAAACTATAAAAAGATTATTCAATTAGTACTATAAAAAGGTTATTCAAGTAAAGATTAGTCCTATACATTTGTTTCGAAACATGCCCATTTATAGTACTTAGTAAATTTAGTATATTGGTCGTGAATTGTCTTGGTTAGGGGTGCAAATGGATAGGTTGGGATTCGGATAAGCCTGTATCCGAATCCGAATCCGAAAAATTATCCCGATATCCAAATCCAACGGATATTATAAATCCTATCCGAATCGGATATCAAATACATATACAATCGGGAAATTAATATTAATTAAAATATTATTTGCTTTGAATAATGGCCCCGTTGAATAATTCATTTTACCACTATAAAAACTAGTATAAATATATATATTTGTCACTTATTACTATTATTTTGTTATTATAGTTTAATATTATTAGTTTATGATTATATACAATATTTTATATATAATAAAAATATATATATATATATATATATATATATATATATATATATATATATATATATATATATATATATATATATATATATAATTATTTAGTTTTTAAAATCGGATCAAATATTATGGGATGCAACTTACCAAGGCCTAAAATATCGTCGATATATCTTATTTTTTGGGTACACCGAGATGGAAATATCTGATATATCTTAACCGAATATATGATATAAATTGTTGACTTTGACCGAATATTGTTGACTTTGACTGATATATTGACGATATTTCTGATATAATCGACGATATTTCCGATATATCTGATATATCAACATACAAAACAAAATTTTGACTAGTCAACAAAAAAATGGATATCTCCGATATTTCCGATACATCTCAGTTTTTTAGTACATCGAGATATTCACCAAATTCGATATTTTGGTCCTTGCAACTTACTACGTCATAAATGTTTTAGGGGGGAAAGTGTTTTTTGGAAATAAGCCGTACGAAAAAGACCTACGGATCCCTTAAATACAACGCGGAGCCCAATATAGTTTTATACCCAACGTGTCTCTCGTCTCTCATCTCTCATCTCTCTCATATCTCATCTCTCTTCAAAGCCAATATCAAAATCAAAACTCGAATTCGAAAGAACAAGCATCAATTAAAGGTATGTTTTTTTTTTTATCTCTACTTGCAGCCTACTCTTTATCTATTCGATAGAGATGACCTAGTCTAAACCATGTATTTTAACTCGAAGTGTTTGTTGGCAGACAGAGATGACATAGCCTGAAAATTAAATGAAGTTTTTTTTTTTTTTGCTAAGTGAGCTGAGAATTTTACTAAGTATAGGAGAAAGGGGAGGGAAATTACAAAAGGTGAAAGTGTAAAAGAAAGAAAAGGAAAACCAGAATCACAGTCTTAAGAAATAGTACTTGAGGGAGTGAATTGCAACCCTACTAGGTAGGCCTCCAATACAACATTTCTTCCAGCACCTCACCCATTCAGTCGAATCTAAATTAAGTACTTGTGCAAGCCTCCCATTTATATAACCATGGAGGCTTGCCATGATACAAAAAACGTGACTCAAACGACATAGTTGTTGCTTTTTTTGCCGCTTGATCTGTCGAGAAGTCCACTTCCCTCCAAGTTACAATTATTAAATTAAGTTATTTATTGAACAGAAGTGTTTGTTGGCAGACTCTGTATAAGCTATCCAGGACAGTAAATAGTTTTGCCAATAAACTATATTAGGTTAAGAAAACCTTGTAACTTGGGTTTTTTGCTGTTTCTGATAAATTATCTAAACAATTTTGTTTCAATATATTTAGGATGAAAAAAGGGAGTAGAAGGGAAGGGGAAGCAGATTCTTGTAAAGGAGGAAGATTCTGGATCAGAAGGTGGACCGGAGATTGACATCACGACGCGTTGTAGTCCGAAAAAGCTACATGCACAGTTTTTTGAAACATTCGATGCAGATGAATTAAATGACTTCAAACCTTGTCCGTTTGGTTTCCTTCTTTGCACCACAGAGGAAAAAGATCCAGAAGACGACAAGGTGTACTCGTTGGTAACCCACAACAACTTAATTGTTGCGATTTTGAACCGGAGGGTTTGTAGGCTTACTTACAAAATTAGAGATGTGCATTTGAATTTCAAGAGGTCTGATGTTGTGGTACTGACTGGACTGTCCACCACAAAACCTCCCGATGAATACTAGAATATGGAGGATACAAAGCCCACACCTTTTAGGCTTAAATATTTTCTCTCGAATAAAAAAGCCAAAAAGAAGAATACGGTTAAAGGAGCGGTTCTTTTGGACCTAATATTGGAAGTCAGGGAGTTGAGTCACATCTGGAAGCACTCTCAGATGTCTACCGACTGAACCGGTTGTATGTCCTTGGTGCCTTCTTGATTCCATCGGGGAGTAAGGGTGTTAATGTAAAACATATTGACCTTGTTGATAATCTTAATAGCTTTGATTCTTTCCCTTTGGGTTACCTTGTCTTTGAAGGAATCAAGGATGGGGTAGAGACGCTCCATGGTCAACTTGTAAGTCACTTTGAAAATGCTCCTCAAGAAAAATTTACAGCCTGCCTTCATGGTTGTGCAATCTTGTTCACTCTTTGGGTTTTCCTCCACATTCCATCTTTGGGGCCTCGCCGACTAGATCCTGGGAAAAGCACCCGTGGAAGTACCTGGGAGGCTAGGTTGGCAAAGGAAAATTTCAGAGTGAAGAAACTGTTGGAACTTCCAAACTCGGTGAAATCTGAAGATGTCGTAAGGCTCGCGCTAGAGGTTTGTTTGTTTATTTATTAGTCATCGCACAAGTTAGTGTCCTTACCATGTCAATAGTTGACAATATAGTATTGTTGATGGCGCATATTTAAATTTTTGAGAGTTCCTGTACAGCAGTCTGCCCAGCCTATATATAGTCCTCCGGTAGTATAAATGTTATGTACTCATACATAGTGTCCTGCAATGCTTGTGTAGTCCAGAGTTCTACAACATCATGAAATTGATCACATTACCCCCTCGTTGTTCTTCCACAGGAGGAAAAGAGTGATCGATCGTGGTTGTACGACGTCTTAGATGTGATCGTGGAGAACTCCCCAACTTTTGTAAGTGGTTGTTATAACTGATTATGTTTAAATATTAGAAGCTCTTACTACGTACATTGACAACAATTTAACTATTTGGTTTTCAAATTCAGATAAAGAGACGAGAGATGAGGGAGTACGTAGAGAGTGAAGAAGAGGTGGAGTTTGAGAGAGTTAGTACACGGCAGAAAATGGTGCCTCCAGTGGGGAAGAGTACGGTGGCGTTGGAGGGAGTTAGTACACGGCAGAAAAAGGTGCCACCAGTGGGGAAGAGTACGATGGCATTGGAGGGAGTTAGTACACGGCAGAAAAGGGTGCCACCAGTGGGGAAGAGTACTTCAAATAAAGAAGTCGGTGTTACCCAGACTCGTAAGAGGAGGGCAACTGAGGAGGGCAGCAGTAAGAGTGTTAAAGAGGGTAACCACACTGAAGTGCCTTTGAAGAAGAAAGCATGTCTTGCAACTGGCGAGAGAGAGGTCATCGTGACTAGTGGGAGAGAGGCCATAGAGGGTGACCAAGACCCTTTGAAGAAGAAACCTACATCTGGAAGGAAAAAGTTGCATGTTACCCATGTTAGCACTCAATTGAGGAGGAGCACTAGATTGATAGGTTTGGATGATGTTGTGCTTCTTTAACCAACTACTGATGAAGATGTTGACATGTATGTTGGTTAGAATGATGTTGGCCTTGTTGAACCTGGCACATCAAGTGATGAAGGAGATGACATGTCATTTGCTCAGGATAAGGTGGTGGGTTTTGAACCTGGCACAACTACTGAACCAGAGTTGGCTGCCATGTCATATGTGAGGATAATGTTGTGGAAGTTAAACCTGGCAAAGCTATAGATACTGATGAAGTTGATAGTGAAGTAAGTTGTTGTCTATTAATTGTTAAATGTTGTATTGTACTAGTGTACTTGAGTTGCATAATAGGAGATTGTAAAAACGCAACAAGTTATCATTTTGGTTTCAGGAAACTGAGTCTATCAAGGAAATTAAGTCTGACATAGAAAAAAAAGGGCCGAAAGAAGAAAGTTGCTCCGTAAGCTAGTGTTCAGACTGCCTCTGCCAAGAAAGCATGTCTTGTGATTGGCGGGAGAGAGGTCATAGCGACTAGCGGGAGAGAGGTCATAGTGGGTGACCAAGACCTTTTGAATAAGAAACCTACATCTGGAAGGAAAAAGTTGCATGTTACTCGTGTTGACACTCAGTTGAGGAGGAGCACTAGATTGATGGGTTCGGATGATGTTGTGCTTCTTCAACCAGCTAGTGATGAGGATGTTGACATGTCTGTTGGTTAGACTGATGTTGGCCTTGTTGAACCTGGCACATCAAGTGATGAAAGAGATGACACGTCATTTTCTCAGGATAATATGGTGGGTTTTGAACCTGGTACAACTACTGAACCCTCATTGGCTGCCATGTCATATGCTGAAGATAATGCTGATGAAGTTGATAGTGAAGTAAGTTGTTGCCTATTAATTGTTAAATATTGTATTGTACTAGTGTACTTGAGTTGCATAATATGAGACTGTATAGACGCTTTAAGTTATCATTTTAGTTTCAGGAAAGTGAGTTTATTAGTGAAATTGAGTCTGACGTAGAAAAGAAGAAAGCTTCTCTGCAAGCTAGTGCTCAGACTGCCTCTGCCAAGGAAGTAAGTTATGAGGATGGTGATGAGGATAGTCTTATTGATTCTGAGGCAGAGAAGAAAATAGTTGGTAGTGAAGGTACTCCTGATATTGAAGAAAAGAATGCCTGTATTAGTCATGGTAGTGGTCAGAATGACTTTGTCAGTGATATTGAGTCTGAACCAGAAAAGAAGATGGCTACAACTGAAGCTAGTGATGACGAGAGTGATGGCGAGAGTGATGAAGATATTACATACGATAGTCCTCCTACTAGGTTGAATATCATAGGGGGGCCCATAAAAGAAAAAGCTAGGTGGGTGCCAAAGGTGAAGGGTAGTGATGAATCCAATAGTGAGGAAGACGAGGACAGTAAAGGTGGAGGTATAGATAATGAAGACTAAGATTAGGGTAGTGATGAAAAGAAATAAACAAGGGTAGTCACTCAGTCGTATTGGATTGTTCTTAACATTTATTTATTTATTTTTGCAACTACTAGACAAGTTTCCGGATAAGAGTCCAAAACTGTAGTTTTAACCCCTTAACAATAATATTTTTAGACCAATTACGCGAGTAATAAATAAGAGTTAATGCTAATTACGTGCTTTTATGTATTCCAGGCATTAAAGTCAATTATGTGCAGAAATGTGCCACTTTGGTGATATAAAGGAGCAAGGGTTGGTTGCTAAGAAGTTCTGTGATTAAAGGCCAAGATTCAAGGAGAAAAAGCCATTGTAAAGCCCGGTCAGAAGCTGAAAAGTCAGAGTCAACCGGGCGAAACAAAGACAAAAAAAGTCGTGAGAACTTCAAGACCGTATCTTTGGACTCAGGCCTCGAAATTGGGTGTACCTTATGTCAAAACGACCAGATCGGAAAGAGATTTCCAATGGTCCTAACCTTGACCCAATCAGAGGAGAATAAGTTGACAAAAATCTTATTGAAGTCAAAGTCGCTGAAAAGGGCCCTGTGGACTGAAGAAATTGGGCTTTGGGCTCGATTTTCCGGCCCAAAACATGGACCCCTCAGCCCATGCACGAAAATGTGGATCTGTTCTCCTTCATTTCCACACACAAGACTTAGCTCTTAAGTATCAATTAGCTTAGGATAGAAGGTAGCCATTAGAGAATTTTTTAGATACAATTTTGAGTTTTGAATTAGTTAATTAATTAGTTTTCATTCCATGTATTAGTTTCATTCCTTGTTTTAGATTAATTATTGGAATTATTGTTTATCATTCATTAGATAAATAAAATAGTTAGTTCTTGATAATTTCGATTTTGTTATTTAAAATTGCTTAGATCTAATTTCAATTCTTGTTTGTTAATGATTTCTTAGTTGTTAATTTAGATTTCAAATATTGTTTAGTTGAATTTAATAAAGTTAGAATCTTTATATTATGTCTTATTCAATTTCATATGGAAATGATAGTTTGATGAATCAAGGTTAAACCTCCATTAGAGGGGTTTGATGAAAACTTGATTGTGTAATGTAGAATCGTTGTAAGAGTCTATTCCACTCTAGAATGTCGTTGATTCGCCATGAGAATGGGTTGGACTTCCTCACATACTAGTTATGAATTGGTAGAGATGCCATGTATAATTAGGGATTAGAATGACCAATTCTTACTGTAAGAACGTAAGAATTGGATTACAACAATCTATGCTAAGTTGTTGAGTTGAATTCAAGGTGGAATCAAATTACCCTAATTCTTTATCCATATTTGATTCATCTATATTTAATTACTTTAGTTAATATTAGTATAAGATCAATTGATAGTATTATCTCATAGTATAAATTCACATCCATAATTATTGCTTTCACAATTGTTCCTTGTGTTTGTTTAATTGAATTTGGTTAAGTCTTGAGAGTTAAGAGTGGAACGAATCCGTACTATATATATATATATATATTGCATGAATCTATATATGAGAGTAGAAAATAAATAGTTGATACCGTAAGAATAAGGTTAGAGTAATCTAATTGAGTTTTTACGGGTTATCAAATAGCGTCGCTGCCATCTTAGTTCCCTTTAGTATTGTTTTCTTTAGAATTGATAGTTTTCCAAAGTCCCATAACCCACCCACCCTTGTTTGATTCTCACTGTGGTTGTCCATTTCAGCACTGAAAAATTTTCCTCGAAGAAAAATACACGGGCTGACCAGCATACAGGCAAAAGCTAAATTGAGCCACCCGCCAAAGTGCCTGGAACTCCACTTTTTGGCTTAGCGCGACCCGCGCCCTACCAAGGCAAAACACGAGCGCCCCCCGCACTGAAGCTCCTGGACCTTGAATTTTACCCTAAACGCGACCCGTGCCATACCAAGGCTAAATTTGAGCATGACTGGCGCTGGCGCTGGAACTCCGGCTTGAACCTCGAAGGCCACACCTGCCTACCTAGGAAGGCCTATCGAGCGTAGCGACCTGCGCCCTCTGCTGAATCTGCTCGATTTCCACATGTTTGTTTCAAATTTCCATTTCTTCATAGTTTTCAGTGTTTTAACTTGTTATACACACTGACCACACGTAAACAAGACGCTATTCATAAGCGAAGCAAGGAGGCATTCAGGTACTCTTTTCTTCCACACCTCACATCTCCTGTTAAAGGTTTATACTAGCATATCAGGATTGTTTGGAGTGTTGTTGTGTTTCGTTAAGATTGGCTTGGCCTTGCATGAGATTAAGGTCAGGCCGAAGAAAAACGCCAAACGTAATCAACCGGCAATGTCAACAAACACGCATTTCTAGTATACCACTCACTACACCTCTAGCTAATATACCACACACACCACCTGAAGTAATGGCTGAGGAAAGAGAGTCTCCTCTCTCTGACTTTTACGAAGCCTTGAACGATAGCCCTAAATCTTGCATCGTTCTATCAGACCCAGTGGGGGATTTCCGAATCCCCCAAATATATTTAATTTGTTACCTATTTTTCATGGGTTACACCATGAAAAGCCTTATCAGCACATGCGTAGGATTGACCAAGTCTTTACTACATTCCACCATCCTACGGTTGGTGCTGAACAAATTAAACTAAGGGTATTTCCCTTCACTTTAGCCGATAAGGCGGTGTCTTGGTTAACTGCCCAAGCGCCTAATTCTGTGGACTCGTGGGCCAAACTTGTTCAACTATTTATGGAACATTTTTACCCACCACTGGAGATCGATGAAATGCTTTCCAAGATTCATTTCTTTCGACAGAATCCTCATGAATCATTTTCAGAGGCTTGGAATCGTTTCACCGATCTACATATAGAGTGTCCACACCATAACCTCGCGAAAGACATGCTAGTTCGTGCCTTTTTCAAGGGACTGTTACACCACCACAAGGAGGTGCTTGACATAATGAATGGGGGTAGTTTCCTAAGTAAGGGAGCCTCAGAGGCTTATAAATTTTTAGAAGATCAAACTAAACGTAATAATAACTGGGGGTAGTGACGATTTCTCCCGTTCTGCTAGTTCTTCTACAACAGTTAAAGCCGCCGGTATGTTTGAGATGAAACCCGATCCGAAACTTAAAAATTTAATCGAATCTCTAACTAAAAAGGTAGAGGCTATTTGTATTCAACAAATGGCTATCCCCTTCATGAATGTCAACTCCAATCCATGTAATTTCTGTTTGAGTCCAGAGCATCCCGACTCCTATTGTCCTCTCGCCTATGAACAACAACTGTCACAACAAGATAATGTTTGCTCGATTAATAGTTTTCCTATTCCTAACGCCTCTTGGAGACAACATCCCAACTTCAATTGGAGAAATAATCAACAAGTAACACCTCCAGGGTTTAATAATAAAAATGTTAGGCAACCAAACAATTATAACCAAGCTCCACCACGACAAGGACAAGGTCAGGGTAATTAGAATAATTTTAACAACCAAGCACAACCACGACAAGGTCAAGCACAAGGTTAGGGTAATTATAATAATTATAACAATAATAATTATAATGCTAATAGAGGTATCGTTCCGGTAAATAATAACTATCAAAATCCACCCATTAATAATCAACGTGACATAGTTCCTATCACACAACCTATAGCTAACACTCTTCCACAACCGGATCATTTTGATACCTTTATGCAATCTCAACAACAGATTTTACAAGCTATCCAACTTTCCTTACAGCAGTTAGCTTAAGAGAAAGTACAACCCAAAGGTGTGTTTCCAGGACAAGTGATACCTAATCCTAAAACACTAAACACAGCCTTTGAGGTAAACGGTAATACTAGTAACGAAAATGCAAACGTAGGTGAGATAAATTCCATCACCACTCTCCATTCTGGCAGAGTGGTTGATAACAAAGTAACTATGTCTATAGTTACCCCACTAGTAATCCCTACACTGGATATCGAACTAGATACCGAAATAATAACTGAAGATCCTACCCCTTTAGAGGTACCAGCTAAACCACAGCCTAAAAAACATAAAAGTAAGGTTAACCATCCTGTTGATCCATATGATAAATATAGAGAGAAACCATCGTTTCCTCATAAATTAGCTATGTTAAACAAGAAAACAAATTTTGAAGAGATTAGAGAGGTTTTTAAAAATCTAACGATAAACTTACATTTTCTTGAAGCGATTAAAAAGTTACCTCACCATGCTAAGTTTCTTAAAGAGTTGTGCACTACTAGGCGTAAGACAAAGATTCCTAAAGATGCCTTTTTAATTGAACAATTTCCAACTTTAACAAAACTGATAAACATAAAATGAAATAGTTTTACCTACGAAATAAAGCGATGAAACTCTATACGAAAGTAAAACTACAAACTATCTTACGATGCTAGATTGCTTATCAAAGTTTCTACTCTCAATTTTATCGAAATAGAGTGGAGTAACAAATTCGTTCCACTCCTAGTTCTCTAGCATGGAATGATTTCATAGTTAACTAATCGGTCTTAAGTCTAATGAGAGTTTTACGAGGGGGAATTATACTACGATACAATATGAAATTGATTATTTGAATTTAAACTACGAATGCTATGGAAATATGATTGTTTTTGAATCTAGATAAAGGATGAGAGGGGAATTGAATCCACCTCGAATCCAACTTGATAACCTAGCATAGGTTCTTGTATCTCGATTCTTACGTTCTTACGACAAGAATTTCGAGTTCTAATCCCTAGTGTTCATGGCATTTCTACCAAATACTAACTAGCATGTGAGGTCGTCCACCCATTCTCATGGCGAATCACGACCTTCTAGAGTGGAATAGATTCTACAATGCTTCTACACTATACCACTAAGTTTTCATCAAAGCTTCATCAACCCCTCTAATGGAGGTTTTAGCCTCGAATCATCAACCCATCATTTCCCATTGAATTATAACTACACATCATATCAAAATTCTAACTTTACTAATCTAAATTAAACAATAATTGAAATCTAATTAATTAACTAAGAATGAAATAAGAACAAGAATTTAAACTAGATCTATAAATGCAAATGACAAAATCGAAATTGAATAATAATAACTATTTTATTTATCTAATTAAATGACGAACAATCATTCAAGGAATTAAATAAAACAAGATATGAAACTAATTAAATTAAACTAATTAAATCTAAGGAAAACTAGATCTAGAATTCATTAATAGAGGCTACTAATCTAATCTTTAATCTAGGTCTAACTATCTACCATTAACAAAGAGCTAAGCTTTTGTTTTTATACTTTCAGATCCAAAAATCGTGCATGGGCTTGGAGCCATGTTTTGGGCCAGAGAATCAGGCCCAAAACCCAATTCTTTCAGTCCAAAAAGGCCTCTTCAGCTGCAGTTGGCTTCAACAGACTTTTCGTCCACTTCTGCTCCTCTGATTGGGTCAAGGCTTGGACCATTGGAAATCTATTCCCGAGCCGGTCGTTTTGACATAAGGTAGGCCCCTTTCCGAGGTCTGAGTCCAAAGATACGGCCTTCGGAAGTTCTGCTGACTTGTGTGTTGTTTCTGCCCGCGTCGACTTTTCAGCTTTTGACCGGGTTTTAGAAAGGCTTTATCTTCTTGAATCTTGGCCTTTAATCATGGAACTCCTTAGTAACCGACCTTTGCTCCTTTATCTCGCTAAAGTGGCACATTTCTGCACATAATGGACTTTGAAGCCTGAAATGCATAAAAACACGTAATCAGTGTTAACTCTTAATTATTGCCCACATAATTGGTCTAAAAGTATGATTATTAAGGGGTTAAAACTACAGTTTTGGGCTCTTATAAAAAACACAATGGAATCATTAAGTACAAGGACCCTGGTCGTCCCATTGTACAATGCACCTTAGGGGATACTCACACGACCACTGTTTTATTAGACCTCAGGGAGAGTGTTAACTTACTCTCTTATTATTTATATAAACAAATAGGTCTACAGGAAATGCAACCTACAACAATGACGTTGCAATTAGCTGATAGGTCTATCAAGTATCCTAAGGGTGTAGTGGAAAACGTGCTAGTTAAGGTTCAGGATTTCTACTATCCTGCGAATTTTGTTATCCTCGATATAGAAGTTGCTAACGATTCTGTTCTGATCATTTTAGGGCGCCCTTTCTTAGCAACTGCCAACGCGCTTATAAACTGCCGCAATAGGTCGATGTCTTTGTCCTTTGGCCATCTTTCCGTTGAGGTCAATGTTTTTCAAACAATCAAACAGTTTCCTGATATGAATATCAATAGAGAGGTTAGCATGATCGAGAGCTTAGCTCATGATTTTTTCAAAACCAAGTTTCCGGATGACCAGATGCACAAATTTCTTTCCTTTGGAAGCTCAAACTTCGACAAGGACTCCTTGGATATAGATGAAATTGAGGAAGGGTTCCTTCAACTCTTTTGCAACCCTTCCCTACCACCTCGTGGGTCCCACCCTACCAACATCCATTTATCCCTTGACGCTATGACGAAAGATAAATTTTTCACCCTCTATCCTAGTGATTCTTTTGACCCACCTATTGAGGAATGTCTGGCATATCTAAAGGCTTCTAATGATCTAGACCTGAGAGCTCTAACTGACACTCATTCATCTTCCATCACCAATTTTCCCCACCTTCCACCTTTTCAACGGAACCTGGAGTTTATGCTTGACCCTTTTGTTTCTTCTGTACTTAATGATTTTCTAAATCCTCTTAATACAAGAATAATTCCCAAGGGAAAGGCACTTGCCACCTTCATTTTCAGAATTGAGACAGTTCCTACCTACACCATGAATGAGTTTTGTGCCAAACCCACATTCTCATTTCTTCCATTCCTTACGTCTAAAATTCATCCATATCCACCATATCTTCCACAAACATCCATTTTCCCACGATCAATCACTTGAACACCCACTCGTTCAAAGATGAAAAAGAAGGTGCATGCGACGTTCTAGATCCATCAGACTTCGCTTTCATTTCAATAAGTTGCGTCGTAGATAATCTTGGCGCTTGATTCTGTTTGGGGGTGCATTCCATGTTATTTATTTATGGAAAGACCACCATCTATTTAGGTTGTTGATATATGGAAAACTGAAGGATATATATATATCTAGTTATTTGTTAAAGTCTCGAGTATCTGACTATAAATAGCTCATTTTGTTGTTTGGTGTACTTCATTATAATTCCATATATTGATAAATGCACCACTCAGGTAACCGGGCCCTCCCTATGGAGTGTGTGGCTGTAAGTACCGGATCTTAAGTCCACATTAAACATAATTCACGTTTTCCACTCTTGCATGTTTTCTCGGATTTTGAGTCATGTTCCTCTATGGTGTGAATTATGCTTTTATTTCTTTCTTGTTTTTCTTATATTAAATCTTAGTCCTAAAAATAAAAATTGTTAAAATTATAAAAATAGTAATTTAGGAAGTCTTGGGAATCTAACTTTAAAAGACCCGCTTTTAAAACAAATTTTCTAAACTTCATTGCCAAAAATTTGTTTGGGGGTGGGGTGTTCATTTTCTTACTGAATTATTCAACTTTTCATTTGTGTTGCTTAGGCCGTTTAATTGTATTTCAATTGGGGTTGACATTATCCATGAAATTAGAGTTCATTCGTTCGCATAACTTACGTCACGCACGCACTTTGAGGCATTTTCTATCTTCTTATATGTCATCCACGGTCGGAATAGAATGTTTTATAAATCATTGGATTGAAAATTCTCTCCTGATCATTTCCATAGCTCATTCGCAAAAATCGGACCGGTAACGAAGCGGCAATTTTAGTTTGAAGTTGCGCGAAAACTCGACAAAAATCGAAAAATCAAATTGGGCTTGGGCCCAAACTTGCACGCACGTGCGTCCCTTTTCTTCACACCAATAGGTCGCGATTCTATCTCCCACCACCGCCATTAACAAGCTTTAAACCCTAACCAAATAAAAATAAAAATAAAAAAAAGAAAAACCTAACTTAGCCCACGCCCAAGTTCATTCCCAAAACATATTTTCTTCTCCAAATCATTCCCCCGCCAATTTCCACCACTAAAAACATTAGAAAATTTTGAATGATCAACAAAATTTGAACTATCGCGCCACCCACCCACGCACCACCACCATCATTTTTTTTTGTAAGGTTGTTTCACCTTGTTTCCTACACCTTCTACAAACCCTCAACTACTTTCAAAACTTTCAATGGCTCTAAGACGAAGAATTTTACCAGAACAAGTTTTTACGGCCGACCGCTTCACGCCGTTTTATGGTGACGAGATGACTAGGAGGAATTAGAATAGATTATGGTACTCGACAGATAATTTCTACCACGAATATTTGGTCCGACAATTTTATAGGACAAAGGAGTTGGATAGGAATAGGATTTTTGTTAAGGTGACCGGGACGCAGAGAGAATTATCAAGAGAAAAGTTGGCTGAGATTGTAGGCATTACGCCTGCACGCCACCTCGAAGCCACCGTGCAGGAATCCTAGTATATTGGAGTTCTTGCTTTGATGAAAGACACTCTCATGGAGGGTCAATACAATCCGAATTCTCATTGTACTCGACAGTTATCGCTGTGAACCAACCAACTGGCTATAGCTCAGTGGATAAGAACGTCATTGGGAAGGAGAAAGTGAGCGACATCGGTTTGACATGTCTGCACGTTATCTAGATATTGCAATAGAAGAGGTATGAATTCTGTATCCTCCAGTTTTTTATAAATATGATTAGAGGAGTTCGAAAGAGTATTGCACCATTAATTCCATGCTTTAATTATGAAGATAATGTTGTCTTGGGGGGAAACCAAGAACTGAGCGGACTATGTTGAAATTGCAGTCAAACGAAATTATTTATACGAAGTGTATCCAAAAGACTTGGATGTTGTCGGAGGACAGGATGGTTGATTCAGATGAGGAAAGGGAGGACATGACATGTTTGGATGAAGATGCCTTGGAGAGGTGTACGTCTGATTCAGAATGCATGTCAGTGTTGCATATTGGTATGCATTGCATTTATGCTATTTGTGAAGATATATGAGATAGGCAGATTAAAATTCGAACGAAACAAAATACCCTTCAGACGAATTTTGAAATGCTCGACAAGAGCCAGTCGAATCTCCATTATAACATGGAGACAGTCCTATAGCGTCAGGTTGCGCATTATACAGAGATGAAGGCAGAGATGGAAGCACAGCGTCTGTTCGAGTAGAGATTCTATGATGCATGCCACCCCTGGAGGTTTCTGTTTCAAATGAGTTTGAGAGGCATGAGCGTCGTCGCCAAAGGACGGATGGCTCGGGCCCTTCTTCATCTCAGGCACCATCTTCATCCCAGGCCCAATCTCCATCTCAGGATCCATCTTCATCATGTGGCTAGGGTTTCGAAAATTTTGTTGTTTTGATGTTATTTAGTTGTTTTTATTGTTTTTATTAGTTCGGATTTGAAGTTTTGAATTCAGTAGTTAAATTTGAATTCGGTAGTTAATTGTATTTGAAGTTCAATTTTTAATATAATATGGTTCTTTTCAAATTGTGCATTGTTTTTATTATTAATCCCACATTCCCAAATTGTTTGGTTGTGGTATTATTTACTCTAGCATGATTTGTGATATGATCCTCCAGTTTAGAATTTGTTTTGGAGTGAGGGTTGAGAATATTGCCGATATGGGCATGGCTATGAATAGATATTGTGGTAGGATGAAATCTCGATAAGTTAGGTAGTTTCTATCCTAAATTCAATCTAAAAGATATTAGGGTTGTTTTAGAATCAAGAATATGAGTTGTTTCCGTTTTCGGTTTTGGAATTTTTTTGTTTCTGGCAATTGCCTTAAAGCTTTTTGGCAACTTCCCGATTCGTTTTAGCAACTTAAAACCTATAAAAACTTCATTCATTCTGCACTCACAACCCACACTACACCTTACTTTCATCTCTCACCTTTCACTCCCACGTTTCCCATTTTTCTTCACCTTTTTAGCAACCCAGTGGAGCGTTACCTGCGCCCTAGGCACTACCAGCCAGAATTTCATCAGAGCGCGACCCGCGCCCTACCAAGCCTAGAGCGGAGCGCGACCTGCGCCCACAACACTGAAATTCAAGTTTTCATCCTGAGCGCGACCCGTGCCCATCACAGGTATAAAGTGAGCGTGCCCTGCGCCCAAGTGCCTGGAACTCGAAAATCAACAAAGAGCACCACACGCCCTACCCAGGCATAGGTTGAGCGCACCCCGCACCCAGAACCACGTAGGCATGAAAAATTCTGATTTTTTGTGGGTTGTTCCAAGATCGTTTGCAGCTGTTCCAGAGAGTAGATTGGTGATGACACCCCCTCATATCATACCGGAACAGTCTTTTGAAGACTTGTTCCAAAGTGACACCTATGGTGCGTGGTTTCACGAAGTGATCATTCTAGCAGGCTGGGAGCCACTTTTGGTAAGTCCTGATGAACTTTATTCTCCCGCACTTACATCTTATTTTTATGATAATTGTAAGTTCTTTGATAGACCAGATGGAGAACAAGTGTTCTCCATCACCATCGGGGATGAACCGATGGAAATTTCCAGGTTCTTGCTAGCCTTTGTGCTTGGACTTGCTATGCCCGCCGAAATACAAGACTCATGGGCCTATTTGGTAGATAATATGTACATGTATAACTATAAGGATTTGCATGAGTATTACGGGGCAGGAATCTTTAGGATAGAAGACCAAGGGGATTATAACGTCGCCCTTGGTAGCCTGTCTATGAACGTGGGCACTGTTATGCTTTGGATCATGCTAAACATTATAGGGGAATGGCGTTATTCTTCTGTGAATGACGAAACTTGCGATATTTTCCTCGCTTTAGGTGGGGGATGTACACTCTATGATATTCCCCAAACCCTAATGTCTAGTTTAGCCCGAGCCCATAGAAAGAGGCATAAGTACCTTTTTATGCCTGTTTTAATTTGCCATATTATGCTATGTTTCTTCCCTGTTTTTTGTGCCCGTTTCACATCGACATTGTGAGACCCACCAATTGTATTATTCGATCGTTCCGTGCAATGACTTGGCAAGGGTGGAGGGTACAACCTCATTAGGTTGCACCTTATACCCCATCCGACCAAGTGGCGCTTGACAGGTTAGCTATTGTAGATGATAAGTGGGGTGAAGCCTGGCAAATTATCATGGCATGGCAGGATGCGAAGGAACCGCATCTCTTTATTAAAGATGAAGAGGATAATACTTAGAAACGGGAGTTAAGGTAAGTTTTTACTTTCAGTTAGTGTCTGCTTATGTCCCAAGCAATTTGATTCTTCTTAACCCCATAACGGGTGCAACTCATATAGAGTTACGTCTGTTCTTTCTTTTCTATACTAGTATGTTATAACCTGGTTTTGCAGATGTTCCAGAATTTCACACGTTTCAATGGTATTTCTCTACCCTATTTATTTAAATACTTTGAGGACAAAGCATGTTTCTTGTTTGGGGGGGGGGGCATAGAAACACGTGTAATTAAGGCATCTGTTAGAATATAGATATGTATAATATGCACTTGTTTTCTAGTTAAAAATTCAAAAATTTCAAAAAAATAAATAAATAAAAGTTATGCTATACACTTAGGAATATTGGTATTGTTTTCTTTCTCTAGGCCCTTGATAATCTAGAAATCTCACGTAGCTTTTGCATTAGAATAATTTGTAGAAACTTAGGTTAATATATAGGTAATAATCCTTGCATCTATCTATAAATATGTTACATGAGTATCTAAGATTATTGGCAGTAAGTTTCTGAAACCTAGGCTAGAGTACTTATTCTACAAATCCTATTAGAATATAGCCTAAAACCTAATATGAGTGAAACATTAGAGAAATGACACAAGGGAGAAGTAAAATCAGGATAGAGATATCACACGTTCACTTGCTTGATCACTATACCATATCCTAAGCGAGAATTTAGGCCCTCTTTGGATCGATATAGCCAGAAATTCAAACCTATGAATTATTTTCCTCTAGTCGCCCCTCTGAGCCATTCTTTAGCCTTTCATAAACCGCAAATCCTTTACCCTGTTACAAAACAAAACAAAATAAATAAATTTAAAAAAAAAAATCAACCTACCCATATTTTGAATAAGTCTGAGAATAGATATGAAGAATAGAAAAGAGAAAGACTTTTGAAATCAAGAATTTGTTAGTCGCTCCAAATAAGAAAAGAAAGTTTCCATCCAAATAAAAAGTATATATATAATAAAAGAAAACAAAGAGTTAGAACTCCAAAAATAGAATCAAAGGAGTCAAAAGCCAAAGAAAAAGAAAAGCATGGCTAAGGATGGAAACAAAGACCAGAAGCAAAAGTAAAAGAATAAGGTTTTCTCGAGTTACATAATATGAAGACTCTATTATCTCAGACTTGTCCTTTTTGAATATCCATTTCCTTCCTTCTTAAACCATCTCCTAATCCCGCAACACCTAATAAAGACCTCTAACTCAATTAGGAATAGGTTAGTGTGATAGTAAGTGGCAGATGTGTTTGATCGACTCTGGCTTCCTTGTGTGTCATTGAGTTTGTAAGGTAAAGTGTGCCCACTGCACACTGGAGTAGCAAGACCTAAGTGGAAAAATCAGAGTGGTTTTTGTCTTGACATTTATGTGAGGACCTACTTAAGGACGCTATTCCGAGTTTTCAAAAATGGACCTGCTAGTTCATCTCATAGTATTACTCATTGTATATATGTTTATTCATAGATGATTGATTATTATACAGATATTAGCTTAGGTTTCGACTTGATTATTCTGTATTCATTGCTAGTGAGATGTATAGATAATTGAGACATAGATAAGGAAACAATAGTTTTATTTCTGAGTCGTTGTAGTATAGATGAAGTTTGTGAGTACCTTCACTGGAAAACTCTCACAAGGCTACAACTCGTCCACTAGGGAATTCCTAATGGTTTAAAGCCTTGTTGCATATGGTCAATGAAATCGCAATCTGCAAAACGAGATTAGTTAGGACTCCATTTTTTGTCACTTATGCTAATTTCTCATATTTGTTTAAGGACAAGAAAAATGCTGTTTGGGGGTAGTTTGATAAGATCCCAAAACTGTAGTTTTACCCCTTAACAATAATACTTTTAGACCAATTATGCGAGTAATAAATAAGAGTTAATGCTAATTACGTGCTTTTATGTATTTCAGGCATTGAATTCAATTATGTGCAGAAATGTGCCACTTTGGAGATATAAAAGAGCAAGAATTGGTTGCTAAGAAGTTCTGTGATTAAAGGCCAAGACGGGCAGAAAAAGCATACAAAAGTCAGCAGAACTTCTGAAGATCGTATCTTTGGGCTCAGGCCTCGGAATTAGGCGTACCTTATGTCAAAACGACCGGCTTGGAAATAGCTTTATAATGGTCTAAACCTTGACCCAATCAGAGTAGCAAAAATTGATGAAAAGCCTATTGAAGTCATAGCTAGCTGAAAAGGGCATTGTGGACTGAAGAAATTGGGCTTTGGGCTCGATTTTCTGGCCCAAAACATGGACCCTCAGCCCATGCACGAAAATGTGGATCTGGTCTCCTCCATTTCCACACATAAGACTTAGCTCTTAAGTATTGATAAGAGCCCAAAACTGTAGTTTTAACCCTGTAACAGACATACTTTTAGACCAATTATGTGAGTAATAATTAAGAGTTAACATTGATTACGTGTTTTTATGCATTTTAGGCTTCAAAGTCCATTATGTGCATAAATGTGCCACTTTAGCGAGATAAAGGAGCAAAGGTCGGTTACTAAGGAGTTCCGTGATTAAAGGCCAAGATTCAAGAAGACAAAGCCTTTCTAAAGCCCAGTCGAAAGCTGAAAAGTCGTCGCGGGCAGAAACAACACACAAAGTCAGCAGAACTTCCGAAGGCCATATCTTTGGACTCAAACCTCGAAATGGGGCCTACCTTATGTCAAAACGACCGGCTCGGAAAGAACTTTCCAATGGTCTAAGCCGTGATCCAATCAGAGGAGCAAAAGTGGACGAAAAGTCTATTGAAGCCAACTGCAGCTGAAGAGGCCTTTTTGGACTGAAAGAATTGGGTTTTGGGCCTGATTCTCTGGCCCAAAACATGGCTCCAAGCCCATGCACGATTTTTGGATCTGAAAGTATAAAAACAAAAGCTTAGCTCTTTGTTAATGGTAGATGGTAAATGGTAGATAGCTTAGAATAGAAAGTAGCCATTAGAATAGCTTCTAGATCTAGATTTAATTGTTTTAATTAAGTTTAATTTCAAATCCAATTCTTGTTTTAGATTAAACTATTAGAATCATTACTCTTAATTAGTTTGATTAATAAAATAGCTAGTTGTTAAATTTCGATTCTTGTCATTTACATTTGTGTTAGATCTGATTCATTTACTACTTGTTATTCAATTCTTAGTTATTAATTAGATTTTAATTATTGTTTAATTTAGATTAGTAAATTTCAATTCTTGATAATATGTTTAGTTTAGATTCATACGGAAATGATTGCGTAATGATTCTCGGCTAAACCTCCATTAGAGGGGGTTGAGAAGCCTTGATGAAAGCTTGATTCCGACTATCATAGAATCGTCGTAATTTCTTTTCCACTCTAGAAACGATTAGTTCACCATGAGAATGGGTTTAATCGTTCACATGCTAGTTATGAATTGGTAGGAATGCCATGTGTAATTAGGGATTAGGAGTAACCAGATTGTTCTAAGTATATGCATCTTGTGGGTAGTTGCATCGTAGTCTAGTTGCCTTTTCGTAAATCTCTCATTAGACCTTAAGTAGAATACTTATACTTAGAGAACATTAGCATGTGGAAGGACTAGGAGTGGAACGAATCACTCTACTCCACTATATCTCATAGGATTGAGAGTAGAAATCATTGATAAAAATAGGCACGTAATTTATCGTTTAGTTTTACTTGCGTTTGTAAGTTTCATCGCTTTATTCATAAGTATAACTATCAATTTTTATGTTTATCAAGTATCAATTAGCTTAGGATAGAAAATAGCCATTAGAGTAGCCATTAAAGCTTAGTTTTAGATCTAGTTTTTTTCAATTAATTAATTAGTTGTTATTCTTGTTTTAATTTAAGTATTGAATGATTGTTATTTAGTTGCTAGATCAATAAAAATTTAGTTCTTAATAATCTAATTTCGTTTTCCATTAATTATTAGTTTCAATTCTTAGATTTACTTATTTGTCATTATTAGTTTAAATCAATTATTGCATGAGTAGTTTCCATTTGAGTTTAAATAAGCAAAGTTCCAATCTTTTTATGATGTCTAATGTTAATTCATATGGAAATGATAGTTTGATAAATCAAGGCTAAACCTCCATTAGAGGGGTTTGATGAAAACTTGATTGTGTAGTGTAAAATCGTTGTAAGAGTCTATTCCACTCTAGAAGGTCGTTGATTCGCCATGAGAATGGGTGGACGTCCTCACATGCTAGTTATGAATTGGTAGAGATGATATGTATAATTAGGGATTAGAACGACCAATTCTTACCGTAAGAACGTAAGAATTGGTTTACAACAATCTATACTAGTCTATTAAGTTGGATTCAAGGTAGATTCAATTGCCCCCTAATTCTTATTCTAGATTCAAACCTTAGTATCCCGTAGCATTTCGTAGTTGAATCATTATAGTTAGTATCTTGTTCTTAGAATTCCCTTCGTAAAACTCTCGTTAGACTTTGGATAGATTTGCAATAGTATCGAGAGTAGAAATCTTTAATAATCTTTGACTTCGTAAAACTTGAATGCTAAAGAACTAGGAGTGGAACGAATCTTCTATTCCAACTCTACTTCAATAGTATCGAGAGTAGAAATCTTTGATAATCACGAGTATAGTTCAGTTTTAGTTTTACTTGCGTTTAGAGTTTCATCGCTTTATTCATTAGTAAAAATATATCAACTTTATCGTATTATCAAATGGCGCCGTTGCTATCTTAGTCTCGTTCAAGATAAGAATTCAATTTCTTGAATTCAAAGGGGCAATCCCCCATTCTCTACCCACCCACCCTTTTCATTTTTCTTTCTTTTTTCTCATATTTTCGTTATTGTTCACTGTTTTAAGCACAGAGCGTGCCCGCCCTCCCTTGTGCCTGCAGAATCACAATGAAGAATACTGTGGTAAAGGTATTTTTAAATTTATGAAAATTCTGAAAATTTTCAGTTATAATATTTAAAGCGTTATTGATTTACTGGAATACTTTCGGAATTTTCCTAATTGTTTTACCTTGTGAACAAATACGATCTTTACAGTGCTGCATTTCAGTTTTCAAACCATAAGTTCTTGAAAAACAGACAAGTAAGGTTACTTAGGAAGTTCCAAAAATTCTAAATTTTTTACAGTAGTATATATCCTAAGTCAGGAGTTTTTAGTAAAAATCTGACAAGTTTTTGACTTGTTTTGACCTCCTAACTAGTGGAGTGTTTTTAGTGTGTTTCTACAGTTTTGCAAAGACTTAATTTCTGGAACAACAGCCAATAAGGAGGGTTTATTGAACTCCAATTGCTCTAAAAGTTTTACAGGAATACCCATGATCTGTCAAGAGTCTCCAGTAAAATTTTGGCGATTTATGTCTCTAGTTTGATTGGTTAACCATTCAGTTGTTTGTATTGTGTCCGAAAACTATTTCATAAACTTTGAAGGGCAGTAGAAGGACTTTCATAGCTCCGATTGATCTGAAATTTTACAAGATACTTGATAGACGTCTTAGCAAACTACTGTAAAAATTTCAATGTTTTTGGAGAGCGTGACCCACGCCCATACAAGGCAAAGGTTGAGCGCGGCTTGCGCTCAAAACACTATAAACTCGAGTTCCACCTGAGCACGACCCGCGCCCTTCATAGGCAAATTTTGAGCGCCCCCCATGCTCAACTTACTAAAAATTGCCTTAAGCACGAGCGCGACCTGCCCCCTTCACAGGAAAATTCTAAGTGCACCCCGCGCCCTCTTCTGGAGCAGCCCGATTTTCACAAGTCAGTCCAAACTTCCATTTCTTCAAGTTATTCGGTGTTTATAACTTCTTCAATACACTGAGATTGCGTATACAAGACGCTATTCATACGCGTAGCAAGGAGGCATTCAGGTATTCCTTCTTCCACTCCTCGCCTCTTTTGTCAGAGGAGTTTCAATTCTAGTATAATCATGCTTATTTATCGTAAACGTCAACGTATATGCCTATCTAGAAATTTATAGTTAGAGTTTTGTTTGCATGTTAATTGTCCTATAATATAGTTGTAAAACCTGATAAAAGTAAAATGAGTAGTTTACCTACGAAATGAACGATGAATTCAAAACGTAAGTAAACTAAAACTAAACTTTTACAAGTCTATTATCAAAGCTTCTACTCTCGATGCGAATTGCACTAAGTGGAGTAGGAAGTTCGTTCCACTCCTAGTTCCCTAGCATGGATTGTTTTCTAAGTCTAAGAAATCGGTCTTAAGTCAATGAGAGCTTTACGAAGGGAATTATACTACGATGCAATATGAAATTGATTATTTGAATTTAAACTACGAATGCTATGGAAATATGATTGTTTGAATCTAGATAAAGAAATTAGAGGGGAATTGAATCCACCTCGACTCCAACTTAATAACCTAGCGTAGAATGTTGCATCTCAATTCTCACGTTCTTACTGCGAGAATTTCGAGTTCTAATCCCTAGTGTTCATGGCATTCCTACCGGATACTAACTAGCATGTGAGGTCGTCCACCCATTCTCATGGCGAAACACGACCTTCTAGAGTGGAATAGATTCTACAACCAATTCTATACTAAACAACTAAGTCTTCATCAAGGCTTCATCAACCCCTCTAATGGAGGTTTTAGCCTTGAGTCATCAAAACATCATTTCCCATATTATTATAACTAAACATACTATCAAGATTCGAAATTTACTTAATTTAAACAATAATGAAATCTAAATTAATGACTAAAATGAAATAAGAACAAGAATTGAAATTAGATCTAGAAATGGAAATGACAAAAATCGAAATTGATAAAAAATATTACTTTATTGATCTAATCAAATGAAGAACAAGATTCAAAGGTTTAATCTAATACAATGAATTGAAACTAATTAAACTAAGTTCTAAAACTAATTAATGGAGGCTAACTAATCTAGGTCTAACTATCTACCTAACCTAACTGCCATTAACAATGAGTCAAGCTTTTGTTTTTATACATCCAGATCCAAAAATCGTGCATGGGCTTGGAGCCATGTTTTGGGCCAGAGAATCAGGCCCAAAACCCAATTCTTTCAGTCCAAAAAGGCCTCTTCAGCTGCAGTTGGCTTCCACAGACTTTTCGTCCACTTCTGCTCCTCTGATTGGGTCAAGGCTTGGACCATTGCAAAGCTCTTTCCGAGTCGGTCGTTTTGACATAAGGTAGGCCTCAATCCGAGGTCTGAGTCCAAAGATATGGCATCGGAAGTTCTCACGCTGACTTTTGCTCCTTTATCTCGCTAAAGTGGCACATTTTTGCACATAATGGACTTTGAAGCCTGAAATGCATAAAAACACGTAATCAGTATTAACTCTTACTTATTATTCACATAATTGGTCTAACAGTATGATTATTAAGGGGTTAAAACTACAGTTTTGGGCTCTTATCAAACCACCCCCAAACAGCATTTTGCTTGTCCTCAAGCAAAGATGAGAAATTAGAATAAGTGACCAAAAATGGAGTTCTAACTACTCGTTTTTGAGTGTGATTGCATTGACCATATGCAACAAGGCCTTAAACCACTAGGAATTCCCTAGTGGACGAAGTTATAGCCTCGCGTGAGAGTTTTCTAGTGAAGGTACTCACAAACTTCATCTATACTACAATGACTAAGAAAATAAAACTATTGTTTCCTTATTCATGCTCAACTATCTATACATCTCTCTAGCAATTGAATAAGAATAACCAAGTCGAGACCTAAGTTAATATATGCATAATAATCTATCATCTACAATAAACATATACACAATGATAGTAGTACTATAAAATGTTTAGCGAGGTTTGTTTCGAGAACTTCGAATAGCCGCCTTAAGTAGGTTCTCACAATAATAGTCAAGAAACAACACTCTGATTTTTCCACTCAAGTTTAAGCTACTCCGATTAATACAGTGGGCACACTTTACCTTACAATCTTAATGACACACAGGAAGCCGGAGTCGATCAAACACATCTGCCACTTACTATCACACTAACCTATTCCTAATTGAGCTAGAGGTCTTTATTAGGTGTTACGGGGATTAGGAGATGGTTTAAGAAGGAAGGAAATGGATATTCAAAAGGACAAGTCTGAGATAATAGAGTCTTCATATTATGTAACTAGAGAAAACCTTGTTATTTACTTTTGCTTCTACACTTTGTTGCCATCCTTTGCCATATTTTTCTTTTTCTTTTCTTTGGACTTTTGACTCCCTTTTATTCTATTTTTGGAGTTTTTATTTTATTTCTATTTTTATTTTTCTTTTCTCTGGATGGAAACTTCTTTTCTTTATTTTCTGAAGCAACTAACTAATTTTTGTTTACACGTGTTTTTTTCTCTTCTTCTTTCTTCATCATTCTATTCTCAGACTTATTCTAAATTGGGTAGGTTGATTTTTTTTTTTTTTTTTGTTTAAGGTTTTTTAAAGGGTAAAGGAATTGTGGTTTATGGAAGGGCTAATGAAAGGTTGATTAGTGGCTTAACTAGCGGAAAATAATTCATAGGTTTGAATTTCTGGCTATATCGATCCAAAGAAGGCCTAAATTCTCGCTTAGGATATGGTTTAGTGATCAAGCAAGTGGACGTGTGAATTCTCTATCCGGATTTTACTTCTCCCTTGTGTCATTTCTCAAATGTTTCACTCATATAAGACTTTAGGCTATATTCTCACAGGATTTGTAGAATAAGTACTCTAGCCTAGATTTTGAAACTTATCGCTAACAACAATCATAGATACTCATGTAATATATTTATAGATAGATGTAAAGATTATTACCTATATATTAACCTAAGTTTCTAACAATTATTCGAATTTAAATGACTCATTGAGACTTCTAGATTGTTAAGAGCATGGAGAAAGAAACAATACCAATATTCCTAAGTGTATAGCATAACTTATTTATTTATATTTTTGAAATTTTGAAATTTTAACTAGAAAACAAATGCATATTATACATATTTATATCCTAGCAGATGTCTTAATTACACGTGTTTCTATGCCCCCCAAACAAGAAGCATGCTTTGTCCTCAAAGCATTTAAATAAAGAGGGTAGGAAAAATACCCATTGAAGCGTGAAATTCAGAAACATCCGCAAAACAAGGTTAGAACGCACTAATATAGGAAATAAAACCGACGCGAACTCTATAAGAGTTCCACCCATTATGGGGTTAACAGAATTAAATTGCTTGGGACATAGCGGACACTCAACGTAAACTAAAACTTACCTCCACTCCCGCTGTTATTAGTCATCTTCGCCATCCTCCACTTCTATAAAGAAGTGAGAGGCTCCTTGCGCCCCGCCATGCTATGATAATTTGCCGGGCTTCACGCCATTTATCATCTATGGTTGCTAACCTATTAAGTGCCACTTGGTCCGATGGGGTGTAGGGTGCAACCTGGTGAGGTTGTATCCGCCACCCTTGCCAAGTCATTGTGACGGAAAGATTGAATAAGACTATTGGTGGGTCGCACCGTGTCTACCCTAATCCAATCCGTGAAACGTGTACAAAAAACAGGAAAGAAACATAGCATAATACGTGAAATTAGAACAGGCATAAGAAGGTACTTATGCCTCATGGTATAGGCTCGTGCTAAACTAGACATCAAAGTTCGGGAAGGTCATAGAACCGGGCGGCCCCGTGGCTAAAGCAAGGAAAACGCTGCAAGTGGCGTCATTCACAGAAGAAAAACGCCATTCCCCTAAAATGTTTAGCATAATCCAAAACATAACAGTTCCTATGTTCATGGACAGGCTACCAAGGGCAACGTTATAGTCCCCTTGGTCCTCAATACGGAAAATGCCTGCCCCATAAGCCTCGTGCAAAGACTCATAAGTGTAGACATGCATATTATCGACCCAATAGCACCATGGGTCTTGTATCTCGGGCGGGCATAGCAAGTCCAAGAACAAATGCTAGCAAGAACACGGTAATTTCCATTGGTTCGTCGTCAATGTTGATGGAGAACACTTGTTCTCCATCCGGTCTCTCAAAGAAAAAATGCAGTTATTATAAAAATAAGATGCAAGTCTGCCGGAGAATAAAGTTCAGCCCGGTCTTACCATAAGAGGTTTCAGCCAACGATGTGATCACCTCATGAAACCAAGCACCGTAAGTAGTGCTTTGGAACAAATCTTGAAAGACTGTTCGGTATTATTATAGGAGATGTCATCTCAAAACTACGCCTGGAACAACTGCAAAAAAACAACCGGTACTACGCGAAAAACTGGAAAATTTTGGTCCATGGAAGTCGCGTGAAGGATGGGCTTCAACTAGCGCGAAGTCGCTCTTTGTATTTTGGAATTCCAGTGTTTTAGCGAAGTCGCGCTTTGCCTTGGTAGGGCGCTTTCGAGCAAAATTTTTCGTCAAAAGTGTAGAGAGTGGCCCTCCCGAGTTGCTTGATTTGCGAAAATGGAGATTTAAACGTGGGAATCGCGGGTGTGAAGGGTGAGTGATGGAGTTTAGGTGTAGTGTGAGTTGTGAGGATAGATTGTATCAAGTTTATATAGGTTTAAAGTTGCTAAAATGGATCGGAAAGTTGCCAAAACTAATTACGGCAGTTTCCGGAAATCCTAAAATTTCCAAACCCGAAAACGGAAACAACTCATTTTCTTGATTCTAATTCAAACCCAGTATCTTTTAGGTTGATTTTTTTGATTGAATGTACCTATTTAATCTAAATTTCATCCTACAATGATTCTCACTCATAGATATGCCTAAGCGGCCATATTTTCACCTTACTCCCAGAATAAATTCTAACACTAGGGTTATATATAAAAATAAAGCTTGAATTGATAAAACCACCCCCAAACAAGTTGGGAAGGTGGGATCAATATGAAACAACCACACATACTGAAAATAACCCCTTATATTAAAATTTCATTCGGAGTACCTTTCACTACAAAATTCAAAATACGAAAATAAAAATTACATTACAATAAAAACAACAAAAATAAATAAAACAACAACCACTATCAAACCTCAGACTCTCTAAACACCTCGCCACTGGTGGCGGAGGGCACACTCTCTAGTGGTGGCTCCTGGGCTCCCGAAGGTCCAGCAGCAGTCGTCCTTCGTCGACGACGCTCATGCCTCGTAGCTGTGTCCTCAGAAGCAGAGTCTGTATGAGGTGGGAAGCGTGCAAGCATGTCCACTCTAAACTGGCGCTGTGCCTCCATCTCAGCCCTCGCCTGTTCCCATCTCTAATCCTCTCTCTGGGTGCGGATCTCGAAGTTGTGATGAATAGTCGCCTGTCGAGTCCGGAGGTCTGCACAGATAGTGTTTAGTGAACGCATGCCCCTATGAAGCATAGCCATGCGTTACGCATCGACTCAACACCTCCGGAAGGCATCCGTGATCAAAGCGGTCAAGTCTTCCTCATCCCCGGAGGCATCCCGATGTCCCCGACCTCCTCTTCATTCTCAGCTCCACCATCCCTTCTTCTTCTTCTTCTATCCTCAGCCCTCCTCCAAACTTGTTGGACACACTCCCTATAGATACGCGTGTTACGGTGCGGGGTAATGTAAATCCTATCGACGGAGTCGCTTTCATCTTCAAAGATGATCTTGGTGATTAACACGGGGAAGAGGTGCCAAAGACTTTCCGACCCCCCCTAATCATGCTTTCAAATAAAACTCCAAGATACAGAAATCGTACTTCGCTCCTGGAGTACCCATAAGACATGGAGGCAGGTCGACCGATGTCGGCTGACCTTGTCCTTCCCTAGGACATTCGATTAATCCACCGGGTCATGTAGCCGGTGGTTGGTCTCTGAGGGATGCTGGCGAACACAATGGGAGTTTTGTATCAGCTCCTCCCATTGATGGATCCTCGCCCATCGAGGCTCTACCCCATCAAACTGGGGCTCTGTAGAGTGGCATTCAGATGGATTCTAGGCGGAATGCCTAGAATCTCGACCAACGATCAAAGAGTCAACTCCTCCTCTTCTTCCTTACCATCACAAAATCCTACTCCCTCCAACTATCCGGTGTTGTAGAACCGTCGGACCAAGTCTTCATGGTAGAAGGCTTCGGGTCGAAAATACCACAAACTACCCCAGTCTCTACTAGCCATTTCGTCACCGTGAAAACGGGCGAAGTGTGGTCGGCAGTGAAAACTTGCTCCGGTATAATTCGGCGTTGTTGAGCCATCTAGTGTTTGGAATGGAGTGAGGGTTTAAATATGATGTGGTGGTGGTGGTTTAAATTGACCGACTGAAAGAGCAGTGGTGGTGGTGGAGTGGTGGCGGCGCAGCACCAAAATTTGTAAATTTCGGTGGTTTTTAGTGATTTAAATCGGTGGGGGTTGTGGTGGTTTGGTTTTAGAGAAGATTTGGGGTTAGGATTTGATTTTGGGCGTGGGTTTATTGTATTTTCTTTTTAATTTTTATTTTGTTTTAGGTTTTGGAGCTTTGTTAATGGCGGAATGGAAGATGAAAACGATGAACTGATGGTGAGAAGGTAAGGGCGCGAGCGCGCTGGCCGTGGGCGCGGGTTGGGCCCAAGCCCAAAATCGAAATTTTTGATTTTTTTTTTTTTTTTTCTATTTTTTTCGCGAATTTCAATTCAAAATTGCCGCTTCGTTACCGGTCCGATTTTTGCGAATGAGATATGGAAATGATCAGGAGAGAATTTCCTATCCAATGATCCATAAAACACTCTCTTCCGACTTCAGATGACATACGAGATAGTGGAAAACGCCTCGAAGTGCGTGCATGACGTAAGTTATGCGAACGAATGAACTCTAAATTAATAGATTATGTCAATCCGAATCGTAATACAATAAAACGGCCTAAGCAACTCTAATGGGACATAAAACATTTTAGTATGGAAACATTTAACACCCACCCCCAAACAAATTTTTTTTACAACGAAGCTTAGAAAATTTGTTTTTAGCAGTGGGTCTTTTAAAGTCAGATTCTCGAGACTTCCTAGATTACTATGTGTATTTTTATTTTTATTATTTTTATTTTTTATTTTTATTTTTTTTTTATTTTTTTTTAGAAGGAAAAACAATAAGCAATAAAGACATAATTCACACCATAGAGAAACATGACTCAAAAATCCGAGAAAAACATGCAAGAGTGGAAAACGTGAACTATGTGAACCGTGGACTTAGGATCCGGTACTTACAGCCACACACTCCATAGGGAGGGCCCGGTTACCTTAATGGTGCACTCACCAATATATTAAAGTGAAAGGAAGTGCACCAAACACAGAATTTGAGTCGTTTATAGTCAGATACTCGAGACTTTATCTAAAACATATGTATGAACATGCAGTTGATCATATATCAACAACCAAAATAGTTGTGGATCATTCCATAAATAAATATCACAGAAAACATATCCAAACACAATCAAGCACCAAGATTTTCTACGACGCACCCTAGTGAAATGAAAACGAAGTCGGATTACCCTATTGTGTAACCTATCATGCACCTTCTTTTTAATTTTTGAATGAGTGGGTGTTTTAATAAATAAGTGTGGAAAAGTGAATGGTTGTGGAGAATATGGTGGATATGGATAAGTTGTAAAAAGACAGCCTGTACACAATGAGGATGTGGTTTTAGCACCGAACTCATTCATTGTGTGTGTAGGGACTGTCTCAATTCTGAAAATGAAGGTGTCAAATAGTTTGTCCTTCTGAAGTATCTGTTTGCTAGGAGGATTTAAAAAATTATGAAGCACAGGAGAAACAAAAGAATCGAGTGCAAACTCGAGATTCCTTTGAAAGGGTGGAAGGAGGGGAATCGAGGTGGATGTTGTGCAAGGTAGATATTGATAGGGTGAATCGTCACCTACTCGAAGAAACTCATCGAATTCCTCATCTAGATTGGTCATATCCACATTACTATGGTAGTCCTCTACATCTTTGAGAAAGTCATCTATCCCATCCTCATCAATAATATGTGTATCGACTAGTGTAGGGATGAAAATGTTGGAGTCTGACTTTCCAAAGGAAAGAATTTTGGGCATATGACTATCAGGGAACGTGTTGTTGAAATAATCTCGAACAACGCTTTCGATCATGCTAACCTCTCCATCCATAGACGAATCGGGTAACTGTGTCCTTGTTTTAAAACATTGACTTCAAACAAACAAGATGGCCAAAAGACATGGACATTGAACCATCACGGTAATTAATGAGCGCATTGGCGGTTGCCGGAAAGGGCGCCCTAAAATGATCGGGACGAGTCGTTAGCGACTTCGTATCGAGGACTACAAAATCAATGGGATAGTAGAAATCACGAACTTTTACCAAAGACATTTTCGACTACACATTTAGGATACTTAATAGACCGATCGACTAATTGCAACGTCATTTTAGTGGGTTTCATCTTGTCTAGACCTATTTGTCTATACAAATAAAATGGGAGTAAGTTAACACAAGCCCCCAGGTCTAATAACGCGGTCGTCAGATAGGAATCTCCTAAGGTGCATTGTACAGTAGGACGACCAGGGTCCTTGTACTTAACAATTCCATTATTTTCAGATAAGGTTGGGAATTGTTCTATTAAAAAGCGTCTTTTGGTATATTTGTCTTACGCCTAGTAGTACACAATTCCTTAAGAAACTTAGCATGATGTGGTAGCTTTTTAATAGCTTCGAGGAAGGGAAGGTTTATAGTTAGATTCTTAAAACGTCCCTAATCTCCTCGTAATTTGTATCCCTAGTTAACATGGCTAATTTTTGTGGAAACGGTGGTTTCGTCTATATTTAGCAATGGTATCACCGAATGTTTAACCGTGGCTTTTCGTTTCTTAGGTTGTGTTGTAGATGGCGGTACCTCTACGGTGGTAGGCTCTTCAGTTTCTATTTGGGTATCTAGTAAAATAGTAGGTGTAGGGGACTCTTGGTGGGGTAACTATAGGCATAGTTACCTTGTTATCAACCACTCTGCCTTAACGAGCAGTGGTGATGGCATTTATCTCACCTACATTTTCATATTCATTACTAGTATTATCGGGTTACCTCAAAGGCCGTGTGTTTGTTGTTTTAGGATTAGGTATTGCGTGACCTGGCAACACACCTTTGGTTTGGGCTTTATCTTAAGCCAACTGTTGGGTTAAATTATTAACGGATTGTAGAAGTTGTTGGTTAGATTGAGCCATGGTTTGGAAAAGTTTTTGGCTCACTTGTATGAAGGTGTCAAGGCGATCCGGTTGTGTGGGTGTAGTAGTCACGGGTGGTGTGACTGGAACTATTTCACGTGAATTATTTATGGGTGGATTTTGATAATTATTATTGACCGGAACGATACCTCTATTAGCATTATAATTATTATAATTACCTTGACCTTGTGCTTGACCTTGTCAAGGTTGCACTTGGTTGTTATAATTATTAAAATTACCCTGACCCTGTCCTTGTCGTAGTGGAGCTTGGTTAAAGCTGTTCGTTGGCCTAACATATTGATTATTGTACCCTTGAGGTGTGACGTGTTGGTTATTTCTCCAACCGAAGTTGGGATTTTGTCTCCCGGGCGTTAGGTTCACTATTAATGGAACAAGCCTGTTCATAGGCTATAGGACAGTGGGAGTCGGGATGCTCAGGACTCCAACAGAAACTACATGGGTTTGAATTTACATTCATGACGGGGATAGGCTTTTGTTGTACAGAAATGGCCTCTACCTTTTTAGTGAGTGATTCGATTAGAGTTTTAAGCTCGGAATCGTGTTTAATTTCAAACATACCGGCGGCCTTAACTGTTGAAGAAGAACTAGCGGAGCGGGAGTAATCGTCACTACCCCCCCAATTATTATTTCGCTTAGTTTGGTCCTCTAAAAATTTATAAGCCTCCGAGGCTCCTTTGCTTAAGAAACTACCCCCATTCATTATGTCAAGGACTTCTTTATGGTGGTGTAGAAGTCCTTTGAAAAAGGCACGAACTAACGTGTCTTTCGCTAAGTTATGGTGTGGACACTCTATAAGCAGATCGGTGAAACGATTCCAAGCCTCTGAAAATGATTCATGAGGATTTTGTCGAAAGAAATGAATCTTGGAAAGCATCTCATCCGTCTTTAGGGGTGGGTAAAATGTTCCATAAACAAATTTGAACAAGTTTAGCCCACGAGTCCACGAATTAGGCTTTGGGCAGTTAACCAAGACGCCTTTATCGGCTAAGGTGAAAGGGAATACACTTAATTTAATTTGTTCCATTACCAACCGTAAGATGGTGGAATGTTGTTAGGACTTGTTCAATCCTACGATGCCGATAAGGTTTTTCATGGTCTAAACCATGAAAAGCGGGTAACAAATTAAAAATATTTGGAGGGATTCTCAAATCCCATTTGGGTCTGCTAGAACGATGCAAGATTTTGGGCTATCGCTCAAGGCTTTGTAGAAGTCGAGAGAGGAGTCTCTCTTTCTTCCCCATTATATCGGTGGTGGTGTGTGTGAAATAGTAGTTAGAGGTGTAGTGGGTGGTATACTAGATAGATTTGATTGTTGATGTTGTTGTGTATTTACGTTCGGTGTTTTTGTTCGGCCGGACCTTAATCTCATGCAAGACTAAGTCGAACTTAACTAAACATGCAACACTCCAAACAATTCTGATATACTAGTATAAACCTCTAACGAGGAGATCGCGAGGTGTGGAAGAAAGGAATACCCGATTCGTCCTTGCTTTCGCTTTTATGAATAGCGTCTTGTTTACGCTTGTTCAGTGTATAGAGTAGGTTAGAACACTGAAAAATATGAAAGATCAAAGTTCGAATCAAAACTGTCGAAATCCGATAAATTTAACACGTGGCCAAGGCGCAGATAGAAGCGTGGCGCTCTCGGTAATTGTCAAATTACGGTGTTTTAAGCTGGTCGCTCGGTGTAAATTCAATTCGGTGTAGTGTTTCAATTAGCTGGTCGTTTTGGTATGGTCGCTTTGGTATGGAGCTTTCGATTGGTGGTAAACGAAATTCCAAGAACTTAGCTGGTCGCTCTCCTTGAAGCCTTGGTATCGCCCGTGTATTTTCTCGCGGAATTTGTCACGCTGAAATGGGCAACCACAGTATGAAACAAACAAGGGTGGGTGGGTTTAATGGGACTTAAAAATTACTACTTCTACAAGGAAAACAATGCTAAAGTGTAACTAAGATGGCAGCGGCGCCATTTGATAAAAGTAAAATGAGTAGTTTACCTACGAAATGAACGATGAATTCAAAACGTAAGTAAACTAAAACTTTACTTATGAGCGAGCCTATGTTTATCAAAGATTCTACTCTCAATCCTATGAGATATACTGGAGTAGAGTGATTCGTTCCACTCCTAGTCCTTCCAAGATTTGTGTTCTCACGTGTAAGTATTCTTCTTAAAGTCTAATGAGAGATTTACGGAAAAGGCAACTAGACTACGATGCAACTACCCACGAAATGCAACTAGTCGACGATAGGAATAACTAAGGGAATGCTACGTTGATTCGATGATAAGGAGTTAGAGGGAATTGATTTCACCTTAACTTCGACTTAATCCTATTAACTACTTAATCGTCAGTAATCCGAATTGAGCGCGCTTGCGAGAACAATTGGTTCTTCCTAATCCCTAATTACACATGGCATTTCAACCAATTAATAACTAGCATGTGAACGATTAAACCCATTCTCATGGTGAACTAAACGTTTCTAGAGTGGAAAGGAAATTACGACGAATCTACGTTAATCGGAATCAAGCTTTCATCAAGGTTTCTCAACCCCCTCTAATGGAGGTTTAGCCGAGAATCATTACGCAATCATTTCCGATTAAATTTAAACTAAACATGATATAAAGAATTCGAAATTTACTTAATTTAAACAATAATGAAATCTAAATTAATAACTAAAATGAAATAAGAACAAGAATTGAAATTAGATCTAGAAATGGAAATGACAAAAATCGAAATTGATAAAAAATACTACTTTATTGATCTAATCAAATGAAGAACAAGATTCAAAGGTTTAATCTAATATAATGAATTGAAACTAATTAAACTAAGTTCTAAAACTAATTAATGGAGGCTAACTAATCTAGGTCTAACTATCTACCTAACCTAACTGCCATTAACAATGAGTCAAGCTTTTGTTTTTATACATCCAGATCCAAAAATCATGCATGGGCTTGGAGCCATGTTTTGTGCCAGAGAATCAGGCCCAAAACCCAATTCTTTCAGTCCAAAAAGGCCTCTTCAGCTGCAGTTGGCTTCCACAGACTTTTCGTCCTCTTCTGCTCCTCTGATTGGATCAAGGCTTGGACCATTGCAAAGCTCTTTCCGAGCCGGTCATTTTGACATAAGGTAGGCCTCAATCCGAGGTCTGAGTCCAAAGATATGGCATTCGGAAGTTCTGCTGACTTTTGCTCCTTTATCTCGCTAAAGTGGCACATTTCTGCACATAATGGACTTTGAAGCCTGAAATGCATAAAAACACGTAATCAGTATTAACTCTTACTTATTATTCACATAATTGGTCTAACAGTATGATTATTAAGGGGTTAAAACTACAGTTTTGGGCTCTTATCAAAACCAATATGGCATATCAATATGTAGATGAACAATCATGTGATTCTTATGCAAACCCTTCACCATGTTCATGTTGTGGTAGTCCTTATCATTGGGCTTCTCATTGCCCATCATATCAAGAGAAATCATGTAATTATTATGAAAACCCTTCACCATGCTCATGTTGTGGTAGTCCTGACCATTGGGCTTCTCATTGTCCATCATATCAAGAGTTTGAGCCTACTATAGGATATAATAATAATTATGAACCTCAATTTTCAAAATTTTATAGTGACCTATACAATCAAGAGTTTTCTAGTCATCCAAACCATACAAGGAGTCAACCAATGTCGTCTACTTCTAGTTCCATAATGAGTGTGTACAATGAACCAAACACTTTTCCGTGCACAATTTGTTCAGATCCAGACCACACCGCCCATTCATGTCCCATATTTATTCAGCCTCAACCTAAACCATCACAGTACGAGATCAACCAGAGTCACTCCAACACCAATAACTATGACTATCACACACCATACCAGCCATACCCTTCCACCATACCAGAAATCACCCACCCATCTAATTCGCCACCCTTCCCAGACCAAATTTCTCAAACTATGCTTCATAACCTAACTATGCTTCAGAACATAGCCCAGATGATTTCCATGATCTCCTCACCTAACAAAGAACTTTCAACCTTGCCAGAGATCGACACACAACTAGAACAACCTATTCCCATAACCACACCATTCGACCTAGTTAAGACCTACCCTGAATTTCATGAATCATTACCTTCCTATGACCCTCCCATTAACTATTATGTTGACTCCACACCCCACCTGGATGAGGAAATTCTTGAAGACGACTCTTTAGGATATGTGTTGGATGACCACTCCAAATTGAGAGATGCCACTGAGGAACCTCCCATTGATCCATCTGAAGATGAATATAAGGATGACCCATTAGAAGATATTTATAAAGATGTGATGGAGCAAGAATTTGATAACTATTGGCATTCTCTTAATATGGACCCTCCTGTTGAGCATGTCCAGGCCTTTCAATTTGCTAACCGCACTCGGCTGGATGATTCCTCGACATATTTGAATGATGTCATTGAGGATACTTATAATGTTTTAGAGGAAAAGGGTGAAAAAATAGAGATTAACAATTCTAATCTAAGGCATGAACAAGTTAATGTGCAAGAAAAAGATGAAGTTACATCTTTAGAGCAATGTGAATCTCAATTTAGTTTGGCAGCTGGGGAAATAACAATGGAAAGAATAGGTGACTTTCTTAAAGATAAAGCCACGAACCACAACCTTGTGGATTCAGCCAAGACAGATGAAGAGTTCTTAAGAGCGTGTGAGGATCCACCAACTGATGAACCACCAACCAAACACCAACCACTTGAGTTACCACCTCCTAAAATCCAACCATCTACCACAACTAAGCCATCCATTCACCCACCATTTCAGAGGAACCTCAAATTTGCACTTGAGCCTATTGCCTCAGGAACCCTCTATAAATTTTTCAACCCTCACAGTGAAGAGTGTTTGCCTGGCACACAATCCTATGAGTACACCATTCCTGTAGTTGACAGCCAAGCTTTGACCAAGTGTAGTGAGAAACCTAGTTTGTCTTATTTTTCCGCATCTGAACCTCATGAAAGACATCAGGATCCAGACTTCATTCCTTTCTCACCTAAAGTATTGCTAATTCATCTTTTGGGTCATTCAAACTTTTTAACACAGCTACAACATGATGGTTTGCATATGTTATTTGATGGGTTGCATAAGTTTTCTTTTATTCTTCTACATGATTGCTTCCAATTATACAACTTCATTCTGTTTAAGGGTGCATTTAGTATCATGTTTTTATGGCCCCAAACTCTTTCGACTACTAGTTTATAGTTGACAACGCATCATCTATTTTATGCCACCCCAGTTTCTTGTTTGTTTGGGGGTGTGCACCGTCTAAGGGAATCTGACGTAAAATAACCACCCCACATTAAGTCTACGGGAATCTGACTTTAAAAGACCCACGTTTTAAAACAAATTTTCAAAAACCTATTTTCAAAAGTTTGTTAGGGGGTGGGGTGTTTGTGTTTTTCCATTCTTGATCACTCAAATTCCTATTCTTATCCCTTCCTCATCTCGTAGCTAGATTTCTTGTTGTTTGTTGTGTTGATGTTGTTTTTTATTGTTTTTATTAGTTCGGATGTTAAGTTTTTGAATTTAGTAGTTAAATTTTGAATTCGGTAGTTAATTGTATTTGAATTTGAATTTGAATTTAATTTGGTTCTTTTCAAATTATGCGTTGATTTTATTGTTAATCCCACCTTCCCGAATTGTTTTGGGGGTGGTATTATTTAGTCTAGCATGATTTTTATATTATCCAAAATTTATTAGATAATTTTGCGATGATTGTTGGGGATGTTGCCGATATGGGCATGCCTATGATTAGATGTTGTGGTAGGATGAAATCTAAAATAATTTAGAAGTTACTATTCTAAATTCAATATAAAAGATATTAGGGTTGTTTTAGAATCAAGAATATGGGTTGTTTCCGTTTTCGGTTTTGGAATTTTTTTTGTTTTCGGCAATTGCCTTAAAGCTTTTTGGCAACTTCCCGATTCGTTTTAGCAACTTAAAGCCTATAAAAACTTCATTCATTCTACACTCACAACCCACACTACACCTAACATTAATCTCTCACCTTTCACTCCCACATTTCCCATTTTTCTTCTCCATTTTAGCAACTTTCAGTAGCTCGGCCTCACGCTGATGGGCGCCACACCGCACCCTAGGCATCGCCAGAATTTCATCGAGCGACCAGCCCTACCAAGCCCAGAGCTGAGCACGACCTGCGCCCAAAACACTGGAATTCCATTTTTCATCCTGAGCGCGACCCGTGCCCATCCCAGGCAAAAAGTGAGCGTGACTTGCGCCCAAGTGCCTGGAACTCGAAATTCACCAAAGTGCACCTCGCGCCATCCGGGCATAGGTTGGCGCGCAGCATACGACCCCGTGGGCACGAAAAACTCCAATTTTTTGTGGGTTGTTCCAGGATCGTTGTAGCTGTTCTAGAGAGTAGTTTTGTGATGACTTCTCCTATAGTAATACTAGAGCAGTCTTTCTAACACTTGTTGGGGAGCGAGACTTATGGACATTGGTTCTGCAAAAGGATTATGCAGTTCGGATGGAGGCATCTTCTGGTAAGTGAAAACGACTCGTATTCACCTAAGCTTACTGATTTTTTTTACAATAACGTTAAGTTCTATTGTAACCAGGATGGAGAACAAGAATTCTCCATCAAGGTTGATGACACACCACTAGAATTCAATAAGTATGTGGTAGCATTATTTTAGAGAATACCAATACCTGATCCTATTCACACGTGGGGATATATGACCGATAATGCATACCTCTATAACTATACATATTTCCATGAGTATTATGGGGGAGGGGTATTTCGTATAATGGACCAAGGGCGGTACAACATAGCCCTTGGTAGCCTGTCCCTAAATGTAAGCACTACTATGTTATTCATCCTGATGAATATTTTAGGGGATTGGCAGTTTACCTCTGTAAATAGTACCGCTGGTGACATTTTACTTGCTTTAGCTGAGGGACGTTGCCGATATGACATTCCCCAAGTATTAGTGGCTAGTCTTAAGAGAGCCCAAAGCATGCGACATAAGTATCTCCTTATGCCTATTTTGGTTTGTCGCATCATGCTCAGTTGTCTACCTGAATTATGTACCCAGTTCACAGATTGGAAAAAGGTTGAAGTCATAAGACCCACCAATTGGGTGGTTCGCTCATTTCGAGTAATGACTTGACCGGGATAGCAGGTGCAACCTCATTTGGTTGCTCCTTACACCTCATCAAACATAGTAACACTAGATAGGTTAGCACAAGCTGACGACACACGGTGGCGAACTTGGCAAGTTATCATGACATGGCAGGATGCGAAGGAACCTCCTCTCTTTGGAGAGGGAAATGAGGAAAATGCTTAAACGGGAGTTAAGGTTAGTTTTTATTTCAGTTAGTGTCTGCTTATGTCCCAAGCAATTTATTTCTCATTAACCCCATTACGGGTGGAACTCTTATAGAGTTGCTTCAGTTTTTCTTTTCTATATTAATATGTTTAACCTTGTTTTGCATATATTCCAGAATTTCACGCATTTCAATGGTATTTCTCTAACCTATTTATTTAAATACTTTGAAGACAAAACATGCTTCTTGTTTGGGGGGGGCATAGAAACACGTGTAATCAAGGCATCTGTTAGGATATATATATATATATATATATATATATATATATATATATATATATATATATATATATATATATATATATATGTGTGTGTGTGTGTGTGTGTGTGTGTGTGTGTGTGTGTGTGTGTGTGTGTGTGTGTGTGTGTGTGTGTATAATATGCACTTGTTTTCTAGTTAAAAAAATTCAAAATTTTTAAAAATATAAATAAAAAGTATGTTATACACTTAGGAATATTGGTATTGTTTTCTTACTATATGCTCTCAATAATCTAGAAGTCTAACGTAGCTTTTGCATTATAATAGTTTTTAGAAATTTAGGCTAATATATAGGTAATAATCCTTGCATCTATCTATAAATATGTTACATGAGTATCTATGATTGTTGGCAGTAAGTTTCTGAAATCTAGGCTAGAGTACTTATTCTACAAATCTTGTGAGAATATAGCCTAAAGCCTTATATGAGTGAAACATTAGAGAAATGACACAAGGGAGAAATAAAATCCGGATAGAAAAATTACACGTCCACTTGCTTGATCACTATATCATATCCTAAGTAAGAATTTATGCCCTCTTTGGTTCGATATAGCCAGAAATTCAAACCTATGAATTATTTTCCGCTAGTCACCCCTCTGAGCCTTTCTTAAGCCTTTCATAAACCGCAAATCCTTTACCCTGTTACAAAACAAAACAAAATAAAAAATCAACCTACCCAATTCTTTGAATAAGTCTGAGAATAGAGATGAAGAACAGAAAAGGGAAGAGCCTTTGAAATCAAGAATTTGTTAGTCGATTCAGATGAGAAAACTAAGTTTCCATCCAAATAAAAAATAATAATAATAATAAAAAATAAAGAGTTAGAACTCCGAAAATATAATCAAGGAGTCAAAAGCCAAAGAAAAAGAAAAAAAATATGGCTAAGGATGGAAACAAAGTGTAGAAGCAAAAGTAAAAAACAAGGGTTTCTCTAGTTACATAATATGAAGCCTCTATTATCTCAGACTTGTCCTTTTTGAATATCCATTTTCTTCTTTCTTAAACAATCTCCTAATTCCCGCAACACCTAATAAATACCTCTAGCTCAATTAAGAATATGTTAGTGTGATAGTAAGTGGCAGATGTGTTTGATCGACTCTGGCTTCCTTGTGTGTCATTGAGATTGTAAGGTAAAGTGTGCCCACTGTATACTGGAGTAGCAAAACTTGTACGGAAAAATCAGAGTGGTTTTTGTCTTGACATTTATGTGAGGACCTACTTAAGGACACTATTCTGAGTTTTCAGAAATGGACCTCCTAGTTCATCTCATAGTATTTCTCATTGTATATATGTTTATTCGTAGATGATTGATTATTATGCATATATTAGCTTAGGTTTCGACTTAATTATTCTGTATACATTGCTAGTGAGATGTATAGATAATTGAGACATAGATAAGGAAACAATAGTTTTATTTCTGAGTCGTTGTAGTATAGATGAAGTTTGTGAGTACCTTCACTGGAAAACTCTTACGAGGCTACAACTCGTCCACTAGGGAATTCCTAGTGGTTTAAGGCCTTGTTGCATATGGTCAATGCAATCGCTTTTCGGCTAAACGAGATTAGTTAGAACTCCATTTTTGGTCACTTATGCTAATTTCTCATATTTGCTTGAGGACAAGCAAAATGCTGTTTGGGGGTGGTTTGATAAGAGTCCAAAACTGTAGTTTTAACCCCTTAACAATAATATTTTTAGACCAATTATGCGAGTAATAAATAAGAGTTAATGCTAATTACGTGCTTTTATGTATTTCAGACATTAATGTCAATTATGTGCAGAAATGTGCCACTTTGGCAATATAAGGGAGCAAGGGTTGGTTGCTAAGAAGTTATGTGATTAAATTCCAAGATTCAAGGAGAAAAAGCCTTTGTAAAGCCCAGTCAGAACCTGAAAAGTCAGAGTTAACGCGGGCAGAAACAACACACAAAAGTCAGCAGAACTTCCGAAGACCGTATCTTTGGATTCAGGCCTCGGAATTGAGCGTACCTTATGTCAAAACGACCGGATCGGAAAGAGATTTCCAATGGTTCTAAACTTGACCCAATCAGAGGAGCAGAAGTTGACAAAAATCCTATTGAAGTCAAAGCCAGCTGAAAAAGGCCCTATGGACTGAAGAAATTGGGCTTTGGGCTCGATTTTCCGGCCCAAAACATGGACCCTCAGCCCATACACGAAAATGTGGATCTGGTCTCCTCCATTTCCACACACAAGACTTAGCTCTTAAGTATCAATTAGCTTAGGATAGAAGGTAGTCATTAGAGAATTTTTTAGATCTAGTTTTGAGTTTTGAATTAGTTAATTAATTAGTTTTCATTCCATGTATTAGTTTCATTCCTTGTTTTCGATTAATTATTGGAATTATTGTTTATCATTCATTAGATAAATAAAATAGTTAGTTCTTGATAATTTCGATTTTGTTATTTAAAATTGCTTAGATCTAATTTCAATTCTTGTTTGTTAATGATTTCTTAGTTGTTAATTTAGATTTCAATTATTGTTTAGTTGAATTTAATAAAGTTAGAATCTTTATATTATATCTTATTCAATTTCATATGGAAATGATAGTTTGATGAATCAAGGCTAAACCTCCATTAGAGGGGTGATGAAAACTTGATTGTGTAGTGTAGAATCATTGTAAGAGTCTATTCCACTCTAAAAGATCGTTGATTTTCCATGAGAATGGGTTGGACTTCCTCACATGCAAGTTATGAATTGGTAGAGATGTATTGTATAATTAGGGATTAGAACGACCAATTCTTACCGTAAAAACGTAAGAATTGGATTACAACAATCTATGCTCACTACTAAAAAAAAATGCTTTTTGCAGCAAGTTATTTACTGCGGCCACTATATTTGAGGCTAAAAGGTACTTTTCGCGGCGACTATCCTTAGTTGTGGCAAAATGTTGTATTTTTCCACGGCTTGTCATCATTCGCGGCCAAATCATAGGTTCTCATGGCTGTGGACATCTCATGACTCTGAGGTTTACTTCTAGCCTCGTAGTAGTTAGGTCGTGCAAGATGTTGTACTTTGTGTGGCGAGGTCGAGTTATCCACGGAAAAATGTAATTTTTTTATACCGGTTAAATTTGTTATATAGAAAGAAATGAAACTAAGAAGGATAAAAATGGACCCGCAGTTTATTTCGTTCTAGCGCCTAATGATTTTGACCTTTTGAGAAGAAAAAAAAAACATTTTTGTTAGGGTTTCATTTCTTTTACTCAGAACAAAACATGGCGGCAGAAAGTAAACTTACATCTAATCCACAGTTTCTAGTAAACCCCCATATTTCACTACTCAAATCTTCATCTAATAGCATCAGAAAACCCAATTCTTCGTTCATATTTGGAAGCCCTTTTACCGAAAGTGGAAGATTAGTAGATTCAATTGCGATTTTAGAACCAGGTAACCCAATCCTTGTGTTACAATTCATTTTTTTCCTTCACCAAACCTATTTAATTTCAGCTGGAGATTCCTCAATTTTTTTGTGTGTTCATGTGGGCGTATTTTGTTGTGGTTATTTCTTAGAATAACAATTGAGCAATTTAGGTAAAATGTTAATGTGTCAAATGTAAGTAAAAAGTTAAAAAAAAGTTCACATTTTTCTATAGAAAAAAGTTAAAATCTTTTTTAATTCTGTGGCTTTCAGCTTTGAATTCAACCAATGATTATGTACTAACCAATGTTTTGGTCTTTTGATAAATGTAAAATGAATAGTTTACCTACGAAATGAACGATTAATTCAATCCGTAAGTAAACTAAAACTAATCTTTTAATCTCAATTATCAAAGCTTCTACTCTCGATGCGAATTGCACTAAGTGGAGTAGGAAGTTCGTTCCACTCCTAGTTCTCTAGCATGGATTGTTTTCTAAGTCTAAGAAATCAGTCTTAAGTCTAATGAGAGCTTTACGAAATGTTATGCTAACAAGACGCGTTAATTTAAATAACAAGATATAATAAATAACAAGATAAAATATAAACTAAGGTTAATCTACGAAAGCTACGGAAATACGATTGTTTGAATCTAGATAAAGAAATAGAGGGGAATTAAATCCACCTCGAATCCAACTTAATAACCTAGTATAGATTGTCGTATTTGATTCTTACGTTTTTCCACGGCAAGAATTTCGAGTCCAATCCCCTAGTGTTCATGGCATTTCTACCAAGTACTAACTAGCATGTATGAGGTCAGCCCACCCATTCTCATGGCTTAAACACGACCTTCTAGAGTGGAATAGATTCTACAACGATTCTATACTAAACAACTAAGTTTTCATCAAGGCTTCTCAACCCCTCTAATGGAGGTTTAGCCTTGAATCATTCTGTAATCATTTCCATTTAGATTAAAACTAAACATAATATAAAGCATTGAAATTTACTTAATTAAACAATAATGAAATCTAATTTAATGACTAAAATGAAATAAACACAAGAATTGAAATTAGATCTAGAAATGGAAATGACAAAAATCGAAATTAACAAATAGCTATTTATTTATTAATACTAATGAAGAACTATGATTCTAATAGTTTAATCTAAGACAAGAATTTGATTTGAAACTAAACTTAAGTAAAACAATTCAATAAAACTAGATCTAGAAGCTATTTTAATGGCTACTTTTTACTCTAACCTATCTACCATTAACTAACTACCATTAACAAAAAGCTAAGCTTTTGTTTTTATACATTCAGATCCAATAATCGTGCATGGGCTTGGAGCCATGTTTTGGGCCAGAGAATCAGGCCCAAAACCCAATTCTTTCAGTCCAAAAAGGCTTCTTCAGCTGCAGTTGGCTTCAACAGACTTTTCTTCCACTTCTGCTCCTCTGATTGGGTCAAGGCTTAGACCATTGGAAAGCTCTTTCCGAGCCGGTCGTTTTGACATAAGGTAGGCCCAATTCCGAGGTCTGAGTCCAAAGATATGGCATTCGGAAGTTCTGCTGACTTTTGCTCCTTTATCTCGCAAAAGATATGGCTCACAATTATGAATAATTTATTTAGAATGGTTCTAGTTATTTCCAATAATCTATGTTTTTCTAAAATCTAATTCGATATTTTTCCGAATTTGACAGGATATTTGTGTTTTGATTATCAAAAAATTTATATCCGATTTTTCCCAAAATAATTGGATAGGAATTGGATGTGTTTTCAAAATCTGATATGATTATTTTTAGAATTTTAAACATATATTGCATGTCAATTTCATATATAGTCTCTAAATCATAACCACAATGGACCTAACCACAAATTATATCCGAATATTTATGATTTTTGTTGATTTTCCAAAATTTCCTAATTTGGAAAAAAAAAAGATGATCAGAATCGAATATTGCGATCCGAAATAAATTTGATATTTTTCCAAAAGCCCTTCTTTCAATCCAATTCGAAGTCACCCCTAGGCGAGACACATAGAAACCGCATATAAAATGTAGATCACGCTAAATTCAAACTATAAAAAGGTTATTTAATCAGTACTATAAAAAGGTTATTCAAGTAAGATCAGTCATATACAGTTCTTTTGAATCATGTCCATTTGTAGTACTTAGTAAATTTAGTATAGTGGTGGTGGATTGTCTTGGTTATGGGTGCAAACGGAGAGGTACTGGGATTCGGATATGCCTGCATTTGAATCCGAATTTGAAAAGTTATCCCGATATCCAAATCCGACGGATGTGATTATAAATCCTATCCGAATCGGATATCGGATAAATATACGATCGGAAAATGAATATTAATTAAAATTTTATTTTCTTTGAATAATTCATTTTACCTCTATAAAAACTAGTATAAATATATATTTTTATCATTTATTATTATTATTTTGTTATTATAGTTTTATATTATTAGTTTATGATTTTATATAATATGTTATACAATAATAAATTAATTATATATATATATATATTAATAAATTAATAACTATTAGTTTTTTAAATCGGATGGAATACTATGGGATGCAACTTACCATGTGACGAATGCTTTTGGGGGGAAAGTGTTTGCCCAAAATAAGCTGAACGAAAAATATCTAAACCACTTTTATATTTAAATATATTTTGATCAGTTTAGCACTCTATCATATCTCATCTGATTCATCTCTCTTCAAAGCTAATCTCAACCCAATCTCAAAACCAAAACTCGAATTCGAAAGAACGACCGACATTCTCAAATAATTTTCGTTCTATTTAAAGAGGGGTGCTATTTATCAAGAAGGTATGTTTTTTTTATCTCTACTTGCATCCTCCTCTTTATTTATTTGTTCGATAGAGATGACATAGTCTAAATCATGTATTTTAACTCGAAGTATTATATATATATATATATATATATATATTGTTTGTCCTGAAAATGGTTGAAAGCTTCGGAATTTAAATTGAGTTTTTCCTTGAGCAGACATTATAGTCAACACATATCTGTATTGTTTCCTTGAACAGACAGTATAGCCTGAAAATTAAACTATATTAGAGTTATTTGTTGAGTTATTTGTTGTTTGTTGAGTTATTTGTTGAACACAACTGTTTGTTGGCAGACTCTATATAAGCTATCCGGGACACTAATTTGTTGTTCCAATAAAGTATATTAGGGTCAGAAAAACATTTTAAGTTGGGTTTTTTTTGTTGTTTCTGATAAATTATCTAAGCAATCTAGTTTCAAAATATTAAGGATGAAGAAGAAGATTACAGAGAGGAAGGGGATTACAGAGAAGAAGGTCAAAGCGGTGGCAACAATTGGGAAGGCGAAGGGGGGCCAGAACAATGACAATGTAGGAAAACGTAAAAGAAATGCGAAACCAAAGATCAATGTAAAGATAACAACACACAGCTGTACAAAAAGTCTGCAGTCCTTATTCTTAGATTTCAGTCAGGAGGAAGTAGAAGATTTTAGGCTATCGCCATTTGGTTTTCTGCTAGATATAGAAGCAGATATGGTTACCCAAGACAATCTCATTGTGTCTGTTTTTTCATGGAGGGTTGCTAAGCTGATGTACAGGTTGAAAGGAGAATATTTGACATTTAAAAAATCAGATTTCACCCTACTTATGGGCCTCTCTATAGCTTATCCTCCCGAAGAATATTTTGAAATGGATGAGTTGGACCCATCCGAATTCCGCCAAAAGTATTTCCCCTACTTGGAGAAAATGTGGAAGACGTTCAAAGGTGCGGTTACATTGTAGGAGATTTTGGCGGCAAGGAAGCAGGCCAAGGAAGGCCCTAGCTTACTAAAGGACATCTATCTGCTGAATAGGTTGTATGTGCTTGGGGTGTTTCTGATCCCGATCGGACACAAAGGAGTGAATGTCATACATATTGATCTTGCAAGCAATGTGGAACAGTTTGATCAGTTCCCTTAGGGATAGGTTGCTTTCGATACCTTTAAGCAAAGCGCTGACGAATTGTGTGATTAAATGGAGGACCACTTTAGGGAAAAGCCGAATGAACTCTTCACTGCTTGTCTACATGGTTGTGCTATGTCTTTTACACTTTAGATTTACCTACACTTGCCCAAGTTGGGCCCGCAAAGGGTAGATGATAAGAACTTCCCATGGTTTCTTGGGTGGTCAGAATTCCCTGGGAAAAGCACGAGGGGGAATACATGGGAGTCGGAGTTGGTCAACAAGAAACTGTTTCTTAGGAATGTGTTGAAGGTACCAGAAGATGTGAAAGCTCGTCTCGCCGTTAGAGCTGCATTGGAGGTCAGTTTTAAAGTGTTCTCAGTAGTACATGATGTCTTGCCACACTTATATTATGACGTCTGCCTCTAATTGTATGTCTAACTCTTCTTTGATGGTTTGTAACTCTTATTTTATATAGTCTCCCTCCTATTTGTTGTCTTCTCACTCCTATTGGATGTCTCCTCACTCTTATTTGATCATATGTAACTATATTGCTCTTTTACAGGAAGAAAAGGGAGAAACAGAGCAGAACCTTAACTTTAAAATCATGGATGTCCTCTTTCAAAGCCGCCAAAAACTCCTGTTCGACCAGATTATGGTGGAGCCTTCTGTGAAAAGAAAATGTTCCATTGGAATAGGGGACATAGGGCAGGATAGTGATGAGGAAAACTTTGAAACAGGGGGGTGGTGAGGATGACTTTGAAAAACAACCAGCTCCTAAGAGAGCTAGAGGTGTTCTTATGAAAGACAAAAAACCAACTATAGCTGAGGCGTCCTTGAAGGGGAACGCAGAAGCAGTGAAAGTCGTAACCCCCTCAAAGAAGAAGGTAGAAGCAATAAAAGGCGTCCCCCTTCTAAGAAGAAAACTGAAGTAGTAAAAGTTGTCCCCCCACCGAGAAGAAAGCAGTAGCACTAAAAGTTGTGCCCCCTTCAAAGAAGTCACCCTCGAAGAAGAAGGCAGAAGGAGTAAAAGTCGTCGCCCCCTCCGAGAAAAAAAGTAGAAGCTGTAAAAGTTATGCCCATTTCAAAGAAGTCGCCCTCGAAGAAGAAGGCAGAAGGAGTAAAAGTCATCCCCCCCTTCGAGAAGAAAGCAGAAGCTATAAAAGTTGTGCCCCTTTCAAAGAAGTCGCCCTCGAAGAAGAAGGCCGAAGGAGTAAAAGTCGTGGGCAAACGACATGTAACTTTTGAGAAAAGTCTTCCCGATGACAACCCCATTGCTAATGTCACTGAAGAAAAGTCTCTATCGAGTCCTTTACGTCGTTTGCATGACTTGCCCGAAGATGAAGCTGATATTAGTTGGGGCCAGACACAGATGTTACATGCTGTTTTGGATAACACCATTCCTTCTTCGGACCACGCTGGTGTTATTGGAAGGACCATTAATGGACGGGTATGATTTCCGTTGTTTCATTTACAGGCTTAATTTGATATATAAGCTGTGATACTGTATGTAATAAATGTCACTAAAAATTGTTTATTTTCAGACCCTGGACGAAAATGATGTTGAAGCCCAGCAAAGTGTTATGGACACTTTGGAAGGCATTAACACTACCATAGTGGAGAAGTTGAGATCTCCATGCAAAGTAGCTGATCTCTAGTCAATGTCCTCGTCATATGGCAACAGTGACATACTGAATGGTGGCAAAACCAACCCCTAAGAAGGTGTTGGACTGCACTTGATACCTCAGTTATCCGATTCTGAAAACCTAGATTGCTATTTGAATCGGAGTCAGCCAGAGCTGGAGAGAAGAGCAGGTGATCACTTAATGAAAGGCATATCTAACGCTCACATCTGCAACGACTTTTTGCAAAAAAATCAATCCAAGCAAGCGAGAGAAAAAAGGTAAAGTTGTTAACGACATGGACATTAATGATCACAATGCTCTTAACAGTTTAAACGATGGTGATGCAGTAAAGACAATCGACGAGGATGGCAAAGAAACTTCCACTCTAGAAAAGGTGAAAATTGAGTGAATTTTCTCAATATGTTGTTTAAGAAGTGCTGGTAGTAATCTTCTTCCCTTTTTTTATGTAATTTTTTTCACTTGGGATGAGTTGTATGATTGAACACATTATTATCCAGGTGATGGTCAGTGGGGAACAACACAAGATTGTCTAGGAGGTTGTGTTACTGAGTCTTATTGATGTTAGGGATGGTGTGGACATTGAGGAATCTGTTCCTGTTGTTAAAGTGGTTGATACGGCAAAGACAAATGATAGGAATGTAAAAGAAACTTGTGCTGAATCAAAGGTTAAAATTTAAATAGTATTTCCTTGTGCTGTTAAAATTTAAACTTGTGCCATTAAATAGTGTTTTTTATATTTTATTTGCAATTTGGACGAGTTCTATGATTGAACATTTTTACGCTGGTATCAGTAAGTGGTGAACAGGACGAGAATGTGGAGGATGGTGAGCAGTCCAGTGATGATGAGGATGAGGGACGAAACTCTGTGTCTCCTTCCACAGCGCAGGCCGACATGGTGAGAAGGCGACCGCGCAAATTTGACAAAGTGAACTGTCCATAACTTGAAAAGGAAGTTGCCCATTTCTGCCAACCTTTGATTCGGAGCGTTTTCAACAAAGGCCCGTTACAGGATAAGCCACCGGGGATTGCAAATAGGAGAAGGCTCCCCAATGACTATTTGAAGTTGACTACTACTGCTCAACGGGTAACGTATTACTAGAAACTGCACGATCTTCCTGGTACAAGCCCAACACAGGTTGTTAGACGGTACGGCTACCGAGATGAGGTAGATTTGTCTGTCTTCTACACCTTGTATAAGAATGGTTGGCTCAATGATATCGTATGTCTCTCTCACTGATCTTCTACTTATGCGGTTGTTTGGAAATATATTGCCTAAATATTTGTACTAATTATCTGTTGGTCTGCAGGCTGTCGATATGTACATGGAATTGTTGTGGTGTTCGTACATAGACATGGTACATGAACTAAAGTACCTCATTATATCTATGTCATTCTTGTCGGTTATCTTCATAACTTATAGTGTTGTGTTTACGAACATGTTATATAAGGTCCTCAGAATCTTATCTACTATCTTCCACTAGGTATATGGTGTCATATAAAAGCTTCCCCAAGCAAGTTAACAAGTTAAAATTGTTAAGGACATATAAAAGCTGACCCATTAAGAAGTTCTTTTATGAGAAAGCCTGCATGACGCCCTTAACTAATAAATTTTCCTTTCCATGACTACAGCGTTGTATGTACTTTTCCCACAATAGTTTGGCAGCGACCCTTGACGATGACAAAATTGATTTGGAAACCAAGATCAAAGAAGTCACACATTCTGTATTGGGAGGCTCTTTACAGATAGGCAAAATGACAAGGGTTTTCCTTTCATTTGTTAACGACATAGCGAACAAGCAGTGTTTGATGATAACGGTTAATATTGGCAACATTCATTGGATTCTCATTGTAGTCAACTTCAGAGACTGGTCTGTTCAGATCTTTGATTCTTTGGTTGCTGCTGAGAGTAGTGAGGAGTGGGAGCTTGACCCCAGGCCGACTTTGGAGAAGGTACTCTCCGTATTGCCTTACGGGATGTTGGCTTTCAACAAAGACTCTATCGATCACTCCAAATTGCGTACCAAGTGAAAGTTTGTGTTCGATGATTGCTGCAAACAAAATGATGATAACAGCTATGGGGCCTATGCATTGACCTTTGCTGACTGTCTTCTCAAGAATAGGTCACCAGATTTTGACCCTAGGCGCAAAGTATAAATCAAACAGAGAATTGCAAAGGATTTATTAGAGTATGGAATTACTGCTGCAGAGTATGTTAAGATGGCTGCTGGTTGTCGTCAAGTGGACTTCGATGACGACGGAGAGGGTACTGTAAAGGATGGTGGTGACGGTACTGAAAAGGAAGTGGATGAAACCCAGACTAATGATAAGGTGTAAACCAAGATTATAACACATATTCAAAATGTCAAAGATAATTTTATTTTCTTTTTCACTTAAACACTAAGCTTAAACATGATCGTGGGGGTAGCTTATATAAACTCTTCCAACATCTTATCTAGTTTCGTGAACAACGTTTTAATGTACACTTACTAATGTTTTAATTTAGGCTTATATATAACACTATATAAGTTGTGCAAGACCCTATATAATGTGGTACGAACATGAACGTCTGATATTGTATCATATATAAGCTTCCCTCAAACAAGTTCATAAGAGGAAATTTAAAATTTATTGAAGATTCAATATAAGTTGTTCAATAGACTATATAACCTGGTACGTTCACCCACGTCTGATAGTGTCTTGAGCAGCTTATATAGTGTCTTATCATAGCTAATTTAGTGTTATATTTAAGCTTCCCACGAACAAGTTGAGAAGTAGAAATTCAAAAGTTATTGAAGCCACTATATAAGTTCTTCAATACACTATATAAGTTGTTCAAGACCCTATATAAGTTCCCTCATGAACATGCCTCTTCACGAAAATGTTCGTTGAAGAGAAATCCTTAAGTTGTGAATATTCTTAAGTATGTATACAGCTTTATTATGAAGTTGATAGTGAACATTAACGGCCTGTGCCACTAATCTGGATTTGTCAGAATGTATTTGAAGGTACTGTCCTCAAACAATACTGTCAACGACCAGTTCACAAAAGGAATGCATAGAAGGAGTCCCAGTGGAACAAATTTAGTGTACTAGAAGAAAAAGTGGCAAAACTATGCCAAAAAAAGATTCAGCATACTTTTCAGAAGAATGCGCTAATTGGCAGAAACTCTACTGTATGCACTCGAGGTGAACTTACGGATGATCCAATGAAAAGGACCACTACCGCCTATGTCACAGCACAGTACTGGTGGCAGCATGCTCAACCAAACAAGGAAGTTACTGCACCAATTATTAAAGTCAGATGTTTTGGCCGAGGCTTACACATTAATCTAAGGAGCTTCTACTTGCTTTATGACAAACAATGGCTGAATGATGAGGTTTGAAAACAAATTATTACCCTATAGTAATCCGTCAACTCCCGTACGTACACACAATTGCAAACTTCTTTTACTTTATTTATTTATTATTGTTATATTTTTTTTCCCACAGGTTCTTTCTGTTTACATGGAACTTTTGAATAGGTGGAATAATGAAACGGTGGATCCAGATTTCCAGACACATTATGCCGAATACACTATCATCCCTGACACGCTTGTCCCAGTAATTTATTAGACATTCCCAACCATCGTCTTTCTTCATTTTTTCTGATACAGTGATGCAAATTACTTATGTGTCTATTAACTTAGGTTTCGATGGAGGCGTTATATGGAACCTTGCAAGGCACCCTCAGTGATGGGAGTCTAACCACAACAGAAAAGCTTACAAAAACTTGTTCGATAATATCGTGGAGCCTAAGCATGACCTTCAAAGACTTGGTTCAAGAAAATAGTCACATCCCTCACGCGGAAAAATCGAAGGGATTGATGATGGCTATGAACGTGGGAAACAACCAACACTGGATCCTTGTTGTCTTCAACTTTAAAAATTGGACGTGTTTTGTGTGCGATTCATTGGTTTCCAATATGATCGACCCTTCCCTAACTATAGATAAGCTGTGTGCTTTGCTCCTGTACGGTCTCCTATTGCATGACACAAATTGTATACACCCTACGTTCTTGTAGCAGAAATGGCAAATAGAACATGTTGATTGTATAAAACAAAATGATGGGTGGAATTGCGGAGTGTTTGTACTTGCATATGCAGACCAATTAATCATAGGTGATCACCTCCAATTCGGAAGACCTGCAGATTGCATCCGCAATATCGTGGCAAAGGACCTAGTTGACTGTGGTATTACTGAACATGAGTTCCTCGACATCGGCAAAAATATGAAATACTCTGTATAGCTTTTATTCTCGAGGACTTTCGTCTTTTTCGGAGACTTGTTTGTTATAATATAATTTTGGTCAATTATCTACTAATCAGGCTACTGTGATGTGCCCTATAATGTTAATCTTAATATTTATTAGTGATAAAACATAGAAACATTATATTATATAAATATATCATTATCTTACGATTTACTTGAATTATTATACCTACCTACCAGCATAATCTCAAATATCTAAAAAATGTGAGATGTAATAATATTCAAAGCATTACAAATATACTATAAAAATAGATTTCCTCAAGTATTTATCTACTTTCGTCGAAGGCTTATATGGTGTCCTATGTAAACAAGTTAGTAAACTATATAAAAGTTGTTAAAGACATGACACTGTATACACTTTACACGAACATGCTTCACGGGCATGCCTTATCTTAGGAAGCTTATATATCATTGTCTTAGGAAACACGAACATGCTTCACTAACATGCTGCATCTTCAAAAATTCTCCTCCAGAAATTCCTTCCATCCACCACAACTCGACTCCTAACCATACCTTGACATACTTATAAGCCATTCGTTTGGCACAAAATCTGACATTACTTGATGAACGTGGTTCCATCGAACCTTTGGGATTTCTTTGATTATCAAATCCTCGATTTTTGTTAAATTATACCACACCATTTACCTTCCATAGTTGAAAACTACAACATCATTATCTAGTAGGTCCATGAAATGGGGTCGACGGATGCCTTCAGCATACAAATTGTCCAACTTAAACCTCTGACCTTCATCCAAACAGTTGTCAATTAAAAGTCGAAGCTCCAATTCTTGTGTATGATACCCAACACCCATAAAGGAGAACATAACTGCAATTGTTCCCTGAAATTGGAAAACCTTGAAACTCTTCCAGCGGCAGCCTATCAACGGTATTGCAATCTTACTCCATCTCTCAGTGACAATATTGAATCGCAAAATCCCCCCCTCACGAATAGGCCAATGAAAACATCCTTTCGCCACAATACCCAAATTCATTTCAATGTGCTCACTATTAAAGGACAACTCCAAATCTTTCAACCTTCTCCATTTGCATATGTGGGAGTCGAACTTTTCAACCACATAGCAAACGACTACCCTGTGGTTGTTGACTACAGACTGTCTTATAACGTCTTTTGACAAACACAGTATCGTAAACTCCAATGGTTCCACAAAACTCACATACAAACCCATACACTGTGTCCGAAATCTAGTTTTAGGACTGGGCCACATAAGCATTTGCTGCGTCGTGGGTTTGTAAAGGTAGTACACGTCCTTCATTTCAACTTCTTTGTGACCTAAAAGGATACCTTGCATTGAAGATGCCAAGATTTTGAAATCGTATCCACAGAAGTCCAGAGTAGGAGTAGGAAGTGGTCGAATGTGATCAACGTTCGAAGCAAAGGATGTATACGTTTCCCAACCGTGTGCAGTCTGAATTATGTAACCTAGGAAAGTTCTCGTCTTCAAAACATAATTGTTTATGAATGAGGGATCAAACCTACTTTTTTCCCACTCACGACAAACAAGCTTTGATTTTTCGAACAATGGGAATGGAGCACAGAGAAGAATCTGTCAGCACATTTCCTGAGGAAGAATGCAACCCTCTTCTTTCCCCTTTCTTTTAAACGATTGGGCCATCGTTTTGAAAAGTCACCAATAGTTCACGCACCAACACCCATGCTTATGGGCCGCATGCTTATATAGGGCATGTTTACTATTTACTTGAAAGTTACTAACAACCTAAGGACGCGTCACTTCCAAAGGACGCATCACTTCGAGGCATCTCATCTGAAGGATGCATGCATCACTTCAAACAATCTACTTATTTTGTGAAAGGTTATTATTTTGTATGCATCACTTCAAATAATTCAGTTATTTTGCAAATGGGATAAAGAAGAAGAAAGAAGAAACAAAAAGAAACTAGAGCAAAGTAAGTGTCATTTCGTCAAACACATACAATTCATAAAGGGATAAAAATAGAATAACATAATACAAGCCATGAATATGAAATAGATGAACAGTCCCCCTCATGAATCAAATCGGACTCCCTCCAAAACTGTTCTCTGAATCTAACCAAACAGATCGGATGACACTGACGAGTATGTCTTCGAGTAAATTCACCAACCCAAATGGGGAACAAGATGACACTGACAAAGTTGACATAGAGAAAGAGAACGATTATAGTTAATAATATGGGTATTGGGGAAGTAGGGCACAAACCATATCTTAAAAGAAAGCCATTTCACAAGGCTATCTTAGGCCATCCAACCTCAGGATCTTAATCTCAACCGTTGATCAAGTAATAAAGCAATAGCTATTAAAACCTTCCTTGGACGACAGTCAATTAAAAGACTCTCTCTGGGAAGGTTCTAAACGATGGTAATCCTATACCCAACTAAACCCAACAATTATGTATGGGATTATTGCCTTATTTATGGTCTGCTTATATATTCTATATGGAAAGTTAGAATTCACAAGTTAGATTCTAGAAAATGGCAATAGTACTATCGAAATGGTTCATCAACACTATATAAGCGTTCAAGACACATTATAAGCTGCTCAAGGCACTATATATGCAGGAATTCTCTTAACGTTTAGGATGATCCATTTACGGATATGTTATATAGTGTCTTGACTCAGCTTATTTAGTGTCTTGAACAACCTATTTAGTGTCATTCCCATGACCATGTGAAAGAATGTAGTTCAAGGCACTATATAAGTTGTTCAAGACAGTAAATAAGTTGTTCAAGACTACATGTCCGTTAACGAGTAATCCGTTAAAGAGAAGGCCCGATATATATGATGTATGTTTGCATTATAAGCTGCGCAAACATGTCCGTTTAATACATAAATCAGTTCTAGCAAGACAAGTCACTGTAACCATTTACGGCCCCGAACCGTTTACAAGTACCAAAATCCAACTCTTGCAACTACCAAAATAAATACTGACCCAAATAAATAAGAGATAAAAAGGGGGCACCCGTTATTCCCACAAATTCCATCTGTTACTTGCGCGAAATTCACATAAAAAATTGTGATAAATGATACTTTGAATTCAAGATCATCATTTACAGCAAGAAGACGATAATTTCGCCGTTTTAGTCACCTCATTTACAACCTCAATAAGAAATGTCTCAACAATACTAACCATACAACAATTGAGCAATTGCACAAGTTAGAATCATTAAAATCGCAATAATATCACCTAAATCGTCTACCAAGTTACTTTTTGCATGCACCTAATATAGGATACTCGGAAGACTATTTAATATTGTCAATAGGTTATATAGTGCTATATACACCTTCTATAGTATCTTCAAGAGAAACTATAAATAGTTGAAGCCACATCAGATAATTACAAAATTAAAGATAAAGCAGTTGAAGTCATAACCAATTACATGTTCAAAAGTACCCACAAAATCCCATTCTTATAACAACCAAAATATCAATAACAAACAGTTGGAATTCCAAAAGGGAAGAAGGGCAAAAAATGTCAACTGGTTTATCTTGTGTCCTAAATGGCGACAAAGTCAGAACTGTTACTATCATAGCCTGCAATGTTTGTCAACTGCTTCGGGGATCACAGGACGGTGCTCGGCCCCCTTGTCATTGACGAAGTTTTTGCATGTACGTCTGTTGTACGTGCCCTTCTATGTTGCAGAAAGTGCATGCCCTCCTCTTATCTTCATTCTCTTCATAAAAATCCGACTTGCACATCAAGGGAGGGGGCAGGACGCACTCTTCCTCCTCATCAATGTCCCACTGCTCCTTACTCGGAATGCCAACCCACACCTCACGATAACACCGTTGCCAGTTTGCAATACTGTAGTATGAATCGACATATGTCATATGACAAGCTTGGCAACTCACACTTATGGCTTTGTATGCATGCGTACACGAGATTCCCATATGTTGGAAATACCCACATGAGCAGACCCTATTTTCAAGATTGACTCGAAATATTCAGCAACGGTCGGTCTTGATTAGATACTCCCCAGTCCCAGCCCTTGAGTGTGTGAATTCCAATGCCTTGGTGATGTTGGCTCGCACCAAACTAGTAGCCCTGGGTGTGAACCTCTCACCATGGGCAACCCAGTCATCCACCACTTTTTTGTACTTGAAGTAGTGTGCACTGAGATTCTCCCTAATTGCTCCCACTAAACAAACAACTGGAAGGGCTTTGCCATCCTTAATCATGTTGTTCCAGCACTCAACATGGTCAGTGTAGGCAATGCCATATCTCTTTAATATGGAGGCGTGACATGCCCACTTATCCAGCAGAATCTCCATAAGCTTATCATAGACACTTGAGTTCATTTTCTTTATATCTCTCGTCACAGCATGGAAAAACCACTCTTGAGTTGTCTTAGCTGCTGTCTTAATCTTCCTCATAAGCGCAAGTGACGGAGTCAAACCCGACATGTTCTTACAAATGTGGTTCATGCAGAAGACATGTTTCGCCTGTGGAAACACCTCAGGGACTTTGACTACCAGATTGGGATGCCGGTCAGATATGATAACTAACGGAGTCTCATACGCAACCACTTGGTCTCCTAGGCAAAGCAAAAACTAATCATAGTTCTCGTTGTCTTCACTGCTAACCAAACCAAAAGCAACAGGGAAAACATGATTATCACCATCAACAACAATGGCTGAAATCCAACATCCTTTTGATCTCCCCCTCAAATGTGTGTCGTCTATTTCTATGTGTAGCCTACATGTGTCATGGCAGTAATCCCATAGCTCCAGAAGTAACACTTGAAGCGATCTGTGTTTCCCACTCTTTGCAGCTCTGTAAAGCTGAAGCGATCAACCTTCCTCAATTCTTTACTGTAGTTGTTGAGTAGTTGATAGGACTGGCCGAAACTACCTTGAATCTATAGACATTACAATTATAGTTAATACAACTTCTTCCTATGGGACTACAATAACATATCTGAATACAGTGCTTAGCTAAATCATAGTCTATTAGGTCAATTAGGTGTACAGCTTATATATGATAGGGTTATATACTAAAAGCATTACTTTTGTATTAACTCTAATTTTTTATATTTTGAATGAGAATCATATGGGCAAATGTTATGCATATTATATATGTTATTAGTTATATGCATGTGTCTAATACTTTATGTTGTAGATGATATGGTGTGGACACACAGAAGATCATATCATCAATACCTTATAAAGTATAAGTAATCGTTCACAATCTAGATGGATTTGGACAAACCATTGGTACGGTTGTAGTATAATCTGGTATTAGTCTATCTTGACTATAGGATTACACTAGTACACTTTATGTGTATTGAACAGGACCAAGTGAGGTTGTTTCTCTTTATAATGACTATATAAGAGAACAAACGCCTCTGTTATTATGGATGTTTGTTCTCTTAATACGGATATAATAGCGGGCACTTACGTGCATTGTATATTGCTTTAAATTATCAATGAGTGAGATTCATTAGTGAATCAACAAACTCAATGGATTGGGTAATGACATTGTATGTAAGGTGTGATGTTGATTATAGAAAGAATTTGTGTCCCGCAAGAAGTCGGGCTGATGATGTCCCCTTGAGGTTCTCATAAGGATTGTCATATAAACCCTGCAGGTGGATTTGATCCTACATGACAATGAGGTTGAGTGGTACTACTCAAAGACATAAGAAGTTGATTAATGTAGTTGTCAGTAACTTGACTTAATCATGGGCATTCAATATCTTAAACACGGGGATATCAACGAGCATATAATATAGAGCCCATAAATGCTAACACGTAATTTGGGATTAGGGTGGTAGTGCAACAATGGCCTTTAGTGGAATAAGTCATTTGTTGATGGACTTGGGCCGTGTGTTCTGGGCGAACATGGGAAGCCTAAGCCCATCAGGAGGCCCAACCCTAATTTCTCCTCATGGTCCCTGTTGTAGCCTATAAATAGAAACCCTTCTCTCCTGGCCGTTTTTTTTTACTATTCATTTCTTGATTGAAAAGAGAGGCAAGAAAAGATAGATCCAAATCGGTTCTAGCTTTGTGAGAAAGAAAGGGGTTGGTAGATCGTTGCCCACACAACGTCCAATCTATTGAAAGGAATACAATAAAAGATCAAGAGGTGGTTGCTGATTTCATAGCTATTGGATTCTCAGAGATATCAAGAAGCTGATCTAAAAGGTATGATTTTCTATCCAAAATAGTGAGAACCCATTAATTCTGATGCGCGTGGTTTTCACGGCTTGTAGAAATATTTATTCTGAAATAATGGTTCCTACAATATAGTGATTTTCAGAGCTTATATGATGTCTGTCACAGCGTATATAGTGTCGTGCACAACTTTATAAGTTACATTTCTAAGCTATCTTTCACATCGTATATAGTGTTTATCACAGCTTATATAGTGTCTCGAACAACTTCTATCGTGTCTGGAACAAGTTTATAAGTTACATATCTAAGCTTTCTTTCAATTCTTATATAGTGTCTTTCATAGCTTATCCAGTGTCTTGCAAGTCATACAACATCTTCCTATGAAAATACATCGTATATAGTGGCTATCAAAGCTTATATAGCGTCTCGAACAACTTGTATCGTGTCTAGAACAACTTTATAAGATACATATCTAAGCTTTCTTTTGATTCTTATATAGTGTCTTGCATAGCTTATCCAGTGTCTTGCAAGTCTTACAACATCTTTCTATGAAAATACAATTACATATCTTACTACAGTGTTCAACTGAATCATAGTCTATTAGGTCTATTAGGTCTACAATGTATATAGTGTCTATCATAGCATTTACAGTGTCTCGAAGCTGCCTATATGACACTATATAAGCTGTTCATTTACCAAAGAGCCTGAAAAAGCATTTCAAATAGGAACATAAGTTGACCATCTTGCAACGCACGCACCTTTTTGAGAGCCTTTTCCCTTCCCCGCCATGCAGTTCTGTAACTTATATCTACCAAAGTTCACTTTTTAACCATTTCTCTCATGTTCATTGCCTTATATGTTCTGTCATTCTGCAAAAGGTCTTTACATGACATGGCGACATAACTGCTTGACACCTCACAGTTAAACTCACCGGCCCTTTGGTAACTGATAAGTGCTCAAAAAGTGCAATTAAACCCTCGATTATGCCTCTTGTTTAGCCATCTTAGTGGACTAACAATGCTTATAAGTTATGTTTTATGATTCTATAAGTGAAAAAGAGAGTTTAGTAGAATATTAGAGAAAAAGGGGTAAAACGGAGCAATTCGGAGCATTAAGGATCACATGGGAAGCCCGTAGACAATCAAGGAAAAGGCCAAGGAATTGAAGCTATGAAAGATGCGACTTGGACCTATTTTAAAGCCTATTCGGAAGCCCAAGGCAAAATGATTCGTTGCTTGGACCAAACCCCGCAAAAGAGGAAAGAATGATGGAGCAAAAGAGGAAAAATAGACTCTCACGTCTGAGACGCGAGGATCGTGCATCTAGATGCGACGCTCGCGTCTGAGCCCAACATTGTAGCCACTTCCTTCACAGTTTTGGAAATGAAGTTGGACTCTGAAAGAAGTTGATTTGTATTCGGAAACAAACCAAGGTTTGGAATGCTTCTAGAACTCATTGTAACCCCTGTAAATAAAGAACCTAAGTGCCTCATGTAATTTGCCAATTTACTTATATTCTTGTCTCCAGAACATGAGGCAGAGAGAGATTAATAATAAAAGATTCGGTTTTAACTAGTTGAGTCTTAATAAGTTAGTCTTTCTAGTCTTATGTTTTTCGACTCTTCTTCTTCTCGTTCTTCGTGTTCTTCCTTCTTTATGGAAGGCTAATCTTCTCCTTCAAGGGAGAAGATAAAGCCGGTGCTTAGGGTTCGTTGATTCTTCTGGTTCATGGTATTCTCCAATCAAGTTAGTTCTTTATGTTTTTAGTTATTAGTTCCATTGCCCAGACCAGGGGATGGAAGTATAGATTAAGGTTATTTATTACAATTGAATGTTTGCTAGTAACATACTTTTATTTATTGCAATTGAATATAATGCTAGAATAGGGTTTTATTTATTATAATTGAATATTATACTATTATTCTCTACTTTTCTTCTAATTATGTAGTGTTTTAGAGTAAGAGAAGTATTCCTTGTGTTTGCCTTAGATGGTGATTCATTGAATAGCTGCCCAAGCTCACATAAAAGGAAAGAAGATATTAATAGCATAAATATAGGAACAACCTTAAGTAAAGTTATTCATTAACGATTTTCATCCAAGAGGGCATCGGCACTCGCTCGATTGCCTAATTGTAGTATACTTGTGATAACAACCATGAAGCAAAAGGTCATAGATCAAACGTATCGGTGGATTCTAATCTCTTGAATTCCCTCTCCTATAAATTCTTAATAGTTTAGTTTAGTTTAGCATTAGACAACCGAAGTTCAGTATCTTTAATGGCAAGTCAGATCCGGTGGATCACGTATTCAGGTATCGTGCCACTATGGGACAACATGAGAGATATGGCCATGTCATGTGTCAGGAGTTCAAAGCCTCCCTGTCTGGATCTATGCTCCAGTGGTACCACAGATTACCTGATCGTCAGATCAGGTCCTCAGAAGAGCTATTTAGGACCTTCATTGATAGGTACTCATGCAACAAGCATCAGTCAAAATGGATCGATGCATTGTTCAATATCAAGAAAAAAGATTGAGAGGTATTGAGATCCTACATGCAACGGTTCATGGAAATCTCAATCCAAATAGAATCTTGTGATGAACAAACTGCTATAATAGCTTTCAAACAAGGGTTGGATGAAAACAACGCCTTATTCGGATCTCTCTCCAGGAAACCACCCCGCGATTTAGAGGAACTCCTTGACAGGGTGGAAACTCATGCAGGGTGGGAAGAGGATGTCCTGAATAGACGTCAGGAAGCGAAGAAGACTAGTCGGATAGCTCCTGGGGTTCCTTGAGAAGGGAATGGAAATTCTTCCCCTCAAAATGTAGACAGTAGTACAGATGGAAAATCACATAAAAAGCCACGGGTGGAGGGAGCTGAAGAAGCTAGCTCTTTCTTCAATGGACAGAAACTTCGCCCCTCTGAACAAAATGCTAAATGAGGTTCTAGACTCGATAAAAAATCAGAGTTACCTCAAATGGCTAGCTCCGCTAAAGCCAGGCTCCCTGGGTACCAGAGACCAAAGGACCTACTGCAAGTTCCATAAGAGTTAGGGCCACAGCACCAAAGCCTGCAAGACCCTGAAAAATGAACTATAGGATCTGATTGAAAGGGGGTATTTGAAACAGTTTGTGGCACACGAACAAGCGAATGCAGTACAGCCTAAGGAGATCAACACGTCAGTTCAAGATCCCCCAGGTACTGGACCGCTCAAAGGCCGACTCCAAATAAATATGATTTTCGGAAAAGCAAGCAAACGAAGTGGACAGATCACTGAAAAGGGTGCATGATATCAAATGCGTATCGCCAGCAGATGAGGATCATGAACAGCGAGCTAAGTACATGAGCTTAGGTTAACGCGGTACCTCACAAAGATCCGCTCATCTTCTTCGCGGAGGCTGACTGTTGTAGCATCCAGAGCCCCCATGAGGATGCGCTTGTTCTGACACTTTCTTTTGGAGATTATGATTTGCATCGCATATTGGTTGATCCAGGCAGCTTAGCAGATGTGCTATACTACGATGCATTCAAGAAGATGCAGCTTCCTGATTCTGAAATGGTCACCACCAACTCCAACCTATATGGATTTAGTGGGGACAAATCTCTGACAGTTGGGGAAATCCAACTATCCGTAGCTATTGGTTTGGTAACTCTCATCATAAACTTTGTAGTGGTAAAAGCTAACGCACCCTATCATATAATCTTAAGCAGGACCTGGCTGCACAGACTCCGAGTTATTCCTAGCACCTAATACCAATGTTTTAAATTCCTGCATAATGGGACAATTGAGACGAACAGAGGGGATCAGGTATCTGCCAAAGCATGCTACGCGCTGGCGACGAAGCAGTAGTCCCCACTCCCTTTTGAACCAATGGAAGTGGGGTGACCCGCCAAATAGCAATTACAGTTGGATCCACCTCTCCCGGACCTGGTCCCATAAGAGAGAGAGGATCCCTCCTCACTAGAACTGTTAGAGGAAGTGGAAATTATAGGAGGTAGCTCGCCAAAAACCACTTTCATCAGCACCTTATTGAATTCTGAAGAGCGCCAGGCTCTGATACAATTCCTCCGAGAGCACAAAGATGTGTTTGCTTGGTCATTCAAAGAAATGCCAGGAATTCACCCTCACGTGGCATGCCACCAGCTCAATGTCCGCAGTGATGTAGTAGTAGTCAAGCAGAAACCGAGAAGGATAGGTGCTGACATATCCAAAGCGGTAAAGGCTGAAGTTGAAAAACTAAAGGCAACTAATTTTGTCAGGGAAATCAATTTCTCCACTTGGATTTCTAATATTGTCCCAGTAAGAAAGAAGAATGGGTCATGAAGAATCTGTATCGACTTCACGGATCTGAACCGTGCATGTTCAAAAGACAGCTACCCTCTTCCACGAATTGACAAGTTGGTGGATGCAACGGCTAGACATGAACTGTTATCCTTCACAAATTGATCATTTGGATACAACCAGATCCCATTGTATGAAGAAGACCACAAGCATGCAAGTTTCACAACCGAGGATGGCATGTACTGTTATCAGGTCATGCCGTTCGGGCTAAAAAATGAAGGAGCCACGTACCAACGTTTCGTGAACAAAATGCTTGGAGGATTGATAGGTGACATTATGGAGGTGTATGTTGACTATCTCTTGATCAAAAGTCTGAAACGAGGAGATCATCTCTCCTACTTGCAACGTGTATTTGATGTTCTTCGAGAATATCGCATGAAGCTTAACCCTGCGAAATGTGCTTTCACTGTATCATCAGGAAAGTTTTTAGGATACCTAGTTACTAAGAGAGGGATTGAGACGAACCCAGATTAGGTCCGAGCGCTCATAGAAATGCCCTTACCTAAAAATATGAAAGAAATTCAAAAAGTTACAGGCAGGTTAGCAGCTCTGAACAAGTTCATCTCCAAGAGTTCGGATAAGTGCAAACCCCTCTTTCAGTTACTGCAAAAGAACACCTCCTTTGCATGGACAAAAGAATGCCAAAGGCGTTCAATCAACTCAAAACATACCTGGGGGCACCACCAATCCTATCAAAGCCTATTGAAGGAGAAGTCCTAGGTCTTTATCTATGTTCATCTGACTACGATATCAGTTCTGTACTGATACGTGTGGATGAAAAGAAAGTTGAAAACCTATCTATTTCTTTAGTCGGACACTCCTACCATCAGAAACAAGGTACCCTAAACTCGAAAGAATCGTTTTAGCACTTTTTTTTGCCGCAGAGAAATTACGATCGTACTTCCAGTCCCCCACCATCAGAGTGATCATAGAGTACCAATTGCGATCAGTTTTGGAATGACCGAACAGGTCAGGAAGGCTAGCTAAATGGTCTATGCAACTGTCAGAATATGATATTATTTACGTCCCCAGAATCTCAGAGAAGGGTCAGGTACTAGCAGAATTCTTAATAGATTTCCAATGACCTACACGGGGTACGACTCAACCACCCCCAGTTCCGATGATGGCATCCTGCCTGAATCTCCCAACACCCGTCCAGACCTATGGGAGTCGAGCTCCGGATGGCGGCTGTTCATGGCTGGATCTTCAAATGACAGAGGCACAGGAGTTGGAGTTGTGTTAGTTACTCCTAACAATACGCGGCTAGAGAAATCCATCCGATTAGGTTGGATTGCCTTTAACAACGAGGCAAAGTATGAGGCGACACTTGCTGGCCTCACAATGGCCCTCAACCTGGGCCTAACACACCTCACAGTTTATAGTGACTCACAGCTGGTTATGTTCCAAGTTGATGGAGGGTATGAGGCCAGGGACGAACGAATGGTCAATTACCTAGAACTGGAGGGGTCTTCAAGGAAAGTTTGAGAACATTCAGTTTTATCAGCTGCCTCATTCCGAAAATCAACACACAGATGCTTGGCATATGTTACCTCGATGTTGGGCAACAGTGAGTCACGTTCCATCCCTATAGAGTTCTAGGAGAAATCTAGCATTCAGCTCCCAGTTACAACAGTTTGTGTTGTTCCATCCATTACTCCAAGTTGGATGGATCCATATAAGTCCTACCTTAAAGACGGGACACTCCCTGAAGATAAGAATGTAGCAAGGTGTCTACTTGCAAAGATACAAAGATTCACCCTCGTTAGAGACGATCTGTACAAGAAGTCCTTTATGGGACCTCATCTCATATGTCTCCCCCCACACCTTGCTAAACAGGTTATGCGAGAAGTTCATGAAGGAATTTCTGGCAACCATGCTAGTGGCAGAACACTAGCTCTCAAGATCCTAAGGCAAGGGTACTTTTGGCCTTATATGTAAAAGGATGCACAAGTTTTTGCCTGCAAATGTGAAAAATGTCAATGATATGCTCCGCTAATCCATGCTCCAGTAACATAATTGCACCCATTAGCCAGCCCATGGCCATTTGCACAATAGGGAACTAACATCGTAGGACCTCTACCACCTGCTCCTGGCAATGTTCGATTCTTACTGGTTGCGACGGATTACTTTACCAAGTAGATAAAAGCAGTTCCCCTTGTCTTCATTAGAGAACAGGACATCAGAAAGTTCATTTGGAACAACATTGTCTGCAAGTTTGGCATACCCAAAGTTATCATCTCAGATAATGGGCAACATTTCGATGGAGGATTGGTCGCAGAACTCTGTGAGGAGTTTCACATTACCCATATGTTCTCAACTCCAAGGTACCCACAAGGCAATGGCCAGGCTGAAGCCTCTAACATTGTTATCTTGGATAACATGAAGCGTAAATTAGACGATGCGAAAGGTTTATGGGTCGAGGAACTACCTAAGGCATACTGAACTACACCCAGGCGATCAACTGGTGAGTCCCCATTTTCACTGACCTACGGAACTGAAGCTATCATACATCCAGAATTGGTAGCTCCTACTCAGAAGTCAGATGTTGTGCACACTCTGGACAATGAGGAATTGTTATGTAGAGAAATAGATCTCCTCGATGAAAAGCGAGAAGGTGTCGCACTCGCTTAGCTGCTAACCAGCAAATTATGAAGAGATCATACAGCAAGAGAGTCCGGATTCGATCTTTCAAATCTGGAGATCTAGTTTTACACGAGATCCCAGAGCCCAACGGCAAGCCTGGGCCCAACTGGGAAGGAACATACATTATCGACAAGGTTGGTCGAACTGCTTTTTATTATCTACGTACTATTGAAGGGGACGTTCTTGTCAAACCATGGAACACACAGCACCTTCGCAAGTAATATCAGTAAATTGTTATTCTATGCTTTTCTATACGTTGTTTACTCCTCTCCAAGTCATCAATAAAGTTCTCCACATTGCCATCAAATTTATTTCTTGCATTAGTTCTTTATTTATGATTCACAATGGGCTAAGCCTTTAAGGAATTATCTTCTCACTATCTGTTCAAGAATATTATATGTCAATATTCTTTAGAACCAGTGATACTGAGTATGGGAAAGTTGAATTGTATGCCAGATCCTTTCCCACTCCCACACAGCTGGAACTGTACGCCAGTTCTTTCAAACTGCGATTATCCTCGATGGGTTAAGTCTTTAGGAAAATAGACCACACTAACTATTCAGTAAACTATATGCTAGTTTGACTTGGGACAAGAGATAGTGTTTTTGAGAGCCTGAACTGTATGCCAGTTCCTGGCGCTCTCGAAACATTAACATAGGAGTTGCTAGGAAGCTCTAGGTTGGATCCAAATCCTAGCATGCAAATCATAGGCCTGGAACTGTATCAACATGATGACGCTGAGGAAGACTCCCTCACTGCTGTTCTGGCAATACCTTATTTATTTTTTAAATAAATAGAACCTATCGTTATTAAACACAGTGTTGTGCTCATGGCACCAAGTTACTTTCGCAAAGACATATGACTCTACTGTGATCGAACTCCTAATTACAGTTAACTTGAATGGCTTCCATGATATCCTGATCAGATTCTAGTCATGCCTCATTTTAATCTATTTAGCCTACTAGGGTCACCTATTATTGTTCCAACTGAACTTTGGGGGCATCAGGGGTAGAGTATGCATAGTAACATATGTCATATAACATAAAATGATTCTAATGTAGACATAAACTAGAAGAGCTACAGAGCTCAGTAAGCAAATAGCATGCATGCATAAAATAGAGGAGCTACAGAGCTTAGTAAGTAAATTGTATGTGAGCTACATAGCTTAATATTACATACCTATAGAATAATTGTTTAAAAATAATTGTTTATTTGAATCATCAACTGAAAGGGTTATGAAGCAGGGGTAGAATCAAACTTTGGTTCACCATTAGTGCTTGCTGCCGCACCATCATTAGGAACTCTTATTTCACTCTCAAGAATAGATTGTGTGGTTGGATTAGCTGGAACGGTTGAAGGCTAAATAGAACACTCACCTGAAATTGGAACTGGTAGAAAAGGAAGTTGAACGGGAGGCATGTCATCATCGGTGTCTTCTTCAGAAGATGAGGAGGCATCAGGCATAAGTTCAGTTTGAATAGCAGAAATACTGGTGTCCAAGTCAGGAAACATGACAAAAGGGTTGGTTACCTGCCCTTGATCATCCAACTTAGACACGTACCCAGTAACCTCAATAGCCTCCTCGAACTTAACCTGTTTGGCCGCGTTGAAGGACTCTTCAGAAACATCCAGTACTCTCAAAGCAAAACGAATGGCATTTTCAGCTGATCTTTTCTTCACCTCCTGTACTACCTTGGAATAAAACTCAGAGGTCTCAGCCAGGAGGTCATCGGCCTTCTTATATCAGAACGAAGACGTTTATCTTTCAGAGCTCTCTCATAGCCTGACATGACCTCATTTGCATGGGTAATGGGTGAAGCTCCTACGGTGTTCCTACGGTGAAGCTCCCCTTGGACCTAATCATGCTTTGCTTACAGGGTGGTGAAATGGGAGCGTAGTTCCAAGAACTTCACCTTCCAAGTATCAACATCAGCAGCTTCTTTCTGGGCTTTTTCCAGAGAGCCCCGAAGGTTGGAGATCATATCTCTCATGTTTTTGAAACCAGTATCATATTTTCTCTCTTTGGCCAAGAGTTGTTCAACCTGGATCTGCAACTCCTCAGCTCTTTTCTCAGCAACCTCTTTCACCCAGATCAGCTCGCTAGTAGCCATGTCCTCAGTGACTGTACCAGCTGAGGCCGCGAAGATAGGCTCTTTCATGGCTAAAAAGTCATTCACTAACTGGAAAAGGATACAGAGTGTGTAAGTGACGTAATGAGAGAAATAGAACATTGAACATAGAGGGAAAGTTTTACCTTAGCAAGATGAACAGCAGATCGACAAAAGGACAGGTCCAGGCTCCCGCCATGTTGGCCTCAGCCTTGTCAATAGGAAGTCGCGCAACTTCCAAAACTCCAAACGCGATGTCAACATCATTGACAGAATGCTTGTTGGTAACAGGTAGTTCATAAGTTTGTCCCCAACGCCTCATCTCCACAATCATCTCCCTTTTAGGAAAATCTGGAGATCTTAGCGAGAAGGGAATGTCGTCACTCACCCCCCTCCTATCACTGAATCGAGGAGGAGGGAGAGTGACAGTTACAGCAGTTGTTTCAGCAACCCATCCCTTGCGATTGTCAGGGAGGGAAGGGTCAACAGTTAGAGGGATATTGTCACCAATTTGTTCAGAACTTGTGAGAGGATCTGGAACTGGTAGAGATACATCTACTTTCTCATAACCATAATGGGGAATAGTCACAGGAACCTTAAAAAGTGTTTCTTCACTAACAGAGAGAAGGCGAAACTTTGTTTTCTTACCAGAGTGGGTAACATCAGAAGCAGAATAAGGATCAGTTCTCTTTAGTTTATGACAGTTGGACGCACACGCTTCCCTTTTAAAATTATTAGCCGCCAGCAGTTCATGAGGTAGTTCAGGGCCCCTCCCGCCAGTAATCACATAATCATCACTGACAGCAAGCTCCTAAACTGGGCCCAATGTCACAGCATCGCTAGAGGCGGTCGCAGAACTCTTCTCCTTATGATTTCCTCTCCTTCTAGTAATCAAGGAGGATTCATCCTGAACTGGAAGAGGAGGAAGACCCTCATCCTGATCTACAAGAGGAGGAAGTGTTGTGCACCCAGAATTCACAGTACTTATCTCAAAAGGGGAAAAACCAGGGGCAAGTTGCAGCAATTCTTCAGTAGACATGTCGAAATACTCAAAAAGATGGGTGGGATCAGGAACTATCACCTAAGGCATCCTCTGTTCCTTGGGGATCTTCTTGATGAAGTCCACCGTAGCAGGATCAGTTGCAGTTAGTTGATTCCAGGGGGGAGAGTCATCTAAAGAATAATAGCAAAGATATTCAGGCGAAAGACTCTTACATCAAGTTATAAAGTACCTAAGTAGGAAGACTTACTGGTTGGAGCATGGGTGTGTTTTCTGGGAATAGGAATTCCCATTAGCTCACCATCAACATCAGAGGGGCGAACGTCCCACGCATCACCCAACACACGAAGGTGGTGATCAGCCCAGCCTTCGTCACTATGCTTCCCCTAAAAAAGATGATCAGAGAGTTCTTGTCTCTGGTCATGAAGTAACAGTATGATTGGTCTCGAATACGCCGGACCTCATAAAAGTAACCAACACCTAACGGTTTAGAGCAAATCCATGTCTCTTGGCAAGAAGGGCAGAGTACATGACAGTTCTATAAAACAGGGGTGTTGCCTGACCAAGAGCAAGATTGAAGCTAGTAAATCAGACACTCTCTTAGCAATGGGTGGAGGGGAAGAGTGAGTCCGGCCCTAAGCTGACCAATGGTGATGAGCGCCACCTCCTTGTAGGCCAACTCATCGGATAACCTCCCCCACTCTAGGCCGATATCTTCAGGGACATGAAATTTCTCTTGGATTAGTTCCAGAGAGGAAAGATCTCCAAAGTTTACAAGTGACCAGTTGGGATTCATGATCGAAAAAGAGGAAAAGTTTCAAGTTTTGATTAAACCCCAACAGGAGATCAAAAGGTTCAGTATGCAGAAAAAGGTAGCATAAGAGATAATGAGAGTTCTCTCACCAGAACTTTTATATACAGATAGGATGGACGGTTAGGATGAGCCCAAGCGGTGCATCTTTTTGGGATGGAACTGTCATCATTACCTTTTTTGGGAAACGGCATGTCTATTCGAGCCGTCTTTTCAAAGCCTTAATTAGTTGGATACGTCAACAGTTCTAGTAACAATTTTAGAAAAAGATTCTCGCACCAAAATCAATGTCGCTTCAAGTGCCCATGTGCTAGATGGCACGAGAGAGGGCATCTGTAGGGGGATTTCCCATCACTGAACAGATGACACGTGTATGAGAAATAACCTAAGACTATATATGTCCAGAATGAGACGAGGATCATCGGATCAGTTCTGTGAATAAGTGATCTCGTGTTTAGCACGAGTATTTAGTGGACATGTGTCAGGTACATGATTGATCTCCTTTAAACATAACAGTTACCCGAGTCATTAGGAACTGATATAGACAGTTCCTGAATATAAGGAAATTGAAGATGGCGATCTTTGATGATAAAGAAGGAATCGTGATGACATATCTTAGGAGTTATCTTTTAGATATAATCTTCCCATACACGATGGGACATTATGATCAACAAGAAAACTTACCTCTCATAAGATATGGTCTAGATTCAGACTTCCATAAGAAGAGGAATCCTAATAGTAAGGCAGAGTCCAAAGATGGAAGGGAACTCACAAGCGGTGAGAACAGCCCTAACCCTAAGACTCTCGTCGCCCTTCCTATGTAAGCCATAGGGATTCGCTCTAAGGAACTACACAAAATAGGGTTTGATTCTCCTTATTAACAAAAGAGATACGTAGGCAGCCGTCAGACAGTTCAACCCTGAACTCACCATCATCTCATCCCTTCCCCTATTCAGCAAAATGCTTCTAGATCACAAGGCACAGAGGAAGATCAGGGGATACATGGAATTTCCCCTACACTAGGTATTGGTTGGCAGATTTTAAACGCAATGGTCATCCTAAAAACAAAGAGGAGAAGTTTAATGAGGCACATTCTTCGCTAAGAAATGTAGTTGAGAGAACATTTGGTGTCTTGAAAGCAAGATTCAAGATATTAAAGAAGATGGCTCCATATAGTTTTCGCACACAAGTTCAAATTGTTGTAGCATGCATGGCGATACACAATTTTCTCCGTTGCATGGCCATTGATGATGATGATCGATTGTTCAAGCGATATGAAAAAGAAAATGTGACTATTCCAGTGAGGTCTTCAATTAACTCTAACATACCAGAAGCACCACCAAGTATAAATCACATATTTGGACCTCAGTCACATGAATACATGATCAACTTGCGTGATCAAATTGCGAAACAATTGTTTAGTGGACATATATGATCAAGTTTACAAGAGCCGCACTTTGGAGTTACTTGTAATGTCATTTAACTTGGTATTCAGATTTTATGGATGACCTTATGATTATTGAACTATTATTTATGCTTATATTTTTAGTATTTTTTTTTTTTATCTCATATTACTATATGAGTCTTTTAGGCGTCAAGATGTTAAATAAACAAAGGAAACTCTGTCAAATCCATTTTTAACTCTTTTGTTTTACAAGTAATTAAGTTAGTGTTCAAAATAGAATGCAAGGGTAAAAATGTCTAAATAATTTATATTCAAGATTCGTGAGTCGGTCATTTCGACGAGAAAACAAACATGTTTTTTCGAAGTTCAAGATTCAAAATTCAAGATTCGGAAGGTGGGCCATTCAAGATTCAAAGATTTCGAGAATTTATAGGCTCAAAAAAATAAACGACCCCTTAATGTAAGGCACATAACAATTAAGTTTGCAAAAACCACATAGTACAGTTCCCTTAGAATTAGCAAAAACACTTGCACACTATTTTTGTTTTGTAAATGACCAGGGAGAAACTCACAAAAAATAAAATAAACCTTGATGCAACGGTAATAAACTACATCCCCTAACAATATTATTGGAAAGAAGCAACTAGCCTTGAGCGATGTACATCTAGGCTTCGTATGCCTTGGTTGACTGAAGATTCTACAATAGGACCTAATACACACAAATAACATTTTTTTTTTTTTTTTTTAAACGATGATAGGGTTAGGCCGACCCTTACCTGTATTAGCTTCTCGAATAAATTACATGTAAGTCTTCCTCCACAATAGTAGTTAGATCACTACTTAGAGGGGGGATAAAGCAATTACAATCATCTACATTATAAGAGATTGACAATTTCGCTAAGTAATCAGCTGCTCTGTTCACCTCTCTAAACACATGAATGAAGGTAATCCCCGGCATGTAGCTTCGGGATGTGTTTTCTAACAGCAGCCATCAAATTCCAGCAATTCCACGGAGTATTCTCAGCTCCCGTCATGATTTGTAACACAAATAACATTTTAGTTATAAAGAAACGGAATTACTACGAGTGCAACATATTTACAAATATAGGTCTTCAATATAGGAATTTAACAAGAACTTTAATCCAAAAAAATTATAGGAATTTAGAACAACAAAATTATTCAAGTTAATAATGTGGGGAGTTCACATTGCCTCATACATTATTAGCTGGAATGCAACCTTACTCCACCAATTACAAAATGTGATCTTCGTAGGTAGAAATGGAAATGCCTGTCAAAGAGCTCATTAATATTAAAATTTCTTGGCATGTCTAATATCGTATTGCTGGTTTTGCTAGTGATGGCGAACAAGATTATTGTTTTTACTCATGTTGATATGTTTCTTTCAAAGGTCGTGGCGTGTTAATTATCTAGATTACGGATTACCCATAAAGATTTTGTTTACAAAGTGAAGAAGCATCGATTAGTTTCAGTAATGGAAAAAACCCAAAACAAATTGATATATCAAAAAAATAGATGCCGACACATGTCCAAAACTATCGACACCCGAAATATTAAATTTCATTTGTTTGTTTGTTGTGTGGTCCAGAACAAACCTACGCCGTCACACACTGTACTTCCAACTTGTCTAGAACAAAATCTAATTTTTATCTCTAAAAATAACATTTATTATTTCATGACGACCACTTTGCCATGGCACCACCCATTATTATTACTACCACCCAAATCTCAACAAGTAACATTTGCCACCAGACGCCACGTGTCAACTCAAACTCAAGCATTCCGTCGAAGTGATTTGGACGGGTTCGCAAAAAAAGTAGCGTCAGGTGAAGTGTGGAAGGACGCGTGGCGAAGTGCGAATGATGGGTTTGAGCAACTCGTTTATGATGCTAAAAAAGCAGCTGAAAGAATTGATAGGCAGTACTCAGTGTCTCGTCGAGTGAGCGAGGTAGCTCAGACTGCTAAATATAAAGCTCGTGAGTTGGATCGTGAATATGAGATTGGTCAGAAGTGGAAGTCTTTCAGTCTTGACTTTTCAAGAAACTTACCCGGGGTATGTCTATATTATTAATGCTTATTTAGTCTGTTTTAGTTTAGATAAGTCTATTTATATTATTAATAATTACTAGTGCAAGACCAGGAGGGATGGCAAGTTACTTGTTCACAGGTGTCTTAATGAGGACAATTTTCTGGAATGCAGATAATACCATTACTTATTATAGCTAATAAAAGTGATTCATTCCTGAATTGGACTCAGCAAGGAGTTTTCAGTGTCCAATCAACACGTCACTATATGTGTGGATAATAGCTTACTGACTTTTGTGCATGCAAGTGATTTCAGCAGAAACAGAAAAGAACTCTGGAATGACCTCCAACTGATAAGCTTGTCTATAATCCATGACTTGTCATTGGATTCAATTGCAACATAAGAAAAGAAAGGAGGTGTTAACTCAATTGCAATAGCTTTGGAAGAATTCACAACAATGGTAGATAACTGCACACTGGTGGAATGTCCTTCACTTGGTGCAACAACCGAAAAGCTTGAAGGAGAAGATATTAAATCTTACATAGTAGCTTTCTTTGAGAAGAAATTTGGTTACCAGCCAAATACTGTGCATGAGGGGCAATTGGATGCCTTCCCTCAGTTTCTTAGGGATGAGGACAATAGTATGTTATACGAATTCCTAATAGTAGAGAAATTGAAGCAGCTGTGTTCTCCATGGACCCAAGCAGCTCACCCACCTGGGCCAAATTTGGTTCCGAGGCTGTTTCTTCCAAAAGCTGCTGTGGTAATATTCACAGGGACGTGTGTGCCATGCTGTTAGGTTTTTCTTCATTGAAGAAACACTTCCTAGAGGGGTGAACTCAAAGAGAAGATTGCAGAAAAACTGACTCAATACTTGTTTTGTTCCGAGCAGTGTGGATTCATTGGTGGAAGGTGTATACAGTCAAGCAATGGCTTTGGCCTCATAAATGATAAATTAGATGAAGCAAAAGAGATATGGTGGAAATGCAGTTGGACCTTGCTCAGGCTTACGATACACTCAGTTGGGAGTTCATCTTTGGAGTCTTGAGAAAATTTGGATTCAATTCAAAATGGTGCAAGTGGATCAGAAGTGTCATTCAAACTCCTCATATTTCAGTGTGGCTACTTCACTGTGAAGAGAGGGCTCCGACAAGGGGACTCGATGTCACCAATACTATATGCAATAGCTGAAGAAGTACTAAGCAGAGGTCTCAGGAGACTTAAGGTGAATAACAAGGTTAAGACAATGTGTGTAATGAAAGTGGTTCCTGGCCCAACATATTTTCCCTTTGCGGATCATGTGTTCATTTTTACTAATGACAAGATCGTAGATTTAAGGAACTAATGGTAAGATTGTAGATTTAAGGAACCTCGTTAATTTCTTGAACCAATATCAAGCTGCATCAGGCCAAAGTATCAACAAGAACAAGAGTGAATTTTTTGGAAAGTGTACCAGAAGATAGGAAACATTCAATTGAAGAACCTTGGGGCATGAAAGAAAGTATGCTTCCTGAGAAACGTTTAGGAGTACCTCTTGTGCAGGGAACGGTTGCTAAAGGCAATATGACATCTCTGGTAGGCAAGATCCAGAACAGGGCCATTGCCTGGGCTGGAAAGATTTTGTCGTTTCAAGCAAGGGTTGTACTAGCAAAGTCCTTTTTGTCTAGTATTCCAGTCTTCAATATGTCCATTTGCAGGTGCCCTGCTACCGTCACTAAGAGTATGTTCAAATCATAAGAAATTTTATCGGGAATGGGAATCCTAGTGCAAGGAAGAAAATGACTGTTAAGTGGGATAACTTCTGAAATCCACAATCTGGCTTGGTATCTAGTGGGCCATTAAGGAGTTAAAGCCACACACTTCTTGGGATATTGGATATGGAACATCCATTGATCCGAGGGAAAACTGTGTGGTGCTGCACCAGGGGACTGGCTTCAATTGAGCAAGGAATAATAGCTAGATGTAAATCAAAAGTATGTGATTTGAGGAGAAACATTGCTTGGTGCACTGAGCAGTCAATGCAAGATGTACTAACTTACGCTGGAATTAACTTTCAGGATCTGCCCTGACGTAACAATCCTGAGGAGGACCAAAGAGTTTGCACATTGGGTACTAAAGGCAACTTCACTGTGGTTGACTCGGATGAGGCAATCAGAAAAAAGAACTTGCTAGTTTAGTGGTCTAAATTGCTTAAGAACAAGGCTATAGACCCTAGATTCATTGGTCTAGTATGGACGTTGATTTGTAATAGGGATCATGTGGACTCTATGACGCAGAGTAAAGGTATGAAATTGGCTTCTAAATGACGTTTGTGTGGGAATAATGTTGAGTTACTAGACCACCTGACGTGGGAATGTAAAACAAGCAAGGAACTGTGGCAGTGACTGGCTGATCCATTATCCTACACAAATGATTTCGGGGGCATGCAGGACACACTATCTAAGAGAGCTTCTCCTGTTTTCAAGGACTGTCCATGATGGTAGAGATTTGGAAGCGAAGAAAAAAAATTATCTGAAGTTGCAGTATTTAATTTAATTGGCATAAGGGAGGTTCTTCTAAATTTTGTAAAAATGGGGGATAATTATATAATTTCAGTGACTTGAGCGAGGTTATTCTAAATTATTAGAAAAGGGGAAGCTTATTCTAATTTTAGTGATGTAAGGGAGGTGCTTCTAAATTGTACAAATAGGGAAATCAAAAAATGCCTATTTGATATTCGATAGTAAGGAGGGGTGTTCCGGGAAGTGGTTTTCATAGTGTAGAGAACTTCACTAGCGTGATATAGTAGCAAAATAAACATGCTTCCGACACCTGTCTAAAACTATCGACACCACATTTCACTTTTTTTGTATGGTCCATAACAAACCTGCGCCGTCAGCCCATCACAACTTCCAACTTAACCAAAAAATCTTAAGTGCTCACTCGTTTTTTGTGTTTTTTTTTTTTCTCTTGACATTTTTTAATGACGACCACTTTGCCATGGCACCACCCACTACTATCCAACACCCCGAAATCTCAAATAACGTTTATGACCAGACGCCACGTGTCAACAACACAAGCATTCTGTCGTAGTGACTTTGATGGGTTTGCGGAAAAAGTAGCGTTGGGTGAAGTATGGAAGGACACGTGGCGAAGTGCAAATGATGGGTTTGAGCAGCTTGTTTATGATGCAATTATGCAAAGAAAGCTGCTGAAAGAATTGATAGGCAAGTACTCTGTCTTGACGAGTCAACGAGGTTGCTCAGTCTGCGAAATGTAAAGCTCGTGAGTTGGATCGTGAGTATGAGATTGGTCAGAAGTGGAGGTCTTTTAGTCTTGACTTTTCAAGAAACCTACCTGGGGTAAGCTAATATATATATGAAATCATTTCATTGCATATAGATAAAGTCAAATTATATGTTTTTGATAGGCGGTATAATAGTATAAGGTATAAAAATGAGGATGGTGGTGTCACTAGTTGTGATGATATGAAGCTTTAAGGTAAATTTGATGCTACCCATTACCTTCATTTAAGAAGATATGGTGCAAGAACGTTGCTAATAGAATGAAATTTTTTGTTGGGTAAGAGGATGGAAATGATGAAATAGAAGAGGCATGTATACTAGAAAACCGCAAACGGTGGTGACCGATGTTAGGTTGTACTAATACGCATTAGAATTTGAGATAGGATTAGGGAAAGAGAATGTGAGGTGGGGAGTTTCGATTGAGAAAAAGAGAAGGAGAGTCGGTTTCAGCCGGAAAAGAGAGGAATGAGAAAGGTTATTAGGAGGAAGGAGAGGTGGTACACTCACTTTTTTATGACGGACAGCCATTTGTAATTTTGGGCCCCTTATCCCAAGAGACCTCCCAAGGTCAGTCAATTACTAAATTTTTACCAATTTTGCAAAGACTTGTAAGAGGATGTGGATCACCTATGTCCTTCATGCCCCTTGTCGTCTTGTGTTTGGGAGGGTGTTTTTTTGAATCATTTAGTTAGGCTTGGGGCCAACATAATTATGTATTTGGAGGTTTAGGGAACAATCTTAATACTCATCCAGTTGCCCTCAAGTTGCCCTCAAGTTGAAATGGTTAGTGGAACACATCAGGAAAGTGGTTGTTTTGGGCTTTGTGGAAGGATAGGAACGGTGGGATGTTCTAACTTGAGGAAAGAGACTTGCAAAAGATCATCCTTAATGTTAAGGAGTATCTCTTTGAATTGGCAGTCGGAAATTCAGCTTTTAGGTGGCTGGAATTTCAAGACTTTGGGATGCTATTGGGTTGGAGGCATATATTGTGAGACCACTTTTTTATTATTTAGTTAGTGCCTTGCAAAGAGCAGCAGGTGGGATGGCAAGGTGTGAGCACCTAATTAGGACTTCTTAGTTTCCATGCAGTCACCCTTCTGTTTACAGAAATGTACTTTGCTTGTACATGGATGAGATTATTTTTGTCAACAAAGGAAATATATATTCTTCACGGAAGCAGTGTCATGGCTAGCTATGACAAAAGTCAAACAGTAACACTTGGTGAAATAGAAATCCAAGAGATAGACAGAAGAGAAAGCCTCTGCATTAGGCACTAGGAAGGGGATTCCAAGCTCGTGTTCTAAGTCATCATTGAACTGCCAATTCATAGCATCCTAAGTAGGCAGTAGCTATAAAACCCCCAAGGCTTATTTAATTAAGCATGGAGTTATTATTACCCCTAGACCAACTGAAATCAGATCTGAAAATAAGGTAATCACTGTCATTCCCTGCAGGCTAAAAAGTTCTCTGTATCTTTCCTTCCCGAGAACCAATGAATAGCCTAAAAAACAATAGAAAAGTTACTGGATCCAAAAGTCTCACGATGTAGCACCGTTTAATAGTATTTGAAAAGGTCAAATGGTTGAAATTAAGAGTTAAGGAATCACTCCCATAAGTTCACAGAAATCAGACATTGGAAGACTTAGTGGCGAAAGAGATTGATTTGGGACGCTATTCCTGGCCTCCTTGGTCCGCCAGAAAGTTGCATTCCTAAAAGGAACAGACACCCACCATTATGTAAAGGACCATGAGAAGTCTGATATTAGGACCTACTCACTATTAGAGTATTCTGTCACTAGTTGAGAATATCAATACTTAAACAAGTAATTTCATTAGATACTTACTTGAACACTCTTTTATCAACATTATCAAACGTTCTACCAGCGTGTCAATGACTTCAAGAAAACTATGAAATTCCTCAATATCCTGACGAAATGTGTAATAGTTTTGGGAAATAAGTGGTCACACTCAAGAGAGAATATTCTCACGTTTGGGAGTTATGTGACAGTCCTTTTTGTCATGCTCAACCCAGTGAAGATCAAAAGGAATTACTATATATTCTAATTGTTCAGACTTTCCAGGAAAGTCTTTGGTTCGTCTTTCATGTACCGACTAACGGTAAATAGTCGTATCCGTCCTCTATACATTTACTTTCGTCCGGGGCAAGGTAGACTCCTTATGATCTGGGTAATTTGTGGGAAACTTTTTTCTTTTGAATGTTTGGAAGCTGGAAGTTTGAGGTCCTTCAAGGATTAGTTGTTACGTGTTTAAATATCTAACTTCCTTGCATCACCCACCACCAATACCAACTTTTTTCTGCATATTAATTAACCATAGGAGGAGTATTATTGAGAATAACTTGTTATGTAAGCAATGAGTATGATTTCTAAGTTCTAGATTTGGATAAATAACTCGTTATGTAAACAAAAAGGAGGTTTGTTTAATTGCACTGTTTACTGCTTCTCACATATCTGCGTTGTAATTCATGGATTCTTTTGGTCTTCTATCCTTGCAGTATAGAAAGCAGCTGAATGATTCTCTGAGCACACCATTGGGAAGAAGCTTTGCTGTGAGTATTTCTGTCTCAACATAAAGTATGTAATTGTTCTCATGTTGCCATTGATTTTGTGGTTTTCCGATTGTGATATCAGTTAATTCATTCTAATATTCATTGAGTATGTATTTTGATAAGCAGTGACAGTTGTTAGTTTGTAGCTATACCTAAAAAACATCACAAACTAAATGCCATCGGTGCTTATGCTAGTTTCTTAACCTATTACAACTGTTAACATAATAATATAGCAGAATTAACTGAACGACAAATAGTTTTGTTAGTAAAGTGTAGCCTAATATTTTTTTCATTCAGTTCAATAACCCTTTCTTTAATAGTACTTATGAGATTAATTAATGAACAGTTATTTTTTTAGTGTAACCTAATTTTTATATATTTTGATAAGCAATTTATCTTGAGTGTTACTTCACAACAGTTGTCATACTGTTCAATGCTCCCTGGCTAATATGTCGCTCAAGATACATATCTCACATACAGATCTTATTTTCAGTTGTTTTGTTCTTATTGAAAAGATCATTTACTGAATTTCAGTTTATCGAAAATATCTATTTTGAGTTTTATATGTGATGCAACACTGCAACTGGAGTTGAAATAGATATCACACCTAAATATAAGATAGAGTCCATTACATTTTGGGAAAGAAACATTCAACATTATCTATATATATTTAACTGTCAATTGCAATAAAATCATGAATATCAATATTTTACTCATGGTACATGCACAGAGGGGAAACGTTCTTAACAACAGGAAACATCACAAAGAGGGGCAACTTATGAACCTTGTACCTTCAGTCTTTGCTCCAGTATAAAAGCTTGAAGGCATGCAAATAACAACGTTTTCATGAAATGTGTGCTAAACCTTTAGAGGCTTAAGTATCTAAATACTCACCAAAATCTCAACCCTCTTTTCATTTTTTGTGATTTCTATTGAGATATATACTCCCACATTCGGCATTCTAAGCCTAGCATCAAATATTCAAATTGTATAAAATCCTAGGCTGCTCCACTCAGTGCAAAATGGTTTTGAGTTGGATGCTCTGAATTTAAGATGGAATTAGAGCAGGCTATTTTGTTTAGTCCAATGGCCTACTTGTTCCACGTCACCTAGCATAATTACCCACATGTTCGACCAAGTTATGCTGCACGTGAGGAAAGACACTGAAAAATAAAGTCCCACATCAGGTACTTACGGCCTAGCGTCAGAATATATAAAATCCTGGGGCTGCTACACTTCTTGATAGTTGGATGCTCCAAATTAGAAAATTTTGTCTAAACCGTTTTTTTTTTGTGGTTGTTCTTGTTCTTGTTCTTGCAAGTAAAGTGTGTATATATTAATATAAATAAGTAAATTTACAAGGGGGGGGGGGGGATATGATCCACCAGATACAACCAATTGCATCCAAATTCCGAATACAATTGGTCAAGATTTGAATCCACACAGTGTCGAAGAATCCCAAAATTCTAAAGCCCATCAGGGTTTTCCTTGAAGGTTGATTCCTTCATTTTGCAGTATGGAATTAATTCCTTTACAAAGTTCAACAAAGGGATCTTAAGTAACTTGTCAGAAAGAAGTCGAAGCTACCAAAAACCTGAACTACAAGATCAAAAAAGAAAAAGAAAAAGAAAAACTCCAACAATGATGACCTCCCATACTAGAAGAAAACTTGATCTCTCAATCCTTTCAAAAGAAAATCAAATAAAAATACGTATTGGACTAAAGGTATTCTAGAATATGGTCTCCATGTGAGGACATGATGTACTCGTGTGACTTTTACCAAGGCTGCCAAGTGCTACATGCCCGATGAATACAAGATTTCTTGTTCTTTGACATTTACCAACTTCCGCCGTTACAGATGTGCCACTCTGTCCTATATTTGGTGATACGACCAAAGAGAAGGGAGAATGGAGATGCCACTGCAAGAGAGAAGTGGGAGGGCAGTTAATGAGATAAGCATCTGTAGAGAGTTCTAGAGACGGCTTCAACCTATAGACGAAGCGGGGCGCAGCATGTTTCTAATATCGTGCGTGCCCTGTCAGCAATGTGGCGATGCTTGCGTTCGGCAAGACTATTGTGCTGTGGAGTATGTGGACATGATAGACTGCGATGTATCCCCAGCTGACGAAAAATGAAAAAGAAGTATTAACATACTCAGTACCACCATCACTCTCAAAGACTGGATAGAAGAGCTAAAGATGTTTCCTGCCATGGCAAGAAAAGTCTGAAAATGCTAAAAGACTTCAGATTTACGTCACATGGTAGAGATCCAGGAGTAACGGGTGTGGTCATCAGGAAAGAGGACATAGTATCGGAAGCCAGAGCAAGAGAGAACAGGAGACATCCAAACTTCCGAGTGAATAAGCTCAAAGGCCGCAGTAGCATGATGGTCAGAGGATAAGAATGGCAAGTGAGTGAATTTGGTTAAGGTACAACCTTGACAAAACGTGTTCCGGACCAACTTGAAGGAGGAGGGGTCGAATAGGTTATGGGAGCCTGAGTGATGTCAAAGACGATTGTGCCACAACACGGTAGAGGAGTGTGTGGCTGAGTGAGAAAGTGGATGAGAAGATGGGGTGATTAGATAAAGACCGTCTTGAATAGGACCACGGACCACGGAATAAGATCTTACCAGTCTTGATATCAAATACATGGAAACCGCACAGGTCAAAAGAAACACAAACTGAATTGTCCTTGGTAAACTTGTCTATGGAAAGGAGGTTTTTGTGCATAGAAGGCATATGGAAGACATTATTAAGGTGATAAGTGGACGAGCCGAGAGGAAAAGATATGTTACCAGTTTGTGTAATGGGAACAGAGGCACCATTATCCAATAGGACATGATCAACGCCAGCATAGGGGATCGTTGATGAATTGGATTTGCATTGTTGGTCATGTGGTGAAAAAAGACCACCGTTTGCATAGGGTGATCGTTGATGCATTCAATTTGCATTGTTAGTCATGTGGTGAGTAGCTCCAGTGTCTAGAATTCTAGATACGATTTAGAATCATGTGGTTGAGAGTGTTGGATGCCAACATTGTGAGTGAAAAGCAATACCAATGGAAGAAGGAGAGTACAATCTGGGGCAAATAGCAACATAGTGCCCCAAGTGCCCACATAGCTGGCAGAGACTAGAGGATGCCATAGATAGTACATCAATGGATGTGAGAGGATTCAGCAGCGATGAGAGACTTTTATTTTTATTATTAATATCGTTTTATTTTATTTTATTTATTTTGGGTCAAACAGGTGGTAGTAAGGATAGAAGAAGATTGTGAGAATTCGTGATACACGAAGACAGATTATTTCACTAGTGATGGCTGGACGGTGATTGTGTTGTGGCTGGACGGTGTTGGTGTCTAGTCAGTGGCGGTGGTTGTGGTGTCTGACTATTGGTACTAGTTAGTGTGGAGTACTAGGGCTGGAAATGGAGCGGGTTTGGGTCGGATTCTCACTCAAAACTCTTTACCATATTTGGATCCATCCAGATTCGGGTCGGATTTCAGATATCCATATCCATTAAAAAACACCAAAAAATACACTATTTTAATGATTTTCATATATAAATGTAAGATATAAATTAATTTTTAGGCATCAAAATATAAATTTTGTCGGATATTCGGGTCGCATCCCGTACCATTTCCAGCCCTATGGAGTACCGATGTGGACTCGTGAGCAATTTTGAGAAGTTAGTAGTTGTGGATGAATTTTGTCAAATAGACTGTGTGCAAGCTGAGTAGCCTAGAGAGAAGATAGGGAGTAGTCTCTAGAAGGAGAGAGGGCAAACAAAAGGATAGCTGCCGCACAAAGGGGCTGCAGTATAGAGAGTTGGAGCTGCTTAAGAGAGGAGGCAGCAACTGTTTGAGAAGAAAACAATGGCAGCGAAAAAAGAACACAAACCCTAGGATTAGAACCTAATGCTCTTGATACGATGTAAAGGTTTCAAGTGAATGAGATAATTCTATTCTTCTCATGTGAGGTATATATGAATCTATACAAGCCAAATATGGCAATATACAACTGATCAATATATGACGGTAATACAAGCCAATTATGGTTTTACACTTACAACTCAAGAATTGTGTTGTTGCTCTGATTTTAGATTCATTACCTAGTAACTCATTTGTCCTGTGTTACATTGGCACACCATAGTTTAAAAAGAATCCATGTGTCCGTGTCGGACACGACACTGACACTGACACAATTTTATGTGATATACCTCAGTTTTTGATATTTTGCCATGTCAGACACTTCGTATCTGTGTTGTGTCCGTGTCAATGTAACTTAGCATTTGTCCCTTTCAAGCATAAGTGGTTTGATATCCTTTTCAAATGATCTCTGTGTCGCAAAGATAATCTTCACAAAGTGTCAGCCCCTTCTTCTCATGGGTCCCATATATGTCTGACATTTTTTAGTGGGTCCTATTTACCTGAACCATATTCATGTATGTTACGGTCTGTGTTAAAGAAGCATCTCATGCCTAGCCTTGTGGACATTTGCCTGGACTTCAACCTGCCCAAATGAATATGGGGTTAATATCGAAAAAGATCTGCAGGTTGGTCTTGTTTGGACCTGGATCACCTTGATCCTTTCTGCCAGCTTGAAAGATACAAACCATCTGTGTTAATATGGCAGCATTCTTTGTGGGCAAGCCAATTGATTCTATCCCCATTCAGTTGAGGTTTGACAGCTCCCTAGAGTGGACCTGAGACCCTATCATCATGAGTATGGTATATGAGATTTCAAATACAAATTTGGAATAAAAAACAAAAAGCATTTATATTATTGTTACTGGGTTTCCAGTCCAACCAATAGGGAGGGGCGCTACCAGCTTATATCGGGTGAATATCTTCAGAGCTTATCATGTTATGAACCATTATATTTTACGTACTATGTGGGAGTCGTTCTTGGATGAAATAATGTGTGATTGGACATTTACCCTATTGAAAGTTTATTTATATTTAATAAATGCTAATCGCTTATTTGGTGTTTTCTTGTAGATTATATATTTCATCCTATGCAACTTTGTTTGATCATTCTGTGTTTCTTGGTTTGTAGACTATATTCTTCCTATGGTTTGCATTATCTGGATGGTTGTTCCGAATACTGTTTTTCGCGACTTGGGTATTACCATTTGCAGCTCCTCTCCTCATCCGTACCATTGCTAATAATTTTGTGATTGAGGTAATTTTACTGTTCCTTACCTTGGTTATTTTCTCGTTTACTTCACTGGAATTCATATGACGGGCACTTACCTTGGTTATTAGTATTAACTTCTAATAAAACATATGGCATCTTCATAATCATGTCACTGACTCGTCTCCATTGATGTGCTATACGACTATACCTTGAACGGATCATTAAGGAAATCTGACCTTCATTTGATATTTGGTTGTAACCTTCAAGTTGATGAATTTGGCTTGTGACCTTCAATAAGTGGTATTTTTTTACTGGATAGCAAATTTGGTTTGTATCTGCTAACTAATGGTAGGATTGGCAAACTGAAGAAAAGGAAAATTCTGGGAGATGCTTTTCATATTTTCATGTTGAGAGGGTCACAATCGAACATGAGAGCACAAGATGGTGTGATTTAGAGAAAGGTTTGTGTGATTGATAGGTGTTTGGAGGGTCACTGTTAATGGTAATCTATGGAGAAATCATTTAAGGAGTAAACAGATATATTAAGATGTTAGGTTCTGCAACTGAGAATCGAACTTGGGGAGTTGCGCGTACTTTATTTTCATTTTAATGATTAAAGTTCGAGAATCATTCCACTTAAATGATTCATAAAGAAAAAAAAAAAGAATGTTCCATTACCAAAGGCATGCCAAAATGTGTTGAAATTTGTAGTCTAACATTTGAATTGAACACGGAGTGCAGAAGAATTGGCAAGATATTTAAACAAGTTTGAACCGTTAAGAATGCATAACACTTGCAATGGAAGCTGACAAGATGGCAGCAAGTGATTCGGTGTTTAGAGCTTAGTAATCAAATCGTAAAGCAAGAGCAAAAGATGGAGTGTTAAAGCACCTAACCTCAGAATTACTACAAAGGGAGTTGATGAGTTAGAAATAATCTCCTAAAGTATATTGGCATCTAGTGTTTCACCACTCTGTGCATATTATGGTCAGTGAGTGAGAGAAGGGTAAGGGGGACACATGTGGTGTTGGTCTTATGCAATATAAATTTGGTGGCACATGTAAGAAGTATATAAGCATTTTGGAGTCAGCACACTGTATGCACTACCTTTTAGTCATGATTTTGTGTCGTAGCCTGATTGCTTCACTTGGATTGTATCTTATCATTAAAACCCACTAAAATGCCTTACCATTACCAGTTTACAAAGCGCGTTTTGACGAATTTAGTAGAAAAGCGTTAAAGTGCGAACTGGGGCCGCGAGTAGTAAACTCTTTACATGCTTTAGGCTGCTAAGGTTTAGAGTAGGATTGGGTTTCCTTGCATTCCAAGCCGTTAAAGGAAATAAATAAACATGTAAGCTGTGGCCATAGATAGAGTTGACAATAAATGGAGTTGTGGTTGTTTCAGCGAAAGGATTTTTCTGTAGTACTTTGCCTGAATAATTCTATTCTGATTTGAGGAAGTTTAATAGCAACATAGATCAAAGTATTCAGATCCAAGACCTTATCAATTGCACGTAAATGTGTCACCCACCCCTCTCCATTGCCTCTTGAAGTGCATTTGATTGTGGTGCCTCTTCCTCATTGAGGAGTTGGAAATGGCGTCACACATATGTTGGTCTCTCTTACCTCTAAGATTTTACTGTTTCAGAGCTCATATCACGACTTGACGAGTTGCATAACATCCTAAAGCTTATGTTACATCCAATTATTATATCTGGAGTCCTGGTGGCCACTGATCTAGATACAATAAGTTTGGATTGAGGCAGAGATATGCCTTCCTTAAATTATAGCCTATGTCCCTAGCTATTAAAAAGTGAATGGTTTTGTTTAGGCATGTTGAATCCCAGAAGCAGAAGATGATTGGTTTGGCTTTGTGAAACCATCCAGAGGAAGAAGCCACTTGAAACTTGAAAGAGCCGTATAGAAATGGTCCATTGAACTGTCATATTCAACTTGGAATTAGAAAGCATGATTCGAAGTCCATATAAAATCGTAAACTAATTTATTAGTAATAACAGGATATTGTTTATATTTGTTTGTGAAGATTTTTCTATATTCTTAGAATGCTCACCATGTATACCTTTTAGTTTGGCTACCCTTATGGCTGCCTAATGACCACTAAGTACTATCCTTGGAGGAATCCTGTAGCATATGACACTACCTTGGATAGTTCTGACTATAGTCGTCTTAGGTCAGGTTTCCTCTTTATAATGTTGTAATATATTATTGAATATGCTATATGGATTACGTATCATGGGTCTGTGGGTTTTTGCTTTTGAGGACCTCTTCTAGAGGTTACTTGTCATGTTGTTTAGCATGAGTATGAAACGCCTGGAAACTTCTTTGGCCCTGTTCCATCAGAATCCCCCTCCCGCTCCCGAACTCAATTGCCCCCTTGTCCTGCCTCCTTCCGAACATATTTTCTACTACCCATTCCCGTGTCCCATGATGAAATACAACCAGAGCTGATAGCTGAATACAATTAATCAGGTTAACTATTCATGTCTTGTAATGTGAAGAGACACTTCGAGGATAGAAGCCTTGACGTTGCACATTTGATTCTTAACATCAAAGGATTGCTTTTCCTTTGGGGCAAGCTGTGGAAGGAGTTCAAGGAGATACCCTTCGGGTATTTTGCATTTTTTTGGGAAGCTATCATTCGAGATGCTTAATTTGTTATTGTGTCTTTGTTTTTTCTTGTTATTGCCCGCTGTTTTTATTCCTTAGTAAGATATCTCATCCTATATTGTAATTATCACTGTTATAAAGCTAATATCTATATTGATCGTTTACCTCTTCAAAAAAAATTAAAAACCGAGTCATCAAAGAGGGAAAGTTCTCTACTAGCCTTCCATCAGCCATTGAATCTGAGTCTTGCTCGTAATGTGTTGTTTACGTATGTATTTGTTACCATCTGTTATTCAGCTATATGCTAGCTTCAGTCTACTTGCCGAAACAGAAAAATAAATGACTTGTGTGGTTTGTGTATGCTGAACAGGGGGCATGTCCAGCTTGCAAGAAGCGATTTGTGGGGTATAAGAATCAAACTATAAACTGTACAAGCTGTGGGAGCACTGTGTGGCAACCAAAGGGTGATTTCTTCACCAGAGGCGGTAAAGGGACTCCTCCTTCATCAACCTCTCAATCTGACATTATTGATGTCGAATTTGAAGAGAAATAAATAGAAGAATGCCGAGGACTTGTGGTGGTTAACCCTCAAGCTGCACTACAAGGAAGAAAAAGAGAAAATGGAAGATCCGTTATGGTTCTTGTTGTGCTCCGTGAATGCAGGCTTATTACATGCTTCTTTTAGTGTTCTTTTGCTGCATATGTAAATGGAAAATACATGTTCTAAACTATCAGTCTGTTTGTATACTATCTTTCTGATAGCATAGGAAAGAAGAAAGAACATCCTGTTATAATTTCCAGAAACATTACCAATGAAAGCATAAACGAAACATCCTGACATGTTGGTTAATAACTGTTAGTATTCGTTGTATACTCGTGTCTGCCATTCTGCCTATTTGATGTCATTCACATTTAAAGATTTACATATTTACGGAGTAAGAGATTAATGTTACTTTGTACACCTTGGTAGGAGACGCTCCTCGTGAAAGCTTTATTAGTGGACATATATAGTTATTAGAAGTATGTAAGTAAGATGAGCTCAGTGATTCTAAATTAGATGTTTTGGATTAATGACAATATCCTTGCACTGATGCACGAATCTTTTGTTGCTATGTGGCAGTGATTATCATTGATTATGTATTGAAATGTCGATACAAAACAGCTTACAGCTTAATTATATATGAAGTAAGAAACAAGTCCTGATCAAAAAGCTCCACTAATCACTTTTCATTTTTCCCGCCAGAGAAAAAAAAAATGGCCATTACAATCAAATCCTCAAAACCCGGCACAAGAATAACATCACTTTCACTTGACAAATTCCTCACAACTCAAAAAAACATGTCAAAACCATCTCCAAAACTCTTCAACGACGATTTCTCACCAAACAACAATAATGACTCATCCTCGTTATCCACATTCCCCATTTTACGCATTCTAGAGTCACGCAATATCAATAACTTAAAAGCATTCAAACAGCTTCATACTCAACTTATTGTTTCTAACCTTTTTCAACACTCTCTTGCCGCGAGTCGAGTTATAAAGAAACTTTGCACTTACCCTTATATGATTAATCATGCTGTTGTTATCTTCTTACGTATAGATGAACCTGATGCTTTTATTTGTAATACTATTATTAAATCTTATGTGAAGTTGAATGAGTATGATAATGCTATTAAGTTTTATTATGGACATATGGTTAGAAGAGGTGTTGAGCATAATCATTATACTTTTCCTATTTTAGTTAAGGTTTCTGCGGAACTTGGGTCCGTTTATGAAGGGGAGAAAGCCCATGGTAGGATTGTGAAGAGAGGGTTTGAGGTAGATTTGTTTGTGAGGAATGCACTCATTTATATGTATTCCAAGATTGGGAGAGTTTGGGATGCGAGGAAGGTGTTTGGTGAGAGGTGTGAGTTGGATTTGGTGTCGTGGAATTCGATGATTGATGGGTATGTGAAGAATGGGGAAGTTGGTGTTGCGAGGGAGTGTTTTGATGTGATGTCTGAAAGGGATGTTTGGAGCTGGAATTCGATGATTGCGGGTTATGTTGGAGTTGGGGATATGGAGGCGGCTCGAGGGCTTTTTGAGGGGATGGTGGCTAGAGATGTTGTTAGTTGGAACTCTATGGTTGATGGGTATGCGAGGATTGGGAATGTTTCGGTTGCTCGTGAACTTTTTGATTTGATGAGGAGTCGAAATGTGGTGTCTTGGAATACCATGTTGGCTCTTTATGCGCGTAGAAAGGATAACGCTGAGTGTCTGAGATTGTTTGATAGGATGATGCAGGAAGGAGAGGTAAAACCGAATGAGGCTACTCTAATGAGTGTACTGACTGCTTGCGCGAACTTGGGTAAACTCGATAGAGGTAGATGGATTCATTCCTACATAGAAGAAAATGAACGAATTGAACCGGATGTGTTATTGTCAACTTCGTTACTAACAATGTACGCGAAATGCGGGGCCATGGACTTGGCAAGAGAAGTCTTCAGTGAAATGCAGGAGAGGAGTGTTGTGTCATGGAACTCTATGATAATGGGCTATGGCATGCATGGGTATGGTGAGAAGGCTCTTGAGATGTTCTTGGAGATGGAAAAGAGTGGAGAAACACCTAATGGTGCAACTTTTGTTTGTGTTTTATCTGCTTGTACCCATGCAGGAATGGTGTTGGAGGGTTGGTGGTACTTTGATTTGATGAAAAGAGTTTACAAGATTGAGCCAAAAGTTGAACACTATGGTTGTATGGTTGATCTACTTGGTCGTGCTGGATTGATGAAAGATTCAGAGGAGCTTATACAGAAGATGCCGATGGAGGCAGGGCCACCCTTGTGGGGAGCTCTATTGTCTGCTTGCGAGACTCATTCAAATTTTGAGCTTGGAGAGAGAGTGGCGAAGAGACTAATTGAGTTGGAACCAAGGGATGTAGGGCCTTATGTGCTGTTATCAAACATATATGCCAGGGAAGGTAAATGGGATGATGTTGAGAAAGTGAGAATGATGATGAGAGAGCAGGGATTGCAGAAAGCTGCAGGATTAAGCCTAATTGACATTGCTGAGGCAAATAATCAGTATGAATCGATCCACAAGAGAAGCATGGTGTCTTCCATGTTGAGTGAAATGGGTGCACAAATTAAGTTACGTAGAGATGGTGAAATCCCAAAGTGTCCCAGCTCTTATAATTTCAGACTGTAGTACTACATATACTAGAGTACTACAAGAACCAGTGGCTACATCACCAAATGTTGTTAGTGTCGTTTACTTATTTATTTTTTCCCCAATATTTATACAGAATCATTTCATAAGGTGCTCAAAAACTGTGGCTGTCTTCTCTGTGTTTGTGATTTATCAATCTTTTGTTATCTTAAGCTGGGAATGAGGCAGATCCCGACTGAATCTTATTGAGACAAAATGGGATTACATCCTAGTGTCCATGCAGCGCCATGGAAACATACGGGTCCCAAAGAGTTGAGAAAAAGGGCCAACAAGCATATTTTACAAGCTTGTCTAGCCAATCGGTTTGCCTGACAAGTCTGCGTTTTTGTCTGGATACAGTAATGCTTGAACTCCATACTCATGAAGCTGTTTGCCACCTTGTTTCTTGGATCTCCAAGAAGAACGTGGCTTGCCCTGAACACTCGACTGCTTTCTTGTAGTCTGACGCAACATAAATCTGTTCTTACATCAAGTCTTTCCCCCATTTGAACGCCTGTGACAATTACTTGAACTTCAATTGCAATTGCAGACGGCCGATTAGCATCCCTGCTGATTCAACCATAAAACAGTTCGAACTTTATTGAAAGAACAATCCGTGTTAAGGCACATGGTTTCTCCCACTTACAGAAACTAGGAACCCTTTCAATAAGGTTGATCTGCTGCATTTTTAATATATTAGGCAGTGTCCTACTATCAGGTTTATCGTCATCTTTCTTATTCTTTGTAAGCATTCTTCGTTTATTCCCTGATAAGCCTTTCTGAATATTCTTCCATACCAGTCTTGTCAAATGCTATAAACAGTAGCGCGCACATACACTTACACTTGAGTATTCATGCACTGATCTTATTTTCCATTCAAGGTGTATCCATTCTCTTTTATATTTGTTTGTCTGACTCATACCTATATACTATGCCGCAAACTAGAGTGAATTAATGGTTCCTTCTTCCTAATCCAAATTGTCTGGAGGGTCCTTTCTCAATACTCAATAGTGGTGACACTTCTTTCCTTTGACCTGCAATTAAGGGAGAAGGATCTCGGATAAGAGAACCTTACAAATAAAATTGCTCACTTGTTTGAATCACAATTAGTGAAACTTGCAGGCATTGTAGGCTCAGGAAGATCCGGCAACTCCAGCGAGTAATTAGAGGTGCTAACAAGAGCTGGTTTTTAGTTTTAACAAGCTTTTTATTGGTAAGCTCAATGTGTTGTTAGAGAGACTTGGTAAAACAATAGTTGTCAAAAAATTCGTCACGCTTTGTTGTCCAACGGATTCTTAATTATTCACTAATGAGTTCCAACTTTAATCTATGACAGCATTGCTATCTTTCTTTCTTTTTCTTCTTTTGATTTCACAAGTTATAAAACTGCCATTATAGTACAAAATCGCAGTAATTTGTTTCAAACTTTCATCACGTCTGCTGAGTTTTCAGAGATCGGCATCAAGTACGCCGTGTTAATATTTTATGTTGGAACTTCATTTGCAGTATATGTTCCCTATTATAAAGTTTTGTATTCTTCTGACACAGCTATCGCCATATTGGTAATATGAAAACCTTTCTATTAAGTTAAGTGTAATCAAACAAGAAGAATACTGTCAGTGTCACATACAAGACTCAAGACAATGTACAGGTTGATAGACTCATTCTCCACCAAAACAACAAATTGTATGAACCACACTTCAGCAGCTATCCTAAAGTAAAAAATGAACCGAGTCGACACCAGCAAAGGTCAACAAGAAGTGGCTCCGAACTTGCTATGAATGGATTAGAACAGTTGAACAACTTCACAACTCAAAATGAGACGAAGAAATAAAGAACGCCACCGGGATCAGAAAGGGAACTTCGAAGAATATGAGGAGCCATCCAAGTGCCTCTAGCTTTCTTGAATGGCCTTTTCACTTTTGATCTTCGCCAACTGAGAGAGCAACATGGCATTCACTTTACTCTTCAGCTGAAAGGACGAAGTACGTAAAACTTTAGCTTCATAAATATCTTCCATATAATAAAATAACAAATAAGTAAATGGAAAAACACAACGCTTTCAGGCTACGCACTTTCAATTTTGTTTTCCTTCCCTTTTTTCTTTGGTTAAAGTATTTGCTGAGCTCCATCTTATTTATGTAATAAACGGATCTCCGATTTATATTCCACTGGTACATTATGTCATTAATAGACTTCTATCTTATCTACAAATCATGATTTCATCATTATGCAACTTCTAGTGTTTTGGATGTCAAGATTTGCAGTTTTATTTTATCGTTTGAAGCTTCTTTTAAGTACCCCCATTCGATTACGGCAACTAGTCCTTATGTTCTTTTCTGGTCTCCTATTTTGTTCTCAAAAGGACATTGATCTCTCCAGATCAGCGCCAACCCTCTTGTCTGAAAATGACTAGTCCAGTCACATTCTTTACTTTATGGATAACTTAGAGATAACTTAAATTGCATTTAGCCTTAAACGAATTGAAACAAAAAATCGCAAGCATAAGCCTCATCAAGTCCAAGTCCTACTTCACTCTTAACTGACACAGGGATGGCTCCATCAGGTTCAGCTTTCCTGTACCTCGCCATCTCGAGATCATCTTCTTCACCATCTTCTGTAATTAAGTGGGCAGGTGCTTCTTGCAACAGATCACATTTAGAGACAACGTCGATCCAAAGGTGATTACTGAACCTCTCGCGCACTTCTTTACACGTGACGAACTGCACAAAGAGATAGTAACATGAAACAACCAAAGAGATCAACAGAGTAGGACGTGAAATGGAAAAATGGTTGCCTATAATACCCATTTCTAGAATGGCCACAAAATGTGCAGGTTTCAGGATACAATCATAGGAATGTAATATTGGATTTGCACACAAAATCTGGCAATGCCTACATAAATAAATTACGACATCACAACAAGAAAAATAAGACTGAACATTTCTTGCATTGTTAATAACCCAAGCTTCTAAGATTATGATAATACTCTAAACAAATGAGTCTTGGACTCTTGGATGAAACCAGTCTCCATAATCTGGGATATTCTTGCCAGCAAAACCAAAAGAAATCAGCTGATGGATTTCTACTTTTATATAATAAAGAATTAAGGATTTATTAATAAATCATTAGTCAAACTCTAAAAGGACAAATCACCCCTCTGCATGCTTTCTCTTGCCAATGCTTCAATTGGCACTCAATATTCTTGCACACCTTTATAGCTAACAGTTCCTTTGATTACTTTAACATTCAACCATTTACCTACTGGTTAGAGTATAAATAAGTAAAATCAAACACATGATAGAGTAGATATATTGGTGCAAGCAGTATAAAGTGTTCTAAAATGGTGCCTAGAGCCGGCCCAGCCGTGGGCGCAGTCCACCTAGGAAGCTGTCTAGGGCCCCTATATTTTGGACCAAACCAGGGCGCCTAGTAGGTAGTAATGGACTATCACTTGTTCAGGCCTAATCTGTCAAGTTGCAAATTATAAACCAGATGAAAGAAAATAGTAATAAACTCTTGTGGCCCAACCCCTTTTCAAGTAAACAAACACTTAGCCAGACTCTTGTGGTCCAATTGCAGAATTCTTCTTTGTCTGACAACTAATAAACCAACAACAGTAACAAGTAACTTATTCATTGGGAATCGGCAGCTATAAGCCTGTAACAATATTAGCCAGTACAATTTCATGACGGCAATGCATTCAAATTATATAGTTATCCAAAAAAACAAAAAACTAAATAAGCCCATCTATCATAATGAAACCAACACTTGTGCCATCATTACTTTGCGTCAGCATTGTTGTGAAAAATAACATATAACTTTAGGTACAGAAAAAAATAATAACAATAAATAAATAAATAAATTCCTAGTGTGAAATCATATTTACTTTTCTATATAGGGCCTCATTGTAGGAGTTTGTCTAGCCCCCCAAAAACTCAAGGTTGGCCCTGATGGTGCCACCTTGCGTCCTCTCATTGGCAATAAATGAACAAAGCAAAGACTACTAATAACTTACTCATCAACTGATAGCTTCATTAGACAGAGACCATCATACACTTGAAACAAGGAAAGTACAACAGAAGGCCCTAAACTCAAGTCTCAACTACATAGTTCCCATTCTTGAAAGCTAGGCCAACCATTAAGCTAAAAAAATTCTTGAAATGTGACTTATCTGCACATTAAATCCCTGCACCTAAGGCTCAACAGTTCAAAAGAAAAATGGATTGAGAATTTGAGACAATTTTGCACCTGATCAGAAGGTGAGCTACCACATTCTCCTGATAAATTGTGAACGTATAATACTGCAGTCGGGAGATGAGAGAGGACAGCTAGCGTTAACTTTTCCAAATTATTTCTGGCATCTTCAAGTTGGACACATCACACAAAAAGGAAATTAAGTTAATTACATCACATAGATAACATAACTGAATACAAAATGAATAATAAAAGTAAAACAACAACAAACTTAATGAACCAAAATCAATTAATGACATGTGATCATATTCTTGTTGTTTACAGAAGCATCTTCGGTTAGTAATGTACTTCCTCTTATTACTATTGACCGTTCTGAATTAGCCCGAAAAGTGAAACAATCACATTTCCTTGCAATTCCATTATCACCTGTTAATAAATGGCAATCTTTTGGAGATGCAGAAGAATGAGGGATTCTTGTGAGTTACACTTTTCTTTGGCTCTCCACTATCATAAATGGAAACTGGCCTATTCTAACATTGGGTAAATTGTGCAAGCTAGACTCCAACTGATTAAGTCATTATCGAAATAAACTTAAATGTCTGACTGCTGATAGCTGGGCTTTGAGTATACAAGAGAAAATAAAGAAAAACGTCAGGCAGAGGCAGGATCATAGTAGTCAATTTAAACAGCTTCTCATCCATCTCAACTCACCGAAATAAGGACCAGACTTATTCTGTCCAATATGGGGATAAAAAGTCAAAGCTGAAGTCCTCATGCTATTTAGAATGGGCATTTGTTAATTCATTTTGAATATGTTTAAGACAGCGAACAATCTAGCTAAAGCTTGAGGCAGTGTTTTTTGGTACTGTTATTCCCTGATTATACAACGTCATTTCTACCAGTTAAAAATGGGATCCTCTGCTCATTATTTTTCATCTAGAGGATCTCTAAATCCGAGTGCTTCAGAAAGAAAAACACTCATCTCTCGGTTGATTGTGTACCCAACTTCTTTCATTGTCAAGAAGAGAAACAAGAAAAAAGAGGGATTGGATGTTCATTTTCATATAATCACCTGATCTATTCATTTTAGGTGAAACATGTCAAATTGTAGGTTCCATTGATGATGTGTGCACATATCAAAGTTATACACTCATTAAAGGACCCAAAAAGAGTATGCCAATATAGACTTCTTTGTAATTATATCTTGAACAAAACTATAAAAAATTTACTGAACATTCTCAAGAAATACTAAGGGTAATTTCCCAATTAGTAACCCATAATGTCAATCTGTTCCCAAGTAGTAACCACTCTTCAATTTTGACTTTTCAACCTCACTTTTGACACTTTTGCCCTTCTCCCTTTTTTCAAACAATGCCCACGTGGACATGCAACACTCTCTCTCTACTGCAACACTCTCTCTCCTTATTTGAAGTGATTTGAAGTGATTTGATGGGTGTGTGGATAGATACCATAGATTATCTTAGAGATGAAGAGATGCAAATGAACGGTCACGAACGCATCTGTGGTTTAAAACCATCGAGATTCGTAAACATTAAGATGGACGGTTATTTACATTAACACTGTTCATATACTATTTTTATTATAAATAAAATTATTTTTAATAAGAAAAATGTATAAATAATAAGATTCTTGTAAAAATAACAAGAATAATGATAAAAGGATAAGATTCTTGTAAAAATAACAAGATAAAAATCATGAATTAAACCAACCCATGTATTAAACCCTTAAAACTAAGCAAAATGTACACAAAGATTCACGGGGACATGTTACGGTTCTACAACTATCATCAACAAAACCGCAAAAGCACCAGAACATAAACATAAACCCCTAAGACAAAACATAAACCCCAACATAAAAACTGAACAGAACATAACAACAGACATAACAACCCTTAATCTTCATCGTCTTCATCTTCCTCCTCGTCTTCATCTTCCTCGTCTTCATCATCGCCATCATCCCCAGAACTGGAACTATCATCATCATGTTGGTCTTCCCACATGTAATCAGTAGGGTCTTCAACAAAATAAGGATCATACATCTCTTCTTCTTCATCGTCTTCTTCTTCATCAGTGTAGTCATCAGTAGAATAACTATCCCACATTTTCTCGTACTCGTCACTTGAGTAATCAGTGGTTTCACCGCTTGAACATCCAGGAAGAGGCATGTTGATAACTTTGGTAGACTTAACTTTGGTAGATTTAACTTTGGTAGATTGTTGCTTTGGTAGATTGTTGCTAACAGAAAGAATATTAGAATGTGAGAGATGAGAGAGATCAAATTTCAGATGACTATTTCAAAGATAAGTGTTTGCGGGAAACGAGGCGTTGTAATTATGTGGGGTGGTTAGTTTTCTTTTCACCTTACCGTAAATGGTCATCATGACACACAAACAATGAAGGGACAGGCAAGACCAAAATTAATTTAGAAAATGAAGTGAATTTTGACCCTTTGTCAAACCCAATGTAATTCATTTGTTGCCATATTAGAGGACATGCAAGTATGCAACTCGACTAAATTACCCCGAAATTAACCCATAAATGGACCCTAAATGGATTGAATGAATAATTTGGGTACCCATATATAATTATCAATGTACAAGAAAGTTACTGATAGTCTTAAGGCCACAATATAGTTATTCATTGGACAGACGAATATGAATATCATTATTTTGGCGGGAAATTTGAGGATTGACATGTGTCCCCAATTTAAAGGCAATCAAACCCTTTTTTTCTTTTTTCAAATACCCATGTTTATTTCATGATATCTAGTGGCAAGCATGCTTCGGCATGTTAAAAAGCTTCATGTAGAATGTTAATCTTTATACTGAATTTACTGAATTTTTTTAACCTTATTAGAATTAATTATTTAGACAATGTATAGTAAAGTTGCTGATAGTTCTAGGGTAGTAATATGTTTGTTCATTAGATAGAGGAATCAACATGGACATCAGTATTTTGGCGGGAAATAAAGTTGGGTACCTAATGAAGTCTGACACGCGGTGGAGGAAATGACCTTGGAACGTACGTGTTACATTAACCAAAACTTAAAGAAATCAATTGGGAATTAGGGGGAAAAACTGTCCTACCGAAGCTCAATTAAATTTGGAAACCCTAATTTTTAGTTTCACTTCAATCTCCAGATTATAACCCCACCCTCATTTTATCTTTTACGGTTCAATTATTGGTGGAGAAATGAGGAAGCTTAACCCGACATGTAGAATGTCATTAGATAAAATGCAGAAATTATTTGGTGGATTTAGTAAGGAAGAAATGGAGGATTTTGAGAATTCTGTTTTGGAAGCTTTTGCAAATCCAAAAATATGCACACAACAACTACTCTAGTTTGTGCCATAGTTAGCCATAAAGTTGGTAGACTTTGCTATCGAATTGGTAACAAAGATTTGGTATTCAAGAAGAGTGATGTTGCATTGATTATGGGTCTTAGTGTAAACTCATTTGCTAACTCATTCTACACCACTCGACATGAAGAACAAACACATCAGAATTTCGTGCTAGGTTTTTTAAAGGAAGCACTGTTAGTGAGACAGAAATATTAGATGCTTTAGTGGTGGCAAAATCCAGTGGTAGTGAAGATAAAAGTGATATATTTAGGCTCAATAGGTTGTATGTGCTGCTCCAAGTTGTGCTTCCCGGATCTTCTAAATTTGTAGATGGAAGGTATGTTGATCTTGCAGAGGACCTAGCTGCTTTTGATCAGTTTCCATGGGGCACACCTTGCTTTGAGATGTTGGAATACTGTTTGGATGATATTTACAAAAATGTGTTAGATGAGAAGGACTCCTTTGCAGTTTATGGTTGTGTTATTTGTTTTGATATTTGGGCATACCTTCACATCCCCTCTCTTGGGGCTCGTAGGGCATTGAATGGTAAATTCCCAAGAATACTAGATTGGGTTCAGTTGCCTCCCAAGAACTTACATCTCCAGACCTGGAAGAAGAAGCTCGAGCCTCTTAAGGGTAAGGTTGTTGCCTTTGACACTTTGGATATTGAAGAAGAAGAAATGAATGAAGATGTAATGAAGGTGGCTTTCAACCAACAAAGCCAGCCACACAAAGCCCGGTTTCAGAGGAGATGCTTCAGAGACAGGCACACCTACTGAAAGGCCTTGTAAGCATATGATTGAAACTCTGCATTGTTGATTATAAACTCTACATTGTTGATTATAAACTCTGCATTGCATTGTTGATTATAAACTCTGCATTGTTAATTATATTCTCGCAGAATCTGGATACATCAAAGCAATGCATTTGACATCTGTTGCATTTATAAGAGAGGTTCTTAAACTGAAAATATCAGGAAGTATATATTACATTTGTGTTGACTCACAGGATGGGTTCTTAAACTTGATATATCAGAAACTCTATGGTAGTTTTATGTTAACCGATAAGATAGGTTCAGAACCGGATATATCGGGAACTTTATGTTAGTGCTCATAAGGTAGATAGGACTCATAAGATAGGACTCTATGATACACCGGCAATGCTTACTTCAACTAACTTTTGAATCTGAGGTTAGGGTGGCTCGGAATGACATCAAGTCTGAAATTAGGGCATGTATGGAGACAATACCAAAGGGGTTTTCTTGGGTGGGAAGAAAAGTGGATTGGGTGAACCATCATCATCCGGGGGTTGTGAAGGGACCAAGAACAAAGAAAACAAGGGGAAGAAAGGCGTGTTCACACCAATGCTATCTTTGTTGTCAAAAACCTACTACACGGTTTGTTAAGAATAAGGTTAAAGCTGTTGTGGAAGAAGCTGTGTCTACCCCACCTTCTAAGAGGAAGTCATCATCCCCACCTTCTAAGAGGAAGTCATCATCCTCTAAGAAAGTTACATTTGATCTTTCACATGAGGTTGAAGAAAATAGAAAAAGAGGAGTGAATGCGGGGTTTAAAATGGTAAGGAGGAGGGGTGAAGAGAAACATAGTATGCAAAGAAGTGAGAGTCCGACCACCAAGGTTAAGTAAAGTAGAGAGGTCAGAAGGCTAGCAAAAGGCAAACACTTTTGAAAAGAAATCAAGTCAGTGAGAAAAGAAAAGACATGGAGGCTAAGAGCAAGGAAGCTAACAAACCAAAAAGAAGAAGAAATTTGATTGGTTTAGGTGAGGAAGAAGAAGATGGAGAGGGAGAGGGTAGTGAAACTGATCTTGTTGCAGCAGCTGATGTTTTGAGAGATATTAGTGAAGAGTTACCCAAGACTCCTCATGATGACCAGGTGATGGGGGAAGACCATGTACATGGTTTTTTCCAAGAACCTGAACATGAACATGAAGGCCCTTATGATAATGATGAGGGTGCTCCAGAGTTTTTAGTTGAGGAGGTTCAAGAGAGGGTTGTAAATACCTACAAATGTCAAGAGAATGTGGTTCAGGAGTCTTTGAGCAATGAAGTGCAGGAAGAGGGTGTGAAAGAGCCTGTTGATGAGAATGTGGTTGGCTAAAGTTCCCTAGTGGAAGTCTATAATATGGATGTTGTTGAGCATGTGCCATTTATTAGTCCCTTGGACATTGCTCCTGGTGATGGTCCCTGGGCTACACATAATGTTGATGTTCCCTCCAATGATGATGTTGATATTGATGGGGAAGAAGTCCTGAACTCAGAAATGGAGAAGGTCACATTTTCTGCTTTACTTTCTTGCAAAAGATCGACATAACCGACTTGCTGTATTGTCACCCACAACCGCCAAACCTTTGAGGTAGATAGTCGACTAAAATCTATTGTTGTTATGAAATCTAAAAATGATAATGTGATGTTGGGAGAACGTGATAATGATGTAGATGATGATGATGATTGTGGAGGGGAAATGGTGTCCCCCGATGTGGTGCGATACTGAGTCAAATGGCAAGTGAAATGGAAAAGAAAACTGAAGAAACACACCAAAGAAGAAAGAAGAGAAGAAGGGAAGGGATGCAAGGTCGGTCATGGAAGAAAACATTGGACGAGGAATGTGATGAACCCGATCAAGTCCGCTCCGCCAAAACATTTATCAAGAAAACCACCACCAAAGGTGACCTCCCTCGTACTACGGTACTATTGGAAGATGTTCACAAGGTTGTACAGTCCACAGAACTGTTTAGATGCTAGAGTGTTTGGATACAACCAGTCTATTTCAGTGCAAAGTTTCCATTCATTGCATGGAAGAGAGTGGGTAGATGGGGAGGTCAGTACACAACTAACATATTATCTTACATATTAACTAGCAGCAACTAACATATTAACCATCAGCAACTACCATATTAACTAGCAGCAACTAACATATTAACCATCAGCAACTACCATATTAACTAGCAGCAACTTACATATTAACCATCAGCAACTAACATATTAACCATCAGCAACTTCTGCATAATAATTTTTAAAATTCTATGACTCAGGTGATCACCATATATGTGAAAGCTGTTGATCAGTGGTACATCCAACATTGTAAGGAAAATGGCATTCCGAAGAAGAAACATATACTATCATTGAGGATGTATACTTTTTACGTAAGTTGTATCTCATTGGTTGATGGAATTTGTTTTGTATAGTTCACCTTTTATCGATGAAGTACTTTATGATTTTGTTGATGTAGAAATTCATGAACAGAGAGTATACAAACTTTAAGAAGAAGATGGAAGACCAAACCTTCAGTGGTGCAACTCCTGATGACAGAGTAGATAGTGGTGCGTATCATCCACATGAAGTTGTTAAAGAGTACTTAGACCCTTATGAAGGAAGAATTAGAGATCAAGCACACCCATCCAGGGCAATGGGTCTTATCATTCCTCTTCAAGTTGAAGGTAGCCACTGGGTTCTTGAAGTCTACAATTTTGGAAAGAGAAAAATCTACAACTATGATTCTCTTGGTCTCAAGAAAGTTTCTGATGAGCAACTTGCTATAGAGACTTGTCTTACTTATGTCATGAGGTGTGCTGATCCATCGCCACCTCATGATTTGGGAGCCCCTTGGGCTCGTGAGTTTGTGCCTGTTACTCAACAACCAGATACAAATAGTTGTGGCCTATTTTGCCTAGCCTATCTAGACTGCCTTCTGAGGGGTGTACCTGAGGAAGTAAACAAAATAGATATGCAACCTCATCAAATGAGGAAGAGGATTGGAATGGATATAATTAATTGTGGGTTGAATCCGGATCTCGTTTCAAAAAGCAGACAAGAGCAATTGCAGAAGAGTTTGGAGGATGCTAAAGAAGTCGGTACGTGAGCAGGGGAATCACTATGAAACAGCTTGGTGGATGCTACTTCTTCTATTTTGTGTTTAGTTGTCTAATTTTAGTATGGTAATATCATTTTGTGGTGCCGTTAATATCATCAGCTACGAATTTGTGATGATGGAATTTGTCATTCATTGCTTCATGCTTTCATGGAGTGATGAGTTAAGTTTTTAGTGAAGCATTTTTTATGGAATTAGTTGCTGATAGGTCCTGCAATGCAATATGTTTTTAGTGAAGCATTTATTATGGAATTAGTTGCTGATAGGTCCTGCAATGCAATATGGTTATTGGAATATTTTGTTTCATCAAACATTTGTGTATAGTTTAGGCGGGAAATGTTCAGGGAATAGTTTGGCGCCAACACCACTTGGGCGGGAAAATAGTGTGTTTCCTTTATAAGTACAAACTGGGTTGCCTTTCTTGGTCCATCCCATTTCTCTTTCTCTTTATTTTCTCGTTCAAAATGGGTGGGGGTGAGGATGGTGAGGATTCTACCAAGAATAATACAAATGTTGGTTCATCATCAACCAACTATAGCAAATGTTTTGAGTGTGGGGAAACTGGGCACTGGAAGATCAACTGTCCATGGGCAAGTACGCACTGTCCGCTATGCTCAAGTACGAATATGAGGTATGGTGTAAGTACAAAGCCACATAGTCTAGGAAGAAGGTTTCTCTCATGCAGGGCCGGTCCATGCAAGGGTTTTGAATGGATAGATCTAGAAGGTGAAGGGACACATAAGGCTAAAGCACCTGCTAGTGAAGCAAAGGTAACAAAGGAAAACCAGTTGCAAATCACCATTGATGGTCCTATTAAAATGAAAATAGAGGGCAGTGTTGATGATGTTAGCCTACTTGTAAAGAAACTATCCATTAGAGACTGACCATGTCCTTGTTATAGTTACTGATATTAATAGTACAAGAAGATGTCTGTTCAAACCAAATTAATTATGAAACCAAAATTGCCAACCAATACTATCCAAAATAAAGCCACAGGGTAACAATTTACCACTAACATATATGCAACTGCAAGTGCCAATTTCAAACAAACCAAAGCTACCACTGAAAGATCATATGTACTCTTCATATGCAAAATCTGGTGGAATCCCAGCTGAAAAATCAATCCACTTAGCATCATCACTGGCAACCGTGCAAGTTGCCTTATTGTGTCCAAGACCACCACAACGCGTACACCTTCTTCTTTGCACTGGGACTCCCTCTCCTTTAGAGCGCTTTCTCTTTTTCTGTGGTCTTCCGGGCATCACCTCATCAACGGGTGGACGGACGATGATGCCATCATAAACCCAAACCCACTGTTCTTTTCCTCTTAATGGTGTCCAGTTCTCTCTATATGTATCCATCATCGTTTCTTTTGTGTACCAATGCAAGCAAAAGTCATATGCACATAGCTTACAGTGATCGATTGCCTTCATAGCATGGCTACAAGGAAGACCAACCTGTTGAAAGAAACCGCATGTGCAAGTCTTCTCCAAAAGGTCTACGGTGTCAGTACGGTCTAGTGATTGCACAGAATAAACGTGCTCACTTGCCTTTGTTGCTGTGAAACGTCTACTCGAATATCTCGACGAGATGAGCACTTCCTCAGCTGATTTGGTCAGTTTTGTCTTCAGCTTTGACGCCATCACCCGGTAGTCATAAAAATGTTTCATTATGTTCAACCTGATACCATTGACAAGAGATGTCACTGGCATAGCTCTCTCTGGAAGTATCATCTTGTTCCAGCTCTCTATGTGATTTGTGTAGCAAATGCCATACCTTCTCATTGGAGCAAAAGCACAACACCACGACTCTTTCGGAATCTTTACAATCTTTGCATAACCTTTGCTGTCGGCACAATAAATTTGGCTCATAAGTCTTACAAATTCTGCTGTTCATAAGTTTCAGCAGCTCTCTTCACCTTCCCTTTTGTCTCTTGCTTAGTCATACAATTTGAAATGTGTTGTGCACAAAAGCAATGGACCCATTAGGAAGTATTTTAGGCCGCGGCTTGAAGAATGCTTACATGCCTATCGAGAGAAGAACAAAGTTTTGCTCCGTCCAACAACAAGGTCTCTTAACTTTTCAAAACCAATCCCGGTGGTCATTATTTTCCTTTGGGACTATGGCAAATGCAATTGGAAACACGTGGCTATCGCCATTAGCCGCGCGATAGCGTTAGTATGATTGAGTTGTACCTACCTGTCATGAAAGTGCCATCAATCATAATCAATGGACGAAGACATCTTTTTGCTTTCGGGACGGTGGCCAGTAGCTCACAAACAAACGTTCAAACTTGTGCTCAGGGGCCGATGACGTTTGCAGCTCGGTGAAACAATCTGAATCCACTCTTTTAAGTTCTTTACAATAATTTGGCAACATTTGGTACGACTGACTAAAGCTTCCCCTTATCTGCAAGCAAAAAAGCGAAACAAACATAAGTTAGTTGTTGCTACTATTGCGTTAATTAGTTGCTGATATAACCAAGGCAGTTACCTTTTGCATTGCAATTTCTTTTGCTTTCCAAGCAACTTTATACGACACATTTGTCTGGTGTGCGTCCTTAACCTCCAACTGCAGAATCGTTTTGAGCCATATCAATATTGTCCCTAAGTTTCAATTTCACAACTTCTGAAACCCATTTTGCATCAGCTTGTTTATTAGTTGCAATTGCTTTATCTTGTGAACATGTATGTGCTTCTCTAAAGGTTATAATAACCCATATATCAGAACCAGTGGTCGGCTTTGCAAACAAATGAAATGTGCAAACCGGGGAGACTTACATTTCATATAAATCCTTCCGAGGAGAGAAGTGCTCACGACGACGAAATCAAACATGTTTGCTATTGCGTATGACTTCATGTCTTTTATAAGATCATCCCGAGTAGGATAGTGTTGTCCTACTTTAGGAGGAACAAACTTCAGGTTCACATGAGGAGGAGTTACATCCACTTTAGCTGGTGTTTCTGGACTATGGGGAGAGCGAAGAGGATCATATCCTTGATGTAAGTCTTCTGAATTGAGATCTTCTGCACCGAATAGCGTAGCATCAACCATTCCATCTGTTTCAATATCAGGTTCACTTTGGCCTTCATCATCATTAACAGTCATATCAGGTTCACTTTGGCCTTCCTCATCATTAACAGTCATAGGTGTGCCTCCCCAAAAAAACTCTTGACTACGGTTAGGAGTAGACCATACATCACAATCATCATCCAATAATTGAACTTCATCATCATCATCTTGATTACCACCATTTACTACTCTAACTTCATCATCATCAGCTCCATCCTTTACTTGTACTACTTCTTCTTCTTCAAAATTAACTTCATGTAGTATTTCAACTTCATCATCATCACCCTCATTATTGTCAATATTTTGATTCATGGAAATTCTATATTCCTCGGGGACGTCCTCTGTATCACCATATGGATTTTGGGAATCAAAGTCATCATAATCAGGTTGATCGAGATCTGGTACACCATCTTGCTCATCACCATCATTGACCGTCCCTGTATAATATCAGTAATTAGCTCTCCACTATCAGCAACTGGAACTATATGTTACCTTGCAAGGCTATAGTGTGTACCTTCCACAAACGGAGAAGGCGGTGTGACCGTTTCTCTTATCTGTACTGAAGGTTCAGGTGTAACTTCAGAGGAAACACCCTCTGGCCAAATATCTATATTTCAATGAACACTCAGTAAGTTCCACACCACTATCAGCGACAGGTAAGCTATCATCTATCAACATATCCCATTGATATCGAAGACTTACCCGCCATTACCTTTTCGAACGTTGACAAGCCGTGAGGTTGAATGTGTTCTTCGACGCCGTGAATCTCCACATCTTCCCATTGATGAGTCCCCACTCTCCCCCCTCCGGGGTTGGTCAAAGGGACTTTCTGGAAAACCAAAGATTCATAACTATCAGGAAATAAAGCATGTACCCACCCTCACTAATAATGACCAAACCAAATGGAACTGCATTACTTACCAATTGCTTCATCGACAAGTTTAAATTGGTTAATAGGACGCTTCTGACGAGCTAGCTCCTTCTGTTTCAGAAAAGAGTGTTTCAGAGGAGAAACAGTGCTTGGACTCGCGTCTTTCTGTTTTAAAAAAGAGTGTTTGACAGGAGAAACACTGCTTGGAGTCGCGTCTTTCTTAAACAACTCAGTAGCAACTTCTTTCTTCTTAGCATTAGGCTGTCCATTGCTTACCACTTCTACTTCGTTGATAACCCAAACCATCATTGTTTTTCTTGGAGACTTTCTTTGTTTCATAATCATGTTCAAATAATCTGTTTCTTCATCAATTCGACACGGGGACTTCTTCGTCAAGTATCTTATAGAAAAAGTAGATCTTTTTTCGACAACACACCTTCCACGGTACTCATGAATCCTTCAAATGAAATACCCCCATCACAAACTCTCAATTTCACCTCGCCACCAACATACTTCATCCGGCCATACTTGTCCGCTTTCATCTCCCCATTGTAGTGAATAAGAACATCAAAAGAAGTACCTAACCAGTAAGTATAAAAAAAACAACCAAAAAGCAATGGTTACAAAAAGTATCTAACCATAAACCATAAAAACTGAAAAGTAAATTCAAACATTTAAGCACAAACTAGACCCAACTAGTTAAACTAACACTTTTAGGACATTTATGACAGAATCCATCTTAAATGCCTTAATATTAAACCCAACATTAAATATAGAATCAACATGGAAACCACAACATGCTACCACAACTATATAATCAACATGCATTTATGCATGGAGACGTCATAGCTGTCTTCAAAACCCTCTTCCTTGAAAGATGAAACATCAAACAAACAAAACACTAAACTACGTGGAACAAAACCGTAGACCCAAGGCCCTAGATAGCTTAAAAAACAACAAACTATACCTTTATCATGTGAATGTGTCATGTTTTCCATGTCAAACCTTAAAAAATACAAAAAGCAGAGGGACAATGACGAGGAAGAAGAAGAAACAACCAAGAAAAAACAAAACTTTGAGCTTTTGTCCTTATTTTTTAGGTTGGCTCAAAATCTGAGGTAAAAGTTGTAAAGGTAATCGACAACAAAAAAAATCGAGAGTTGCTGATAGTTTATTAGTCAGTTGCTTCTTCATTATAGCAACCACAGATACTACAACATGTTTGATTAACGTGTTTTCTTGATCAAGATCCAACGGTTGTCCATCACTGTAAAGTCAAACTCATGAGGTACAATATGACAGAGTTATGCGCAGTAGGTAAAGAGGGGAGAGAGAGTGTTGCATGTCCACGTGGGCATTGTTTGAAAAAAGGGAGAAGGGCAAAAGTGTCAAAAGTGAGGTTGAAAAGTCAAAATTGAAGAGTGGTTACTACTTGGGAACAGATTGACATTATGGGTTACTAATTGGGAAATTACCCAAATACTAAAGCAGTACAGCGAGGAAAAACATTGCATGCTTTGAAGTGCCTTACCATCAAATCACTTCAAGAGTCCAGGGGTGTCTGTCACCTACAGCCAATGTCATCACTTTTTAGATAGAACAACACGGAAAACCGGTAGGAGTGACTAACCTGGAATCGTTGGTAATTCACACTGATGTGACCCATCAGGATTCCTCTTGTTGTGAAAGGGTAGTTGCACACCTGTGTAGAAGAAACAAAGTGTGAATACAGAAAACAAAAGCTCCAATTGAAGGAAATTTTGTAGACATAATATACATAAACTACATATTTACATGATGTATAAAACATATGATTAAGCAAAAGAGTAGTACAATTGGTCCGGCCTTGGGTTTGCTCCCCATTGGTCACTAGTTCGATTCTCCTCAAGGCCACTGAATTTCCAACCAGGACTCCTGTAAGCTGGCCCAGACACCCGGTTAGCAAAAAACATTTCTGACAAAAATGGGTTAGAAATCCAGGCAGATTTTTTTTTCTTTTTTGCTCCGAATGTTAGGAGGAAAGAAATTGTGATGGCAAATGTGGGCCTGGCTGTCAAAGCACAGCTGGGTTATTGGACCGGAATTGAGCTAAGGGCACCTCCTTTCAAGAGAGATTTTGATTTCTCTTATCCCATTAAGTATTTTATAAATTAGCATCAGACATATAGAGGGCTAAATTAGCATCAGACATATAGAGGGCTAAAGTTATTGGCTAGAGACGGAATTTGTGGACAGGCACCAAAATGGACAGCAGCATTTCATTGGTCCACATAAGCCTGACCCACGTCAGACATTAGTATTTTCCAAAATCGAAATGAAGTGGCAGAGGGCCAAATTGTTGCTCTCAAAAAAATAAAAAATAAAAAATAAAAAACAAAATAAAAGCAGCAAACCACCCTGCCATTCTGCCAAATGCCCAAATGTTTCCGGTCCTTATTGTTATCTATTTTTATACTTTTAAGAGTCGTGATAAGGAGAGATCATTCTCTCTAAATTTTGGAGAGAATAGCCGTTGGATGGATAAATTCCTTCTCGAGATCGAGGTTGTTGCATGGCCCACAACTGACAAACCACACCAAACCGTATGATCATGTCATCCAACGGCCGATATGAAGTGCGCACTAGATTTAGAGAGAATGATCTCTCCTTATCATTTGCCTACTTTTAATGGAAACCCTTTACAACTTCTTCTCATTATGTTATTTTCTTTAAAAAAATGGCTCATTCTCCAACCTTTACAATTGAACATAGCCATGAAAGGTAAATATCAAATTTGGTAAGTTTTGAACAGACCTCGGGCTTCCTGTTCAGAGTATACAGACTAGTGATGATTTTCCCACATTCGGAGCTCCAACAAGACAGAGTGTTAGAGTGTCCAGATCAACAACAGGCACTGCTCACAACCTCTGCATGCCCACTAGGATCATTAAAGTTTAAGTATTTAAAATTTCTAAAACAATAAAGACCAAAAAATCACTCTCAGAGCAAAGCATCTAAAACACTTTCAAAAATAAATGGGAGTAAAATGATGGGTAATATCAACAAATCAACATAAACACGCAACATTTTTAAGTAGATGTCCATGGATAAAGTGTGTTCATATGTCCCCATATATGTAATTACTGGATACTTGGCACTACAACACTAACAGACTTCATGGGAACTCCAGCCTGCTATTTTGTTATTTCTTCTATAACTTGTTCCTTCTTCTTCCAAACAGTTTATGCAATCCTCCTACCAACAACTTTGCATTAACTTTAGAATTTTGTTGAGAATAGGTTCACAAGACTTTATCAAGGAGAAGCCAAAAAAAGGAGAAACTATACATTTTGATAAGGTGATAAGAGTGACAGAAACTACACAAACTGGAAAATACTACTCTTACAATTTAGCTTCCACTCGATAAAAATGTCTACGATTATAGCTTTGTATATCTCTAATCCCTCAACATTAACAAATATAGCTTCCGTGTTTTTGACTTCATTACTTGTATCGGTCCTTCTCATGAGGAAGTCTGATCACGTTAAAGTCACCCGCTACACACCAAGAACCACCCCTACTGAAGGTATTAACGTCATCATGTTCTCCCAAGAAGCAAACTCCATATTCACTTAAAGCTTTCCCTTCGAATAACAGAATGATCAAGTGAAGTTTGAACAAACACAAAGATAGATCTAAGAAGATTTAAGGCTTCCTGTTCCCTCCCTTGGTAATAAAAACCCACAGCCTAATAAACTCCTTGGTATGTCTAGACAACCATAAGGATGGTATCGCTTTTAGAAAATTAGAATGAACCTCGTTATGAGCCACCAAAGCTAAAGGAGACGCCTCTCCCAGACGAACTAACAAACCCTCCTCGACTCTTAACGTCTCCTCTCCCTCCCTCATCTCCAAAGACAAAAACCCAGTATCATTTAGCTCCACATTATCAGCCGTATCTGACTGAAAGAAACATGGCTCAAACTTGTTATATTTTGAATTGTAGTTCAAAGCTTTCGAGTTTTTTGGTTTGGAGGAAGGAACTCTGGACTTGGAAAATGTGTCATTGAATAATAGCAAATGCACTTACCATAGCTCATGCAAATAGTTTAACCCAGTGAAGCCTTCAGGCACAAACATTTGTCAACAAATAAAGAAAATAATTTTCTGAAAAGTCTCAGACTCATGTCTAAACCAACAAAAGCGCTTCACTAAAGAGGCACATTCAAATCTCCAGGAACTTGGCTAGCCTTATTCAAAAATAAAATCACCATATTTTGCATGTATATTTCAATTTATTTACATTTTCTTTTTAAAATTTTAGATATATAAAATACTTTTATTAAGACCTAATTTTTTTATGGATATGATCTACTCATCATGTAGACCATCCTCACAAAAAATCATCTTATTTGGATATGTCTAACCTTGCGGAAACTAGTGTTGAAATTTGAAGTTTTATCTAACGGTCAAGAATTTTCCGATTTCGTAACAATATTTGATATAGTTAGACTTCTTTGAATGAGCCGAAATTTTGTGGACATGTTATCTATAGTGGAGAGATCATATATACAATATATCAGCCCTAAATTCAACTTTTAAGTCCACATTTTTCTTAGATGTGTGCACAATGTAACATTCACAATATATTTTAAATCTTAACATATCCAATTTGCGTTACAATTTATGAGTCTACAACACCGTGGATGAGGATCTTCATGCTATTTTCTTTCATATGAGACTCAGACGGCTCGCTCTCTTTCTCCTGCGTTTCCACATACTGAACTTTTGCAACAATTGTTTTACCCTCATGGAAATATTCAGAATTGTGGCATTATTAGGGAACAGTAACTTGAGGTGTTCAATTTAATGGTCCAGTAGCTCCTTGCTAATTGAGACTCATTTGTTTCATTTTGTAACTCCATGTAAAGTTTTGTTTTGAGAGGAATGGAATGGATTTTATTGATAAAAAAAAGAGAGAAAAGTACCCACAACTGTAGTCGTGGGAATCGTAAGTAAAATAAAGGATAACAGAGGAACTGAACTCCATCACCCTCGCTATACCTCTCTTGTCAGCTACGTGGTATTTCAGAACACATGTGTAAAGGTGTGATTTGGTTTTCCCTTACAAACAGTCGTTAGAGGACTGGATTAGGTTTTTTAGATGAGACCGAGTTCGACTTAAGAGCGAACTGCCTACGTATCTTACTCTGGGTTTCTTAGGGGAGAGTAGAATCAGGTCTGGCGTAGTTCATAGGAGGGGTATTTATAGAGATTGAGAGTGTATCCTTGCTCTCCACGTGTAAAGGATGTCCTAAATGAGGGGTGGAGATTAGGATTGCACGTGAGAACTGTTTTAAATAGGTCTCTTTGTAATGATGTGGATTGGCAGTCTATACAAGTAGCTTGCGGCCGTGACCAGTGGCTGACGGTCAGGATATGTACAAGTACATCTTTAGTCATGATTGCTTATGGATAGGGGGTCTGCGTCACTTCCTAGCGTAGTTCGCATTATCTTTGCGATAAATGCGTAGCGTCTACTTGGTTCGCGAACGCGAATGCGTGTTCATAGGTCGATGTGTTATTTCCACCATGTTAAGCGCGTGCTGGTTAGAGAATATCACTCCCCTACACAGCCCCCTCTCCGTAGGTTGTGAAAACGACCTGCTGAGAGAGATTGGTAGTGCGCGTGAACTATGTGAGAGGTGGAAATTTCCAACGATCGGTGAGAAACGGCTCGTGTCAACCATGTGAGCTAGCGGGTGTGAAAGGTTGACGCGTGTGCAGCACGTGACAGGATCTGAGCAGTTGCAGCGAAGATAACGTGGCGCCCCGTTTTCTCGGGATGTGAAAAGACAGGACAGTTGGTTGGAAGTCGTGGGCAGCTAGGGCTAGGGTGTAATCATGATGCCTTGGAAACTGGAGGGGCGGTTGCTCAAAAATTTTACTTGCCCTGTTGAGACTTCATTTGGCTGCTTCGTCTGGTAGAGAGAACTTCATTATCGCATCATCCTTCAGGTTAGTTCTCTGCCATTTTTGAACCTCTTCTTCTTGTTTGGTGCTAAACCCTTGTACTAGAGTTGTTAGGATACGCTGTTAGGTACTAGTAGTTAGATTTGTTAGGTTTAGAAGGGAAAATGTCTGATTCTGATGACACTCGATCTAATGAAGTTCGTGAAGTGTCTCTTGGATGGGATGACGAAGGTGATGAGAAAGACGAATCTGTGTGTGGGATGGGAGAGAGTGATGATGAAGGTGAGGCGGCTGAAGGGGCAGGCAGTGAGGAAGATGTGGCTCGATCTGCGTCTGTAGCTGCTGAAGCTAGCACTTCAGGTCGCGGTGAGGGGTCGTCGTCTTCAAACGGCGTGCCGCCTAGGGCTGTGGATAAACATGCTTTGAGGGCATTCCCATATCTGCGAAAGAAATATGGGATAACTGTAAGCGACCTGGAGATCCACGAGCCTGATCGTAGCGCTCTGGTTTTTGGCGAGAGGTACATCCCACCCAATCATGGGGTGATTATCTGTGAGGGGCAGCTGAGGGCGCACATGACAATACCGTTCTCCAAGCTGGTGTGTGAGTTTCTGAACCGTTGTGGCAAGGCGCCTGTTCAGTTTGTGGGGAACACTTGGCGATTGTTTAAGGTTTTCGACCTTTTAAACGCCAGTGGTGAGTATCGAATCGAGGTCGCTAATGTGATCGAGCACTACCTCGTAAAGCGATCTAGGTCGCTGAACTTTAGCCTGCAAACACGAGCTACGCTGTCGGGCGTTCTGGACGGTAAGAGTAACGAGTCGTGGGACAAACGACCGTTGCTCCTTGTAGGACGCTACTGTGCTAGCGGGTTCAGTGTGAACAATAAAGTATGCAACTTTACTGGTGGGTGGCAGCGCGCTGTCTGCTTAGGTTATCTTGATTTTGTAGAACGTATAATGAATCTGTTGTCTTGTTGATTATGCAGATATCCGCCTGAAAAAGGAGTCAAGTCGACAGGTGATTGAGAAGTTTTCTTGCTTGTCGCGGGAGGAAAAACAGGCTAAGCTACCAGAAGTTGCACATTTCTTTTTGCCATTCGGGAGAGGAGAGTAGAGGGAGGCCCGCCGGGGTAACTGAGTGGGAATTCGAAGAAAGCTGTGATGGAGAAGCGGAAGAGACGGGTGACGCTGGGAGGGAAGTCCTGGTCGGGCGTCTTTGGGGTGAAGCGACCCGGCAGAAGTCTTGGGAATGGTGGTTTGGGAGGGGTCTTGACATCCCGGATGCGTATCTTTGACATCCCGCGGAAGGCGGCTCGGGTGGTTGAGATCGCACTGGGTGGTGACGTGCGGACTGGGGGGAGGGCGGCTCGCAACCCGAGGACGAGGCCGATGCCCGACTTCAACGTCCTAGGTGAGGACGCGGCTGAGGTTGCCCCGGAGGTCGCTCGACCCAAGGTTGTTGGTGATCCCTCTGGCAAGATGAAGGGAAAAGCTGGTGCGAGAGAGAGGTAGGGGGCCGGCCTTTGGGAAGGGAAGGACGAAGCCGGAGCAACTTGTCAGACGTTGATGAGGTCTCTGGGAAGAAACGCTATGTGAGGAGGTCCGACTGCAGCTACAAGTGCGCCCCTATAGTTGCTTGCCTGCTAGAGGGGATGACCCTGGACGGTGATAGGAAAGACTTGGATGCGAAGGAGCTGGAGTCGAACCTGAGGGGGATGGACAAGGTGCTGTGCCTGGTATGTGTCTTTTGCGCTATTCTTGATTGTGTTATTGCGATAAACGCTGTTGTTTGATAATGATCTAAAATAAGATGCGATCTGTCACAGCTGATCGCTAGTTACCAGAAGTTGAAAACGGCTGCGCAGATAGCTGAACTGGAGAAGGCGGACGTTGAGTCGCTACGGGACGAGCTGTTGAATCTGGTCGTGCAAGAGGCGAAAAAGACCGCCCCGGATCTTGCTGAGGCCTCACTCGGCGCTGCTGATTCGAGAAGACCTCTGCGGTGAATGAGTCGACCGAGTTGAAGCATGAGGTAGAGGCGTTGAAGGGCCAACTAGCCGCAGCGAACCCTTATGCTGAACGCTGTAAGACTTCCACTCGGCAAGCCAAAGAGGCCTACCTCGCCATCCGTGCTGAGGTGGAGGAGCTGGAAAGGAAGATGGACGACTTGCAAGAGGAGCGGGAACGCCGGGCTTCGGGCGAGCTCGAAAGTGGCCTGCCCGAAGAGGCCGCCTCTGTTCCTGTAGTTGTGCCACCCTCTCTAGCTGATTTGATTATTGAGCGGCTTGGGGGCCCCCGTTCTCCCATAGGCCGGATGGCGATCGATCACGGTGGCGTCCTCCGGTGGTGCAAGCTCCATGTCTGTTTTGGATGTTGTTCTTGGTGAAGTTGTACGCGAAAATGTTTAGAATCACCATCTTTTTTTTTTTTTGTTGTAGTGGGCTTCTGGCCGTAAACAATAGAGCTGGTTTCCTAGGTTGACCTGGGCAGCTCGCTTTTTCTTCTTTGCTATTGATTATGATACTTGACGTTTAATTGTCTTTGGATTTCACGAGTATTCTCAAAGAGACGGCTAATCTAATGGAAGGGTGTCCTCGTTGTTTTTAGGTCGTTCCCTATTTGAATGTGTACCTTGTCGTTCTTTCGCGTTAGGCCTTGCCTTGTGTATGAGAGGAATGTTTATATCTGCAAGCGTGTGTCTGCTTTTATGAACTAAATGGTATAGGTCGTCTGTATCGATGAGGACGCTGGACGTTCTGTACTTTGGTGCGGTCTGAGCTGCATTGCGTGCGTGGCACGTGTCGGAATACGGGCGGTCAGGGGGTGTGAAATGATGGCTGCCAGGTTAGCTGGCGTTTGGTGTCTCGATGTCATAATGGTGTGCCTAGGAAAGAGACGTTTTGTGGGTTTAAATACGACCGGTCTATGGAGAACAACAACATTTGCTTTTCCTTGTTCTGCTTGTTGCCGCTGCTCTTCTTCCTACCTGCTTCAACTTTTCTGTTCTTTCCCTTTACTTAGGTACGTTTTTTTTTTTTTTCTCTGGCTTTCGTTTAGATTGTGCCGTAGAAAACTGCTGGTTTGCTCTGAGCGTCTCTGTTTTGTTTACTGTTTGTAGCTTTTCGTTATGGCTCGGTATGTGCCGTACGTCAGAGGAGAAGGGAGTGTAAGAGCGAGTTCCCCTCTGCTCATGGAAGAGATGGAGTTCCATCCTCACGTGCATGGGGACCGCAGGAAAAGGAAGGTTGTTGTGTCTGATGGTAAGACGAGCAAACGATCCAAGGGGTCGTTATTTCGACAGCGGTGTTGTTTTCAGTCGCCGCAATGAAGCGGAATGTTGTTCATCGCTATTTGCCGATGGAGACGACGACCTGAAGCGACGTCGTCCCGTCGCCAGTAGGAGCTCTCTCCCTCGCGTCGGGGACGTAGGGAGTGAATTCTACTACGTTGGGAGGACGGGGAAGAAGCGTGCTGTGAAACGTTCTGACTGCAGCTTCCACTCTGCGCCCATAGCGACTAGTTTGCGGGATTGTGTTAGATGGGGATCGAGCTGAGGTCGAAGATGAAGATATGGATCTGCTGGGGACTATGGATATGGCGAGTTGTTTGGTAAGCATCTCTCTATCTGTTTTGTCGCTTTGCGTCTTAAGTGATTCTGACTATGATTTTGTCCTTGTAGTTTCTGGCTGGGTACGATAAACTCAAGGACGCCGCGGTAACGCATCGACATCGACGGCAGCCAACTCGGTCGAGGTGGGATGGATGCATCTTGCGAGCTGCACAGACAAGAAGAAACTGGAAGCGATGATTGTGAAACACCGAAAATGCGGAGGATGAAACGCTAGATTAATTGGTGCGGGTGGTGAGCTGCGCAGATGGAAGTGGCGGAAGTCACTGAGTATGCTAAGCGATGTCAGCGGGTTGCTCGCAAAGCTCAAAGCGCGTATACTATGGCCTGTAGTGAGTATGCCAAGCTGGATGAGAAGTATTGTCAGCTGACTAAGGCAGATAGGGCTCAAGGGACGGGTATGCGCGTTGTTCTGCGAGCTGCGAGGCATGTTCCTTCGACTAGCGCTGCGCCTGAGGACAAACATGTGGTTGATGCTGCATGATGTTGATTCTGCTTCTTGGTAAGTTTTGTATGTGTTTGTAACGACTCTGCTTGTTCTTTGCCCCTACGAGGGTTAAACACTAGAGCTGTGCTTTCAGGTTTGCCCTGAGCAGTTCGCTTTAACTTGATACTGAGAACTGGTTTCCACGAAAGTGGCAGTTCGTTAATTTTTGTGACTTTGTTCCCAGGCCCGATCTGGATTTCCTGGGTAGACCCAGCAGATCGGTGGGGTTGAACTGGTTGTCTGATACCTGCTGTATATTTCCATGGTAATTGTATGCTTAACGGTTTCCTTTTGCTTGATTGACTGTGCTTATTGCTCGTGTATTTAATTTATCGGGCTTGTCACTGAGGTGTGTTCTCATTAAGCGTTATACTTGTTTACTCTTGTTCGGAAGAGCGATCTAGGAGGTATAGATGTTCAGCTAGTGTAGATTTAGGGGCTCACGGCCTTGTGACTTCCCGAGGGTGTGCTGCTCACTGAGAGCGTTTTGCCAAGTTGACGTTAGGAATATAATTTCTCAATTTAGCAGGATTCGGGGAGGCGATAAGCCTGTAATGCTCCGGAGAGCGTTATGCTCGCATGAGAGCGTACATAGCCCCTAAGGGCGTTGTGCTCCTGAGAGCGTTCTCGCTGAGTTGATCCTAGGAGTATAGGTTCTCAATAGCCCCGAGGCGAGGCTCGAGAGGCGATGAGCCTAGGTAAGCTCCCCGAGCGTTCGCCTCGTGATGAGAGCGTAAATAGCCCCGAGGCGCAAATAGCTCCGAGGGGCGTTCTCGTTTGAGTTGATCCTAGGAGTATAGGTTCTCAACTGAGCGAGACTCGGAGAGGCGATGAGCCTGTAAGCTCCTGAGAGCGTTCTGCTCGCATGAGAGCGTAAATAGCCCCTGAGGGCGTTGTGCTCCTGAGAGCGTTCTCGCTGAGTTGATCCTAGGATTATAGGTTCTCAACTGAGCGAGACTCGGAGAGGCGATGAGCCTGTAAGCTCCTGAGAGCGTTCTGCTCGCATGAGAGCGTAAATAGCCCCCCGAGGGGCGTTGTGCTCTGAGCGTTCTCGCTGAGTTGATCCTAGGATTATAGGTTCTCAACTGAGCGAGACTCGGAGGCGATGAGCCCGTAAGCTCGAGAGCGTTACGCTTTCGCATGAGAGGCGTAAATAGCCCCCGAGGCGTTGTGCTCTGGCGTTTCGCTGAGTTGATCCTAGGATTATAGGTTCTCAACTGAGCGAGACTCGGAGAGGCGATGAGCCGGCCTGTAAGCTCCGGAGAGCGTTACGCTTTCGCATGAGGCGTAAATAGCCCCCGAGGCGTTGTGCTCTGAGCGTTCGCTGAGTTGATCCTAGGATTATAGGTTCTCAAACCGAAGCGAGACTTCGGAGAGGCGATGAGCCCATAAGCTCCGGAGAGCGTTCTGCTCGCATGAGAGCGTAAATAGCCCCTGAGGGCGTTGTGCTCCTGAGAGCGTTCTCGCTGAGTTGATCCTAGGATTATAGGTTCTCAACTGAGCGAGACTCGGAGAGGCGATGAGCCTGTAAGCTCCGGAGAGCGTTCTGCTCGCATGAGAGCGTAAATAGCCCCTGAGGGCGTTGTGCTCCTGAGAGCGTTCTCGCTGAGTTGATCCTAGGATTATAGGTTCTCAACCGAGACTTCGAAGGCGATGATGAGATGAGCCTGTAAGCTCCGGAGAGCGTTCTGCTCGCATGAGAGCGTAAATAGCCCCTGAGGGCGTTGTGCTCCTGAGAGCATTCTCGCTGAGTTGATCCTAGGATTATAGGTTCTCAACTGAGCGAGACTCGGAGAGGCGATGAGCCGGCCTGTAAGCTCCGGAGAGCGTTCTGCTCGCATGAGAGCGTAAATAGCCCCTGAGGGCGTTGTGCTCCTGAGAGCGTTCTCGCTGAGTTGATCCTAGGATTATAGGTTCTCAACTGAGCGAGACTCGGAGAGGCGATGAGCCTGTAAGCTCGAGAGTTACGCCGCATGAGAGGCGTAAATAGCCCCCGAGGGCCAGGTGCTCGGAGCGTTCTCGCTGAGTTGATCCTAGGATTATAGGTTCTCAACTGAGCGAGACTCGGAGAGGCGATGAGCCTGTAAGCTCCTGAGAGCGTTCTGCTCGCATGAGAGCGTAAATAGCCCCTGAGGGCGTTGTGCTCCTGAGAGCGTTCTCACTGAGTTGATCCTAGGATTATAGGTTCTCAACCGAAGCGAGACTTCGAGAAAGCGATGAGCCCGTAAGCTCGAGAGCGTTACGGCGTTCGCATGAGAGCGTAAATAGCCCCTGAGGGCGTTGTGCTCCTGAGAGCGTTCTCGCTGAGTTGATCCTAGGATTATAGGTTCTCAACTGAGCGAGACTCGGAGAGGCGATGAGCCTGTAAGCTCCGGAGAGCGTTCTGCTCGCATGAGAGCGTATATCTGATGCTTGTGGTGTGATTGGCTTTAGCTTGGAGACTTGAGTAAACAAAAACCGCAGTTTATGATGACAATCTTCAGTAGCTTACACTTGAACTTGTAATACATGTGGAGATGAATTACAATAGATAATGCCGCTACTGGTAAAATTGTTTTAGTAAGTATGTGTTCCAAGGTCGTGGCAGCAACTTCCCTTCCTGGGTTTTAATCCAATATGCTCCATTGCCAACGACGCGTTCTACAATGTAGGGGCCTTCCCACGTAGGCGCTAGCTTTGAGTCATCTTGAGTTTTCTTCAAAACTAGATCTCCAGGTTGAAAAGATCGGGGGTGTACTCGTTTGTTGTAGGATCGCTTTAGGACTTGTTGGTAGGATGCTACTCTGATAGCTGCTAGATCGCGCCGTTCTTCGAGGAGGTCGACCTCTCGAGCTAACACTGAGTCGTTAAAGCCTGACTCGACAAGCTCAGATCGGGTTGTCGTGACTGTCAGCTCGGTGGGGATGACGGCTTATGTGCCATAGCATAGGGAAAATGGCGATTCGCCTGTGCTAGAGCGAGCTGTGGTGCGGTGAGCCCATAGTATGTTTTCGAGCTGGTTTGGCCATTGGCTCTTGTTCTTTTCAATCTTTTTCTTCAAATTCTCTAGAATAGCTTTGTTGCTGGCCTCTGCCTGACCATTGCTTTGGGCGTACTGGGGAGTGGAAAATGCGTGAACTATCTTCCACTTGGCCAGGAACTCTCTGACCGTTTTCCCTTTGAACTGGGAGCCGTTGTCCATCACTAATGTGTGTGGTAAGCCGAACCTAGTGATGATATGAGTCCAAATGAAATTCCTGACATGTGACTCTTTGACGTGTGCCAATGGAATTGCTTCGACCCACTTAGTGAAATAGTCTGTGGCAGCAAGGACGAAGCGGAAGCCGGTGCTCTTCTGAGGGATGAATGGTCCCATGATGTCCATGCCCCACATGTGGAACGGCCAAGGACTCGCGATGTTGATCAATTCGCGGGCTGGCTGTATAATGTTGTGACCAAATGTTTGACATTTGACACACTTGAGGACATATGACTTGGCATCAATCTGCATACGGGGCCAGAAGTATCCTTGGGAGATCGCTTTGTGGGCCAGTGAGCGACCTCCGGCATGGTTTCCACATTCTCCTTCATGGATCTCAAATAAGATTAAGCCCGACCCCTCGCCTCGGATCGATGCACCTCAGATGAGGTCCTCCTGCGGATTTGCGGAATAACCTGTTATTCAACAAACAATAGCTACGTGCCTGGTGTGGGACCTTTCTGGCTTTGGTTCGCTCCTCTGGAAGTGTGCCGTGCTGGATGTATTGTATAATAGGTCGCATCCATGTTTGACGACATCGATCTTGAGAGAGTGGGCATGTCGTGATTACCAAGACATGGTCCGCTTGGTAAAGTCGGGTCGATCGACCACTTCGATGGTCGGTTGTCTAGGGGCGTAATTCGATTAATGCGAGTTGCTAAATATGCTAAGCTATCTGCGTGACGGTTCTCGTCACGCAAAAAATGGTGTATCGTAGCTCTGCTAAATGAAGGAAGCAAATCGTTAACAACTTGAAGGTACTTGGAAAGGTTACCTTCGCTGGTAGTGTACTCTTTTTGCAACTGGCGCTTAACCGATTCGCGAGTCACTAAAGATTTGGATCTCCTTTATTCGAATTTGGATTGCCGTAGCGCATTCCCATTATTAGTGCCTTACTCTGCGCCGTTGTTGGAAGTTGAGAAGTCTATCTGGTTCTTTTCTACCATGGCTCCCTCGGGGGATACTAGAACGACTCGATACGCTGCCTCCCCGGTTCTTTGGAACCATCGGCGTAGAGGGACCACATCGCTTTTTTATGTTTGCTTTTGAGGGTGCGACCTCTGTTTGGACTCGGTTGGGGGTCGTCATTTGGAAAATCTGCTAGGAAATCTGCGACGACGACCTTTCTGCGGCGAACGTCGCGGGGACGAATTCCATGTGGTGCTTTCGCCTGACTCTTCGCCCATATTGCCATCCCGGTGGTCTTATTTTCCTTGTGAAGGATCCTCTTCAACGGGGAGATCGCCGAGTACTTTGATTGGATAGGCTTGGAAGTAAGGTCTGAATTTTCTTGCCGAGTATAATAAAGCAAGGAATGCTCTCTCTATGTAGGAGTAATTTCTCTCTGCTGGAGTGAGTGTCTTACTTGTGAAGTAGATCGGCTTTTCTGAATTGTGTTCCTCTTTGAATAGGACCGAACTGATGGCGAAGTCCGATACTGCCAAATAAAGCCCCAGAGTTTCTCCGTCTGTCGGCTTAGCTAAGACGGGGGGTGTTGTCAGGTATTCCTTAAGAGTGGAGAATGCTTGGTGGCATTGATCGTTCCATGAAAACTGCTCGCCTTTCTTTAGTATCTGTAAGAACGGTCGGCATTTGTCTGATGCTCTTGATATGAATCGGTTGAGTGCAGCGACCATACCTGACAACTTTTGTATCTGTTTCTTTGTTTGCGGGTCGGGCATGTCGAGGAACGCCCGGATTTGGTCTGGATTTGCTTCGATACCTCGGGCGCGAGACGATAACCGAGAATTTTTTTCGGAGGGCGCTCAAAAGGCACTTTCCGGGTTCAAACTTCATTCGGTTCGTCGTAGTCTGGAGAACGCTTGCTCAAGGTGAGTGAGGTGGTCGCCTGCTTTCTTGCTTTTAACGACCATATCGTCGATGTAGACCTCCATGGTATCTCCTAACATGTCCTGGAACATGTCAGTTACAAGTCGTTGATATGTCGCACCTGCATTTTTCAGCCCGAACGGGAGAACATTGTAACAATAAATTCCTTGCTCGGTGATGAATAAGGTTTTCTCCTGATCTTCTTCAACAAGTGGTATTTGGTTGTACCCACTATATGCATCCATGAATGAGAGCAGCTCGTGCCCACAAGTCTGGTCGACTAGTTGGTCGATTCTGGGTAGTGGGAAGCTGTCCTTTGGAGTTTCTTGATTGGCGTTGGTGAAGTCGACGACAAGCCGGATTTGTACCATTCTTTTGGGAAGCTGCTACTATGTTTGCGACCCGCTCACGGGTAATCGACCTTCCGGATGAAACCTACTTGTTTGAGCTTATCTACCTCATCGTTGACTGCTTTTTGAAAGCGTAACGACAATCTTCTAGGTCGTTGTCGAACTGGTTTAGCACCAGGGTTGACGTTTAATCGGTGACATGCAATGCTAGGGTCGATACCAGGTACGTCGATATACAACCAAGCGAACACATCTTTATTCATGGACAGAAAATTTACAAGATGAGCCTTAAGTGTGGGGTCGAGGTTGGCTCCCACATAGACGAGCTTAGGGTCGTCTTCGATTCCCAGATTCACTTGCTGCTTTTCTGGAGTCGGTGCTTGGTTCCAGGCGTTCGAAAGTGCTTCTTTGGATGATTGCACTTTGGCAATGCTGGGCTGGTCTGATAGCTGGTTGGAGTGGCCGTAGGAACTGGAACGTCTTCTGTGGTTACGACAACAAGATGTCGAAAGTGGATAAGCTTTATTGCCGCGGACAACGTAAACTGGGGTAGTTTCACGCGACTACATTTGGTTGTATGGGATCCGGTGGTGCGAATTCGATACTTTGTTTTGCGCGCGTGGCCTTTCGGGCTGGGGGCGACCTCATGGGTTTCATTTTCTGGGAATGCGTCACGCTTTGGTAGTGGTCGGGTCGGCTGGTGGCGGAAGTTCTTGTTGGAGCCCCCCGTTACGTCGTGGTCTTGGCTGGCTCTCACCTCGGCCTACTAAGTCTTTGGCCATTGTATAGTTTGGTGGGCTCGTTTCGACGGCGATGGGAGGTTCACCGTCTTGTTTCTTTCGCGATGATCCGGGTTACAATGATTGGCCTCGAGCTGGTTGCTTGAAGTTCCATCGGTCCCCTCGGGGCGGAAAACGGATGACTTGGTGCAATGTGGGCCGATGACGGCATCCGATGTATCCACCGTCCGCCCTAGAATGGCGTTGTAGGGACGACTTGGTATCTAGAACGCTGAAACGCAGCGTGTTGAAGTGACCTTGTCTTCCCGGAACCCACCGAGGCGGGGAGTATGATGTCTCCTATTGGATCGCCCGGAGCCATTGAATCGAAGAGGGGTGCGATGGGGTCTATGAAGACCGATTTTGGCAAGCTCATCTCTTGGATCGTGTGGTAGAACAAAATATCACAAGAGCTGCGGGATCGATCAAAACTTCGCTTGGCCGGTCGATCAGCGATTTTGGCGTGGACCACGAGTGCGTCGTTATCGCGGGGAGGCAAACCTTGTTGAGGTCGGCCTCTGAGAAGGTGATGTCTCCTATTCCACGCCCTGAACTGCGTGGCGCGGGTGCGGCTTGTGATGAGAAGTTGTACACTTCATGGAGGGCACCTACGCGTCTTCTTTTTTCCCGCGAACTCGAGACGGGATCATCCTGGAGTGTGATCATGTGGATGGTTCTGTCGTGGTCGCGACCTCTTGATGGCTGACGGCGATCTTGGCGGACACGTTTCTCGAACGCCCTTCCGCTGTGAGGGGCGACTTTGAGACCTCGGATCGCTCCGTCGGGTGGGGACTCGCCAGATTCTCGCGGGCCATGAGTTTGTGGCGCAGTCACCGCCGGTATATTGGTGTATTGCTTGATGTGCCCGGCCGACCCGTGTCTTGCAAGTAATGCTTGAGCCCCCAAAGATACGTCGGTTTCATGGCAATTGGCTCGATGAACGCGCGAAGTAAAGGCTGGTGCGGGCGATCTGGCCGCCTTTAGCTCAGTCGGTAGAAAGTATTTCGCTTGATCTTCTAGTATGTAACTAGGAGATCCGGTGAGCACGGGCGAATTCCCGATCATTTCTTGGTTTGGGTCTGGAGGGTTGCCCTTGTTGTCGGGGTCGTTTCCTAGAGGATGATGCTACCTCGTAAACCTCTCCTTCTTCTGCTTCTTCCTCTTCTTGGTTCTGCAGTTGCATAGCCTCTTGCAGCTTGATGTATTTATCAACTCGAAGCGTCTGATTTCGGCCAAAGATTTATGGTCCGGTCTTTCGGGGAGCGATCTGGTTAGGTCGGTCTTGCGGGCGCGGCAGGCGGTTGTGAAAGCCACTGCGGCGAATGATTCCTTGAGGCCGCTCTCCATGTCTAGGATCTGTTTGAACCGGCTTAGGAAGGAGCTGTAGGTTTCTTCCTTGCCAAGAGCGAGCTGGAAGAGTGAGTTGAGGTCACCCTTCTTACGTCACGTTTGTATGCGTCTTGGCTTCGCGAGCGTGTCGGTGAGTCGTTGAAGCTTTTACTAAGTCCGCCTCGAGAGAGAGAAGAACCAATCGAGTGGGCCATCTTTTAGACTTCATGGAAAGCGATCTGCAACGAAGATGGTCGAACTCTGGTGTGCTGTAAAGTGCAAGGCTTTGAGCATAACGCTATGTGGCCGGCTCGACAAAAGTCGCGGCCGTCGTACATCGAAGGCGTGGTTGGACAAAGTCCGGAGGAGAGACTTTGTGAAGTACTTGGCAAAGAAGAAACGGAGATGCGCGGTATGTTTTCAACATCTTTTGCACTATCTGAGTGGAATCTTTCTTGACCGCATTTTTGTCGAGCCTTTGGTTTAGCTCGGTGATCTGTTGACTGACGTTGATGACGTCGTCATCTGTGGTGACTCCTAGTGGGTTCTGTGTGTCCACTTGTGCACGGAGTGTGATGTTTTCTTGTCGGAGCTCCGCTATTTGCTCGTTCACTGTTCCTAGTTGGCCTGCTAGATGATGGAGTTGAGCTTCGAGACTTGCCATGCTTCGTGGGCTTGAGACTTTTGGTTTCTGGAGTTAGGATTTACTAGGTGGTTTCTCAAGAAATCGAGACCACAGACGGCGCCAATGTAAAGGTGTGATTTGGTTTTCCCTTACAAACAGTCGTTAGAGGACTGGATTAGGTTTTTTAGATGAGACCGAGTTCGACTTAAGAGCTTAACCGCCACGTATCTTACTCGGTTTTTCTTAGGGAGAGTAGAATCAGTCCGGGCGTAGTTCATAGGAGGGTATTTATAGAGATTGAGAGTGTATCCTTGCTCTCCGTGTAAAGGATGTCCTAAATGAGGGGTGGAGATTAGGATTGCACGCGAGAACTGATTTTAAATAGGTCCTGCTTTGTAATGATGTGGATTGGCGGTCGTACAAGTAGCTTGCGGCGCGTGACCCGATGGTCGACGGTCGGGGATATGTACAAGTACATCTTTAGTCATGATTGCTTATGGATAGGGGGTCTGCGTCACTTCCTAGCGTAGTTCGCATTATACTGCGATGCAATGCGTCAGCGTTTCATGGTTTCGCGAATCTTGCGGTTCATAGGTCGATGTGTTATTTCCACCATGTTAAGCGCGTGCTGGTTAGAGAATATCATTCCCCTACAACATGGCTCACAACTTTCCACAACTACAGTGCTGTGGCACTCCTAATCAACTCCATACGGCTTTTGCAGGGTGTATACCTGGGACAGCTGGTGCCACCCTCTTATTCGAATTGGTTCTTGGATACTAGTGCCACACCACATGCGTGGCAATGCTAATGCTATGTTTTCCTCGATAATGAAAAATCTCTTGATATATCCGAACGGGTAGCATTCCCCTTACTTGAGGTTCTTGTCATTTTCAATCAAACAATTTTATCATGTTCCTCCAAAGATTAAAACTTGTTGTCCGTTGCAAAAAATCATTTAAATATGTTTTGGTGAGTAGGAGAGTATGACGAATATTCCAGTAGAGTTTGGAATTCCAGTTTGGGGTAACTTGTAATATTTTGTTTGGTTAGTCTCTGTGCTTGCTTGTACCTTAGATGTTCTCATTAATGAAAGTCAATTTATTGGTCGAACAGAAGAAAGAAAAAAGAAAAGAATTGGCTCAATAGATGAGTACCAATTTAGTTCACTCTAGTGTTGACATATCTTATACGAAGCACATGACAACAGTCTATCGGATGATTTTATGTTAAAAATTTCTTGGAGCTTCTTTATACCCTGAAGATACAACATAAAAAATCTTAAATAATTAAGTATTTTAGACAAGAACTTTGAAGCCCAACATGACAACCTAATGAGTGAATTTTCATTTTCGTTTCAAGAATGCAGGGGTTGAGAAATATTATTGTTCGACCATTAAGCCCATTCGTACCATTGCCCTTGAGTTATAAAGGTCTTCATAGCTTAACTGAAACTCGATATCCCAAAAGAAGACCAGGCTTCACAAGTCGGAAAAAACAGGCCAGTTTTTCATTTTCCTCTTTTAAGTATTATTGCAATGTACAAATTTTTATTCTTATTTTCTGGGCAGGACCATATGCTTTGGTTCAGCATACACCGGAAGAACCAAATAAACCTAATGAAGCCAGTGCTAAAAATAGGAATGCGAATGAGAAGAAACGAATTGCGCAGAGAAAGGCGTTTATCAAGGTATATTTCAATCTTCTTCTTCTTTGGTGCTTCTCAATGTCTTTTTTGTGTAAGCTAAATAGACTAATTTGTCTGCAACCACATTCACATTTTAGTGTAATATAGCACTCCACTTACTTTCTGCTTGAATGTCTGTCTAGGTGAGTGCTAGTATTTTGTGTTTATGGCCCCATGTAGATGATACAGGAACCTAACCTGAGGCAACTACATTGGCATCATGATAACTTTCACTAGTACTTCGAAAGAGGATGAGTACCATACTTACTAGAAATGTTGATTTCCACTTCTTGTACAGTTTTTTACTCAATTAAAATCATCAAAGTTTGTTTTCTTCCTTGTTGGTTATTATTTGCATTTTATTTCTTTTTATTATTATTAATACTTTTTAAGTTTATGGTTTTCTTCAGGTTTTCAGTAAGGCTTTGATGAAATGTTTGTGTTCCTTTAAAATAACTTCTTTATATTTATATTTTACCAGTCAGAAGCAAAGAAACAGAAAGTTCTGGTGCAGGAGGCCAAAAAGAAGAAGAGAAACTTGAGGATAGAGCGTAAAATGGCGGCAGTTGCAAGGGATAGAGCTTGGGCTCAGAGACTAGCAGAGCTACAGAAACTTGAGGCAGAGAAGGCAAATACAGCTTGACCCTGGAAGTCTACATAAAACAGAAATCACAAGAACCTTCATCTGTGATTGGTAATGATGTTTTTGCTTCTATATTCAAGTCAGATTTTTGAAAGCTTTTGTATTGTTCTTTGAATGAAGTCTGCATGTGTAATCTTTACTTCTCTTTGTTTGAATTAGCTAGTCCTTGATCATAAGAAACTTGAAAGAGTTAGTGATGATAAACTTCAATGAATGCCATATTGCATTTGGTTGTTTGTCGTATTATATGGCAATTTGTTCACTACACCATCAGATTCAGACATGTAAAAATTTCTGAACAATTTGGAACATTACTTTTGTTCCTCCTTCCTTCCCCTTGATGGATAAAATTTCACCCTAGTATAATGTTTAGTCGCATGACAATAAGTAATTTATACAGTAAGTGACATATTATACCCTGCTGGCTCAATGGGTATTGTGGGAGTGGTGAAGAATGTGTCAACATAGTCTAGCATAAGCCACATATTTTTGGTGCTTAGTGAATGCGAAACAACTGATTCATTCAGAACTTTAGATGGTTGTCACGTGTAAAGTTGAACTGTTCAAGTAATTGAGAGAAAATGCTGAGAATGACCCTAAATTCCAGTCTCTGAGTGATTGGGAAGTTTGCTTACAATTGAATATTTTAGATATACTTAATCTTGTGTAGAGAGCACAGGAGGCCCAAGTCGGGTTGTTGAATGTGCTCTTGCAGTGGTTCTAAATAACCTGGAAAAAAAAATCATGACGGATAGTTTGGGAATGGGAAAGACTGATTAACTGTTCAATTAGCAGATAGCCAGTGTTAAATCATTGGACGGAATCCTAAAGCTCTAGCAGTAGGTCCAGTACAAGTTTCTGTAGTAGATTTAGAATCTAAATCAATGCATCTGTACCGCTTCGTAAATGCATAATTTTTTAGAGGTGTGAGTTGGATTTGGTGTCGTGGAATTCGATGATTGAGGGGTATGTGAAGAATGGGGAAGTTGGTGTTGCGAGGGAGTGTTTTGATGTGATGCCTGAAAGAGATGTTTGGAGCTGGAATTCGATGATTGCAGGTTATGTTGGAGTTGGGGATATGGAGGCGGCGCGAGAGCTTTTTGAGGGGAGGGTGGTTAGAGATGTTGTTAGTTGGAACTCTATGGTTGATGAGTATGCAAGGATTGGGAATGTTTCGGTTGCTTGTGAGCTTTTTGATCAGATGAGGAGTCGAAATGTGGTGTCTTGGAATACCATGTTGGCTCTTTATGCACGTAATAAGGATAATGCTGAGTGTCTGAGATTGTTTGATAGGATGATGCAGGAAGGAGAGGTAAAACTGAATGAAGCTACTTTAGTAAGTGTACTGATTGCTTGCGCGAACATGGGTAAAATCGATAGAGGAAAATGGATTCATTCCTACATAGAAGAAAATGAAAGGATTGAACCGAATGTGTTATTGTCAACTTTGTTACTAACAATGTACGCGAAATGCGGGGCCATGGACTTGGCAAGAGAAGCCTTTAGTGAAATGCGGGAGAGGAGTGTTGTGTCATGGAACTGTATGATAATGGGCTATGGCGTGGATGGGTATGGTGAGAAGGCTCTTGAGATGTTCTTGGAGATGGAAAAGAGTGGAGAAACACCTAATGGTGCAACTTTTGTTTGTGTTTTATCTGTGTGTACCCATGCACGAATGGTGTTGGAGGGTTGGTGGTACTTTGATTTGATGAAAAGAGTTGACAAGATTGAGCGAAAAGTTGAATACTATGGTTCTATGGTTGATCTACTTGGTCGTGCTGGATTGATGGAAGATTCAGAGAAGCTTATACAAAAGATGCCGATGGAGGCAGGGCCAGCCTTGTGGGGAGCCCTATTGTCTGCTTGTGATACTCATTCAAATTTTGAGCTTGGAGAGATAGTGGCGAAGAGACTAATTGAGTTGGAACCTAGAGATGTAAGGCCTTATGTGCTGTTATCAAACATATATGCCAGGGAAGGTAAATGGATGATGTTGAGAAAGTGAGAATGATGATGAGAGAGCAGAGATTGCAGAAAGCTGCAGGATCTAGCCTAATTGACATTGCTGAGGCAAATGATCAGCATGAATCAATCCATAAGAGAAGCATGGTGTCTTCCATGTTGAGTGAAATGGGTGCACAAATTAAGTTATGTAGAGACGGTGAAAACACGAAGTGTTCTAGCTCTTATGATTTTAGATTGTAGTAGTACATGTACGTGTACTACAAGAACCAGTGGCTAGATCAAACATTGTTACTGTCGTTTACTGAATTATTGTTCCCCGATATCTATACGGAATCATTTCACAAGATGCCAAAGTGTGGTTGTCTTCTCTGTGTTTGTGATTATCAATCTTTTGTTATCTTAAGCTGGGAATGAGGCAGATCCCTACAGGATTTTATTGAATCAAAATTGGATTACATCCTAGTGTCCATGCAGCACCATAAAAAACCTACGAATGAAAGAGTTGAGAAAAAGCACCAACAAACATATTTACAAGCTTATTTCTATTTAATCGGTTTGCCTGACAAGTCTGCTTTTTTTGTTTGTCTCGAGTACAATAGTGCTTGAACTCCACAGTAATGAAGCTGTTTGTCACCCTGTTTCTTGGATCTCCAAGAAGAATGTGTGACGCTCAGACTGCTTTCTCGTAGTCTGACCGAACATAAATCTGTTCTCACATCAAGTCTTGTAGTCATAGACGGTCCATCAGAGTCCCTGTTGATTCAACCATAAAAACTTTCTGACTTTATTGAATGATCAATCCGTGTTGAGGCACTTGGTTTCTCCGACTTACAGAAGATAGGAGCCCTTCAATAAGGTTGATCTGCTGCATTTATAATATTAGGCAGTGTCCTACTTTCAGGTTCATCAACTTTCCTGTTGTCTGGACCATTCTTCGTATTTCCCAAGATAAGCCTTTCTGAATATTCTTCCATACCAGTCTTGCCAAATGCTATAAAAAGTAGCGCGCACATACACGTACACTTCAGTAATTCTGCACTGATCTCTTTTCCATTCAAGGTGTTGCATGCCTATATAGTATGCTGCAAACTAGAGTGAAGTTCACATAAGGTGTTGCATATCCATTCTCTTTTGGATTTTTTTGTCTGACTCAAAACTATATACTATGTTGCAAACTAGAGTGAAGTAGCGATTCCTTCTTCCTAATCCAAATCCTCTGGAGGGTCCTTTCTACCTAAAGAAGATTAATCAGCACTCAATAGTGGTGACACTTCTCTCCTGTGACCTGCAATTAAGGAAGAAGGATCTCGGATAAGAGAACTTGCAAATAAAATTACTCACTTGTTTGAATCACAATTAGTAAAACTGGCAGGCTAATGTAGACTCCGGAAGATCCGGCACCTCCAGCGAGTAATTAGAGATGCTAATAAAGCTGATTTTTGGTGATAACAAGCTCTTTATGTAAGCTCAATGTGTTGTTAAAGAGAGCTGGTAAAACAATAGTTGTCAAACTATTAGTATACTGCATAGCAGTTGGGGCGTGAGCGGAGATGGAGAGGGAGGACTTTTTATTTATTTTGAGAAAAAGAGACGCTCAAAATGTTTTCAAGTCTACAGTTGAAAAATAAAACAGAGAAGACCGGTTTTGATATAAAATGGCTGCATTAATGTTACTATCCGGTTGTATTTTTTCATTTCTAGCATGCATTCCAGCTTAAATGTAAATATAATGCTCTTTCCCCATTCTAAGGGTTGTAGCCATCTCAATTCTCACTCAAAAGGATTGCAAGAACATTTTCTGTCGAAAGAATGGATGGAAGAAGGAGCATTAGAAGATAGTGTCTAAACTAGTTCTTAAAAGGACGTAATAATTTTTCGTGCATTATAAACTTCTTCATACTTAATTCCTATTATTCCAACTAGTCGATAAACATTATCTCTAATAAACATAAAAATACACAAACTAATCAACCAATGATGACACATCCTCAAAACAAAAACAAAAAAACCAACCTGGCGTGAAAGATCGAATTGACCCAAAATAACATCAGAAGCCTTCAATGTCTTATCAATATTCTCATGTTCTCTTCTATTCGAATGCGTCCTTATCTGTAATTCAAATTTCACTCAAATTAAATAATTCGCTCAAAATAATTGAACCGATCATATAAAAAACAAAAAAGAAACTGACCTGAGTGATAAAAGGACCCAAGAATTGAGACCATGTTGTCTGTAATGGTTTCATGTTGAGAGTACTGGTTTGTTGATGAACAGAGAAGAGGATACGAAAGAAAGATACGTATTTTGCTTCAGACAGAAACCAACCTACTGCTCTGCTAACTGGATCACCACCCTTTGTTGTCCATCAGATTCTCAATTATTCACTAATTAGTTTCAACTTTAATCTATGAAAGAGTTGCTATCTTTCTTTCAGGTTATAAAACTCCCAATTATGGTACAAAATGCCGTAAATTGTCACAAATTTTAATCATGTCTGCTGAGTTTTCAGAGATCGGCATCAAGTACGCCGTGCTAATATTTTATGTTGGAACTTCCTTTGCAGTATATGTTCCCTGTTATAAAGTTTTGTATTCTTCTAACACAGCTATCGCTACACTGGTAATATATGAAAACCTTTCTATTAAGCTAAGCTATGTAATCAAACAAGAAGAATACTGTCACATACACAAAAATGTACAGGTTGATAGACTCATTCTCCGCCTAAACAACAAATTGTATGAACCAGCAGCTAGCCTAAAGTAAAAAAGTGAACCGAGTTGCAGAGACGCAGCAAAGGTCAATAAAAAGTGGCTCTGAATGGATTAGATCAGTTGAACAACTTCACAACTCAAAATGAGACGAAGTAATGAAGAACGCTGCCGGGATCAGAAAGAGAACTTCAAAGAATACGAGGAGCCATCCAAGTGCCTCTAGCTTTCTTGAATGGCCTTTTCGCTTTCGAGCTTGGCCAACTGAGAAAGCAACATGGCATGCACTTTACTCTTCAGCTGAAAGGACAAAGTACATAAAACTAACTTCATAAATATCTTCCATATAATAAAATAACAAATAAGTAAATGAAAAAACACAACGCTTTCAGGCTACGCCCTTTCAATTTTGTTTTCCTTCCTTTTGTTTTTCGTTAAAATATTTGCTGAGCTCCATCTTATTTATGTAATAAACAGATGTCCGATATATATTCCACGCTACATTATATCATTAACAGACTGTTTCCAACTTATCTACAAATCTCGATTTCATCATTATGAACCTTCTAGTGTTTTGAATGTCAAGATTTGCAGTTTTATTTTATAATTTGAAGCTTCGTTTAAGTACCCCATTCAATTACGGCAACTAGTCCATAAGTTCTTTTGTGTCTCCTATTTTGTTCTCAAAAGGACATTGATATCTTGAGATCAGCACCAACTCTCCTGTCTGAAAATGACTAGTCCAGTCACATTCTTTACTTTATGGATATCTTAGAGAAAACTAAAACTGCATTATAAAAAAAAAAATGGCCCAAGCATAAGAAGTTAAATCACCTCGTCAAGTCCTACTTCACTCTTAACTGACACAGGGATGGCTCCATCAGGTCCAGCTTTCCTGTACCTTGCCATCTCGAGATCATCTTCTTCACCATCTTCTGTAATGAAGTGGACAGGTGCTGCTTGCAACAGATCACATTTAGAGACGACGTCAATCCAAAGGTGATTACTGAACCTCTCGTGCACTTCTTTATACGTGACGTACTGCACAAAGAGATAGTAACATGAAACAACCAAAGAGATCAACTGAGTAGGACGTGAAATGGAAAAATGATTGCCTATAATACCCATTTCTAGATCGGCCACAAAATTTGCAGGTTTCAGGATACAATCATAGGAATGTAATGTTAGATTTGCACACAAAATCTGGCAATGCCTACATAAATAAATTACGACATCACAACAAGAAAAATAAGACTGAAACTTTCTTGCCTCGTTAAAAATCCAAGCTTCTAAGATTATGATAATACTCTAATCAAATGAGTCTTGGACTCTTGGATGAAACCATAGTTACCAGATTCGTCCATACCCCTGTGTTTCCCGTGTCCATACCCTTTTAGGGTACTTTTGCGAATCCAAACACTAGGTTTAGCAAATTAGCGTCCCCAATTGTTATGGAAGAAGAGCTAGAATGAAGAAAAGAACTGGCAGCAGAGAATAGAAAGAGTTACCATGGAATACTAACCTTTATTTGTCACTGCAGTCTCATGTCTCTCTCCCTCTCTCTTGTAATAATCTACTTCCTGCTAGATGCTATATTTCATTCTTCATGCTTGTGTACAGTGTACTGTTCATGAATGTTTCAAGCATTAATTGTTGTGACCTTTTGTTCCAATATGTTTTCAATCTAAGTCACATTGACACGGGTATATGTATCTGTATGACTGTATCCGACACTAACACAAGTGTCCGACAAACTTTGAGGTATATATATATATATATATATATATAGTGTCTCGTAAAAACATACTATAGCGAATTATGATTCCAAATACCGTACCGATTAAACCTACCCCTCCGTACCACGTCCCACCCTAAGCAGTGTGTAGCCCATATCGAAACGACCCACGTTTCTGGCATTGGATGAAACCAGACTCCATAATCTGGGATATTCTTGCCAGCAAAGCCAAAAGAAATCAGCTGATGGATTTCTACTTTTATATAATAAGGAATTAAGGATTTATTAATAAATCATTAGTAAACTCTAGAAGGACAAAATCACCCCTCTGCATGCTTTCTCTTGCCAATGTGTCAATTGGCACTCGATCTTCTTACGCACATTTATCGCTAACAGTTCCTTTGATTACTTTAACATCCTACCATTTCCCTAGTGGTTAGAGTATAAAAAAGTAAAAGCAAACACATGATAGAGTAGATATATTGGTGCAAGCAGTATAAAGTGTTCTAAAATGGTTCCTAGAGCCAGCCCTGGGCGCAGTCCACCTAGGAAGCTGCCTAGGGCCCCTATATTTTTTACCAAACCAGGGCACCTATCAGGTATCAAGTAGTAATGGACTATCACTTGTTCAGGCCTAATCTGTCAAGTTGCAAATTATACACCAGATGAAAAGAAAATAGTAATAGACTTGTGGTCCAACCCCTTTTCAAGTAAACACACACTTAGCCAGATTCTTGTAGCCCAATCGCAAAATTCTTGTTTGTCTGACAACTAATAAACCAACAAAAGTAATAAGTAGCTTCTTCGTTGGGAATCGGCAGCAATAACAATATTAGCCAGTACAATTTCATGACGGCAATGCATTCAAAATTTCAAATTATATAGTTACCCAAAAAAACGTTAAAAACTAAATAAGCCCATCTATCATAATGAAACCAACACTTATGCCGTCACTACTTTGCAACAGCGTTGTTGTCAATTGTTGCGAAAAATAACATATAACTTTAGATAGGGGTGTGCACGGGTCGATTCAGGTCGGATTTGGGTTAAACCGACCCTATCGGTTTATATTTTTTTAGAACCGAACCGAACCAAACTGGCTGTGTTATACTAACCGAACTAATTTCCAGCCGAACTGATACCCAAACCGAACCGACTGGATTACAATTTAACCAATGTTAACCGACCCAAACCGACCGGTTTTCATATATTTTTAAATTAAATCAATTAAATATATATTATATATAGCGGATCGGGTTTGGAACTAAACCGATGACCGAACCAACCCTATCGGTTTTCAAATATACATAACCGAACCAAACCGACTCATAAACATAACCGACCGGTTCGGTTCGGTAGGTTTTGTCAGTTCGGCCGGTTTTATGCACACCCCTAACTTTAGGTACAGAAAGAAAAAGAAAAAAAAAACATTTTGCTAGTGTGAAAATCCTATTTACTTTTCTATATAGGACCTCACTGTAGGAGTTTGTCTAGCCCACGCCCGAAAACTCAGGGTTGGCCCTGATGGTGCCACCTTGCGTCCTCTCACTAGCAATAAATGAACAAAGCAAAGACTACTAATAACTTACCATCATACATTTGAAACAAGGAAAGTACACCAAAAGGCACCAAACTCAATTACATAGTTCCCATTCTTGAAAGCTAGGCCAACCATTAAGCTAAAAAAATCTTAAAATGTGACTTATCTGCACCTTAATCCCGTCACCTAAGGCTAAACAATTCAAAAGAAAAATGGATTGAGACAATTTTGTACCTGATCAGAAGGTGAGGTACCACATTCTCCTGATAAGTCGTGAACGTATAATACTGCAGTCGGGAGATGAGAGAGGACAGCTAGCGTTAACTTTTCCAAATTATTTCTGGCATCTTCAAGTCAAATATATCACAAAAAATGGAAAATTAAGTTAATTCCATCGCACAATTAAAATAACTGAATACAAAATGAATAATAAAAGTAAAACAACAACAAATTGAATGAACCAACATCAATTAATGACATTTGATCATATTGTTGTTGTTTACACCACAGAAGCACCTTCGGTTAGTAACGTCCTTCCTCTTATTACTATTGACCATTCTGCATTAGCCCAAAAAGTGTTACAATCAACATTTCCTTGCAATTACAGTATCTCACCTGTTGATAAATGGAAATCTTTTGGAGATGCAGAAGAATGAGGGATTCTTGTGAGTTTCACTTTTCTTTGGCTGTCCACTGTCATAAATGGAAACTGACCTATTCTAACATTGGGTAAATTGTGCAAGCCAGACTCCAACTGATTAAGTCATTATCGAAATAAACTTAAATGTCTGACTGCAGATAGCTGGGTTTGGTGTGGATACATATCTGGGCTTTGAGTATGCAAGAGAAAAAAAAGAAAAACGTCGGGCGGAGGCAGGATGTTAGTAGTCAATATTGGGATAAAAAGTCAAAGCTGAAGGCCTCATGCTATTTAGAATGGACATTTGTGAATTCATTTTGAATATGTTGAAGGCGGCGAACCATCTAGCTAAAGCTTGAGGCAGCAAGAACCTTAGATATTTCAATGTAGGTTTCCCCCGAACACCTTTTTTTTGGTACTGTTATCCCTGATATACTTCACCTCAGACCTCAGTATACAAAAACGTCATTTCTACCAGTAAAAATGGGATCCTCTGCTCATTAATTTTCATCTAGAGGGTGCTTCTAAAATAAAAACAAGTATCTCTCAGTCGATTGTGTACCCAACTTCTTTCATTGTCAAGAAGAGAAACAAGAAAAAGGAGGGATTGATGTTCATTTTCATATGATCACCTGATCTATGCATTTTGGGTGAAACACGTCAAATTGTAGGTTCCATTGATGATGTGTGCACATATCAAAGCCATAACACTCATTAAAGCACCCAAGAGTATGCCAATTTAGACTTGTTTGTGATTACATCTTGGACAAAAGCTTTGCTGAACATTCTCAAGAAATAATAAAGCAGTACAGCGAGAAAAGACAAGCTAACCAGGGAAAACATTGCATGCTTTGAAGTGCCTTACCATCAAACCTCTTCAAGAGTCCAGGGGTGTCTGTCACCTACAGCCAATGTCATCACTTCTTAGATATAGATGTGTAGATAGAACAACACAGAAAACCAGTAGGAATGACTAACCTGGAATCGTTGGTAATTCACACTGATGTGACCCATCAGGATTCCCCTTGTTGTGAAAGGGTAGTTGCACACCTGTGCAGAAGAAACAAACTGTGAATACTGAAAACAAACGCTCCAACTGAAGGAAATTTTGTAGACGCAATTTACATAGACTACATATTTACATGATGTATAAAAACATATGATTAAGCAAAAACGTTTCTGACAAAAATGGGTTTTGCAGTGTACTGATACTTGTCAGTCCGATAGAAATCCAGAGGGTCGTTTGTCTTTATTGCTCAATTTTCGAGGTGCTGAAGTCGTGGTGTAAAGGTCCAAAAAACAAATTATCTTTGGAGATCACTTTCATACTGCTAATTTTTATTTTTATTTTTATTTTTCTCTCTTTTGGACCACATATGGAATCAGAGCTCGGAATGTTATGAGCAAAGAAATTGTGATGGCAAATGTGGGCCTGGCTGTCAAAGCACTGCTGGGTTATTGAACCGGAATTGAGCTAAGGGCACCTCCTTTCAAGAGAGATTTTGATTTCTCTTATCCCATTAAGTATTTTATAAATTAGTATCAGACATATAGAGGGCTAAAGTTATCGGCTAGAGACGGAATTTGTGGACAGGCACCAAAATGGACAGCAGCATTTCATTGGTCCACATAAGCCTGAGCCACGTCAGACATTAGTATTTTCCAAAATCGAAATGAAGTGGCAGAGGGCCAAATTGTTGCTCTCAAAAAAATAAAAAATAAAAAACAAAATAAAAGGCAGTAAACCACCCTGCCAAATGCCCAAATGTTTCCGGTCCTTATTGTTATCTACTTTTATACTTTTAATGGAAAGCCTTTACAACTTCTTCTCATTATGTTATTTTCTTTAAAAAAATGGCTCATTCTCCAACCTTTACAATTGAACATAGCCATGAAAGGTAAATATCAAATTTGGTAAGTTTTGAACAGACCTCGGGCTTCCCTGTTGAGAGTATACGGACTAGTGATGATTTTCCCACATTCGGAGCTCCAACAAGACAGAGTGTTGGAGTGTCCAGATCAACAACAGGCACTGCTCGCAACGTCTGCATGCCCACTAGGATCATTAAAGTTTAAGTATTTAAAATTTCTAAAACAATAAAGACCAAAAAATCACTCTCAGAGCAGAGCATCCAAAACACTTTCAAAAATAAATGGGAGTAAAATGATGGGTAATATCAACAAATCAACATAAACACACAGCATTTTTAAGTAGATGTCCACGGATAAAGTGTGTTCATATGTCCCCATATATGTAATTACTGGATACTTGGCACTACAACACTAACAGACTTCATGGGAACTCCAGCCTGCTATTTTGTTATTTCTTCTAAAACTTGTTCCTTCTTCTTCCAAACAGTTTCTGCAATCCTCCTACCAACAACTTTGCATTAACTTTAGAATTTTGTTGAGAATAGGTTCACAAGATTTTATCAAGGAGAAGCCAAAAAAAGACAAAAACAAAAACAAAAAAAGGAGAAACTAGGGGTGTGCAAAAACCCAAGCGAACCGATAAAACCAACTGACCCGAACCGAACCGGCCAGTTTCAGTCGGTTTTAAGTAGTAGCGGTTCGGTTCGGATATTAAAAGTTAAAACCCGAACTAGTCGGTTCGGTCGTCAGTTTTTAAATGTGTGAACCAATAAAAACCGAACCAAATTGATTCCAGTTTAGTTATAAAAGGGATTTTATTTTTAACCGTTAGATCTTGATTGGAACGTCAGATTTACAACAAACTCAAACTAACCCTAAACTAAAACTTCCACTTCTCATTTCTCACATTCATAGTCGCCACACCTCCTTTCTCTTTCTCAAATAACCATTTCATTTTCTCTCTATGACTCCAACAATTTTATCAATCTCTCTCAAGTCTCAACCAATCGGCCATCTCCAAATAGTTTATTATTATTTTTCTTCTTCTTATTTTATCTCTTTCTCTCTAAAAGTATTGATTTTTTTTTTTTCACTTTCATTTTTTTGTGTTTTGGGTAGTTTGTAACAAAAAATCGAAAAGATCTACTACTGTTTTTCAAAGATCTATTCAAAGATTTAATTTTACTTGGATTTTAGGTTTTATGGAATTTGAAATTGGGCGTTTTTTTCATAACCGATAAAACCGACACATCCGATCCGAAATATTGGTTCGGTTTCGGATCGGTTTGGTCTTTCTACTGGTTCGGTTCAGTTGGTTATAATTGAAAACCGAGGTGGTCGGTTCGATACCAAAACCGATCCGAACCGACCCGTGCACACCCCTAGGAGAAACTATACATTTTGACAAGGTGATAAGAGTGACAGAAACTACACAAACTGGAAAATACTACTCTTACAATTTAGCTTCCACTCAATAAAAATGTCTACGATTATAGCTTTGTATATCTCTAATCCCTAAGCATCAACAAATATAGCTTCCATGTTTTTGACTTCATTACTTGTATCGGTCCTTCTCATGAGGAAGTCTGATCACGTTAAAGTCACCCGCTGCACACCAAGAACCACCCCTACTGAAGGTATTAATGTCATCATGTTCTCCCCCCCCCCCCCCCCAAAGAAGCAAACTCCATATTCACTTAAGGCTTTCCCTTCGAATAACAGAATGATCAAGTGAAGTTTGAACAGACGCAAAGATAGATCTAAGAAGATTTAAGGCTTCCTGTTCCCTCCCTTGGTAATAAAAACCCACAGCCTAATAAACTCCTTGGTATGTCTAGACAACCATAAGGATGGTATCGCTTTTAGAAAATCTGAATGAACCTCGTTATGAGCCACCAAAGCTAAAGGAGACGCCTCTCCCGGACGAACTAACAAACCCTCCTCGACTCCTAACGTCTCCTCTCCCTCCCTCATCTCCAAAGACAAAAACCCAGTATCATTTAGCTCCGCATTATCAGCCGTATCTGACTGAAAGAAACATGGCTCAAACTTGTTACCGTAATGCGAATCTGACTAGTATGTGACTTAGCTACAGCCTCGTAGAAATTGCTTCTGTATTGTGAATCTGAGTAGTAATGGTTCAATTAGAGCGACAGAATGAAAATCACATCCCACAACAATCGCACCAGATCTTATGCGATTTATTTACCCACGAATCACAAATCACGATTTGAGCCATAGCTTCGATGATTTATAAAACAGGTGCAAAAATATTTTGAATTGTGGTTCAAAGCTTTCGAGTTTTTTGGTTTGGAGGAAGGAACTCTGAACTTGGAAAATGTGTCAATTGAATAATAGCAAATGCACTTATCATAACTCATGCAAATAGTTTAACCTGGTGAAGACTTCAGGCACAAAAATTTGCCGACTAATAAAGAACACAATTTTCTGAAAAGTCCCAGCCCCATGTCTGAACCAACAAAAGTGCTTCATTAAAGAACTCCAGGAACTTGGCTAGCCTTATTCAAAAAATAAAATCGCCATATATATATAATACTTTTTAAAAAATCGTAACATTCACAATTCATTTCAAATCTTAACATTTCCGATTTGCATTACAATTTATGAGTCTACAACACCGTGTACGAGGATCTTCATGCTATTTTCTCTCATATGAGACTCAGATGGCTCGCTCTCTTCCCCTGTGTTTCCACATACTGCACTTTTGCAACTTGTTTTTTTACCATCCTCATGGAAATACTCAGAATCGTGGAACTATTAGAGAACAGTAACCTGAGGTGTTCAGTTTAATGGTCTAGTAGCTCCTTTCTAATTGAGACTCGTATATTTCATTTTGTAACTTCATGTAAAGTTTTGTTTTGAGTGGAATGGAAGGGATTTTATGGATAAAAAAGTACCCACAACTGTAGTCGCGGGAACCGTAAGGAAAAGAAACAATAAAAGAGGAACAAAACTCCATCACTCTCCCCATACCTCTCTTGTCAGCTATGTGGTATTTCAGAACACATGTGATGCATGAGCATGAAATATTAATTAATTAGTAGTTTCTATTTTATTTGGTTTCCTAATTCAATTAGGAATAGGATTTAAGATAGTTTCCTATTTGGTTTCCAATTAGGTTTAGTAGTTGTTTTCTTATATAAAGGCATCTAGGCCTTCATTGTTAGGGAGTTATTATTGATTATTAATTCTTTGTGAATTGTTCTTCATGTTTGAAGGTTTAAACCCTAGATTTAGGTATTTGTTTTATTAAATCTTATTGATGTTCATCTATTGTTGAAGCTTTCGCCAACAAGATACATCAAAATTGGTATCAGAGCCATTAATGTGATGGATTATCAAAGAAGAGGTAGAAGAGAGTCACCACCGCCGCGAAGTCCCAATGGATCGAAGTACCGTACCGATCCTCATAGTTGGAGAAATTGTGATTTCGGCAGCCGCCACACAAGATTTCATCCTTCAAGAAGGTATGAACCTCTCTCTAGATTTCGTTCCCCAACTCCCAACTGCCGCCGCCAAAATTTTGAGCCGCAGAGATCGTATTTTCGTAATGAATCCTACGATTACGATGAAGAGGAGTCTTTTATTGATTCCGATGAAGATGAATATTCTGATGAGGGATATTCTCACCAAAGTAAGTATGTTGATCCTGAGACATACTACCCATCCCAACAACATCTCATTAACGAGTTGTTATCCTGTTTTGATCCCCAACCGCCGGTGACAAATCAAATCCCCCACAAGAAGCATCGTGATGCACATAGAAGCCATGGCAGTGTTACACGTTACCATGACCAACACCACCCTATTCTTGGAGATTATCGAAGACAAAGTCGAGATATCCACAGCCACCTTCGTGAGCATCAACAAAGACGTCTTGCAAACCAGATTCATGAAGAATCTGTTCATCCAGTTTGGGTAACCAATGCCCCAGTACCCCAACGTGTTACTGTTCATATCAAGGAACGTCAACATGGTATTGCAATAGAGCATATTAAACCAGAAAAACAGCGCAAAGAAGAGCCGCAAAAGAAGACAATTTCAATTGGTGACAATGTCCCAGCTACTGCTTCATCGATTGGTCTCTCTTGTACTTCTTCTCTTCCAAAATCTGGTTTTTACAGCACACCAGCTACCAGTCTTATTGTTTTAAAATTGGAGAACACCCATGCTAAAAAAGTGACAATTTGAGACTATGTTACTGCTGTAGGGGAGGTGGAAACCTTGGCCATTGATCCATCAGCACCAATTCAAGTCAAAACCACTTTAGAAAAAAGAGATGCAGGGTACGAAAAAGAGAGATACATGTGCTGTGCGAATTGGTGATGAACAAACAGAACACCAAAATCAGAAGCAGGAAACACAAACTTTTGAGAAGACAAAAGGAGATGACACCAAGCCTACCCCTCCTCTTCGTATACCTTCTATAACTCCTTTAGTAACAACAACTGAGAAAGAGAAGGCACATATTTTAGCAGTTTGGGTTTTTGGTGGTGCGACAAAGAACCTTGCTTTGTTGCTTGTTAGTGCTGAGCAATCAAGGTTGTTTACTACTTGTGTGTTTTAATTTCAGTTGCAACATGGCTGCTTCGATTCTTGGGTGCGTGAAAATCTAACCCAACTTCTGCAAGTTCATGGTGAAGGAATAGGAATATTAATTAATTAGTAGTTTCTATTTTATTTGGTTTCCTAATTCAATTAGGAATAGGATTTAAGATAGTTTCCTATTTGGTTTCCAATTAGGTTTAGTAGTTGTTTTCTTATATAGAGGCATCTAGGCCTTCATTGTTAGGGGGTTATTATTAATTATTAATTCTTTGTGAATTGGTCTTCATGTTTGAAGGTTTAAACCTTAGATTTAGGTGTTTGTTTTATTAAATCTTATTGATGTTCATCCATTGTTGAAGCTTCCGCCAACAAGATACATCAACATGGCTCTCAACTTTCCTCAACTACAGTGTTGTGGCACTCCTAATCAACTCCATACAGCTTTTGCAGGTATATACCTGGGACAACTGGTGGCACCCTATTCTATTGTCGAATTGGTTCTTGGATACTAGTGACACACCCCATGCATGGCAATGCTAATGCTATGCAGTATCGACGACCATTTCGAATAATAATTATGTTCTACTCAGTAATGAAAAATCTCTTCATATATCCGAACAGGTAGCATTCCCCTTATTTCGGGTTCTTGTCATTTTCAATCAAACAATTTTATCATGTTCCTGCTAAGATTAAAACTTGTTGTCCCTTGCAAAAAATCATTTAAATATGTTTTGGTGAGTAGGAGAGTATGACCAGTATTCCAGTAGAGTTTGGAATTCCATTTTGGCGTAACTTGTAATATTTTGTTTCGTTAGTCGCTATGCTTGCTTGTATTCTAGATGTTCTCATTAATGAAAGTCAATTTATTGATCGAACAGAACAAAGAAAAAAAATAAAAGAATTGGATGTCATACCCCAATGGCCCAATAGATGACTACCAATTGCGGGGAGGTGAGTAATCAATTTAGTTCACAACTGACGCTCACAAATTGAACTAACAAAAAAATCTAGTGTTACGTTACAAGGAAACTAACATATCTTATACAAAGCACATGACAATACAACAGTCTATCGGATCATTTTATGGCAGGAAAGTTAGTGACTACCTTGGCGATGTTTAAAAGATCATCTACAGCTTTTCCTTCACGGTTAAAAATTTCTTCAAGCTTCTTTATACCCTGAAGATGCAACATAAATCTTAAATAATTACGTACTTTACACAAGAAAGAGAAAAAAGCTGAAGCAAGAGGTACTGACCTCATCCAATCGCTCCTCTGCGTCATGCTTTGTTAAGCACTGCCAGATGAACATAGTGAATTTGAGTTTTTTTGTATTATAAGATAGCAGAAAAAGTTATTCTTCTTAGGAATACACATCACAACCTACAACATCATTAGGGATCATTATGTTGATGGTACTTTAGGTCTATCAAAGCAAACTCCAAACCACAACATAATTCTAATTTATAAGTTTTATATACCTAAGAAGGTCTTATCTTTTTACACCACATGTATCAAAATGGTCAAATCACTTGTGTTTTCCAAGAAAAAAAGCTGCAAAGATGACAAGTTTGTGGTTTGGAGGTTTGGAAAATCAGGCCTCCATAAGATACTAAACTAACATATACAAAGGACCAGCTAGTCCCATTACGGTTTTCCTTTTTCCTCTCATATCCAAATAAACTGCCCTGAACACCAAAAAACATACAATATCCACATTATCTTATTTCCTTGGGGTTTGAGACAGGAAATTTCAAGCATTATTATCTATTAGTATAAATAAAGAAAATCCTTCATCAACAAAAATTAAAATGGGCCTACATGTTGCCTGATATTTGAACTCCAATAAATAGTAGGAATACCCTTCTACATGTCCATACAGTTCAAGTCAGCATGCTACTATTTTTTATCCGTAAAAGTTAAATTTCATTCCCAATAATAATAAGAGTGTTACAAACAAGATAGCTAGCCCTTAGTGAGAAAGTAAGAGTAGCTAACTACACCCCCACAGAATTATTAAACTTTCAAGCAATGAAATGAGAAAGTTACAACCTTAGCGCATAAAGAGGCCTGCTCTTTTCCAACAGACACCACCTTCTTCTTAAGAACTTTTACTCTTTCTAATACCTGTCAAAACCATATGCAAGGAAAATTTGTCATAGCAGAAGAACGCCAAGTACAAATTCGACAGCTTCTAATTGTAGTACAACAAGATTTTAGCATTTAGACACTCCAACATGCATCTGATTAAGAATAAGCAAAACTTGTTGCAAAGAAAAAGGTGAGAAAACAAAGAACTGTCTAATAAGAAGGAATCCGTCATAGACATTTTGTCCATTTTCCTAAAATTGGAAGTACGCCTGTTGCTATTTCAATCCAAATATTTTAATGCATTAAGGATTTCTATTTCCTTTGAAAAGGCATCACAAGAATCTGCTGGCTAAGAATCCAGACTCCTCATGCATATGTTCTACTTGTTAAACAATGTAATTTAGTAAATATACCTCTTCATAATTTCCATCACCAAGTGTTAATTCAATAAGGGATCGTTCGTAAGGGTGCAGATGCTTCTTGTTGGGAAAATTGTCCATGTACTCTCTCAAGGGAATAGCCAATTCCTGCAAAGTAAGATCCCAATGTTAGGTGGTAATATTAGAAAAATAGGTAAGAATGTAGAAAGAACTTACTTTCATGAGTGCATCGAGTTGCTTAGCACCTCTATTTCTCTCCCGCTTTGCAATATTGGAAATGCCTAGGTGACAGGCAAACTAAATATGAATAACATCCATACGGAACTAATAAAGTTAATGAGGTGATTATTACCCTTTGAAGCAGGGACCTTTTTAGCCTTCCTGAGTGCTGAATAAAGAATATCAAGTGGAGGCTTCACCATAGGTAACCTTTGAAATGCACCAACAGTTTCCATTGTTTCCTTGATGATAAGAATATTGAATTGAATTACTTTTGAAAGACAAAAAAAGATGAAGTAGAAGAGATTAATACCTGGTTAGCAGTTTCTGTTTTATTAGCTCGGGTGAGAGGAACGTAGCTTCCTTTCACAATTTCATAGGTGCTTGTCTGTACTTTCCTAGAGAACATTACGGGCCCTTCTGTTCCAGGTACCCAAAACAAACCTTCAAATTTAAAACACGAAAAACTAAAAATTAAACAAGAGAGAGTAAGTAGTAGTAGTAGTACGCATGGAGGTTCTTATTAGAAAGAGCTTGTTCGAAGGAATATGCCATAGATTATGCATTTCTCTCTCACTCTCGCTCAGAGCTCCTTTTTATCTTTATTTTGGGTTTTATTGTACCCAAACTTTGCTTAGCAAAAATAGATATATCAAATAAAAAATAAATAAATATTAAATATAACATGAATTATCACTAATTTGCTTAGCCAAACTTTAAAATTAATTCAATGTGATTGTAAACATGAAACCATTATAGTAATTTAAAAGAAAATTCTTAAGCAATAAGTAAAGAACAAAATAAAACTCGTATCTCTCAATACAATCTAGCATAACTTCAATAAACTAAAATAATGAACCAATCGAATTGAGCCAAATAAATTCTTCATAAAATAGAACGCATAATTCAAAATTTAAAATCCCGTAAAGCTTCATTTAATTCATCTTTGTGTGTTCTCTCAATCCATACAACTTAACAAAAACTAGTAAAAATTAAGTTTAGAGTGTACTCCAATATCAAACTTATTAAATTTGTATAATTTCTTGTACCATATAACAATTGGATCGAGTGTAAATGTGTTATGTATAGCAAAAATTATAAAAAAAAATAAAAAAACTGTAAAAGTTAATAAGGCGCGCGTATTGTGCGCCTCACGCCTCAACAAAAGGCGTAAAAAGGCACAAAAAACTCACACCTTATGTTACCTGATGTGCCTTGGTTAAGGCGAGGCACTAAAGTGCACCTCTCCGCGCCTCGCGCCTTAGGCGCATGCCTCTTTGCACCTTGACTACACTGGGATTTACAATATCTACTCACCCATACTATGCATAGTAAGTTTTTTTGTCATTTAATTTAACAAAAAAATAGATAGTCTCAAATTAGTAATGTTTTACTATATGTAGAGGTTTGGTATTAGGGGTCTACGACCTGAGGTTGGGATTGATTGGGAATGGATGCACTCTTTCTTGGGATCAGAGTTGCCTACGTATCAAGTTTATCGGGGTAAACTTGAATAAAGCTTTACGTAGTTCATCTCTCTCTACTTATGGATGTTTGAGCTGACCTTCCTTATTTGCTCCAGGCCGTTATCTAGTGTAGATCTATATTTTGTGCTATATTGATGATTTGACATTACTCCTGATGTTACAAAGTAAATGTCTCTTTGATTGGTGCGTTGACTGAGCTCTAGGATTGCACTAGATCATTTGTTTCCATATATGACTGTAACTGTTATTTGGGACGACATGGGTTTAGTGACCTTGCTCCCTTTTTGTGTGTGAGATGGTATATGGATGATGTAGATAGATGATAGTCGTTGAACAAAATAGAAGCGTATTAAAACCTAATTAGCCCTCAATAAGTAAATGATGAGTAGGGTATCGTTCTACTTTTAAGTATATGTTATATGAAGGACATGATCGGAAAGGAGGTTTGAGGGATTAAAAACTATGATTGTAGATATTTTAGATTCTAATACTAAACTAAACTAAACTAACTAAACTATTGAGAATTTATAGGAGAGGGAATTCAAGATATTAGAATCCACCAATACCTTTGATATTTGATCTTCTGCTTCATGGTTGTTCTCACAAGTAGACTACAATTAGGCAATCGAGCGAGTGTCGATGCCCTCTTAGACAAAACATCGTTAACAATTAACTCTACTTAAGGTTGTTCCTATGTTCATGTTACTAGTATCTTCTTTCCTTTTATATGAGTTTGGACAACTATTCAATGAATCACCATCTAAGGCAAACACAAAAAATATTTCTCTTACTTTAAAACACTACACAACTAGAAGAAAAGTAGAGAATGATAGTATAATATTCAATTACAATAAATAAAACCCTAGACTAGCATGATATTCAATTGTAATAAATAAAAATCTTAATCTATACTTCTATTTCTTGGTATGGGCAATGGAACTAATAACTAAAAACATAAAGAACTAACCTGATTGGAGAATACCATGAACCATAAGAATCAGCGAACCCTAAGCACTGGCTTCATCTTCTCCCTTGAAGGAGAAGATTAGCCTTCCATAAAGAAGGAAGAACACGAAGAACGAGAAGAAGAAGAAGAAGAGTTGAAGAACATAAAACTAGAAAGACTAATTTATTAAGACTCGACTAGTTAAAAACGAATATTTTATTATTAATCTCTCTCTGCCTCAAGTTCTGGAGACAAGAATATAAGTGAATTGGCAAGTTTCATGAGGCACTTAAGTCTCCTATTTATAGGGGTTACAATGAGTTCTAGAAGCATTCCAAACTGCCATTTGTTTCTTAAGACAAATCAATTTCTTTCAAAGTCCAACTTCGTCTCCAAAACTGAGAAGGAAGTGGCTACAGTGTCGGTTCATACGTCTGGATGCATGATCCTTGCGTCTCAGATGCAAGTCTATTTTCCCTCTTTTGCTCTATCATTCTATCATCTTTTGCGGGTTTTGGTCCAAGCAACGAATCCTTTTGTCTTGGGCTTCCAAATAGGCTTTAAAATAGGTCCAAGTCGCATCTTTAATAGCTTCAATTCCTAGGCCTTCTCCAAGATTGTCCACGGGCTTCCCATGTGATCCTTAATGCTACAAACACTATTAGTCTACTAAGATGGCTAAACAAGAGGCATAATTAAGGGTTAAATTGCACTTTTTGAGCACTTATCACAACCCCCAACTAGCCTTTTGCTAGTCTCTTAGCAAATAAGATAAAAAAAATAGGTAAGTTATCAAAATCACATCCTAATAACAAAAATAAAATCCTAACTCACTTTCGCAGGCATCGCGATTGCATTTACCATATGCAACAAGGTTTTAAATCTTTAAGTTCCCCAAAAAGGACGAGTTATAGTCTCGTGAGGGTTTCCAGGTGATATACCCACAAAATCAATCAATAGCATGTTCAAGAATGATAGTATTTTTCAGAGAGAGAAATTCCTTACCCACTTAGTGCTTACTCCAATAGACGGTCTCCATTGCTAACTACATTGTTGCAAAGACTCATAGATTATGATGAGATATAGTAAAAATTGACAAAATTCTCAATCAAGGCTTTTGTGTGTACTTAGTAAATCTCCTATACTCTCCTATCCAAGAAACGGAATCCTTATTTTACCTTTAAACAGATAATCTCGACTTTCAATCCTCACCGGTCATACTCTCAGAAAAGAATCTCTCAGAAGATAGCATATTATTTTACCTCATGTATGTGGGGGAAAAAATAATGAATACGAACATCCCAAATACTACCTTGAAAAACAGTCTTCTAGATGACAGTAGTCTCATGGAAAAAATGTCAATCACATATGAAGTGTCGGGTCCTTCACTTTAACATCCTCTCACCTATTTTAGACTTCGTACCATACTGTAGTGATAAGTAAGTTATGGGTTGTAACTTGGCTTGGGTATTGGTTTATGAAGGAAAGGTAAAAAGGATTCAAAGGTTGTTTCTGAAAATACTAAGGGTTTTGCTTATTTCTTTGGTTTGGAAGATTTCTTCAACTTCTGTATTGCAGAGAAGATTCTTCCTTTGTATTGGCTTTTCCATCCATTCTGTTCAACTTTTTTTTTTAGCTCAGTGGTATATCCTTGTAATCTTTCTTTTGTGTTATTTCTTCCTCCTTGTGCCTCTCGTATACTCAGAAACATATGGGTATGGCTGATAAAGGTTTTTGGCTATACTCCTTGTCTGGAGTTGGGTAAAGGATAAAGGGTTTTGGAAGAAATGGCTTGATGTAAGGCTCAAAAGGGTTTAACATGATGATCCTACTAGGTGGGATAAAGGGTGAATGGGTTCACTACTTGACTTATCAGTATGATACTCTGTTTCGAATAGACTACAAGACCTAATGGCTATCTCCCCAGTTGATGTCACTTCGTGATTTAACCAAATCAATGAATAATGAGACTATATTACAACGACATAGAGAACTGAAAGATGTTGAGTCATTAAGACTCGGATTTTTCGTAAGAACTCTCCAAAGAATGGGTATAAAGCTCAAATTTCACGGGCTAAGTCTAAGAAATCTACTTCCAGTTTACTAGGGGTTAAATCTCCCCTCTAGCAAAAGTACACAAAACTGACCAAGTACTATGCCTTGATAAAGAATTTTATCAACAGGAATTATGCCCGAGCATATTAAATCGTCTAAGCGGTAATAAAATCAATAATATCAACTATCTATCAAACTCAACACTAAGCAGTATAGAATCTATATCCCAGACTCATCATTAAAATTCATTATTCTCTTGCGACTGATATAAAAGAAAACAAAAAGATTTTTGTTTTGAAAACCAATTTTCAAAATTCATTTATCAAGTACACCCTCTCCCAACTTAACATTTGCATTATCCTCAATGTATAGAAATTAAGTAAATGAAATGAATGAGAAAAAGGGAAGATGTTACCATTGATGTCTAATTACATGATTCTTTCTCTGTCAAATAAAGGTTAAGCTCACAAAAATAGAGAAAATCATGTATAATTAGTCCAAATCAAAATTAATCCAAAAAATAAGGACATTTCCTTTTACCAAGATTTTGTTTTTTTTGTTTTTTTTTTTTTTTGTTAGGTCTTTTTAAGTCAAATCCCTAAGACTATATATTATATCATGCATTATCAATTTGGAGTGAGGAGATCAGATTTTCTTACCCAAATCTGACGAATGTTTGGAGGACGAGGAGGTCTCACCTTGTGGGTCGTCAAAAATACTCCTTGATATGCTGGAAAGATTGCTGGTGAAGTTGCTTTTCTACCTTGAACTATTTTAGGCCGGTCTGATGATTATGCGATAGGCATTGTGGTTCCTCTGTGTAGAAGATTGACGAAAATCTTTCTTTTTAACAGGACAATAATATCTGATGTGCCTTTTACCACCACAATAATGATAATGGATGTCTGGCTGACTGCACTCAAGGTTGGTGATAGACTGGTTCACATACTTCTCTTGTTCAGACAATGATGGTGTAGAAGAAGCTTCAACAATGCAATGCTTCTTATCAATATGGTTCACTTTCTGCTTCAGAAGACTCATTTCAGTTTCTAGATTTTGTTGTTTTTCCAAAACTTCTTTAAGCTGATTCTCTAGCAATTGATTTTTCTGGGAAGAAGTCTGTTGTTCATCCTGAAATGTAGAGTTCATCTTCTCAAGATATATGATACTCTCTTTGTCAATTTTCCATTCTGCTCACTTAAATCCTGAATTTTTTGCAGAGATTCCAAGAACATGGCTAGCAACGCCTCTATGGTGGGGGTTCTCAGGTTCATCACAGTTTTCTGTAAATTGAGCATTCTCAATTGTATCTTCAAATGGGAAGAATTCTTGTATCATGCTATCAAGGAAGTACACCTCTCCACCTTCGGTGTCATCACAATCCTTATGCAACAGGTGAAAGATACTTATGTCCATGGACATCTTACCAAAGTTGATCTTCATTTCACCATTGTGACAATTTATCAAAGCTTTTGCGGTAGCGAGGAAAGGTCAGCCTAGAATAATTGGTATTTTATCAAAGGCCTCCTGGGTGTCTATCACAATGAAATCCATTGGATAGTAGAAATCGGCTATTTGAACAAGAACATCCTCAACTATGCCTCTAGGAATCTTGGTAAAGCGGTCAGCCAACTTCAAATTGACTTTTGTAGGCTTTAGGTTCTCTAGGCCCAACGCTTGGTACACATGATATGGCAAGAGATTAACACTAGCACCAAGGTCTAAAAGAACATTACCTGTGAATTTTTCTCCTATCTTGCATGATATTGTAGGACTTCCTAGATCTTTGAGCTTGACTGGTGCTTGCTGATGGATAATAGATGTTGTTTGTCCAGTGATAGCAAAGTAATAGCATTCTCCAGGTTGGCAGGTGCGACATATTTTCTCCTAGGATCAGGCACTAACTCTCCACTTGTATTGGAATTCTGCTAAGAGTATAATTGTTGTTGAGGAACTAACTGTGAAGCTTGACTTGTCTGTGGAATATAACTTTGATCTTGAGAACCCGGGGGTCCAATGTTCTGTCTCCAATAATTGCCTTGAAAGTTATTACCTCCTTGGTTGGGCCTCTGAAATGAGTTCATATTGTACTCTCCAACTTATGCATGTTGATAGTAACCAAGACATTCTAGAGTTGCATGGGAAGTGCTCGAACAGACTTCGCAGTATAGGCTAGCTTACATGACTGGAAGAGATTTGGCTTGAGAGTTGTTGATCTTGGAGGCATTCATAGAGAACTGGTTGAATTTCTTACTCAGAGTTTTAATGATGGTGGCCAGGCTGACCAGTATAGACTTCAGTTCTTGATCTGATTGTTCATGTGCTTGGTAACCAAATTACTTTGGCTCCCCCTTCATGCTAGCTACATCCTCGTTGCTAGTAGTCCATTGTTGTGTTTCTTCAACTAAATTCTCGAGAAAGTTGTAAGCTTTCTCTCCATCCATTGATGTAAACTTGCCTTTGTGCATTGACTGTATCATCTGCTTGTTCATCATCGAGAATCCTCGATAGAAAAAATGAGCCAGTGTGCTCTTGTCGTATCCATGATGTGGACACAAGACTAGCATATTGTTGAATTGCTCCCAACTATAATGATATTCTTCAGTCGCTTTTCCTTTGAAATTGCTAATAGCTTACTGCATGGCATCAGTCTTCTGGGGTGGATAGAACTTGTTCATAAACTTCGTTCTGAACTTCTCCCAGTTGTCTATTGAATTGATCGGCTGTGCAGTTAACCATTTGGAGGCTTTACCTTCGAGTGAGAGCGGAAAAAGAATCAACTTGATACTCTCATCTTTGATATTCTGGTTCTTGAAAGTTCTGAGGACTAATAGAAATTTGTTCATGTGAACATATGGCTGAACATTATCTGAACCATTGAACTTTGGAAGCATTGAGATTAATGATGCTCTAAGTTCAAATTGGTTAGATTCTGTCTCCGGAAAAACAATACTGCTAGGTGGGTCTCCAATGATTGGCGAATAGAAATCGCTCAGCTTCTTCCTCTGCTGTGCTTGCATGGGTGGGATAGCTTCAGGATTATTTAGGTCCACAACACCTCCATCATTGTGTGTGGCCATTGAATCAATCTTGTCTAGTATTCTTGTGAGTCGGTTGTTAAACCTTGTCCACTGTTATGTTCTTACTGGACAACGATTGGGACGACGGGGCATACACTAGAAAATGTTATGCGAAAATGATGAAAAACTATCCTACTATGCTTGAGTGCAATTAAACTAATATGTAACTATTCTAAGTTATACTAAATGCAATTATACTAATTTTTTGGAATTTAAAAATAAATAAATAAATAAAATAAATAAATAAAAATAAAAGTACTTTCCTTCAGCTGGGTTGGGCTTTGCAGCTAGTATCTCGCTCGTTGTCTAAAGCTGTCTCTTCTAGGGTTATGTTGAATCACTTGGATTGCTTAAATACTATGGCCCATAGACGATAGTCCATTTGTCAAGATTCAGACAAGAAACACTAGAGTTTAATGTTTCACTGTGTTGGCTTGTAACTTCAATTGTTGAAAAGGTCTTAAATGCAATTATACTAGAAAGCAATAATACTAAACTACAATGCAACTATACTAAGAATGAAATAAAAAGAATGAAGATTCGACTAACCTGGATGGTAGATCTTGTCTTCGAGATATCCTTCAAGCTTCTCTCTTTTTCAAAAGGATGGATGATGCAGCTAAAATTACCTCAAGATCCAAAGTTCTAATCTTGAAAGAAAACGTTAAACATAAACAACTTTCCCCGGCAGCGGCGCCATTTGACCTTGCTACCTTTTTGTGTGTGAGATGGTATATGGATGATGTAGATAGATGATGGTCATTGAACAAAATAGAAGCGTATCAAAACCTAATTATCTCTCAATAAGTAAAGGATGAGTAGGGTATCGTTCCACTTTTAAGTGTATGTTATATAAAGGACAGGACAGGACTGGAAAGGGGGTTTGAGGGATTAAAAACTATGATTGTAGAGATTTTAGATTCTAATACTAAACTAAACTAAACTAACTAAACTATTAAGAATTTATAGGAGAGGGAATTCAAGAGATTAGAATCCACTAATACCTTTGATCTGTGACCTTCTGCTTCATGGTTGTTCTCACAAGTAGACTACAATTAGGCAATCGAGCAAGTGTCGAAGCCCTCTTGGACGAAACATCGTTAACAATTAACTCTACTTAAGATTGTTCATATCTTCATGTTACTAGTATCTTCTTTCCTTTTATGTGAGCTTGGGCAGTGATAAACACCCAAAAGTGTATTATGAAACCCCATTGAGACATATAAATTTGGTTAATTATGTGTTTAATAATCATGAAATAAATATGTTTTCATACTTTTGGTGTATTCGCAGAAAAACATGGAAATATTGGTTAAACCTGCGATAAAGCACGGGAACGACGATATATATGAATTCTTCAAAATCCGACGAAGCATCAAACTTCCAAGCTCCTACCTCTTGAACCCGGGACCCGAATCGCACAAGTGAGCTCTTTCGGACAATCGTAGGCGATGAACTCTACGATAAAGCGGAAGTTGTAAAATTGCCAAAAGACCGGACCGCCATCGATCAAGCATATGGACCCAATATGCGGGCCTGCAAGATTGGATGAGTCATCAATCATGGAGCATGTCAAAACAAAAATGACAAATTATTGGTGCAAAGTTGACATCTTGCTTGTAATTAATTAGATTAGGTGTTAATAGTGAAAAAAAAGGCAAGGTGCCACTTTGTTTTAATGTGGTGGATAAAAATGAAGTCAATGTGGTTTGATGTTTCACGTAGGAGGAAATGAGATTTCTCTCAAATGGAGAAGAAAACAAAACAAGGGGGGGGGACACTCCATTTACTCCCTTGACTTATTTTCCTTACTATGTATTATTTTAGTTCCTTAGTCTTAGATTTTTATTTGGTAAGAAATAGCTTGTAATAGTTTTAATGGAGGAAACTTTGGTTTTCTTCTTCTTTCTCTTTCTCTCTTTTCGTTACATTCTACACTTGTAATCCTTTATCCCAAGGATCATGAGCTAACTTCCTTTTTGGGGAGTGATAAGAGCCCAAAACTGTAGTTTTAACCCCTTAACAATCGTACTTTTAGACCAATTATGTGAATAATAAGTAAGAGTTAATATTAATTATGTGTTTTTATGCATTTCAGGCTTCAAAGTCCATTATGTGCAGAAATGTGCCACTTTAGTGAGATAAAGGAGCAAAGGTCGGTTGCTAAGGAGTTCTATGATTAAAGGCTAATTTTCAAAAAGACAAAGCCTCTGTAAAGCCGGGTCACAAGATGAAAAGTCAAAGTCCACATGGCGTAAACAAAGGCACAAAGTCGTGAGAACTTCCGAAGACCATATCTTTGGACTCAGACCTCAGAATTGGGCCTACCTTACGTCAAAACGACCGGCTCGGAAAGAGCTTTCCAACGGTCTAAGCCTGGACCAAATCAGAGGAGTAGAAGTGGACGAAAATTTTGTCAAAGACAACTCTAGCTGAAGAGGCCTTTTTGGACTGAAAGAATTGGGTTTTGGGCCTGATTTTTCGGCCCAAAACATGGTTCCAAGCCCATGCACGATTTTTGGATATGAAGCATATAAAAACAAAAGTTTAGCTCTTTGTAATGGTAGCTAATTAGACCTAAAATATAGATAATTCTAGATCTAGTTTTAATTGTTTTTAATTAAGTTTAGTTTCATTTTCATTCCTTATTTTAGATTAAACCTTGAAAATATAGTTATTGCTTGATTAGATAAATAAAATAGTAGATTCTTGTTCATTTTGATTTTTGTCATTTACAATTGTTTAGATCTAAATTCCTTTATTACTTGTTATTCATTTCCTATTTATTACCTGAGATTTCAATTATTGTTTAGTAAAATTGCATAAGATAGAAGTTTAATATGATGTCTAGTTTTAATTCAATGGGAAATGATAGTAGTATGACTCAAGGCTAAACCTCCATTAGAGGGGGTGAAGAAGCCTTGATGAAGCTTGATCCTTGTTAACTTAGAAATCGTCGTGAGAGTTTATTCCACTCTAGAAGGTCGTTGATTCGCCATGAGAATGGGTGGATGACCTCACATGCTAGTTATTGATTGGTAGAGATGCCATGTATAATTAGGGATTAGAATTACTATTTTGATATGCGAAGCATTCAATTTGGATCACGACGAGTCTTTGTTAGTTGATTAAGTTGAGTTAAGGTGGATTCAATTCCCTTTAATTCTTTATCTAGATTCAAACCCTTAGCATTCTATCATTTCGTTATTTGTAACTTGTTAATTGAATTCACCTCGTAGTATAGAATTCCCCTCGTAAATCTCTCATTAGACTTTGGACTGATTAGTTGACACGAACCCATCGCATGCTAAAGAACTAGGAGTGGAAAGAATCATCTACTCCACTATATCTCAATAGGATTGAGAGTAGAAAAATATCTTTGATAAATCTAGTAACAAGCAGTTGTAGTTTTACTTTCGTTTAGAGTTTCATCGCTTTATTCATTAGTAAAACTATTTATTTTATGTTTATCAAATGGCGCCGCTGCCATCTTAGTTCCCTTTAGCATTGGTTTCATAGTATAATTAGTCATTTTTAAGTCCCATTAAACCCACCCACCCTTGTTTGATTCATACTGTGGTTGTCCGTTTCAGCACTTAAATTTTCCTCGCGAAAATACACGGAGTGCACCTGCTCCCAAATAGAGCACTACCTGCGCTAAAACGCCTGGAAATTCATTTTTGTACGGAGTGCACCTGCGCCCATACAGAGCGCCACCTGCGCTCAAACACTGGACATCGGACAAGTCCTGAGCGCACTGGCGCTTCAAAACGAGCCACTGCCCCAAAGACTGGAACTCCGAAGTTGTCTCCGAAGACTGCGCTTCAAATAGAGCGCGACGCGTCCTTCGCTGAAATTGCCCGATTTCCTCAGGTTTGTTTCAAACTTTCCATTTCTTCAAGTTTTCAGTGTTCTAACTTGTTATACACATTGAGCACGCGTAAACAAGATGCTATTCATAAGCGAAGCAAGGAGGCATTCAGGTACTCTTTTCTTCCACACCTCACATCTCCAGTTAGAGGTTTATACTAGTATATCAAGATTGTTTGGAGTGTTGTCGTGTTTAGACTTACCCTTGCATGAGATTGAGGTATGGTCGGAGAAAAACACCGAACGTAATTAACCGTCAACGTCAACAAACACGTCTATCTAGTATACCAATCACTACACCTCTAGCTACTATTCCACACACCACACCTGACATAATGGCTGAAGAAAGGGAGACTCCTCTCTCCGACTTTTACAAAGCCTTGAGCGATAGCCCTAAATCTTGCATCGTTCTAGCAGACCCAGTGGGGGATTTTCGAATCCCCCCAAACATATTTAATTTGTTACCCGTTTTCCTTATCAGCACATGCGTAGGATTGAACAAGTCCTTACAACAGTCCACCATCCTACGGTTGGTGCGGAACAAATTAAACTGAGGGTATTTCCCTTCACCTTAGCCGATAAGGGCGTCTTGGTTAAGCGCGCCCCGCCTAATTCAATGGACTCGTGGGCTAAACTTGTTGTTGTTTATGGAACATTTTACCCACCCCTAAAGACGGATGAGATGCTTTCCAAGATTCATTTCTTTTCGACAAAATCCTCATGAATCATTTTCAGAGGCTTGGAATCGTTCACCGATCTCCTTATAGAATGTCCACATCATAACCTAGCTTAAAGACACGTTAGTTCGCGTGCCTTTTCAAAGGACTTCTACACCACCATAAAGAAGTCCTTGACATAATGAATGGGGGTAGTTTCTAAGTAAAGGAGCCTCGGAGGCTTACAAATTTTAGAAAATCAAACTAAAGCTTAATAATAATTGGGGGGTAGTGATGATATCCCCTCGCTAGTTCTTCTTCAACAGATTAAAGGCCGCCAAGTATGTTTGAGATGAAACCCGATCCGAACTTAAAAATTTAATCAAATCTCTAACTAAAAGGTAGAGGCTATTTCTCGTTCAACAAAAGCCTATCCCCGTCATGAATGTCAACTCCAACCCATGTAATTTCTGTTTGAGTCCTGAGCACCCTGACTCCTATTGTCCTCTCGCCTATGAACAACAACAATCAAAGCAAGATAATGTTTGCTCCATTAACAGCTATCTTATTCCTAATGCCCCATGGAGACAAAATCCCAACTTCAGTTGGCGAAACAATCAACAAGTTACACCTCCAGGGTTTAATAACCAAAATGTTAGGCAAGCAAACAATTATAACCAAGCTCCACCTAGGAAAGGACAAGGACAAGGTCAGGGGAATTATAATAATTATAACAACCAAGCGCAACCACAAGGTCAGGGTAATTATAATAGTTATAATACTAATAGAGGTATCGTTCCGGTTAACAATAATAACTATCACAACCCGCCCATAAATAATCAACGTGAGATAGTTCCAGTCGCACCACCTGTGACTACTACACCTACACAACCGGATCGTATCGACACCTTTATACATGTTACCCAACAACTTTTCCAATCAATGACTCAATCGAACCAATAGATCTTACAATCCATAAATCAGGGCATACAACAGTTAGCCCAAGAGAAAGTTTAACTAAAAAGTGTTTCGTGCCAAGCGATATCAAACCCTAAAACAGCAAACACGACCTTTGAGATAAAGCGGTAATACTAGTACGGAAACTACAACCGTAGGTGAGCTAAATGCCATCACCACTCTCCGTTCTGGTAAAGTGGTTGATAACAAAGTAACTATGCCTATAGTTACCCCACCAGTAGTCCATACACCGGATATCGAACTAGATACCGAAATAGAAACTGAAGAGCCTACCATTGTAGAGGTACCAGTTAAACCACAACCTAAGAAACAGATACCCAAGGTTAGACATCCAGTTGAGCCATACGCTAAATATATAGCGAAACCACCATTTTCCCAGAAATTAGCCATGCTAACCAGGGATACAAACTTTGAGGAGATTAGGAACGTTTTCAAAAATCTAACGATAAACCTTCCTTTTCTCGAAGCTATTAAAAAGCTACCTAACCACGCTAAGTTTCTGAAGGAGTTGTGCACTACTAGGCGTAAGACCAACATACCTAAAGATGCCTTTCTAACTGAACAGTTCCCAACTTTATCAGAAAATAATGGAATTGTTAAGTACAAGGACCCCGGTCGCCCTATCGTAAAATGCACCTTAGGATAATCCTACCACGACGACCGCTTTATTAGACACGGGGGGCGAGTGTTAACTTACTCCCATTTTATTTGTATAAACAAATAGGTCTACAAGAAATGCAACCTACAAAAAATGGCGTTGCGGTTAGCGGACGTGTCTATAAAGTATCCTAAGGGTGTAGTGGAAAACGTGCTTGTTAAGGTTCAGGATTTCTACTATCCTGCAGATTTTGTTATCCTCGATACAGAAGTCACTAACGACTCTGTACCGATCATCTTAGGGCGTTCCTTCTTGGCAACTGCCAACGCGCTTATAAATTTCCGCGATGGTAAGATGTCCTTATCTTTTGGCCATCTTTCTGTTGAGGTATATATTTTTAAAATGATGAAACAGTTACCAGAATCGTCTATAGATGGGGAGGTTAGCATGATCGAGAGCTTAGCTCAAGATTATTTTAACAACACGTTTCCCGAAAACCATACGTATAAATTCCTTTCTTTTGGAACTTCAGATTTTGTAAATACTCCTACTTAGAGGAAGTCAACACCATCCTTGAGTCCAAACTAATTGTAGACCCTTCGGTTGCTCCATATACTGAGTATGACGACTTGCTACCTAAGCAAGTGTTCATTACGCAAGATGAGGACCCTGACGAAACATCTACTGACATTCCTTCCACCCCGGTGCTTAAACCTTTTCCCCCGGAGTTAAAATATATTCAACTTGATCAGGATGGTAGTCATCCAGTAATTATATCTTCTCTGTTATCTAAGGATGAAGAGACACGTTTAATCAGGGTGATTAGGGAACATTGGTCTGCAATTGGTTGGTCCCTAGCCGACATTAAGGGAATTGACCCTAATGTTTGCACTCATCGTATCCATTTGGAGGATAACGCGAAGACTTCTCGAACCTCGGTCGCTTTGAACCCTGCCATGAAAGAGGTGGTTAGGGAAGAAGTCTTACGATTACTCGATGGCGGGTATCATATACCCAATCTCGATAGCGAATGGGTAAGTCCCATTCATGTAGTTCCTAAGAAATCGGGGGTTACCATGGTACGTAACGCTAAGGGTGACTATGTTTTCACACAAGGTCCTATGAAATGGAGAATCAGTATTGATTCTGGGACGTTTAAATGCTATGATACGAAAGGATCACTTTCCCTTACCTTTTATAGATCAGATGCTCGAACGTCTAGCTGGTCATGCTTTTTATTGTTTTCTGGATGGCTACTCTGGCTATTTTCAGATTATTATTGATATTGATGACCAAGAAAAGACTACCTTCACATGTCCCTTTGGAACGTATGCCTATAAACGAATGCCTTTTGGCCTTTGTAATGCTCTTGGTACCTTCCAGCGGTGTATGCTTCATATATTTAGTGACATGGTAGAGCGCTTTATGGAAGTTTTCATGGATGATTTTTCTATCTATGGAGACTCCTTCACAGATTGCTTGTCAAACCTGTCTAAGGTTTTGACACGGTGTGAAGAAAAGAGCCTCGTTTTAAATTAGGAAAAGTGTCATTTCATGGTGAAAAAGAGTATAGTACTAGGTCACATTGTATCTAGTGATTGCATCGAAGTAGATAAGGACAAACTAGATAAGATAGCGACTCTACCTAAACCACGGACTGTCCGTGATATTAGAGCCTTTCTAGGCCATGCAGGTTTTTATAGGCGCTTTATTAAAGATTTCTCGAAAATAGCTAGGCCTTTAACTAATCTGCTTTTAAAGGATGCCATCTTTGAGTTTAATTTTAACTGTAAGCAAGCTTTTCAAACTTTAAAAGCCGCCCTAACCTCTGCACCAATTATACAGCCTCTCGATTGGTCTAAACCTTTCGAACTCATGTGTGATGCTAGTGATTATGCAGTTGGTCCTGTCTTGGGACAGAAACTAGATAATAAGTCCACTGTTATTTATTATGCTAGTAAAACCTTAAACGATGCTCAACGGAATCATACAACTACTGAAAAATAATTCTTAGCTGTCATCTATGCTTTTGATAAGTTTCGTCCTTATTTGGTTGGTTCTAAAACTTTAGTTTACACAGACCATGCAGCCCTTAGGTACCTTCTCGCAAAGAAGGATGCTAAACAGAGATTAATCCGATGGATTCTTCTCCTGCAAAAGTTCACATTAGAAATAAAGGACAAAAGAGTGGTCAAAAACGTAGTTGCCGACCACTTATCTAGAGTTACAAACGACGATGATAGTGATTCTGAGTCCATACCGGACTCTTTTCCTGATGAGCATCTTTATGCTATTTTTTCAGCACCATGGTATGCTGACATTGTAAATTATTTAGCGGCTGATGTTATTCCTTATGATTGGTCAAGAAATGAACGTAGGGCCAGAGTTAAGTTATACTACTGGGATGAGCCCTACCTTTTTTAAGTATTGTGCGGATCGATTATTCGTCATTGTATTCCCGGTGGGAATATAATGAAGTTCTATCATTCGCCATGACAAAAGTGTGGTGGCCATTTTAGTGGAATGAAAACAGCCGCTAAAGTTCTTCAATGTGGATTTTATTGGCCTACCCTTTTTAAGGATGCCCAAGTGCATTGCAAAGGCGTGTATTCGATTTGCCAACAACTTGGGCGAATCAATGGCGTAATATGATGCCACTAAATCCAATCATGATAGTAGAAAATTTTGACGCGTTTGGGGCATTGATTTCATGGGTCCCTTCTCCGTTTCCCACGGTTTCATTTATATTCTAGTTGCCGTGGACTCGTGTCTAAATGGATAGAGGCCATGGCTTGTGTAGCAATGACCATAAAGGCGGTTGTATTTTTATTAAGGAGTATATTTTATGTCGTTTTGGCATTCCTAAAGCCATCATTAGTGATGATGGTGGAACACATTTTGCAATAGAGTTGTTGCATCTCTAGTGAAAAAGTATGGAGTTACACACAAGGTAGCAACTCCTTATCATCCACAAACTAGCGGACAAGTAGAAGTTTCTAATAGAGAAATCAAAAAGATTTTAGAAACAACTCAGAAAATCGATAGGAAAGGCTGGTCGAAGCGTCTATCGGATGCCTTTATGGTATGGGGCGGCTTTCAAAACTCCTATAGGTATGTCTCCCTTTAGACTTGTATTTGGGAAACCTTGTCATCCGCCCGTTGAATTAGAGCACCGTGACTGTGGGCTATAAAAAGCCTTAACTTCAATATTGACGAGGCGGTGTCAAACATGAAGTTACAATTGAATGAGCTTGAAGAAATCCGTGGCGATTCTTACGATCTCGCTGAAGGATTATAAATCTAACATGAAAGCGTGTTCATGATAAGCAAATCTTGCGCAAAGAGTTTGTGGTCGGTCAAAAGGTCTTGCTTTACAACTCCCGTCTACATATTTTCCCAGGGAAACTAAAAACCCGTTGGTTTGGACCTTTTCTTGTTACTAAAGTCCCTACGGGGCAATCACCTTGGTAAATCCCAAGGACAACAGTACATTTCAAGTCAATGGCCAACGGTTAAAACATTTTCCGCGATCTTTCGTCCCACGATGTAGGAAGTCCATTACGGGACCCCATCTATGAGGCCTGACCTTTGTCATTTGGTGTACTTCCTTTCACTTCCATATAGTGGTAAGTGCACCATTCAGGTAACCGGGCCCTCCCTATGGAGTGCATGGCTGTAAGTACCGGATCCTAAGTCCACGTTTCACATAATTCACGTTTTCCACTTTTGCATGTTTTCTCCGTCTTTGAGTTATGTTCCTCTATGGGGTGAATTATGTATTTATTGTTTTTTGTTTTTCTTATAATAAATATTCAAATAAAAAAAAATGCTAAAATCATAGAAATAGAAATCCAAGAAGGCTTGGGAATCTGACTTTAAACGACCCACGTTTAAAACAAATTTTGTGTTTAAAAATTTGCTTAAAAATTTGTTTGGGGGTGGGCAGTCGGTCTTTCCATCCAAACTGCTCGAACTTTCCATTTGTGTTGCTTAGGCCCGTTAGTCGTAGTTCATTCGGGTTGACTTTATCTATAACTTAGATTTCCTTCGTTCGCATAACTTACGTCACACATGCACTTCGAGGCGTTTTTCCACCTTCTTATACGTCACCCATGGTTGGAATTGAGTGTTTTATGAATCATTGGATTGGAAATTCTCTACTGATAATTTTCATAACTCATTCGCCAAAATCGGACCCGAAGAACGGCGGCAAATTGAATTTGAAATTGCGCGAAATATCGAAAAAGTTCGGAATTCGATTTGGGCTTAGGTCCAAACCGCACGCACGTGCGTGGCACATGCGTCTCCTTCCTTCCCAAAACGCAAACAGTCGTGTTTCCTTTTCCATCCCGCCAGTTAACAAAGTTTAAAGGAAAACCTAACAACCAAAAATAAAAAAAATAAAAAGAAAAATAAACACCTATTTACACCACGCCCATTGTTAACCACCAGCCCGAGTTCTCTCAAACAAATTCCCCACACCACCGAAAACAGCCACCAATTCAAGCTTCCAACCTGCCACCGTACCCACCATCGCCACCACCATTGTTTTTAGTTGTTTTTCATCAAACTCGCCTCCTCCACCATCTACAAAACCATTGTTTGTTTCAAAAACTTCAATGGCGCTACGACGAAGAATTTTGCCGGAGCACGAGTTTGCTGCTGACCGCTTCGCGCCATTTTTTGACACGGAGATGATTAGGAGAAATTGGAATAGACTGTGGTACTCAACAGAGGATTTTTACCACTATGATTTGGTAGAACAATTCTATATGAAGAAAGAGGTGGAGGGGGATCGAATTTTTATTAAGGTTGCGGGGAGAAGGAGGGAAGTAACGAGATAGTTGTTGGCTACTATAATTCAGGAATCCCAGTATACTAGAGTTCCTGCTTTGATGAAAGATACTGTCGTGGAAGGTGAATACAATCCGAGTTCTCATTGCGTCCGCCAGTCAAGTCTGAGAACCAACCAACCGGATCAGCTTTCGGTGGATTGGTAGGAACGTCCTCGGGAAAGAAAAAGTCAGCGACATCGGTCTGCAATGTCTGCATGTTCTCTGGATTTTGCAAATGAATAAGTATAATTTCTGCATCCTCGAGTTAATTTAAATGTGATTTGAGGAGTGGGACAGATCACTGCTCCCCATCCAGCATTGATTACTAAGATCATGCTGTCTTTTAGAGCTGTCGCAAAATCTGCTCCTATTAAGATCAAATTGCATTCTAATGCAAGTATTTATACGGATTGCATCCAAGAGACTTGGCTGTTGTCTGAAGGAAATGTAGTTGAGTTGGAGGATGAAATGGAAGATATGACATGTCTGGATGAAGATGCATTAGATAGTTGTAGTTCTAATTTAGAACGCATGCAAGTGTTGCAAACTGGCTTGCGTTGCGTTTATGGTATTTGTAAAGATATCCGAGATAGACATATTGTAGTTTGAAATAAACAAACGAACCTTCAGACGAGAGTTGAAATGCTCGAAAGGGGTCAGGAAGATATCTTGTCTAACATGGAGACTATCCACCACCGTCACCAAGCCCAAAGATGCGATCTTCGGGATGAGATGGAAGCACATCGCTTGTTCCGAATAGAGATGCTAAGACGCATGCCACCCTTGGAGGGTTACATTTCGAGATGAGTCTGAGAGACATGGCGTCGTCGCCCGAAGAACAGATGGCGCAGGCAATTCATCACTCCAGGACCAATCTCCATCTCCGGGTCCAGTTTCATCACATGGCTAGGTGTTTCGAAGAATGTTGTGTTTTGATGTTATTTTGTCTTTATTTATTTTATGGTTTTATTAGTTCGGATATTAGTTAAGTAATTAAATTAGAATTTGGGTTTGATGTTGTTTGAATTACATTTTTTTTAATATAATTTTGGTCATGTTCAAATTGTGCGTGCTTTTATCATCTATTCCACCTTCCCGAATCGTTTGGGGTGGTATTATTTCACCCTACCACAATTCGTATATGATAATCTTTTGTAAAATTGTTTTCGAGTGAGGGTTGACAATTTGGCCGATATCGGCATATCTATGATTATATTTGATGGCAACATGAAATTTATGAGAATTTAGAAGTTACTATTCTAGATTCAGCATAAGATATATTACATTTAGAATAGAATCCAGAATATGGGTTGTTTCCGTTTTCGGTTTGGAAACTTGTTGTTTCCGACAATTGCCTTAAAAATTTTTTTGGCAACTTGCCGAATCGGTTTAGGAACCCAAACCCTATATAAACTTCATTCATTCTCCACACAAAACTCACAACTCCCACATTCAACCATCATCACCCTTCACTCCCCGTTTTCCCCTTCTTTTCCTTCACATTCCGCTAGTTCAAGAACTTCGGGCGACTCGCCCTCGTGGAGCGCCACTTGCGCCTTAAGCATCGCCACAAATTCTAGTCGAGTGCACCTGCGCCCAAAACAAGCGCACCTGCGCTTAGAGTACTGTAACTCAAAAACCATCAGAGCGTACCTGCGCCCCATACGAGCGCCACCTGCGCCCAAGTGCTTGGAAGTCCAATTCTTCGGAGCGCTTACACTGGCTCCCATCCGGCCTTTCGCACCTCGATTTCCGTAGACGCCTTAAAATTTCTGATTTTGGGTGAGTTGTTCCAGGATCGTCGCAGCTATTCCAGAGAGTAGTTTTGAGATGACATCTCCTATAGTCATTCCTGAATAGTCGTTCGAAAACTTGCTGGGAACCGATACCTATGGAGCATCGTTCCGTGAGCGGATCGTGTAGTTAGGATGGTGGCATCTTCTGGTGAGGGATGATGATACTTTTTCACCTCAGCTAACTGAATTTTTCTATAATCATATTACATTCTATTGTAACCAAGAAGGAGAACAAAAATTTTCCCTTGCAATTAATGACACGACTATAGAATTCGGTAGTAAGTATTTGGTAGATTTGGTTTTTCGGGATTGCCCTTGCCCCGACCCTATGTTCGCGTGGGGGTATATGACCGATAACTCATACCTCTATGAATATGCATATTTCCATGAGTATTATGGAGGAGGGGTTTTCGTGTCATGGACCCAAGGGCGATATAGCATAGCCCTTGGTAGCCTATCTCTCAACGTAGGTACAACCATGTTATTCATTATGATGAATATTTTAGGGGAACGGCAGTTTACTTCTGCCAATAGTACTGCTGGTGACATTTTCCTTGCTTTAGCTGAGGGACGTCGCCGATATGACATTCCCCGAGTTTTAGTGGCTACTCTAAAGAGAACCCATACCATGAGGCATAAGTATCTTCTTATGCCTGTTTTGGTTGGCCGCATTATGCGCAGTTACTTACCGAAATTCTGTACCCAGTTTACGGATTGGAAAAAGGTTGAAATCATGAGACCCACCAATCGCGTAGTCAGATCATTTCGAGCCATGACTTGGCCGGGATGGCAGGTGCAACCTCATTTGGTTGCCCCTTACACCCCATCAGACCAAGTAACACTCGAGAGATTAGCAATGGTTGATGATACACAACGGAAGGCGTGGCAAGTTGTTATGGCATGGCAGGATGTGAAAGAACCTCGTCCCTTTGAAAGAGAAGAGAATGATGAGTAAGCGGGAGTGCAGGTAAGTGTTTATTTCCAGTTAGTGTCTGTTTATGTCCCAAGCAAGTAATTTCTTACTACCCCATAACGGGTGGAACTCTTATAGAGTTGCGTCAATTTTTTTTATTTCCTATTTTAGTATGTTCTAACCTTGTTTTGCAGATGTTCCAGAATTTCACGCGTTTCCATGATATTTTTCTATTCTCTTTATTTAAATGCTTTGAGGACAAAGCATGCTTCTTGTTGGGGGCATAGAAACACGTGTAATTAAGGCATCTGTTAGGATATAGATATGTATAATATGCATTTGTTTTCAAGTTAAAAATTTCAAAAATATAAATAAATAAGTTTATGCTATACACTTAGGAATATTGGTATTGTTTTCTTTCTCTATGCTCTTAACAATCTAGAAGTCTCACGTAGCTTTTGCATCAGAATAATTGTTAGAAACTTAGGTTAATATGTAGGTAATAATCTTTGCATCTATCTATAAATATATTACATGAGTATCTATGATTGTTATGATGAAGTTTCAAATCTAGGCTAGAGTACTTTATTCTACAAATCCTGTGGAGAATATAGCTTAAAGCCTTATATGAGTGAAACATTTGAGAAATGACACAAGGGAGAAGTAAAATCCGGATAGAGAAATCACACGTCCACTTGCTTGATCACTAAACCATATCCTAAGCGAGAATTTAGGCCCTCTTTGGATCGATATAGCCAGAAATTCAAACCTATGAATTATTTTCCGCTAGTCACCCCTCTGAGCCTTTCTTTAGCCTTTCATAAACCACAAATCCTTTACCCTGTTATAAAAACAAAACAAAAAATTAAAAAAATAAAAATTGCTAAAATCAAACTACCTAATTTAGAATAAGTCTGAGAATAGAATGAGGAAGAAAGAAGAAGAGAAAAACCTGTGTAAACAAAAATTAGTTAGTTGCTTCAGAAAATAAAGAAAAGAAGTTTCCATCCAAAGAAAAGAAAAATAAAAATAGAAATAAAATAAAAACTCCAAAAAAATAGAATAAAAGGAGTCAGAAGCCAAAGAAAAAAAAATATAGCTAAGAATGGAAACAAGGTGTAGAAGCAAAAGTAAATAACAAGGGTTTCTCTAGTTACATAATATGAAGACTCTATTATCTCAGACTTGTCCTTTTTGAATATCCATTTCCTTCCTTCTTAAACCATCTCCTAATCCCCGCAACACCTAATAAAGACCTCTAGCTCAATTGGGAATAGGTTAGTGTGATAGTAAGTGGCAGATGTGTTGATCGACTCCGGCTTCCTTGTGTGTCATTGAGATTGTAAGGTAAAGTGTGCCCATCAAGCAAGACCGGAGTAGCTAAACCGAGTGGAAAAATCGAGTGTTGTATCTTGACTATTATTGTGAGAACCTACTTAAGGACGCTATTCTGAGTTTCAGAAACGGACCTATTAATGCATTTCATAGTATTACTCATTGTATATATGTTTATTGTAGAAGATTGATTATTATGCATATATTAGCTTAGGTTTCAACTTGATTATTCTATATTCATTGCTAGTGAGATGTATAGTTAATTTAGAGCATGAATAAGGAAACAATAGTTTTATTTCTTCATCGTTGTAGTATAGATGAAGTTTGTGAGTACCTTCACTAGAAAACTCTCACGAGGCTACAACTCGTCCACTAGGGGAATTCCTAGTGGTTTAAGGCCTTGTCAGATATGGTCAATGCAATCAGCCAAATAAACGAGATTAGTTAGAACTCCATTTTTTGGTCACTTATTATAATTTCTCATATTTCCTTGAGGACAAGCAAAATGCTGTTAGGGGTGGTTTGATAAGAGCCCAAAACTGTAGTTTTTAACCCTTAACAATCGTACTTTTAGACCAATTATGTGAATAATAAGTAAGAGTTAATACTCGACACGTGTTTTATGCATTTCGGGCTTCAAAGTCCATTATGTGCAGAAATGTGCCACTTTAGCGAGATAAAGGAGAAAAGGTCGGTTGCTAAGGAGTTCTGTGATTAAAGTCCAATTTTTAAGAAGACAAAGCGTCTGTAAAGCCCGGTCAAAAGATGAAAAGTCAAAGTCCACGCGGGCAGAAATAGTGCACAAAGTCAGCAGAATTTCCGAAAACCATATCTTTGGACTCAGACCTCGGAATTGGGCCTACCTTATGTCAAAACGACCGACTCGGAAAGAGCTTTCCAACGGTCTAAGCCTGGACCAAATCAGAGGAGTAAAAGTGGATTAAAAGTTTGTCAAAGCCAACTCCAGCTGAAGAGGCCTTTTTGGACTGAAAGAATTGGGTTTTGGGCCTGATTTTTCGGCCCAAAACATGGCTCCAAGACCATGCACGATTTTTGGATCTGAAGCATATAAAAACAAAAGTTTAGCTCTTTGTAATGGTAGCTAATTAGACCTAAAATATAGATAATTCTAGATCTAGTTTTAATTGTTTTTAATTAAGTTTAGTTTCATTTTCATTCCTTGTTTTAGATTAAACCTCGAAAATATTGTTATTGCTTGATTAGATAAATAAAATAGTAGATTCTTGTTCATTTTGATTTTTGTCATTTACAATTGTTTAGATCTAAATTCCTTTATTACTTGTTATTCATTTCCTATTTATTACCTGAGATTTCAATTATTGTTTAGTAAAATTGCATAAGATAAGAGTTTAATATGATGTCTAGTTTTAATTCAATGGGAAATGATAGTAGCATGACTCAAGGCTAAACCTCCATTAGAGGGGGTGAAGAAGCCTTGATGAAGCTTGATCCTTGTTAACTTAGAAATCGTCGTAAGAGTTTATTCCACTCTAGAAGGTCGTTGATTAAGCCATGAGAATGGGTGGATCTAACCTCATATGCTAGTTATTGATTGGTAGAGATGTCATGTATAATTAGGGATTAGAATTACTATTTTGATATGCGAAGCATTCAATTTGGATCAAGACGAGTCTTTGTTAGTTGATTAAGTTGAGTTAAGGTGAATTCAATTCCCTTTAATTCTTTATCTAGATTCAAACCCTTAGCATTCTATCATTTCGTTATTCGTAACTTGTTAATTGAATTCACCTCGTAGTATAGAATTCCTCTCGTAAATCTCTCATTAGACCTTGGACTGATTAGTTGATACGAACCCATCGCATGCTAAAGAACTAGGAGTGGAACGAATCATCTACTCCACTATATCTCAATAGGATTGAGAGTAGAAAAATATCTTTGATAAATCTAGTAACAAGCAGTTGTAGTTTTACTTTCGTTTAGAGTTTCATCGCTTTATTCATTAGTAAAACTATTTATTTTATGTTTATCAGAGAGTTAATAAAACACATGTGAGGGAAAATCTTTGTTGTTTGGTTTAGTAAGTTGTTTAGGAACAACAACTAGACCTACATCCTATCCCAAAATGATAGTTGGTGTAGTGTCTAGTTAGGGATCAAAGTGATGAGCTTAGAGATAAGTCATTGCTTTGGTTCCACATGCTAGCATGTATGAGCTTAGAGATGAGTCATATATATTAGGGATCAAGTTTTTCTTTTATTAGGACTTGTCTATAAGTTCTAGGAAGATAATAATGAACTTATTAAAATCAAATAACAAAGGTTATCTTTACATGAGGAGGATTAACTCTCCACCTTTGTTTTTAGTAAAATTTTATTGTGTCTTAGTTTCATGATTTTTGTAACTTAATGTTTTTAATTTTTGTGTAGTAAAGAAACCAAGTATTTAGTATTAATATAATCATATTTAAACTTACTCACTAGTTCCCTAAAGAGTAAAACAACCAAGTTGTAGTTTGTCCTAAGCTTTAGGTTGGTTCGAATCCTTACTCCAACTATATGAACACGAAGATCGTGAGTAAGGAAAAACTTTGAATTCACACTTTTGCCAAAGAAGAGAAGCAATTCTCTAACATAGCTGATAAATCATAAAATTGATATAGTTTACCTACGAAATGAACGATAAAACTCAAAACGTAAGTAAACTAAAACTAATCTATGTGCCTATATTTTATCAAAGATTCTACTCTCAATCCTATGAGATATAGTGGAGTAGAGTGATTCGTTCCACTCCTAGTCTTTCCGCATGTTAATGTTCTCTACGTATACGTACTCTTAACTCTAAAGTCTAATGAGAGATTTACGAAGTGGCAACTAGACTACGATGCAACTACCCACAAGATGCAACTAGTCGATTATCAAAATAACTATGGGAATGCTACGTTGATTCGATGATAAAGAGTTAGAGGGGGATTGATTCCACCTTAACTCAACTTAATCTTATTAACTAATTTAATTATCGAAATCCGACTTGAACGCTTTGAGAACAATTGGTTCTTTCTAATCCCTAATTACACATGGCATTCCTACCAATTCATAACTAGCATGTGAGCGATTAAACCCATTCTCATGGTGAACTAATCGTTTCTAGAGTGGAAGGAAATTACGACGATTTCTACGATAATCGAATCAAGCTTTCATCAAGGCTTCTCACCCCCTCTAATGGAGGTTTAGCCGAGAATCATTACTTAATCATTTCGATTAAATTAAAACTAAACATAATATAAAGAATTGAATTTACTAATCTAAATTAAACAATAATTAAAATCTAATTAATAACTAAGAATTGAATAACAAGTAATAAATGAAATCAGATCTAACACAAATGTAAATGACAAGAATCGAAATTAACAAACTAGCTATTTTATTAATCAAACTAATTAAGAGTAATGATTCTAAGAGTTTAATCTAAAACAAGAATTGGATTTGAAACTAAACTTAATTAAAAACAATTAAATCTAGATCTAGAAGCTATTCTAATGGCTACTTTCTATTCTAAGCTACTTTTATTTTCTAACCTCCTATCTACCATTAACTATCTACCATTAACAAAGAGCTAAGCTTTTGTTTTTATACTTTCAGATCCAAAAATCGTGCATGGGCTTGGAGCCATGTTTTGGGCCAGAGAATCAGGCCCAAAACCCAATTCTTTCAGTCCAAAAAGGCCTCTTCAGCTGCAGTTGGCTTCAATAGAACTTTTCGTCCGCTTCTGCTCCTCTGATTGGATCAAGGTTTAGACCATTGGAAAGCTCTTTCCGAGCCGGTCATTTTGACATAAGGTAGGCCCCATTCCGAGGTTTGAGTCCAAAGATATGGCCTTCGGAAGTTCTCACGACTTTTGTGTCTTTGTTTTACGCCAAGGCGTCGACTTTTCAGCTTTTGACCGGACTTTAGAAAGGCTTTGTCTTATTGAATCTTGGCCTTCAATCACAGAACTCCTTAGTAACCGACCTTTGCTCCTTTATCTCGCTAAAGTGGCATATTTCTGCACATAATGGACTTTGAAACCTGAAATGCATAAAAACATGTAATCAGTGGTAACTCTTAATTATTACTCACATAATTGGTCTAATAGTATGACTGTTACAGAGTTAAAACTACAGTTTTGGGCTCTTATCAAATCACCCCCAAACAGCATTTTGCTTGTCCTCAAGCAAAGATGAGAAATTAGAATAAGTTACCAAAAATGGAGTTCTATCTACTGCGTTTATTTGAGTCGCGATTGCATTGACCATATGCAACAAGGCCTTAAACCACTAGGAATTCCCTAGTGGACGAGTTATAGCCTCGTGAGAGTTTTCCAGTGAAGGTACTCACAAACTTCATCTATACTACAACGACTAAGGAATAAAGCTATTATTTCCTTATTCATGTTCTAAATTAACTATACCTCTCACTAGCAATGCATATAGAGTAATCAAGTCGAAACCTAAGCTAATATATGCATAATAATCAATCATCTACAATAAACATATATACAATGAGTAATACTATGAAATGCCTAGCAGGTTCGTTTCTGAAACTCGGAATAGCGTCCTTCAATAGGTTCTCACAATAATAGTCAAGATACAACACTCGATTTTTCCACTCAAGTTCCATTTACTCCATTAATGCGGTGGGCACACTTTACCTTACAATCTCAATGACAACAAGGAAGCCAGAGTCGATCAAACACATCTGCCACTTACTATCACACTAACCTATTCCTAATTGAGCTAGAGGTCTTTATTAGGTGTTGCGGGGATTAGGAGATGGTTTAAGAAGGAAGGAAATGGATATTCAAAAGGACAAGTCTGAGATAATAGAGTCTTCATATTATGTAACTTAGAGAAAACCTTGTTATTAAACAATTTGGGAAGGTGGGATCAATATTAAACAACCACGCATAATGAAAATAACCGCATTATATTAAAATTTTCATTCGAAGTACATTTCACTACAAAATTCAAATTACGGAAATAAAACTTACATGAAAATAAATGACAATAATGAAACTACAAATAAAAATAGAACATCAAACGATACTATCCCTAATCACTCCTGTACTGGTAGCGGAGGGCACACGCTCAGGAGATAGCTCCGAAGCTCCCCGATGGGCCAGCACCATTCGCCCTTCGGCGACGACGCTCGTGCCTCTCGATGGTGTGTCCTCGAAGGAGAATCCCCGCGTGAGGTGGGAATCGTGCAAGCATGTCGGTCCGAATCGGCGCCGAGCTTCTAGCTCGGCCTTCATCCGTTCCCACCTCTCATCCTCTCTCACGGTACGGATCTCAAAGTTATGATGGATAGTTGCTCGTCGAGTCCGGAGGTCTTCGCGATATAGTGTTGAATTTAACGCGATGCCACGATGAATCACAGCCATGCGCTCGTGATCCGACCAACACCTCCGGGGCATCCGCGATCAAAACAAGTCAAGTCCTCCTCATCCTCCAGGGGCATTCTCGATTTCCCCCATCCTCCTCGGCATTCTCGTTTCCACCATCCTCCTCGTCTTCTTCTCTATCCTCGGGGCAGCCTCCAAACTCGTTGGATACACTCCTTATAGATGCGAGGGTTTCGTGTTGGGTGATGTAAGACCTATCGACGCCCGAGCCGCTCTCAATTTCAAGATGATCTTGGTTATCAACACGGGGAGAGGTGCAAACGGACTTCCCTACTCCCCTAATCATGCTAAGCAAAAACTCCAAGATACGTAGAACTTCGTGACTTACGCTCCTAGAGTATCCATAAGATGTGGAGGCAGTTCAGCCGATGTCGCCGACCTTCTCCTTCCCGGGGCGTTCCAATCCAATCCAGCGAAAGCCCTATTTGGTTGGTTCTAAAGGGATGCTCGACGAACACAATGCGATCTCGCATTGTAGTTCCCTTCGAAGAATCGCCACGTTCATCAATGGCTCTACCCCATTATATTGGGACTCCTGCAACGTGATGCAGTTAGATGGATTCTAGGCGGAATGCCTAGAATCTCTCCGCCAACAACCCAAGAGTCACTTCCTTCCTCCTCTTCGCCACCGTAACAAAATCCTAGTCCCCCAACTCCCTCCTATTGTAGAACCGTCGACTAAGTCTTCGTGGTAATAGGCTTCACCGTCGAGTACCACAAGCTATTCCGATCTTCTATCGATCATTTCGTCACCGTAAAACGTAGCGAAGTGGTTGCCGATAAAAGCTTGTTCCGTAAAATTCAGCGTTGTTGAGCCATTGGAAGTTTGAATACAGTTTGAGGTTTGTAAAGGTAGGGGAAGCAATGAGGGATACCTCACTAAAAAAACGATGGTGGTGGTGGTGGGTGGTGGTGACAAAGCACCAATTTTTTTTTATTTTGATTTTCCGGTGGTTTTTGTTGATGGAAATTGGTGGAGGTTGTGGGCGTCGCGGTTGGAGTCGATTTGGATTGGGTCTTGGATTGTGGGCGTGGTAATTTGGTTTTGTTTTTATTTATTTAATTTTTTTTTTAGGTTTTTGGAAGCTTTGGTAGGCGTTAATGGCGGTTCTGAGAAGATGAACGCGACTGTTGGCCAAAGGTAAGGGCGCGAGTGCGCTGTCGGTGGGCGCGGGTTGGGCCCAAGCCCAAATCGAAATTTGTGAATTTTTCGATTTTTTTGCGAAACTTCAAATCAAAATTGCCGCTTCGTTACCGGTCCGATTTTTGCGAATGAGATATGGAAATGATCAGGAGAGAATTTCCAATCCAATGATCCATAAAACACTCTATTCCGACCATGGATGACATATAAGATAGTGGAAAATGCCTCGAAGTGCATGCATGACGTACGTTATGCGAACGACTGAACTCTAAATTCAAGATTATGTCAACCCGGATCGTAATACAATTAAACGGCCTAAGCAACTGTAATGGGACATAAACATTCTAGTACGGAAACACGAACACCCCACTTTTTTTTTTTTTTTTTTTTTTACAACGAAGCTTAGAAAATTTGTTTTTAGCAGTGGGTCTTTTAAAGTCAGATTCCCGAGACTTCCTAGATTACTATTTTTATTCTTTAATATATATATATATATACTTTTAAAAAAGAAAAACAATAAACAAGAAAGACATAATTCACCCCATAGAGAAACATGACTCAAAAATCCGAGAAAAACATGCAAGAGTGGAAAACGTGAATTATGTTAAATGTGGACTTAGGATCCGGTACTTACAGCCACACACTCCGTAGGGAGGGCCCGGTTACCTTAATGGTGCACTCACCAATATATGGAAATGAAAGGAAATGCACCAAACACAAAAGTTGAGTCGTTTATAGTCAGATACTCGAGACTTTATCTAAACATATGTATGAACATGCAGTTTATCATATATCAACAACCGAAATAGTTGTGGATCATTCTATAAATAAATATCACAGAAAACATATCCAAACACAATCAAGCACCAAGATTTCCTATGACGCAACCTAGTGAAATGAAAGCGAAGTCGGATCACCCTATTACGTAACCTAGCATGCACATTCTTTTTCATTTTTGAACGAGTGGGTGTTCTAGTAAATAAGTGTGGAAAAGTGAATGGTTGTGGAGAATATGGTGGATATGGATAAGTTGTAGAAGGATAGCATGTAAAAAATGAGGATGTGGGTTTAGCATAAAACTCATTCATGGGTGTGTGTAGGGACTGTCTCAAGTCTGAAAATGAAGGTGTCAAATGCTTTTGTCTTCTGAAGTATTTGTTTACTAGGTGGATTTAAAAAATTATGAAGCACTGAAGAAACAAAAGGATCGAAGTGCAAACTCGAGATTCCTTTGAAAGGGTGGAAGGAGGGAAGTCGAGGTGGATGTTGTGGAAAGTAGTTCTTGATAGGATGAATTATCACCGCCTCTAAGAAACTCATCAAATTTTCATCTAGATTGGTCATATCCTCGTTACTATGATAGTCCTCTACATCTTTGAGAAAGTCATCTATCTCATCCTCATCCGTAATATGTGTATCGACTAGAGTAGGGATGGAAATGTTGGAGTCTTAACTTCCAAAGGAAAGAAATTTGGGCATATGATTATCGGGAACGTGTTGTTGAAATAATCTCGAAAGCAAAGCTTTCGATCATGCTAACCTCTCCATCCATAGGCTAATCGAAAGTAACGTGGTCTTTGTTTTAAAAACATTGACTTCAACAGCAAGATGGCCAAAAGACATGGACATTGAACCATCGTGACAATTAATGAGCGATCGGGTTGCGGGTGAAAGGCGCTCTAAGATGATCGGGAGAGTCGTTAATCGACTTCGTGATCGAGGATGACAAAATCAGCCCGGATAGTAAAAATCTTGAACTTTTACGTAACATTTTCGACCACACCCTTAGGATACTTAATAGACCGATCAGTTAATTGTAACGTCATTTTAGTGGGTTGCATCTCGTCTAGACCTATTTATCTATACAAATAAAATGGGAGTAAGTTAACACTAGCCCCCAAGTCTAATAACGCGGTCGTCGTATAAGAATCTCCTAAGGTGCATTGTACAGTAGGACGACTAGGGTCTTTGTACTTAACAATTCCATTATGTTCAGATAGAGTTGGGAATTATTACATTAAAAGGCGTCTTTTGGTATATTTGTCTTACGCCTAGTAGTACACAATTCCTTAAGAAACTTAGCATGGTGTGGTAGCTTTTTAATAGCTTTGAGGAAGGGAAGGTTTATAGTTAGATTCTTGAAAACATCCCTAATCTCCTCATAATTTGTATCCCTTGTTAACACGGCTAATTTTTGTGGAAACGGTGGTTTCTGTCTATATTTAGCAATAGTATCACCTGGATGTTTAACCGTGGCTTTCTGTTTCTTAGGTTGTGTTATAACTGGTACCTCTACAGTGGTAGGGTCTTCAGTTTTTATTTCGGTATCTAGTAAAATAGTTGGTGTAGGGGCTACTGGTGGGGTAACTATAGGCATAGTTACTTTGTTATCAACCACTCTGCCAGAACGGAGAGTGGTGATGGCCTTTAGCTCACCTACATTTTCATATTCATTACTAGTATTATCGGTTATCTCAAAGGCTGTATTTGTTGTTTTAGGATTAGGTATTTCGTGACTTGGAAACACACCTTTGGGTTGGGCTTTATCTTGAGCCAACTATTGGGTTAAATTATTAACGGATTGTAGAAGCTGTTGGTTAGATTGAGCCATGGTTTGGAAAAGTTTTTGGCTTACTTGTATGAAGGTGTCAAGACGATCCGGTTGTGTGGGTGTAGTAGTCACGGGTGGTGTGACTGGAACTATTTCACGTGAATTATTTATTGGTGGATTTTGATAGTTATTATTTACGGAACGATCTCTATTAGCATTATAATTATTATAACTACCTTGACTTTGTGCTTGACCTTGTCGAGGTTGCACTTGGTTGTTATAATTATTAAAATTACCCTGACCCTGTCCTTGTCGTGGTGGAGCTTAGTTAAAACTTTGTGTTGGCCTAACATATTGATTATTGTACCCCAGAGGTGTGGCGTGTTGGTTATTTCTCCAACCGAAGTTGGGATTTTGTCTCCAAGGGGCGTTAGGTTCACTATTAATGGAACAAGCCCGTTCATAGGCTATAGGGCGATGGGAGTTGGGATGCTCGGGGCTCCAACAGAAACTACATGGATTTGAATTTACGCTCATGACGGGATAGGCTTTTGTTGAGCGAGAAATGGCCTCTACCTTTTAGTGAGTGATTCGATTAGAGTTTTAAGCTCGGGATCGTGTTTAATTTCAAACATACTGGCGGCCTTAACTGTATTTGATGAACTAGCGGAGCGGTGGATATCATCACTACCCCCCCAGTTGTTATTTCGCTTAGTTTGATCCTCTAAAAATTTATAAGCCTCCGAGGCTCCTTTGTTTAAGAAACTACCCCCATTCATTATGTCTAGGACTTCTTTATGGTGGTGTAGATGTCCTTTGAAAAAGGCACGAACTAACGTGTCTTTCGCTAAGTTATGATGTGGACACTCTATAAGGAGATCGGTGAAACGATTCCAAGCCTCTGAAAATGTTTCATGAGGATTTTGTCGAAAGAAATGAATCTTGGAAAGCATCTCATCCGTCTTTAGGGGTGGGTAAAAATGTTCCATAAACAATTTGAACAAGTTTAGCCCCACGAGTCCACGTAATTAGGCGTTTGGGCAGTTAACTAAGACGCCGCCTTATCGGCTAAGGTGAAAGGGAATACCCTGAGTTTAATTTGTTCCGCACCAACCGTAGGATGGTGGAATGTTGTTAGGGCTTGCTCAATCCTACGCGATGTAGCTGATAAGGTTTTTCATGGTCTAATCCATGAAAACGGGTAACAAATTAATATTTGGGGATTCGAAATCCCCAATCGGGTCCGCTAGAACGATGCAAGATTTGGGGCTATCGCCAAGGCTTTGTAGAAGTCGGAGAGAGTCTCTTCTTCGTCGGGCATTGTGCGGTCGTGATGTGTGTGAAATAGTAGCTAGAGGTGTAGTGGGTGGTATACTAGATAGACTTGTTTGTTGGCGTTGTTGTGTAATTACGTTCGGTGTTTTGTTCGGCCGGACCTTAATCTCATACAAGGCTAAAACCAAATTTAGCTAAACATATCAACACTCCAAACAATTACGATATACTAGTATAAACCTCTAACAGAGATGCGAGGTCGCGGAAGAAAGGAATACTTGATGAGCGTCCTTGCTTCGCTTTATGAATAACGTCTTGTTTACGTGTGTTCAAAAGATATATAACAAGTTAGAACACGAAAAACTTGAAAAATCAAAGTTCGAGTAACAACCGTAGAATTCAAAAAATTAGCAAAGGCGTGGCGCTCTCATAGAGTGGTCGCTCCGTAATTTTCAAAATTACAGTGTTTTTAGGGATGGTCGCTGCCCCACACGGGCTGGTCGCTCAAGGTTCCAGCTATAGGCTTAGGTGTGTGCTCCTTTATAGCGATCGCTTCCGTGTATTTTTATCCGGAACTTTTCAACGCTGAATCGGAAAACCACAGTATGAATCAAACAAGGGTGGGTGGGTGAAATGGGACTTTAAGAAAAGTACTTACTCTACGAAAACAATGCGAAAGTGAAACTAAGATGGCAGCGGCGCCATTTGATAAATCATATGATTGATATAGTTTACCTACGAAATGAACGATAAAACTCAAAACATAAGTAAACTAAAACTAATCTATGTGCCTATATTTTATCAAAGATTCTACTCTCAATCCTATGAGATATAGTGGAGTAGAGTGATTCGTTCCACTCCTAGTCTTTCCGCATGTTAATGTTCTCTACGTATAAGTACTCTTAACTCTAAAGTCTAATGAGAGATTTACGAAGTGGCAACTAGACTACGATGCAACTACCCACAAGATGCAACTAGTCGATTATCAAAATAACTATGGGAATGCTACGTTGATTCGATGATAAAGAGTTAGAGGGGGATTGATTCCACCTTAACTCAACTTAATCTTATTAACGACGAATTGTCGAAATCCGACTTGAACTGCTTCGCAGAACAATTGGTTCTTCCTAATCCCTAATTACACATGGCATTCCTACCAATTCATAACTAGCATGTGAACGATTAAACCCATTCTCATGGTGAACTAATCGTTTCTAGAGTGGAAGGGAAATTACGACGACTCTACGATAATCGGAATCAAGCTTTCATCAAGGCTTCTCAACCCCCTCTAATGGAGGTTTAGCCGAGAATCATTACGCAATCATTTCCGATTAAATTAAAACTAAACATAATATAAAGAATTGAATTTACTAATCTAAATTAAACAATAATTAAAATCTAATTAATAACTAAGAATTGAATAACAAGTAATAAATGAAATCAGATCTAACACAAATGTAAATGACAAGAATCGAAATTAACAAACTAGCTATTTTATTAATCAAACTAATTAAGAGTAATGATTCTAAGAGTTTAGTCTAAAACAAGAATTGGATTTGAAACTAAACTTAATTAAAAACAATTAAATCTAGATCTAGAAGCTATTCTAATGGCTACTTTCTATTCTAAGCTACTTTTATTTTCTAACCTCCTATCTACCATTAACTATCTACCATTAACAAAGAGCTAAGCTTTTGTTTTTATACTTTCAGATCCAAAAATCGTGCATGGGCTTGGAGCCATGTTTTGGGCCAGAGAATCAGGCCCAAAACCCAATTCTTTCAGTCCAAAAAGGCCTCTTCAGCTACAGTTGGCTCCAACAGACTTTTCATCCACTTTTGCTCCTCTGATTGGATCAAGGCTTAGACCATTGGGAAGCTCTTTCCGAGCCAGTCGTTTTGACATAAAGTAGGCCCCATTCCAAGGTCTGAGTCCAAAGATATGGCCTTCGGAAGTTCTCACGACTTTGTGTCTTTGTTTTACGCAGCGTCGACTTTTCAGCTTTTGACCGGGCTTTAGAAAGGCTTTGTCTTCTTGAATCTTGGCCTTTAATCACGGAACTCCTTAGTAACCGACCTTTGCTCCTTTATCTCGCTAAAGTGGCACATTTCTACACATAATGGACTTTGAAACCTGAAATGCATAAAAACACGTAATCAGTGTTAACTCTTAATTATTACTCACATAATTGGTCTAATAGTATGACTGTTACAGGGTTAAAACTACAGTTTTGGGCTCTTATCAATAGCAAAAAGGCAAATTTCAAAATGGCGCCGCTGCTGTTCTAAAGGCATAGGACTTGTGCTACAGATTGGAATTTGCTCCAAGGGGAAACCCCCCTCTCATTCTCCCTTATTTTTTGCTATTTTTCCATTTTTTTTTTATTTCTTCGTCGTCGCCAAACAAACGACCTGACCTCTCTCGAATTTTTGGTTATACTTCCAGGGACAAAAAGTTAGGACCAGGAAAGTAAACTACACAAGATTCTAAGGTTTCTGTGAAAAGTTGAACTCATTGTGGTATAATCGACACGTGTGCGCGGTATTGGACTCGCGTCCGCAGGTGTAACCCGCGTCCGCGGGTGTATTTTCTCTTTTGCTGCTCTTGTTCTACCTCCAGCATCCACTGATAAATCCTAATCCATATCCAGGCCTAACTCTCTGGAACTGTGACATAAAATTCGAATATCTTCTGGGATTAATTACGTCGACGGATTGAAACGTCTATTTCATTTCTTTGGCGGACTTGCGGGAAGCAACAGGTTCCAAGTTTTTACTGTTTTTGCATGAATGCCATGTACGTAGTTATTATGTGCTAATTTATGGATTATTATTTACGTGTTAGCCTAGAAATCTGCTTGAATCATGTTCATATACCTGTAAATATTTATATACGATTAACTAGGCATGAATTGCATCTTAATGTATATATACATATAAATAGTACTGTTTTGCATGGTTATCTGTCTTTCTACGTATAAGTATCTATTATTGCATGTTTAGTATTTCTCTACGTATAAGTACACGTCTTGTATAATGCTTCGATTTTGTCAAGAAAGAGGAGAACATTCTAACGAGGGTTAAAATCTGAGTTGGGTAAGTTGTTTCTAAACCTACGGGTGAAAGTCGCTCTCTATATGACACTCGCAATCTCAATGAGTATTGCCGAAATCGATTTATTATGCAATACAAGAGTCGTATTTTAGACTATGTATAATACGTTGCATGTTTAGTTTTAGCATTGTCTTATTTATATGCGTACGTATACTATATTCGCATGATACTGTATTTAGATACGTATGAGTGATTTAAATTTGCCTGTTATTGTTGATATACATCTATGCAATATCGATTTACAAATTAGCGTACATATACGTATTACTGATGTATATTTGCATGTACATATGGGAATATTTATCGATGATACAACCTTGCCTATTCGTATAGCTATACGTATGAGTAGAGTATCTTCACATGCTACTGCATCTAGTATTGTATGAGTATATCATATTTATATGCTTGTATTTTCACCTTTGCATAAATCTTAAAAATAATAATAATAATAATAATAATAATTAAGAACGACCTTGCATAAATTTTAATTCCATAAATCTTAATCATATTCCAACGGTGTCTAGGAAACTTGAAAGATTGAGGTTACTTAATTAGAACCGTGCTTACACGGAAAGCCTCCCTCATATATCTCTTATAACCCGGCCGTTGGTTTATACACACGTATTCCTCGCTTCACTGCTACATTAGCAGCAGCTTAGGCCTACGTTGTTCAACTCCAAAATCTTTAAGAGAATCATAAAATTCAAGTAATAATAAGTTCCTTCTGTCAATTAGATCTAATTTTATGCTTGCATGAGATTAAGGTCTGGTTCCACTAAAGAATTTGAACATACCTATCGTCGAAAAAAATACGATAAGCAACTGCGTAAGTTTTCACCTAAAAATTGTTCTCCTTCTGTTAATTACCTTCATCAAGTTCCTTCATCACCATTAACTTCGCAGGTTATGGCTAACGATCCTCCACTCACCGGTGAGAAGCCCCTCGCCGGACTTCTATATTGCATTACAGGAAGGACCTTCTTCCTGCATCAAACTTGAGGACATTGTCAGTGATTTTCGTATCCCACCAAACGTTTTTAGTTTGTTACCTATGTATCATGGTTTGGATCATGAAAAACCATACAATCATCTTCGTAGGCTTCAACAAGTGGCCACAACATTTCACCATCCAGCTGTCTCTAAGGAACAACTCTTGCTTCGGCTATTTCCATTCACCTTAGCAGAAAAAGCGTCAATTTGGCTTGCAGGACAACAGCCATAATCCATAGACACATGGAATAAACTTGTTCAAGCTTTCATGCTTCAATTTTACACTCAAAAGAAAACTATTGAAATGCTTCAGAAAATTCAATTCTTTCGTCAAAATCCTCATGAATCGTTTACGGAAGCATAGAGTCGCTTTACGGATCTTCTTTTAGAATGTCCTCATCACCAACTAGACAAAGTCGTCCTTGTCCGTTCCTTCTTTAATGGACTTTCTGATCATCAAAAAGAAACTCTTGATATAATGAACGGCGGTTGCTTCATGGACAAAGGAGCTACTGAAGCATATACTTTTCTTGAAAAACAAGCGAAAAAGGTACACACTGGGGTAACACTGAGCCGTCTAGATCATCAAAGGATACTGTAACAAAGGCTACATCTATTTTTTAGGTAAAACCCGATCCCGAATTAAAAATTTGATAGAATCCCTAACTAAAAAGTAGATGCCCTTGTAGTTCAAGTAAACGATCAACTCCCAAAACAGGTCATGAAGCGTTAACACATCCCCATGTGTTCTTTGTCTCGATCGACCATCCCGATGCTTATTGTCCTTGTTATATGCCTCCCCTTCTCAACCATCGGAAGAGGCATGTGCATTCAACATTCCTAATGCACCTTGGCGACAACATCCGATTTCGGCGGAATAATAACCAACGGTGGGGGCACTTCGGGTTTTTCGCTAATCCACGGTTCGACCAACCAACAACTTTATTCCATACCGCCAAGGAAATAATCAACAATACCAACAAAGTCAGAATCAATTTCAAAATACTTCGGATGTTAACTATCAAACCAACCGTGGCCTTGTTCCAGCCAATCCAAATCCCAACTATAATCAACAACTTCTCAGCAATAATCGTGATCTAGTACCTGTTGCACAACCTGCGCCACTCGTTACAGATAGGACAAGTGAGACTTTCTTAGCTTACATGAACCAACAATCTCAAATTTTAGCGTCTATCCAACAATCACTTCAACAATTAGCGCAAGACAAGAGTCAGAAAGGCGTGTTTCCTGGACAAGCAGTTCCAAACCCTAAGCCAGCAAACACTGCCTTTGAACTTACCAATGCACCTGGTACAAGTACTCCCAACCAAGGTGAGGTGCACGCAATCACTACTCTTCGATCTGGAAAAACTGTAGACAATCAAATACGTGCCAGATGATCAACCAAAGGAATCCGACGGTTCAAATGAATCTATTTCCAATAATGAACCTATGGAGGATTCACCAAATATAACAAAGTCAACATCTCAGAATTTAGGGAACAAGCAAGCGGACCCCTTTGCAAAATTCCGCCCTAAGGCACCGTTTCCTGCACGCTTGGCAAAGAATAAACCTGATGAGAATTTTAATGAAATTCAAGAGACTTTTCAGAATTTGACAATCAACTTACCTTTTCTCGACGCCTTAAAGCTATTGCCAAAACATGCAAAATTTCTGAAAGATATGTGCACCACAAAAAGGAGAACTAATGTTCCTCAACAAGCGTTCCTCACCGAACAGTTTCCATCCATCACCGAACACAATGGTATAGTCAAATACAAGGACCCTAGTAGAGCAACGGTTCCATGCACCTTAGGTGACAAATATAAGGCTACTGCACTACTAGACCTAGGAGCTAGTGTGAACTTACTTCCATATTACTTATTTAAACAACTAGGTCTCCATGAACTGAAACCCACCACCATGACTCTACAATTAGCCGATCGTTCCATTAAGTATCCAAAAGGAATTGTGGATAACGTCCTTGTAAAAGTCCAAGAATTTTTCTATCCTGTCGACTTTGTTATTTTGGATACTGAAGTTGCATGTGATTCCATTCCTATCATCTTAGGACGTCTGTTCCTAGCAACTGCTAATGCTCTTATTAACTGTAGGGATGGTTCCATGACCATGTCCTTCGAAAATCTTTCGGTCGAGGTAAATGTGTTCAAGATGATGAAACGAATTCCAGAGCCTAACATTGATGGTGAGGTGAACAGGGTTGATAGCATTGTGCAAGAGTATTTAACAAACACTTTTCCTAAAGATGAAGTATACCAATTTCTTTCCTTTAGCGATTCTGAATTTGAGGACGATGATTATACACAAGAAGTAAACGAATTATTAGAGTCAATACCATTATTTGACCCTACGACCGTGATGTCCAGCAAATTGGAAGAACATCAATCTGTTTACTCTATGGATGATGAATTTCCTCAAGAATCTTTAATACCCACTCCACCCGCCCCTAACTTTAAAACTCTTCCTTCGAAATTAAAATACGTACATCTTGATCCAGATGGTAGTCATCCAATTATTATATCATCTCAATTGACTGATGATCAAGAGTCCCGTTTAATAGATGTCATTCAACAACACCGTTCTGCTATTGGATGGTCCCTTGATGACATTAAGGGCATTGACCCTAATGTATGCACCCATCGCATACATCTTGAAGAAAATGCTAAGACGTCACGTGAACCGCAACGTCGTCTAAACCCAACCATGAAAGATGTGGTACGGGAGGAAGTTTTAAGATTACTCGATGCAGGTATTATTTACCCTATATCCGATAGTATTTGGGTGAGTCCAGTACACGTTGTTCCAAAGAAATCTGGTATTACAGTTGTGCGCAATGATAAAGATGAATGCATCTCTGCTCGTATTCCAATGAAATGGCGAATATGCATTGACTATCGCAAACTTAATACAGTAACTCCTAAGGATCACTTTCCACTGCCCTTCATCGATCAGATGCTTGAACGGTTAACCGGTCATGCGTATTACTATTTTCTTGATGGTTATTCAGGATATTTTCAGATAGTCATAGATCCTGCTGATCAAGAAAAGACTACGTTCACCTGTCCTTTTGGTACATTTGCATATAAACGAATGCCTTTCGGCCTTTGCAATGCACCTGGTACTTTCCAACGCAGCATGCTTCACATTTTCAGTGATATGGTTGAACGTTTTATAGAAGTATGTATTCATGGACGACTTCTCAATATATGGAGATTCTTTCAATAGCTGTCTATCAAATCTTGAAAAGGTCTTTACACGTTGTGAAGAAAAAAACCTTGTTCTTAATTAGGAAAAATGCCATTTCATGGTTACAAAAGGAATAGTTTTAGGACATATCGTTTCAAAAGGCGGAATCGAAGTCGACAAAGCTAAGATAGAAAAAATTGCTTCACTTCCTATACCAAAAATAGTTCGCGACATTCGCGCATTTTTAGGACAAGCAGGTTTCTATAGGAGATTTATTTAAGATTTCTTAAAGGTTTCTCGACCTTTAACCAATCTCTTGCTTAAAGATGCCGTTTTTTTACTTTAGTTTCAATTGCAAACAAGCATTTGAGACTTTAAAATCCGCCTTAACTACCGCTCCCATAATTCAACCACCTGATTGGTCTAAACCTTTTGAATTAATGTGTGACGTGAGTGACTATGCTATTGGAGCTGTACTAGGGCAACGCCGAGAAGATAAGCCAATTGTCATTTACTACGCGAGTAAAACCCTTAATGAAACTCAACGTAACTATACCACCACTGAGAAAGAGTTTATCGCAGTTGTATATATCTTGGATAAGTTTCGTCCTTACCTAGTGGGTTCTTCCACAATTGTCTACACTGACCATGCGGCGCTTCGTTACCTATTAGCGAAAAAAGATGCAAAACAGAGGTTGATCCGCTGGATTCTCCTCTTGCAAGAATATACTCTAGAAATTAGAGATAAAAAAGGTTGCGAAAATGTGGTTGCGCCAACCATTTATCAAGACTTGTCAGTGATATTGATACTGATACCAAACCTATCTGTGATTCCTTTCCGGATGAACACTTATATTCCATTTTTTCGTCCCCTTAGTATGCTGACATAGTAAATTACTTGGTTACCAAGGAAGTCCCTTCATCTTGGTCTCGTAATGAATGAAAAAAATTCTTATCCACTGTGAAATTTTATTTTTGGGATGATCCCTACCTTTTCAAGTATTGTTCCGACCAATTAATCCGTCGTTGCATTCCCGAATGGGAACACAATGACGTGTTATCCTTCTGCAATGAACAATCTTGTGGTGGTCATTTTAGTGGTAAGAAAACAGCGGCCAAGGTTCTACAATGTGGATTTTATTGGCTAACACTGTTTAGAGATGCACATGAACATTGCAAAGCATGCAACCGCTGCCAGCAGCTAAGACGAATTACTCAACGTAATATGATGCCCTTAAGTCCCATTTTAATTGTGGAAATCTTTGATGTATGGGGCATCGACTTCATGGGTCCCTTTTCAAATTCTCATGGTTTCCTTTACATAATGGTAGCAGTCGACTACATGTCAAAATGGATTGAAGCATTGGCATGTCGTGCTAATGATCATAAAACTGTCGTTTTTTTCGTAAAAGAAAATATTTTCTCTCGATTTGGCGTTCCAAAAGCTATTATTAGTGATGGGGAAAAACATTTCTGTAATAAATTTTTTGAATCACTAGTAAAGAAATATGGAGTCACGCACAAAGTGGCAACTCCGTATCATCCTCAAACCAGTGGCCAAGTAGAAGTCTCTAATAGAGAGATCAAATCCATTTTAGAAAAAACTATTAATCCATCTAGAAAAGACTGGTCTCTACGATTATCTGATGCCTTGTGGGCATACAGAAAAACTTTTAAGACACCTATAGGGATGTCTCCTTATCGCCTCATTTTTGGAAAACCTTGTCACCTGCCGGTTGAACTTGAGCATCGTGCTCTATGGGCCATCAAAAGCCTCAATTATAATACTAATGCAAAGAAAGTAAAAAGAGAAAATTGCAGTTAAATGAGCTCGAGCAAATTCGGAGTGATGCCTATGATCTCTCGAAATCTTATAAAGCCAACATGAAAAGAGTGCATGACAAGCACATATTGAGAAAAGATTTCAAAGTTGGTCAAAAGGTTTTGTTGTACAACTCAAAATTACACATTTTTCCAGGTAAATTAAAAACTCGATGGTCTGGTCCTGTCATTGTCTCTGCTGTCACCCCTTATGGGGCTATATCTTTGAAAAACGAAAATGATGAAAGCGAATTTCAAGTAAATGGCCAACGCGTAAAACATTATCATGAGTTACGCTCTCCAGATGTGGAAGAGACTCTTCTCAAAGATCCAGTCTACACAGACTAATAGATTCACTGGTGTACTTCTTTCCATGTGATATAAACAGGGAAAGTATGCCATTAGGGTAGCCGGGCCCTTTTCTATTTCTTTTCTAAAAATCCCTAGAGTGTGTGGTTGCAAGCGCCGGAACCTTAGTCCACAAAAACTCTACTTCAGAACTGAGTATAAATGTCTTTTGTTAATCGAGCAAACGTGCCTTCTGGTAAACAATGGGTACCAAAAATTTCAACTCCTTCCTTCTCTTCCCTTTTCTATTCTCTTCCTCGTGAACTTCAGCTCATCATTTGGTGTAAATCTCACCCATCTCGAATAGGTAATTGTCATAGTACTTTTGCTCGAAAGCGACGGGCGAAAAGGATGGGGTGGTGTATGAATTGTCAAACACCTTTCTGTCCAGGTCTTGATCTACTATCCGATATGAGCCGGTATAAGGTATATTATTGTCTGACACCAGCTCAGCAGGATAAACTTTGTTGTCGTCCCGTTGCTCACACAGGTTGGGATTCGTCTTGAGGATTTGACGTTAAAAGACTCATAATTCGTCTTGAGGATCTGACGTTAAAAGACTCACATTCGTCTTGAGGATCTGACGTTAAAAGACTCACATTCGTCTTGAGGATCTGACGTTAAAAGACTCAACTTGTTTATACTCGTGTCTTTTATTTTCACCTTTGCACTAAGTGTTGTGCACAAAGAGAGTCGTGATATGCAACATCGGATGGTCCCCCGTTCGCACGGGCAATGGATTTCACCGTGCCCGAATAATAGTTTTCTATTTGATGACAGTTCGGGGCGGTTTGAGGCTATACCATATGTACTAAGGGTAATATTATTATTAGACCATTGCACATTGGAAAATTCTATTTCAATGCTTATGGACGACGATTGGAATTGACTAGGGAAATTATCTCCGACATACTTCAGATCCCAATGAATTCCCAGGAGTTCCTTTTTCCAGAGTCATCATTTGATTCCGTCAAAACTTTACTAAGAGCTACCGTATCTCATGGCGAAGTGGGAAATAGACATCACGTTGTTCTTCAACGCTCTTTGAAACAGAATCAACGAGTTGTGCTCCACTGGTTGGGACACAATGTGATAGGTACATCTCACCAATCAGAAGTCACAAAGTCTCAACTTCACCTACTTTGGGTTTTGCATACTCAAAGGGATGATTTTTGTCTAATCTAACACCTCTGGAACGTGATCACCAGGAAAACAAGAAAGTCAGCACCTCTACCTCTACTTACTTTAGTCACGCAAATTATGATGCGTTGGGGTTATCCAGTAATTTCTCCAGAAACACCACTTCAAAGAGCACATATTAGTGTACTCCAAACAGACTACTCCATTGGTTTTTGGACTCCTGATACTCTGATAGATGAACAGAACGACCCAAGCTCAAACCATGACCATTTCTTTGATGAAAATGCCATGCTAAATTTTTTTAATCCCATGGAAGGCATTCAATTTCTTCATCACGGCATGCGGGAACTATACGCTTGTCAGAATATCACCATTACAACTCATAAGGAATTCCAAGAACGTCAAGCAATGCATGATGTTGAACAGGAGGAAATCTTGAAAAATCATTCTCAGTCCTTGAAAAATCCCGCTCTCCTAATGGAGAATCAAACTACACTCTCTGCCAGCCAAGGGGACATTCAGATGCAACTTAGACAACAAATTGAAGAATTAAACACTGTGGTGCATGATATGCGTCTCTAGTAGCATAATAATAATCCATGATTTTCTTATTGAATAAAAATAGAATAATAATACTAAGTGAATAAATAAATAATCATATATATTATTACGTTTTTCGTCGTATTATTAATTTTGTTCTTAACTTTGTGTCATCTTTTGTAAGAAATGCTTTCTAGAATCATTTACGTTGTGGCTAACTAATTTTAACATGTGATTTTCAATTTCATTACAGGAGGGTTTATTTTCTTCCATACTCATTTATCCATCCAGTTACCTTTCTCATTGCCCATTTCTTTACTTCATCCACCATGGCATCTTCATCAAATATGACACCTCCAAAACTCATTCCTAAGAAATTCTTTCAGTCTATGATGGATTCCAATACTTATAGTCATCTCTTCCATGACTACATCACTAACATTGGGTGGTCTTCCCTAGTTCTTCAACCTGACCAAACTTATTCTCCAAGTTTGGCCACATACTTTTATGCTAATATGGAGGACACACCAGTATTCAATCATGCACATGGCTTCTACTTAGACGGGTTCACAATCCTAGTTGGTGACACATATCATATTTTTTCTGAACAACAGCTTGCCCTAACTTTGGATCTTCCATATCACGAACCGGCCGCATCATGGCATTACATCTATCATAATTCTTACCGTTCCTTTCAGTGGCAAGTGTTTCGCGAAACTTACGGTGATGGTCTTGAGATTAAATGAGAAGGAGCTGGCCATGTGCCATGGCGCGACATCACCATTCCCTTAGCAAGCATGACCATGAACATAGGGACTGCGATGTTGTTTGTACTCCTGAACATCATGGGAGATTGGCATTTTTCTACTGCCAAAGAGGCTGCCTGGGTAGTATTCAGTGCACTGGCTCAAGGTCATACATTATTTAACATCTTAGGTTATGTTATCTCCAACCTGAAATGAGCTCGCACTTTTCAGGATCAGTATATTCTTTTACCTGTAACCGCTTACCGAATCATGAAGACACATTTCCCACAGTTTGCAGCTACTTTTCATGGCTGGGTCAAGGTAGATTCTATGTGCCCAGCAAACAGAATCATTCGTTCATTAAGGTTTAAGCAATGGAAGCGTCCCGCTCGGTACCTGAGGCATGTTCGTTGTTACCCGAAGGATGAAAATATGAAGAAGCATTTGAGGAAATCCGGAGACAAAGAGTGGGCAGAAATTTGGCAGACTATTATCTTTTGGCGCGATGCTAAGGAAATGCATTCCCTTATTGAGGACGCCAGACCTACACATCCCGCTAGATGGTAAATTCGAGCTTGTTATTGTACATATATCTAGCTAAAAATTATGTTTCGTGTGCTATTGTCTTTCATCATTCCGTGTGCTATGTTTCGTGTGCTATTGAACATTTTATTGTTTCTTTCTGAATAATATATTATGTTCTCCAACCTTTCTGTTCCAGCAATCTAGCTCTAATTTTTGCTCACGGTTCTCAGGTAATTTCTCTCTTTATTTATTGATACTTCGAGGACTAAGCATCATTCTGTTTGGGGGTATTTTTAAACCCGTAGCAAAAATTAGGCATATTGTAACCTGTATATAGTTTTTATTTTCTTGTTAATAATTGTACTTAGTGACAAAGTCTTGTTTCCTTTTCAATGATGAAAATTGTCTAGAAATCTCACATTAGTATCCGAATTAGGATTTGTTTTAAGAAACTTCAGATAATACGTATATAATAGTTTATACATCTTTTCATGAACATTCATGCACTGAGTATCATCGATTGTCATAACAGTAAGTTTCTGGAACCAACGGTTAGTTACTTAAACTATAAATCCTGTGAGAATCTAACCAAAAGCCTTGACATGAGTGATTTGTGTGTGATGACACAGAGGAGTAGTTTTTCCAATTAGAGAAAATCACGTGTCTACTTACTTGATCACCACCCGAACCCTAGGCGAGAATTTAGGCCTTATTTGGATCGACATAGCTAAAAAATTTTACCTGTTACAAATTTTACCGCTAGTCACTCCACTGAACCTTTCATCAAACTTTTAACTTTCACCAAAAATTCCTTACCCATCTATTAAACCAAATAAAAGAACCTTCCTAAGTGAGGAGTATGAGAAATAGGATGAAATGTGGAAACATAAAGAGAAAGACTTGTCCCAAATAAAAGTCAGTTACTTGCTTTAGGAAAGAAAAATAGAATCATGTTTTGAAGCAATAAAAAAAAAATCATTAGTATCCAGAGGCTTAAGAACAAGGTTGGAAAACTCAGTTAGAAGAAGGAAAGAAAACAAGGAATTCTCTAGTATAAATATCTTAAAGACCCTATTCTCTCATACTCGTAAATTTTGATTATCCATTTCCATTTTCTTGTACACTATCACCTAAGCCCCACAATACCAAATAAAGACCTCTAGCTCAATTAGGAGTAGGGTGGTGTGATAATAAGTAGTAGACGTGATTGATCGACATTGGCTCCTCTGACTGTCATTGAGATGTAAGAAAATGTGTGCCCACTGCACACTAGAGTTAACAAAACCTGAGTGGTAAAATTTTGAGTGGAATTGTGTTTCAACACATACCTGTGAGAACCCATTTAGGTACGCTCTCCAAAGGATCCAGAAACGGCCATGCTAGTACATTTCAATGCAAGTTCACTGTATGCATTATCATATGTAGATGTTTTAATTATTGGATGCATATTAACTTGAGTTTCAAAGAAATCAATCCTCGTTCCCTACTAAGGAGATGTATGGATATCTGAGATTAATTTAGGAAACGAGTTTTTTTCACTGAGTCATTGTAGTATAAATGAAGTTTGTGAGTATCTTTTCTAGAAAACTCTCATGAGGCTATAACTCGTCCACTAGGGAATTCCTAGTGGTTTAAGGCCTTGTTGCATATGGTCAATGTAACCGCACTCTGCAAAATGAGAATTAGTTAGGACTACACATTTTTGGCCACTTATCTATTTTAATGTCTCTTCTTTGCTTGAGGACAAGCAAAGTGCTGTTTGGGGGTAGTGTGATAAGCACCCAAAAGTGTATTATGAAACCCCATTGAGACATATAAATTTGGTTAATTATGTGTTTAATAATCATGAAATAAATATGTTTTCATACTTTTGCAGGTATTCGCAGTAAACATGGAAATATTGGTTAAACCTGCGATAAAGCACGGGGAACGACGTATATATGAATTCTTCTAAATCCGCACAGAAGCATCAAACTTTCGAAGCACCTACCTCTTGAACCAGGACTCCGAATGTGACAAGTGAGCTACTCAGACAATCAGGGCGATGAACTCTACGCATAGGTGGGAAGTTGTAAAATTACCCAAAGACCGAACCGCCACTGGACTGCACATGGACCCACTATGTGGGCCTGTAAGATTGGATGAGTCATCAATCATGGAGCATGTCAAGACAAAAATGACAAATTATTGGTGCAAAGTTGACACCTTGCATGTAATTAATTAGATTAGGTGTTAATAGTGAAAAAAAAGGCAAGGTGTCACTTTGTTTTAATGTGGTGGATAAAAATGAAGTAAATGTGGTTTGATGTTTCACGTGGGAGGAAATGAGATTTCTCTCAAATGGAGAAGAAAACAAAACAAGGGGGGGGGGGGGACACTCCATTTACTCCCTTGACTTATTTTCCTTACCATGTATTATTTTAGTTCCTTAGTCTTAGATTTTTATTTAGTTTTTATTTGGTAAGAAATAGCTTGTAATAGTTTTAATGGAGAAAACTTTGGTTGTTTTTTATATGTTTGAACGTTCTGATAGTTTTGTTTTGTTTTTGCAGAGATTGCCATTCGGGGGCGTACAAGCCTCGACGTTATAGAAAAGTTTGCTTGTTTGAGTTGGGAGGAGAAACGAGCTGTCTTGGGGGAGGTTGCGCATTACTTCAAGAAGCGTGGAGGAGAGAAAATCAACCGAAGAAGGTGGAGTAAAAGAAGAGGGCTGGCAAGCATGTTTTTGACATCTCTGATTCTAGCTCGGATCCTGAGATGGAGAGGGAGAGCCAAAGGAGGGCACCTGTTTCTAGAGTAAGAACGGCTGGAGGAGCTGCTGATAGCCATTCTGCTCCTAGACGTTCTGAGGGGGGTGATGGTGATCGAGCTGGTCATGGTGCAGGTGGAAATGTTGGGGGAAGTGGTGATGCTCTTGCTCCCTTCCGGAGGCCTCAGCTGAAGAGGCGCTCTGAGGTGGTTGAGATTGTGGGGGCGAAGAGGACCTAAACTGAGTCTGAGGAACGACCTGGTTTGAGGGAAGGTCGTACTTCTTCAGGTCGGGCTCCTTTGAAGAAGATGAATTTGAAGGAGCTGGTGGTTAATGTGGGGGTAGCTGATACCCGGGGCAAGAAGAAGGCTGGTGAGGTTGAGCCTGTAGCCCAAAAGTGCAAGGGGTTGAGGAGTGCAGCCCCAAGTGACAAGGCTGCTGAGTCTGACATCCTAGACTGGTTGGTCAGCTACTACGACCCAGTGAGTGGGTTGACCAAGCTAGTGAAGAACTTGGATTGTAGTTTCAAGTCTTCACTAGTTGTTGGAGGGCTGCTGGAGAGTATTGCCCTGGATGGGGATAGAGACCAGCTAGAGACTGGGAAGGATTTGGGGGCGAACCTGAAAGATATGGATCGCTCCTTGTGCTTCGTAAGTGTCCATCCGATCTGTGTTTCTGTTTTGTGCTTTACAAGTATGTTTTCGATCTGACTTATTTTGTTGGCTTGTCAGGTTCTGGCTATGTACAGGAAGCTGAGGGAGATGGCCATTATCTCCAACATGTATAAGAAGGAGTTGGATGTGGCCAAGGAGGCTTATGACAAGTTGCTAGCTGTGCAAGAGGTAGAGAGGGCTGAAGTGTCGGGCTGAGGTTGTAGGTTAGGGATCTGGCTAGGAAGATGGCCTTGCTGCAACCAACACTTGATGCTTCTAAAGTGGAGGTTCAACATTAGATTAATGAGAGCACACGAGCATAGGACGTTGCTGAAAGAGCTCAAAAAGAGTACAACGACCTGGTCAATTTGGTAGAAAGTGGGGATGTTTACGTTCTAGTGGATGACTATATGGAACTAGAACGTAAATACAAAACCATCAAGAGGTCGGTCGAAAATGGGGATGCAACAGTAGTTGTGGATAGTGCTGTTGTAGATGCTAGTAGACGACCTGATCTCCCATCCAACCTTGGTGCTGCTCTTGCTGCTTAACCCACTGAAAATGTTGCCACCGAAGTGCTGAATGCAAGTGGTGATCCGGCCAGCAGCTCTGTTGGTGAAAAGGGCTGCCAACTGGACCCCTTGAATGTGGAGAATCTTTCTTGTGTCAATTGATCTTGTTCTTCTTCTAAGTTGTTTTGATGATGGATGAAATGTTTGAACAATATTCTCTTTTGTTGTTGATACTGATACTTCTATTTTTAATGGGGATGCTGATGTCGTTTTCCCAGGATAACCTGGGGGCTTCTAGTGTCTAACCGAAATTGTATTAAGTTAAAATATTTAAATTACTTACTTGCTTTTGAATAAGATTGTCTTTGAATTTTGAATGAATGTGATTGCTTCCATTGCTTTTTGATTTGTTATTTGACGACCTGTGCTACATAGTAGCAGACTTTGACGACCTGTTGAGTTTTGTTACATCATTTGGGTTTGTAGGTCATACGTGTCTGTGTACGACCTGATAGATGCGCGTAGTTGGCACCTAGGTTTCCTTGTGTCCTTAGGTGTGTGTATTGATTGAGTGGTTCCTTTTTGGGGAACTTCTTATTGATTCTTGACAGATAATTAGCCTTTGAATGGCTATTATAGTTGAGTCAAGCTTAACCCCTTTCAAGGCTTTACGTTGACTTGGGGTCCTTTTGGGGTCCCATGGATTGTATTTGTCTAATAATTGGCCTTTGCACGGCAATTACAGTTGAATCATGCTTAACTCTGGCGTTGGTGTTAAGTTGATTGTGGTCCTTTTGGGGGACCGTATATTGAATTTGACTGATAATTAACCATTGTGCTGCAATTATAGTTAAGTTGTGCTCAATTCTGGCATTGGTGCCAGGTCGGATATTGTGATACCCCAGATCGGTGAGCGCATGTAAGATGTGCGGTACTTATGTAATGCAAATATAACATTCATATGCGAAATGCTGATGAAATGTCATTCGATTGATTGATACATTTGAGATATATTATTGGTAAAAACACTTGAGTAGAGATGTGTTCCAAGGTCGTGGAAGCAGATCACCGAGCTGAGTTTTGATCCATTACGCTCCATTTCCAACGACTTTGTGAACTATATATGGGCCCTCCCATGTTGGGTCAAGCTTGGCTGGTGCTAACGTCTTTTTAAGGACTAGGTCGCCAACTTGAAAAGATCTTGGAACGACCTTCTTGTTGTAAGATTGTTAGATTATTTGGTGGTACCGAGATAGGGATATTACAGCTATTTCCCTTCGCTCTTCTAGGAGATCGACTTCTTTGGCTAAGATGCTGTCATTTTCTCCTTATTCGACGATGTCTGATCGTGTGGTTGTGATTGTGAGCTCTGATGGTATGACTGCTTTTGTTCCAAAGCAGAGTGTGAAAGGAGACTCGTTGGTACTGGCTCTGGCTATTGTTCTGTATGCCCATAAAATATTCTCGAGTTGTTCTAGCAATTGGCTTTTCTTGCTCTCCAACTTCTTTTGGAGATTTTCTTTAATGGATTTGTTTGTGGTCTCTGCTTGGCCATTGCTTTGTGTATATTGAGGTGTAGAAAATGCTTGAGTGATGCGCCATTTTTGTAGAAATGCCTTGACTTGTGTGCCAGAAAATTGTGTTCCGTTGTCCATGACAAGGGTGTCGGGTAGACCAAATCTTGTGATGATGTTGGTCCATATAAAGTTTATGACGTGGACTTCCTTGACTTGAACTAGTGGGACGGCTTCCACCTATTTGGTGAAGTAATCTGTGGCTGGTAGGACGTATTTGAGTCCTGTTTTTTTTTTTGTGGGATGAATGGTCCCATGATGTCTAGCCCCCACATATGAAAAGGCCATGGGCTGGCTATGATGATTAACTCTCATGCTAGACTGAGATGGTTGTGGCCAAATGTTTAACATTGGTGGCATTTGAGAGCGTACGTCTTTGCCTCGATGTGCATGCCGGGCCAATAATACCCTTGGGCGATTGCTTTGTGAACTATAGATCTTGCTCCTGCATGGTTGCCACATTTGCCTTTATGAATCTCGTTAAAGATGAGTTGGCCTTCACGTGGAGTTATGCATCTTAGGTGGGGTCCTCCTACGGATTTACGAAACAATCGTCCGTTGATCACTGTATATCTGGGAGCTCAAAATTGTATTGCATGAGCATTCTTTGCCTCTGTTGGGAGCTCACCATGTGAAATATACTTCAGGACTGGGCCTATCCAAGATTGAGTGATTTCTTCGTCAGATGAGGGCTGAAAGTCCGTGAGGCTGTTGACAATTTCTTGATGGTAAGCGGGCCTTTCTAGGATGTCGATGTAGACAGTGTTGGGACATGCCTCTTGGGTTTTCGAGGCTAAGAAAGTCAGGCTGTCGGCATGTTTGTTATCCTCCCGGGGAATGTGTTCCAAGGAGAATATTTTGAACGAGCTGATGATGTCATTGATGACCTGAGCGTACTTGGCTAGGTTTGCTTTGTTTGTCACATACTCTTTGGTGATCTATTTGACGATTAGCTGCGAGTCACTGTAAGCTTTGAGCTTTTGGACTTGTAGTTGTTGTGCCATGCGGAGGCCTGTGATCAATGCTTCATATTCTGCTTCATTGTTTGATGTTGCGAAATCGATCTTGATTGATTTCTGTAGCTGTGTTCCTTCTCGTGAAGTTAACATAGCCCCCAGTCTGGTACCGCTGTTGTTGTATGCTCCATCTACGTAGAGGTGTCATGCGTCTAGGGTGGGTGGTTGATGGAATGTAGTCACTACAAGAAAATTGACCTTTTCCCACGGATGCCCGGTATTTTTAGCCACAGTCATGAACCCTTGCATACTTTCCTACGAATTTTGACCATAGCAAATAGGTTTATGTTCGTTTAGTAGCTTTAATATTTTTAGCCACGGTTTAACTGTTTCCTAGGACCGTGGGTGCAGCCACGGCTAAAACTGTCGGTTACAATTTTTTAACCTTTACCACGGCTGTTGCACTCGTTTTGACCGTGGGGATTAGGGTTCTAAGGCTGAGTCCAATGGCTCCCTATCCCCTTAAAAGGAAAGCTAAAGTCAACAGATTTTACTCTCTATCATTAGTTTCCTCTGCATATATACAAAGGATTTTACTCTCTATCCTTATTTTACTCTCTATATCAAGGGGATAGGGAGCTATTGGACTCAGCCTAAATGAAGAAGAACAAAATAATTCATCGCAAACAGTTCACTCAATTCCCCAACTTAGCTTCTCCCCCACTGCCACTTACCTTTTTTTCTCTCTTTCTCCTTCACAGCTCAACAAGGAAATTAAGGTAAGGTATAGTTCATTTTTTACCAAGCAAATAAAAAAGGTAATTAAGGTAAGTACTGATTTTTTTAATTGCAAGCACCGATTTTTTTAAATTGGAAGAGCGAACGAATTTAGTCCCTTCTCAAAAGCCCTAGGTCATAACTGTTCTTCTTCAACCTAACGAAATGAGCTTCCATCCCAACTTTGTGACCTAATCAGAGTTATAAATAAGTCGTTGGTATTTGAAGCTAGGTGGAGGGTGGACGCATCTCTTCTTCTAATTTGTGAACAAATTGCAGAGATTCTCGATAGATTGAAGTGAGGCAAACACCAATTTAGTTATGGTATGTTTAAATAAACCTAAAGTTCAAATTTCTTTTATGTTTTAGTGTTTATTGGTAGAATTAGTCGTGTTGTGATTAGTTTCTATGCAATTGAAGATATGGGGTTGTAAAATTTTGACCGAATTAAGCCATCGCTTATCTTTGTGGTTTATTGAGAATTAAGGAGGATGGTAATCTAGCATTGCCAAATTCCTTGAGGAGACACCAAAGTGATAGACGCGATCGGCATGTGCTCTCGCAAAAAAAAAAGATGCATATCGGGTTGGTACATTGATTAAGTAAGACAAAATGTATAAAAGATTTCTTACTAAATATTTTTTTAACCAAACTTTTTCCCCTGTACTGTAGATTTTGAAAGATGATACATGGATCATTCACACCCAAAACGAGACAATGATAATGTGGGGTAGAATCAACTCTTTTGTTGCTTGTGATTACCACACAATAATATTGGCTCTTACAAAGTCATACATTCAGGTGGTACACTGATCTTGCATCAGTGCTGCTTTTTGTCTTTTGTGTTTTTTCTTTCGTGTGTTATCTTGCATCAGTGTTGTTTGTTTGGTTCTTTAATTATCTTTTGGGTGTTGGGGACAAATTGAAGTGAACATTATTAATTGATTTATGGTAAAGATGTAATAACTTTAACTGCTACATCAATATAATTGCTTTTTCACTTGCAAATACAATTAGCATTTTAGTTGTGACAATTTCCTTACTGATGATTGTCACTTTTAATTTTTTTCGTTATATGAAGGTTTTGATTATCAGAGAGAAGCTTGCTGAATTGTATGAGTCAGAGGAGCAGTTGGCAAGAGCAAGCTCAGATGCTCAGTGGAATTGATCCGGACTCGAATCAGGTAAGGCACAAAAGCATCTTCTTTTGTTGTACTTTTGAGTTATGCTAATACTTTTATCAATATATGCAGCACTCTTCAACTTTTTAATCTTCTACTTCTCTTTCAGAATGATGGATGAGGCATATAAGCTCTCTAAATGCATCCAAATTGCTTGCCTTTATCTTGAGGTACTTAATATCTGCCTACATATATGTGGCACATGTGTCGCAGGCTCATGCCTTTCATTTATAACTATTGGTTGTCTATACATTATGTCATCTTTTGTAGACTGAACTCTGGCTAATCTTTAAGATGAACCCATTCTACATAAATCTGGTGTATGTTTTATTGCCTACATTAAATTGTTCTACTTGCTTGACATGGCGGGGATGATGATCTTTGTGAATGCAGAAGCGTTTATTAACTAAGCCTCATTCTTGGTCAGCGGTAGCCAACATGAAGTATTGAATATACAGTACAAGGTGCATGCAATACTTGGGTATCATATTTGAGGTTGGGAAAATGAGGGTAACTTACTTTAATTGTATTGTATGTCTTTTGTATATTTGTTATGCAAGGATATTGAATTTGAAAAGGAAGTTCTTGGATTTTAAAAAATGCTTAGTTTCAAATAATCTTTTTACGATGTCTACCTAAAGAAACTTAGTTTATGTTTTCAAATGCCACATTTGATAGAATTTCAAGTTTGAGGGGTGACTACTTGTACCAATGTACACATAATGACCTTTAATTGCCGTGAGTCTGACACAACATTTGGGTTGACCATGGGAATGTGGCCCATGTCACCGTGTTAGGAGCATGCTAGGGATTTAACTCAATACTTGAATCATGCTTTCTTTGTGTTATATTACATTTTATTTTGTTGGACTTTAGTTCATGCATAGTTCTGATTTTTATAACCATGTATAATAAATAGTCTCGCTAATAGAGTTTATGATGTGTTTAGAATTGTGTAGAAATATTTTTGTGGCTTGTCGTTTCAAATATGTTTTATGTATATCATTGTCGTTTCAAATCCGTTTTACGAACCGTTTTCACCGCTGTCTTTGTGATTTAAGTGAGCATCCTACGGAACTACTGAAATGTTCAGAACTAGTGCTTTAGTACTATCAATTGGTCGTCCTTTGTTGTGGGTTAGTGTACGTCGAGACTTAAAGCGTTGACATGTTTGGGCATACCAATGCAACTATGGAACTGGTCATATCGTCTGTATAGGATTTTGTCTTCATGGATATGACTATAAGGGGCTTGAAATTTGAGGAGCTTTTCTTTGGGTGGAAGACTGCAAGTTTCTTCAGCTGTTCTACATTATACAAAAAGCTTTTAGTTTCTATTTCTGGTCACTTGTAATCGTCTGACTACTCCTTGCACAAAGTATTGGCAATTGTGTGAATTCTTTACTACTCTGACTTATGGTTGTATGAAGTATATATTTACTTTCTTATAGTCAAGGAAATGTCTAACTGATTATACTTTTTTTTCCTCATTTTACAAATCCAAATCAATGAAATTGATCTTGTGACCCGAGTACCAAATACAAGGATTTGGACCATGACCCTATTGCAGAGATGTGTTTCTTATTTATTTTATTTTTTTATATGTTAATTTTGCATAAAAAATTAATCACAATGTGGGTTAAAATGACTTTGTAGGTTTTTGGAAAGGATGGAAGTGGTCGAGTACTAGGCTTGGGTAGTGGTGTCTCCAAGACCACTCTTATGGATGGATCTCCTTATAAGAGGAAAGTCTAAGAAGTGGAGAAGTCAAAATTGGAACTGCAAAGCCAAATGGATGATTTGAAACATGAGGTGATTGAAGGGAAGAGGGTACAAATGGAGATGTAGTCACACGTGAATGGATTGCTCACTATGCAAGGAATTAATCAGAGAGCACAAACAAAAATTTCTAGGAACTCTACATCTGATCAGGTATTTGTTTAAACTTAAGATGGCTTGGTAATACATACAATAGGTGTATTTTTATTATTTTTTGTCAAAGTTGGTCACAAGTGTGCGTAATGTCTAACAATCTTGCTATGTGGCTTCGCACTCAAGTTCATAGGTTACCTAAAACTTTTTTTTATTAACTTAAGCTCAGTAGGTTCTCTGACTAATAATTGACCATTGGAATTGGTGTCTTTTGCGTATTCCCTTTTGTTTCTTTAGGCCATGAAGATTCGTAAAAGTATGACATTGTTAGTGTTGAACAAGGATATCCAATTGCATGGGATACACATTGTCTTTGCAGTATATATTGGTGATAAGAGCCCAAAACTGTAGTTTTAACCCTTTAACAATATTGCTTTAGACCAATTATGTGATTAATAAGTAAGAGTTAGTACTGTTATCGTGCTTTTGTGTATTCCAGGCATTGGAGTCAAATATGTGCAAAAATGCGTCCCTTTTGCGAGATAAAAGAGCAAAGGTTGGTTGCTAAGAAGTTCTATGATTAAAGGCCAAGATTCAAGGAGAAAAAACCTTTTTAAATCCCGGTCAAAGCTGAAAAGTCAAAGTCAACGCGGGCAGAAACAACGCACAAAAGTCAACAAAACTTTCGAAGGCCGTATCTTTGGACTCAGACCTCGGAATTGGGCCTACCTTATGTCAAAACGACCGGCTCGGAAAGAGCTTTCCAATGGTCTAAGAATTGATCCAATCAGAGGAGCAAAAGTGGGTGACAAGTCTGTGGAAGTCAAATCTAGCTGAAAAGGCCTCTGTGGACTGAAGAAATTGGGTTTTGGGCTCGATTTTCCGGCCCAAAACATGGCTCCTCAGCCCATGCACGAAAAAGTGGATTTGGTCTCCTCCATTTGTATGGAAAAGACTTAACTCTTGAGGATACCTAGATCTAGATTAGAAAATTAGGTTAGACTCCATTAATTAGTTAGAATAGCTTGTTTTAGATCTAGTTTTTACCTTCAATTAATTAGTGTTAGAACAAAGTAGATTATTATTTAGAATCACTATTAGTTTTATAATAAAGTATTAGTTTTCATTTCAATTTAGTTATTGATTAAATTCTTATTTAGTTTTAGTTGTTTTAAATTCATAAATTAGGTTATCTTCATTTTGATTCTTAGACTATTGTTAAAATTAGATTTATAAAGTTAAAATTAGTTATTAAATTATGACTTGTTATTATTGTTCTTGTGTTGGGAATGATAGCATAATGATATTAGGTGGATTGATTACTCTTCTCTATAACTTTCTCTTCTATCAAAACCCTATTTTTATTAGATTAGTTAATTTAGATTTATTTGAATCCATCGTATAATCGTAGAATAGAAATTTCACATCACACATTACTCTCACCATTGTTCTTTGTATTTGATTAGTTGAATTCGTTTAAGTCTAGAGAGTTAAGAGTGGAATGATTCCATACTCTATATATTGCATGAATATATATGTGAGAGTAGGAAATAAATAATTGATACCGTAAGAATGAAGTTAGAGTAATATAGTTGAGTTTTTATGGGTTATCAAATGGTGTCGCTGCCATCTTAATCTCGTTCAAGATAAGAATTCAATTGCTTGAATTCAATGGGAAATCCCCCATTCTCTACCCACCCACCCTTTTAATTTTTCATTCTTATTTCTTGAATTTTCGAAACCATTCACTGCTTTAGGCATAGGGGCTGCGGATTCACAGAGGAAAACACTGCAGTAAAGGTATTTGTAAATTTCAAAAAATTCTGAAAATTTACAGGCGTAATCCTTAAGGTGTTATTGATTTACTGTAATTTTGTCAGAATTTTCCTAATTGTTTTACCTTGTGAAACAATACGATCTTTACAGTGCTGCATTTCAGTTTTCAAACCGTAAGTTCTTGAAAAACAGACGAGTAAGGTTGATTAGGAAGTTCCAAAAATTCTAACCTTTTTACAAGAGTATCTATCCTAAGTCAGGAGTTTGCAATAAAAGTTTGACGAGTTTTTCATTTGTTTTGACCTCCTAACTAGTAGAGTGTTTCCAATGTGTTTCTGCAGTTTTGCAAACACTTAATTTATAGAACAATAGCCAATAGGAAGGGTTTGTAGAACTCCAATTACTCTAAATTGTTTACAAGAATACCCATGATCTGTCAGGAGTCTCCAGTAAAATTTTGGCGATTTTTGTCTCTGTTTTGATTAGTTAACCATTCGGTTGTTTGTATTGTGTCCGAAAACTATTTCACAAACTTTGAAGGGCACTAGAAGGACTTTCATAGCTCCGATTGATCTGAAATTTTACAGGCTACTTGTTAGACATCTTAGCAAACTACTATAAAAATTTCAATTTTTTTTAGCGTGCCCCGTGCCCTAGATAGCCTATTTTCGAGCACAACCTGCGCCTAAAACACTAGACATCATCCAAGATTGAGTGCGCCCCGCGCCCAACCAAGGCAAAGTTCGAGCGCCCACCATGCTTAAGTGCCTGGAACTCGAGTTTGACCTGAGCGCGACCCGCACCCACCCAAGGCTAATTTCAAGTGCGACCCGCGCCTAAGTGCCTATTCCTTGAGCAAGGTCAGTAAGCACCCCTCGCTGCGCCCTACCTGGGCTAAAAGTGACGCGCGATTCGCTCCTCTGTACGGAGCGACCGATTTTTCACCGGGTCATCCAAATTTTAATTTCTTCAAGTTATTCAGTGTTTCTAACATCATACAAACACTGAGATCGTGTATACAAGATGCTATTCAAACGCGTAGCAAGGAGGCATTCAAGTACTCCTTCTTCCACTCCTCGTCTCTTCTGTTAGAGGAGTTTTAATTCTAGTATAATTAGGCTTGTTTTTCGTAGACATAAATACCACACGCCTATTTAGAATTTCACACACTACACCTGCATCAATAGCTAAAAAACAAGAGACTCCTTTCTCTGATTTTTATAAAGCCCTAAACGATGGTCCTAAGTCGTGCATCATTCTTGCAGACTTAGTGGGGGATTTTGGAATTCCCCCTAATATATTTAACTTGTTACCGATTTTTCATGGTTTAGACCACGAGAAGCCTTACCAGCATATGCGTAGGATAGAGCAAGTTCTCACTACATTCCATCATCCTAGCGTAAGTCCGGATCAAGTTAAACTTAGGGTGTTTCCTTTCACCCTAGCCGACAAGGCGGCGTCTTGGTTAACTGCCCAAACACCAAACTCTGTGGGCTCATGGGCTCAACTTGTTCAATTATTCATGGAAGAGTTTTACCCACCACTAAAGACAGATGCATGAAATGATTCACAAGATTCATTTCTTCCACCAGAATCCTCATGAATCCTTTTCAGAGGCCTGGAATCGTTTCACTGATCTTCTCATTGAATGCCCGCATCATAATCTTGCGAAAGACACGTTTGTTCGTGCTTTCTTCAAGGGGCTTTCACATCGTCATAAAGAGGTTCTAGATATCATGACTGGGGGTAGTTTTCTTAGTAAAGGAGCCTTGGAGGCTTATACATTCTTAGAAGATCAATCTAAGAGGAACAATAATTGGGGAGGTAATGACTCTTCCCGCTCCACTCCTTCTTTTGAGGTTAAACCTGATTCCGAGCTTAAAACTTTTATCGATGCCCCACTAAAAAGGTAGATGCCATCTCTGTTCAACAACAACCCACTCTAGTCATGAACATTAAATCTACTAATTGTAATGTCTGTTTTAGTCTTGAGCATTCCGACTTCTATTGTCCTCTTGTCTATGCACAACCACCACCACAACCATCACACTTTAACCAGTTAACTCAACATCAAGGACAAGGGAACTTAGGTAACCAGAATAGAGGTTTAGTGCCCATGATCTAGAACTATCAACATCAAGACATGAACGCTCAACAAGCCTTAATTCTAGTTCAACCATCTACAGACAAATTAGTAGTGACCTTGTTGGAAAAACAAAATTAAATTATGCAACAAAACTCCAACTTGATGAAAGATCAACATGATCAAAATTCTAATATGATGAAACAAACGATGCAAATGATGTAGTCTTCGTGCCAAAAGGTTATTGACATGTCTCCTAACCAAAATAATAACCAAACAGGCGTGTTTCCAGGTCAAGCAGTGCCAAATCCTAAGTCAACAAACACCGCCTTTGAAATAAACAATATTCATTATAATGGTAATATAAACCAAGGGAACCTACAGGCAATCACTACCCATCGTTCTGGGAAGGTAGTTGATAACAAAGTAACTATGCCTGAAGACCACCCGCAAACAGAAGCTGAAAATGAAACCATACCAAATACTATAATAGAAACTGAAGACCCTACAACTGTAGAAGTACCAGTTAAACCACAACCAAAAGGGAAAACCTTATAAGACCCAATAATAGAAATTGAAGACACTATACCTGTAGAGGTTCCAATATTGCCACCTAGATGGAAAACGGCTAAAGATAAAGCAAAGACTAATAATATTGCTAAATATAGAGATAAACCACCGTATCCCGAGAGACTAATTGTGTCTAAAAAGGACAAAATTTTTGATGAGATTAGGAAAGTGTTTAAAAATCTGACTATAAACCTACCTTTTCTAGATGCTATAAAAAGTCTACCTGGACACGTTAAGTTTCTAAAAGAGTTATGCACCAAGAAGAGGAAAACCAACATACCCAATGAAGGCTTCTTAACTGAACAATATCCTTCTTTAACTGAACATAATGGAATTGTTAAGTACAAGGACCTTGGTGGTCCTACTGTACAATGCACCTTAGGTGATACCTTCATAACAACTGCTTTATTAGACCTGGGAGCGAGTGTTAACTTACTCCGTTTTTATTTATATAAACAACTAGGTCTAACAAAACTTCAACCAACCAAAATGACTTTGCAGTTAGCCGATCGTTCTATTAAGTATCCCAAAGGCGTAGTTAAAAACATTCTCGTTAAAGTTCAAGATTTTTACTATCCAGCCGACTTTGTTATTCTTGACACAGAAGTTGCTCATGATTCCATTCCCATCATTTTAGGGCGTCCTTTCTTGGCAACCGCCAATGCCCAAATCAATTGTCGGGATGGCTCAATGACTCTTTCTTTTGGAAATCTTTCTGTGGAAGTTAACATGTTTAGACAAAAGCAGAGACAACTAGGTTTTCCTGTAGAAGGTGAAGTTAAGTCTATTGAGAGTTTTGTATATCACATTAGTGCTTCTGACGATCTCGTCCCTACACTAGTAGATATCCCTCTTATGGAAGAAGACAAAGTTCATAATTTTGACTCCTTGAATATAACTGAACTAACGAATGAATTTTCCACCCTGCCTTCCGACCCTATAAGAGATGGAGTAAACCTCACAATAGACGAGATAGATGAATTCCTCAAAGATGGAGATGAATACCATAATTATATGGATGCGAACAACCTAGATGAGGAATTCGATGAGTTTCTAAAAGCCTGTGATAATCCACCCTCTCAAGAACTACCTAAAGAGCCACCTGATACCTTCATTTTCAGATATGTGCTAATACCAACCCATGCCACCAATAAGTTTTATGCTAAAACCATGCACTCATTTTTTCCATTCCTTCAATTTAAAACTTATCCATATACTAAATATCTTCCACAACCATCTATTTTCTCACGATCATTCACTTGGACACTTTTTCGTTCAAATAAAAAGAAGAAACTTTATGCTCGATTAGGTTCTAGATCCATCAGAATTCACTCCCATTCTACTAAGTCATGTCATAAGAAATCTTGGTGTTTAATTCTGTTTGATGGTGCATTATGTGGTAACTATTTATGGAAAGATCCACAATTATTTAGATTATTGATATATGGAAAACTACATGTTAATACATATATATCACATTAAGTCTAGGGAATCTGACTTTAAAAGACCCAAGTTTTTATACAATACCAACTTTTTGGAGTATAGGCCAAACAACAATTTTCAAACTTAAAAAGAGTTTTCCAATTTTGTTTGGGGGTGGCGTATTTTAGTATTTCATTTCAAATCTTTTTGCCACCCTTTGCTTGTCATGTTTACTCCAGTAGAGTTTGTGTTAGTTCGTACATAACAGTTTAATTGTGTTTCACGTTATCATATCATTTTTACAATATTTCTGTTACAGGTACTGCTAATTTTTGCGACAAATTCTTTCCTAATCTCTTTATACTTTGAGGACAAAGTATTCGATTGTTTGGGGGTGGGATGGAAACATTTGCAAAAATTAGGCACCTTTAGGATGTAAATTACGCACTTTTCTTTATATAAAAAAATTAAAAATAATAAATATTGTTTATACTAGGCACTTAGTGATAATGGTATTGTTCCCTTCTCTATGATGATATTAGTCTAGAAATCTCATGCAGTACTTAAATTATGATTTAATTTTTGAAACATAGATTAATACATAAGTAATAGTCATTGTATCATTTCACGAACATCTTGCATGAACATCTTTGATTGTACTTGGCAGTATTTTTTTGAGATCTAGGTTAGAGTACTTAATATATATCCTGTGAGCATCTAGCCTAAAAGTCTCATAAGAGTGAAATATCTGAGTGATGACACAAGGGAGAAGTCAATTCCAAGTAGAGAAATCACACATCCACTTGCTTGATCACCACACCATATCCTAAGCGAGAATTTAGGCCCTCTTTGGATCGATATAGCCAGAAATTCACACCTATATGAAATTTATTATCCGCTAGTCGCCCCACTGAGCTTTTTATTAGCCTATTCACAAACCACAAAACCTTTACCCAATAAAACAAAATAAAAAATAAAATCAGCCTACCTATCTAGATAAGTCTGAGAAAAGGGATGAGTGAAGAAAAGAGAAGAGAAATGTAAACAAAAATTAGTTAGTTGCTTCAGAAAAGAAAAAGAAAAGAAGTTTCCATCCAAAGAAAAGAAAAGAAAGGAAAAAGAAAAATAGAAATAAAATAAAAACTCCAAAAATAGAATAAAAAGAGTAAAAAAGCCAAAATAAAAAGGCTAAGGATGGAAATAAAGTGTAGAAGCAAAATGACAAGGTTTTCTCTAGTTACATAATATGATGACCCTACTTTCTCAGACTTGTCTTTTTGAATATTCATTTCCTTCCTTTTTTAACCAACACCTACGCCCCGTATCACCTAATAAAGACCTCTAGCTCAATTAGGAATAAGTTGGTGTGATAGTAAGTGGTAGATGTGTTTGATCGACCTCGGTTTCCTTGGATTATCATTGCGATTGTGAGGAAACGTGTGCCTACTGCACACTGGAGTTACCAAACTTGAGTGGAAAAATCAGAGTGTTATGTGTTTTGACACATTCCTTGTGAGAACCTACTTAGGCACGCTACCCAAAAGTTTCATAAACGAACCTGCCATTGCATTTCATATCATAGTTCATATCATAGTTATTTATCTTAAGATGATTTGATTATTATGCATGTATTAGTTTAAGTTTTAGAATGATCATTCTTGTTTAAACACTAGTGAGATGTATAGATCATTGAGACATAAATAAGGAAACAATAGTTTTATTTCTTAGTCGTTATAGTATAGATGAAGTTTGTGAGTACCTTCACTGGAAAACTCTCATGAGGCTATAACTCGTCCACTAGGGAATTCCTAGTGGTTTAAGGCCTTGTTGCATATGGTCAATGCAATCGCACTCGGCGAAACGAGATTAGTTAGAACTCCATTTTTGGTCACTTATTCTAATTTCTCATATTTGCTTGAGGACAAGCAAAATGCTGTTTGGGGGTGGTTTGATAAGAGCCCAAAACTATAGTTTTAACCCCTTTAACAATATTGCTTTAGACCAATTATGTGATTAATAAGTAAGAGTTAGTACTGTTATCGTGCTTTTGTGTATTTCAGGCATTAGAGTCAAATATGTGCAGAAATGCGTCCCTTTTGCGAGATAAAAGAGCAAAGGTTGGTTGCTAAGAAGTTCTATGATTAAAGGCCAAGATTCAAGGAGAAAAAACCTTTTTAAAGCCCGGTCAAAGCTGAAAAGTCAAAGTCAACGTGGGCAGAAACAACGCACAAAAGTCAGCAGAACTTCCGAAGGCCGTATCTTTGGACTCAGACCTCGGAATTGGGCCTACCTTATGTCAAAACTACCGGCTCGGAAAGAGCTTTCCAATGGTCCAAGAATTGACCCAATCAGAGGAGCAGAAGTGGGCGACAAGTCCGTGGAAGTCAAATTCAGCTGAAAAGGCCTCTGTAGACTGAAGAAATTGGGTTTTGGGCTCGATTTTCCGGCCCAAAACATGGCTTCTCAGCCCATGCACGAAAAAGTGGATCTGGTCTCCTCCATTTGTATGGAGAAGACTTAACTCTTGAGGATACCTAGATCTAGATTAGAAAATTAGGTTAGACTCCATTAATTAGTTAGAATAGCTTGTTTTAGATCTAGTTTTTACCTTCAATTAATTAGTGTTAGAACAAAGTAGATTATTATTTAGAATCACTATTAGTTTTATAATAAAGTATTAGTTTTCATTTCAATTTAGTTATTGATTAAATTCTTATTTAGTTTTAGTTATTTTAAATTCATAAATTAGGTTATCTTCATTTTGATTCTTAAACTATTGTTAAAATTAGATTTATAAAGTTAAAATTAGTTATTAAATTATGACTTATTATTATTGTTCTTGTGTTGGGAATGATAGTATAATGATATTAGGTGGATTGATTACTCTTCTCTATAACTTTCTCTTCCATCAAAACCCTATTTTTATTAGTTTAGTTAATTTAGATTTATTTGAATCCATCGTATAATCGTAGAATAGAAATTTCACATCACACATTACTCTCACCATTGTTCTTTGTATTTGATTAGTTGAATTCGTTTAAGTCTAGAGAGTTAAGAGTGGAACGATTCCGTACTCTATATATTGCATGAATATATATGTGAGAGTAGGAAATAAATAATTGATACCGTAAGAATGAAGTTAAAGTAATCTAGTTGAGTTTTTATGTGTTATCAATTGGTATGAAACTGATGATGGGAAGGATGAAGTGCGTGAAGGGTTAGACTTGTATCGTGAAGGCCGGATGATGAAGATGGACGTGTTCAAGTTCATGTTTCCATTTTAGAGTCAGATGCAATTTATATTTTCCTTGTTTCAGCTGAATGATTTGTATTTTCCTTTATTAAGTTGTTTCTTTTTGCCTTTTCTTTTGTTATGTTTATTTTGTATGTGCATTTGGAATTCTATCTTTCAGGATGAATGGAAATGGTGATTTTGAAGTGTAGGATGGTTATGGTAGCTTTGCTAGGTGATTGGTAAGTATCTGTTGATTGTGGTGAACTGACCCAAGAATTTAAATCTCAATATTTTTTTTTAAATAAAAAAAAAAAACTCTGCCACGGTCTAGAACTGTAGCAAAAACATCATCTCCCACGGACCCAAACCGTAGGAAAAAGTAACCTTTTTCCGCGGCCTAAAACCGTAGGTAAAAGTGACATTTTGCCACGGCCTAAAACCGTAGGAAAAAGTGACCTTTTGCCATGACCCAAATCCGTCTCTATTGGTAGGCTAACCGACGATCATGACTGTGGGTAGACCATTCCCGACGCACAAAAAGCCCACGGTCCTGCAACAGTCCAAAACCGTGGGAAAAACTCCTTTCCCACGGGTTTGGACCATGGGCTAAAACCTATTTTCTTGTAGTGAGTGATGGGCTTGGGTTCCCAGTTGACATCTTTGATGGGGAAGCCAGCAATGTCTCGGCCTTTGCGAGACGTTCTAGGAACAAATTCGATGTGATTCTCTCCAAGTTCTTCAGCCCATTTGGCCATATGGGCTGTTTTGTTATTGGAACTCAAGACTTGCTTTATTAGTACATCTCTTATGACTTTGATACTATGAGCCTGGAAGTAAGGTCGGAACTTCCGAGCAGAGTATAACAAAGACAACATTGTTTTCTCTAATGCTGAGTAATACTTTTCTGCATCTGCCAACGTCTTGCTGGTGAAGCTAGTAGACTGGCTTTTCGATTCCCTTGCTTTCGCAAAAGAGGACCGAGCTGATGGCAACGTCGGTAGTTGCAAGGTAAATTCCTAATGTTTCTCCTTCATTTGGTTTGGACAGGACGGACGGAGTTGACAGGTAAGCCTTCAGGTCGTTGAATGCTTTGTGGCATTCGTTTATCCAAGTGAATGTTGTGCCTTTCTTGAGTATTTGTAGAAATGGTCTGCATTTGTTTGATGCGCCTGACATGAACCTGTTGAGGGCTGAAACCATGCCAGATAGCTTGTGGATTTGTTGCTTGGAGGTTGGCTTTGGCATTTCTAAGAAAGCTCATATTTGTTCTGGGTTAGCTTCAATACGTCTTTGTGAGATGAGGTATCCTAAGAATTTTCCTAAAGCTACTCAAAATATGCACTTTGCTGGATTGAGCTTCATCATGTTTTGGCGCAGCCTTTCAAAGGCTTCTTGCAGGTAAGAAATGTGATCTCCAGCTTTTTCGCTTTTTACTAACATGTCGTCTATATAGACTTCCATGGTGTCTCCCAGCAAGTCTTCGAACATTTTTGTGACAAGTCTCTGGTAGGTTGTACCGACATTCTTCAAGTCGAATGGTAGGACGTTATAGCGGAACGTTCCTTGTTTGGTTATGAAGGACGTCTTCTCCTGGTCTTCCTCTGCAAGTGGTATATGATTGTACCCACTATATGCGTCCATGAATAATAGGAGTTCATGTCTGCAAGTTTGATCGATCTACCAATATGTCGATCATTGGTAAGGGAAAGTTGTCTTTGGGGAAATGTTTGTTGACGTTGGTGAAGTCTATGCAGAGTCGTACCTGGCCGTTTTTCTTTGAAACGGCTACGATGTTAGCTAGCCAAGTTGGGTATTCGACTTCTCTGATGAATCCAACATTTTTGAGCTTTTCTATCTCTTCGTTGATGGCTTTTTGAAATTTGAGTGCAAGCTTCCTAGGTCGTTGTTTGATAGGCTTTACATTTAGATTTACATTTAATTTGTGGCAAGCGACTTAAGGGTGATTCTTGGCATATCAATATACGACTAAGCAAAAACATCTTTATTAAAAGATAGAATTGACAAGTTGCTCCTTGAGCTTGGGGTCTAAATCAGCCCTTACATAAACAAATTTATGGCATCATTTGTGCCCAGATTGACTTTTTCTCCTGGTTCTATTTGTGCTTGTTTTCCCTTGAGCTTCTCTAGAGCTGCTGATGTTGGAGGGCTAGAAGCTTGAGGATCTTGCAGCTTTGAGCTTTCTTTTGTTCGGATGACCTGATGTTTGGTCGTGGTTGTTACGCTGACTTGATTACATCAATGAGCCTCTAGTTGGTTGCTTCTTAGCTCCATGATGCCTTGGGGTCTGGGGAACCGTAGTACTTGGTGCAAGGTGGCCGAAACTGCTTGGATCTTGTAGATCCACCTACGCCCTAAGATGGCAGTGTAAGACAACTTGACATCAATCACGCTGAAATGTGTTGAGGTTTTGACCATGTCCTCTTTTTCTCCAATGGAGACTGGTAAGATGACGTCTCTAATGGCATCTGTGCGGTCCCCGTTGAACCCATAGAGTGGTGCATTTGATTCTATCATCACCGAGTCTGGCAGGTGCATGTCCTTGTATGTTTGATAGAAAAGGATGTAGTAGGAGCTGCCTGGATCGATGAGGAATCTTTTGATTGTCCACCCATTGATTTTGACGTGCACTACCAGGGCATCATTGTGGGGTAGGCACACCTTGTCTAGATCTTCTTTGGTGAATGAAATTGTGGTTGTTGTTTGAGAGTTGGTAGGAGTGATCACCTCAGCTTTGTGGGAGAGGTGATATATTTCTTGCAGTGCTCCTACCCGTCTGCGCTTCTCACGACCTGAGGTTTCATTGTTGGAGGTGTCTGTAATCATGTTGATTACCTTTTCCTCATCATGGTCGGAGGAGTGCTGTCTCCTGTTATGTCTCGACCGACCTGGAGATTTATATCGTTGGTCGCTCGTTTTACGCTCCTTACGTGGCGAAGTCGTTCATGGCTTCTCCCATACGTGGCGATTGGCATTCAGCTTATGCCTGAGATCGCTTTCTGGCATGAACTCTTTCAGTTTTCCCTCTTCGACTAAATCTTAGAGGTAGTGCTTGAGGCTCCAACTAACACTCATCTGTGTCGTGGTGTTAGAGTTTATAGAAGTGGCAATATGGACGTCCTTGGATTGCTATGACTTTGTTGATGTTGGGCTTGAAGTATGGTGATGTATAAATCTTCTTCAGGATATGGCTTGGCATCCTGGAGAAGTTAGAGAATTCCCTTTTGGTGTATGAGGGCTTGTGGGAGCTAGAGCCCTTGTTGTTGTTGTTGTTGTTGCCTGAGTAGTGATTGTTTTTTTTGGGTCCTCGCTTGTCGCTTACTACGAGGACTTCTTTGCCCTTGCACTGGGCCATCCACTCTTCGTACTTGATGTACTTGTCAATTCTGTGGTACAGGTCGTCTAAGCGTTCTGGCTTGTTGCGCACTAGAGACCCTGCTAGGTCGGAGTCGTCCAGGAGGGCGTTGGTGAAAGCAGAAGTTGCAAAGCTGTCTTTGAAGCCTGGTTCCATTGATAGGAGTTCCTTCTTGAAACGTCCTAGGAAAGCGCGGATCGTCTCACTATGTGCTTGCTTAAGTTGAAACAAAGAGTCCAGGTCGGCTTATTTCTTCCTGTTGTGGACGAACTCCACTGCGAACGACTCAACCAGCTTGTCAAAGTTGCTGATTGAATCTGGGGTGAGTGTGTAAAATAAGTCTAGTGTTCCGTCCTTTAAGCTGGCTGGAAAAAGTTTTCACTTCAGGTAATCATAGTCTGGAGCGCTGTAGAGTGCGAGGATCTAGATGAAACGAGCTACGTGCTGGCCTGGACACGAGCTACCGTCGTACAGTAGGAACTTTGGAGATATGAATTCTGAGGGAGGCTACTTGTCCCTGATTTCAATGGTGAATGGTGATGCCTTGTATGACTGAAGTATCTTTTGAGCAATCTGGATCACGCTGGCTTTGTGGTTTGACTTCTCCAACCTCTGGGTGAAGTCTTCTAGTCGTTGATTGGTAGTGGTGGTGAGGGCTATGACTGTGTTGTGCTCCCCTGCGTCTGGAGTGCCATTGTTGGTGTTGTAAGTTGCTTGCTCACGCATTATTTGGTTTTCTTGTTTGAGGGCGATGAACGAATCTTGGAGAGTCTTCATTTGGTCTGCTAAGGCTTGAAGCTGTGCTTCCATGGTGGTTTTTTATGACCAGCTTCGTGGGCTTGAGAAAGTAGTTTGTGTGTTTTCTCAAGGAACCTTACAAACGGCGCCAATGTAGAGGTTTGGTATTAGGGGTTTACGACCTGAGGTTGGGATTGATTGGGAATGGCAACACTCTTTCTTAGGATCAGAGTTGCCTACGTATCAAGTTTCTCGAGGGAAACTTGAATCAAACCTTACGTAGTTCATCTCTCTCTACTTATAGATGTTTGAGCTGACCTTCCTTATTTGCTCCAGGGCGTTATCCAGTGTAGATCCATATTTTATGCTATCTTGATGATTTGACATTACTCCTGATGTTACAAAGTAAATGTCTCATTGATTAGTGCATTGACTGAGCTCCAGGATTGTGCTAGATCATTTGCTTCCATATATGGTTGTAACTGCTGTTTGGGATGACCTGGGTTTAGATCATTGGTACGTTCTAATGGCTTGGTACAAGTTGATGGAAATACGACCTGGGTTGTGGACACGTGTGTTGTAGTGATATGAAATGTAGAACGGAGGGTACTTACACTATATATAAATTTATGTTTGCATGGTTAAAACAAACAAACAAAGAAATGTCAAAGTCTCAAATTCTTCTCGTTCTTATCCTCTCAACAAATATTTTCCAACACACCAAATGAAAACACAAATAGAGTTATTAATATATTCTTAAGTAATTACAAAAACTGCCCTAAAAAAATTATGACCAAAATTTCCTAAGGTAAATGTCATATTTCATTAGTTAATTTTTTACTATTCTTGCGTCTCAATACTAACTACTGTGTTTGACCAGCTGAAAAAGTCATATGAACCAGTGGGGTTGTTGATTTGGTGGTATTGACATATGGCATGATGCCCATCAACGTCTCAATCTCTACCGCAAGACAATGCATGGTTAGTGTGGGCCTTGGGCCTATGTTGCATATGCCCTTGCATAAGGCCCCAAACAATAAACCAAATTCACCGTTATCTTTAGAAAAGCCCACTATATTGATTAAAAACCAACAAAAATCCATTACAAAAAAAGCCCACTACACTAAAAAAAAATTTAAAAGGTCCATTTTTATTTTTAGAGAGGTTTGCATAGGGCCCATTAGATTTCAGGGCTGGCCTTTGCCTGGCTAAGGTTTAGTTCTCTCCCTCTCCTCTCTCTCACACTACACCAGATTTAAAAAGAAAAGACAAAGCTACCGACACTTTTGTTTTGTCTTTTTATGAGTACGCCCACCACGTGTCGTTGAACTCCTCTAAGCGTCGGATCACATTATCACAGCCCATAGAAAATAACCTGTTTCGTTCTCTCACCAAAATAAGAAAAAACCACTCTCAAAATCACTCTAAAAAACCACTCTCAAAATCTTCATAATATTTGATCGATCCTCAAATCGCTATCTTTAGCAAATCTACAATCTCTTCACGTAATTTCAATTATTTCTTTATCAAATCTACAATCTCTTTATCAGATCTAAGCGATTTCGTTTAGATTTTAACGTTTTTCAAAGATTAATTCATATAATCTTTAAACATGTAATCAAGTTCGAAATTAGTGATTCATTGATTTATTAGATTCGGTCAAATTGAATGGCGGAAGAGTATTTGTATTTACGTAAATGATATCATAATTAGATGAATTGATTGAACTATAATCATGTTTTTCCTAAGATGTCGGTTGGCACATATTGTCAGGAATATATAATTAGTTAGTGTTGTATATCCTAAAGTTAGAACGATAATGTAATGGGATATTCTTTATTTTGGGTAAAAACAAATAATGAATAATATTGGAGTGTAAAATCAGGAATTACAACAAATGTCATTTGCAACAGTGTTGGAGTTATGAATTTTCGTCTTCTTCAGATTGTGTGTATTCAGAATGCCACTCTTACCTTTGTCACCCCGTGGAATTACGTATATCTGTTTTTAATTAATTATTTTTTGTAATATCGTGTTTTTTTCAAGTAATCACTTTCACTTGTTTACATGGTTTAAAGAACATTCAATTGCTATTTAGCTCATTGAAGTCCATAAACAAATAAACATAAAGATCTTCTTTATCAAAATAATACCGATGGTTTTAGAAATTTCAGATTTCTATGATCATATGTCATCTCATCACAACTCACAACCAATCTGATCTTAGCAATTTTACTGATTGTCATTGACAATCTACCGCTCTCGTATGGGTTAAAGTCCCAGGCCTCCTTCTTGAATATTGGGAGGTCGTCATACTAATTGGCAGTGGGATTACAGGATGAACATTGGGCTGTCCTATAAGAGTTGTGTCAATACCAATGCCTAAAAGAAAGTTTCACTAGAGTAGATTTCACAAAATAGACAGTACTTTCATGTCTTGAGTTTATGATTTTCAATTGGCAGTAGCATCTCATTCTCAATTTGACACAATCCTATATGGTTCTTATAGTTACGTTACGCTCGCTCATTGTCCATCGACTTCAAAAATCTTTTGTTCCAAGTACCCTATTATTTCAAATTACAATCCATGGAGCACCATTTCCTCATTTTGTGACTAGGAGAACTTTTCAGTAATTATTATTTCTGTAGCTTAGTCATCTTTCCTAATGAAGAGGCCATTAGATATCTTTGCTGGAAAACGAATGAAAATTGATCGGGTTAATGGTCGAACAATAATATTTCTCAACGCTCCCCACCCCTGCATTCTCTCCAACAAACAAGTGTTCTTGAAACGAAAATGAAAATTTTGAATTGGGCCTCTTCATTAGGTTGCATGGACAGAAATAAACAGGTTGCTAATATTGGTGCCGAGTGTAATATAATAACCTTAGCAAGATGAGTGATACATGAACTTATGAACGTCCTTTCTTCACTATTTCATACTAACACTTCCCATCTATGACTTGCTATATACTAACAAGCAACTCCGTGAAGATCTGCATGATTGCATCGTGTAGATCTTGTTTTTAAATGCCCTGCCAAGTGCCACCCTCTGTACTAATAGGAAGAGCCCAAATTTCAGCCATAATTCTTTTCCAAGTGGGTCACTTATTCCTTAGACCAGTTAAGGATACGATAACCAATACAGTTTACTCTGTGCCAATCTTTGATTTGAACTGTGGAACTAACTGCGAAATATGATTATATACTTGTACGATGATGATGTATTAATGCTTGTCGATGAAGACTTGTTATTTTGTTTTTAGTTATTGATTGTTCATAATGTTGTGAAATAATATGTACTTATCTACATATTGCATTAAGTAGGGATGAGTTTGTCACGTCCAGACAGAGAGTGGATGAAGGAATCAGTGGGGAGTGATGCATATCTAGATGGAATCGAATCATTCCTTGAATTCATGAGGGATAGTTTTAGGAAAAGGAACTTGGTCTTCTTGTCCGTGTGCCAAGTGTTGCAATGTTCGTGGAATGGTTGATCCAAAAACCATTTTTGTTCATTTGGTTCGTTATGGATTTGATGAGTCTTACACTACATGGTATTTTCATGGGGAGTCATTTGTAAACAATGTTGGGAATTTTGAACCTTTTGGTTCATCCTCTCATAACTCTCCCAAAGATACCCATCCTCAAGAAATTAACTTTGTGAATGAAGAGCTTAGGACTGTCCAACTTGATGATTTGGATGAATGCGTAGATAAGATTAGTTCGGATGAAGATTTCAATGCGGATGAGATAAGTTCGGATGAGATTAGTTCGGATGAAAATGTGGATGTCGATTGCCATAATGAACAATGTAACCAAAATCCAGTTAATTTAAAAAAGGAGATGAAGTTCAATAATTTGTGGGAGGATGTGAAGAGACCAATATATTCCTCATGCAGACAAGAAAATACTAAGTTATCAGTAACAGTTGAGTTGATGAACCTCAAGACAAAACATCAGTGGTCCGATAATAGCTTCACAGAATTATTAGATACGCTAAGAGATATTCTTCCTGAAGATAATACATTGCCTCTGTCTGTATATGAGGCTAAAGGGCTGATTAAATATTTAGGTATGGACTATGAAACAATCGATGCATGTCCCAATAATTGCATTTTGTATTGGAAAACACTTGAAGCTCTTCAAGAGTGTCCTAAATGTGGTGTGAGCAGATGGAAGAATGTTGAAGCTGTTGATCTTACAGACAAGAAAAAGGCTAAACCCGTACCAACAAAAGTCTTGAGATACTTCCCATTAATACCTAGGTTACAGAGATTGTATAGGTAAGGCTTTGGCTTCAATACTTGTACGTTATCGCATTTACTTTTTACCCTTTGAATCAATCAGTTTTTAATGAAATATATGTATATATATTTTTTTAGTGTTCCATGGATTGCGGAGAACATGACATGGCATTCGAGGGCCGTGGTTGATGAAAATAGAGTGAGACATCCGGTTGACTCTCTCAATTGGAGCACAGTTGATGCAAAGTGGCCAGAATTTTCTGCTGAGCCACGCAATGTCCGTCTGGGACTTGCGACAGATGGATTTAACCCGTTTTCTCATTCTAATAGTTCTTATTCGTGTTGGCCCGTTATGATTGTTCCATATAATCTCCCGCCATCTCTTTGTATGGTTAAACAATTTATTATGTTGTCCACGTTGATACCTGGGAAAAGTAGTCCAGGGAAAGACATTGATGTCTATTTGCAACCCCTAATCTCCGAGTTGAATGAGTTGTGGTCTACAGGCACCAAAACATACGACTCTCATAGTAACACCACATTTACTATGAAAGCAGTTTTGTTGTGGGCCATACATGATTTTCCTGCGTTCGGCATGTTATCGGGTTGTAAGACTGGTGGAAATTATGGTTGTCCTCCATGCGGCGAAAAGACATATTCAATTAGGTTAAAACATGGGAATAAGAATGCATATATGGGCACTAGGAGATTTCTTCCAGAAGATCATCCTTTTAGGCGACAAAAAAGACCATTTGATGGGAAGGAAGAACATGGGGAAGCTCCAAGAAGATTGAGTGGTTCCGAGGTAAAAAGCAAAGTGGAAAGTTTTGAAACGGTTTATGGAAAGGTAGCACGAAAGAAAGGGAAAAAAAAATGTTGATGATGAGGGCGTGACTGCATGGTCGAAAAGCTCAAAACTCTTTGACTTGCCGTATTGGGAGGTAAATTAATTTTCCATTTCTTAATTTGGTTTGTCGTACATCATTATACATCATTGTAATTTGTGTGTTTTTGTGATTAACAGTTCTTGCTTAGTCCTCACAATGTGGATGTAATGCATGTGGAGAAAAACGTAGCCGAGAACCTTATTGCGACAATTTTGGAAATGGACAAGAGCAAGGATGGTTTGCAAGCACGCTTAGACTTGAAGGAGATGAATATAAAGCAACACTTGTGGCCAAAAGAAGTGGGAAATAAGTTGTTGCTACCAAAGGCTAATTTTACTTTATCCCAATCTGAAAAAAAATTGTTCTTTGAGACCTTAGCCACATTAAAGGTACCTATAGGATATAGTTCCAATTGGAAGCAACGGGTGAGCAAGGAAGATTTTCAATTAAAAGGCTTGAAGTCGCATGATTATCATGTAATGATGCAACAACTTTTGCCGTTATTACTCATGCATTACTTTAAAGAACATAAGCAATTGCGAGTAGCAATCCGACAATTGTCAACATTTTTCAACATCCTTTGTTCCAAAGAAATATACCTCGATGAGCTTGAAGCTGCTAGACAAAGAGTGATTGAAGCGTTGTGCGTTTTTGAGAAGTATTTTCCTCCTTCATTCTTTGTCATCATGATTCATCTTGTTGTGCATTTGGCGGAAGAGGTAGAACTTTGTGGACTTGTTTGGTGTCGGTGGATGTATGTTTTCGAATGGTAAGTTTTATGAGTGAGCTATCTATATTTTTGTTATTTGATATGAGTAATATATGTTGTTAATTTGTACTAGGATGATGAGAGACTACAAGAGGTATGTAAAGAATCCAACACATCCTGAAGGTTGTATTGCTGAGCGTTACGTTGTCGAGGAATCAATAATGTATTGTATGGAGCATATGCCTGATGGTTCAAAGGGAAGCTACAAGCGAGGTAAAGAGAGATTCATGGATGACATAGGAGAGCTGACAAATGAGAAACCTCTCAATAAGAAAGGTGTATATAGATTGAGTAATGTGCAGTACGAACAAGTACGTAGATGGGTGTTGCAATGCTCAAAACTTTCTATTCCATGGCAAAAGTAAGTCTACTCTTGTCATGTTGAACCGAAAAAGAATCAGAAACCACTGGTTGACCTTCTACCATAAGGACACCCTGCCCAGTCAGCACCAGCATATGCAATGACTTTGTTTTTGTCCTTTCTTTAACCTTATACCAAGTGAGACAACCCTTTAAATATCTCAGAATTCTCTTAACAGCTGCAAGATGTGTGCTTCTTGGTTGATGCATGAACCGACAAACTTGATTTACTGAACCTAAGATCACGTCTTATCTAAATATTATATTGGAGTGTTCCTACAAGAGATTTGTTGGATCTCTTAGAAGTTCACCTGTTGTGGGTTGTCTAATTTCAAACTTGTGGAGCATGGTGTTGAACATTTTTAGCTCCTTCTATGTTTACTTCCTGAGTACTTCCAAAGTGCATATTTGGATTGTGTTAAGAACATTTCTTCTGCATGTTTAGAAACCTATGATCCCAAAAAAACGATATAACGTCTCTAAATCTTTCATGGCTAACTTTGTACTGAGTTCTTCAATGAGTGAGTTACAGAAAGACATTTAGCATCCAGTCACTATAATATCATTACATAAACGAGAAATTATGTCATATAATTTCAAATTTAAAGATTTCTGTTATTAGATTTCTGATAATGTTACTCCTCATAAGTTGTTTAAAGATTAAAACCACCTATTCGGTTATGTTTCAGCATCAAAACACCTCATTCTATTAAAAATAACAAACTTCCATCATCACCTACTTTTCCTCATTCTCTCCCTTTCTTTCTTTTTTTCATTGAGGCTTAATCCCTCAAGCGCCTCTGAGGCTCGCCTCAATTCTCACCAAGGGAGAGAGCCTTGATGCGTTTTTTTGTGTTTATTAGATAAGGATAATTTGTGTTTGTATGGTATGCGAATGAGAGTTGGGAAGTAACATTACCAGCAGAGGAAGTTCCGACAGAACTTCCTGAACCGGCTTTGGGGATTAATTTTGCTAGAGATGGGATGTGTTGTTTAATTTTGCCTGGGGTCTTTGTTCTTTAGTTCTAGCTTTCCTTTAGATGCTGGGTATGTCAATTTAGCTCCAACTCGCAATCTTGTCTCGTTAGGTGTAATGTGACGATTCACTGACTGAATGATGATTTGGAAATCTTGTGTAACACCTACGACTTGAGGAAGGTCTGGTCTTAAATTGCTAGGAGAGTCTAGGAGAAGGGAGAAGGAAGGGTTGTCCTTGATACCTCTGCCTACCTCTGCAGATCGACAACAGGTGAAATGTTGAAGTGCTTCAGATGTTCTTGAGGTCCAATGCCACTTAACATAAGGATCTGGGGACTACCTAATGTCCCTGTAGACAAAATCATGTCACCCCATGATTATGTATCCTTTGGCTGATTGAGGTAAGCTTCATAGGTTTCATCGTCATTTGCATTGATTGTTTCAAATGTCTTTTATTAATATTAGATTCTTATACAGAAAGAATACAATGTGGATGATGCATACAAAAAGATAAATCTGAAGAAGGTTGCCAAAAGCTTTAGGGAGTTTAAGCATCGTCTCCGCGTGAAATACTATGACAAGTATGACAATGACGTCAATAGGAAAAGGAACTGCCCAACAGGAGTGAAATTGGAAGAATGGGAAAAATTCATGGATAATGAATCTAAACCTTCGAGAAAACTCATGCGGACAAAGGGCAAGGCGGCTAGAGAAGCTGTGAAGGCTTTACATACATCGTAGAAGGGGGCAAACAGGGCGATCCATGATATGGGTTAATCTACCTTGTCAATTGTTAATTTTATTAAGTGAAACACCATATTTACTTCTAACCGAGTTGGTAATGTTTTGTAGAAATCGAAAAATCCGAATGTTAAAGTGACTAGAACGGATTCATATATGGCTATCCATACTCACAAGGATGGCTCTTTTATTGCACCAGAAAGGATGGTGAGTTTGACTACCTATTTTCATTAATGATGAATCTGACCACCGCCTATTTTCTGTTCTCTTTTATATACTGCTTCTGAAATTTATTAAATGTCTAATATGTTGTCATGATAGGAAAGAATCAAGGCTATAATTGAGGATGACCCTGCTAGCGTAAACTTGGACCTAGACCATGATCCAGTTGCTCAAGTGTGCGCCCCCCGATAAATTTGGTCGAGTCTTTGGGTATGAGTGTTGGCATATCAAAGACATCCCTTGCATCATCAGCTCCTGCTAAAGAGCAGCTTTGCCAACAAAAGCAACAACACTCGATGCTTGAAGAACGGTTTGGAAGTTTGGAGCGACAAATGGTCACCATCACTAAGATCTTGCTGGAGACAAGAGAAGAAGTGGCAGGTCAGCAATCACATAGAAGGATCGTTGTAGATTCATCAGCGACGCCAAATGTATGATTTGAATGTGAGACATTGTGCATAGGGGCTTGAGCTAATTTAGGAGCTGAGATAACTAAATCATGGTTTTGTCTTTGTTAACTTATTGCTTGTAGGCGAGGGATCCAGCACGCTCACAATCACATGGTGATTCTTCTAGAGGGATGGAATTATGTGAATTGATTAACATGCATCGAGAAGTTGTTGCCAAGGGAAGGGCAACAAGAGCAAATATCATTCTTGATGCAACTCTGGATACCCCAATGGACATTTACAACGTCTGTGTGTGCCTTGTCATTGACCTCACTGAGCGCTTATTTGGATCCAAAAGAACATTCGGGGAGCTACACCTTCCTACAGCAGTCAAATGACCGAAGGATTTTACTCGTTTTCTTTAGGTACGGTATTCTATTTGTCTGTGTTATCATTTCTTTACTTCTTGTGTTTGTGTGTGTATGACTTGGCTTTATTTCTTGTGATTTTAGGATAAGTGTGATTTTCGGCCAAGTATATATACTGCTTAGAATGACTAGTTATGGCCAAGTATATATACTGCTTCTAGTTTAGCTTGTTTTTTTTAAGCTAAATATAATAACATACAGTTTTTATGGTACGGAAGAGTTGTTGCACTTGCATGATTCATTGCCCAATACCAACTATTGTATCTTATCAGAGGTCAAAGGATGCTAGTGTCTCATTAGTGTCTCTGATGTTGAACTGGATATATGGTGTTTGGAGGACAAAGTTGACAATTTATGGACCCAATTGTATAACACTCATCTGCACTGCTTGTCAAACTTACCTACTCACATAAAGAGTTATTCATTTTCAACTATTATTAAGCCAATGCGGATCTGATCTTTTAACTGGAGATTCCCCTCTCGTGTAAAAATCACCTGAATAACTCTGAGAGTACTTCTTTTAATTGGGTGTTGTGGTTTCTGAGAGGGTACTCCTCACTTTCCACATTGCTCTGCCTCTATTGCCGAACACAGTGTGTTGTTTGTTGTCTTAAAAGAAAATGAGGTGTTGTCATATGAAATTTGCATGTGTCTGACTCTGTAAAGTACCACCATCTGACTTAGAAATAGCCAGCCTAGATGGGCTTTGAACACCGAGCTAGATGGGCCTATTCCAAGTTTGATGAGCATACAATTCCAATACAGAGCTAACAAGTTATGAGCTCTAGTAATATTTAATATCTCTAATCCATCCAAGTACACCAAATGAGAGAAACATCTCTACATGAGAGTATGAGACATTACTAGAGCAGCTGTGTTTTCGACCATTGCTATATGTTCTCTGTTCAAATAACCAGCAGGCTCAAGCCTTACAAGTAGATGGAAACACGCAAGACATAGCTACTAAAGAGCTCAACTAGAACAAAATGTATCGCCTCTGCTGCTGCAGTTCTACTTTAGAACAACATAACCTCCTCCTCCGACAATTTTTCACAATATCTGAAAACAAATTATCCATTTGAATAACTCTGAGAGTACTTCTTTTAACTGGGTGTTGTGGTTTCTGAGAGTACTTCTTTTACACTTTCTTCTTGATCAAGTTATGGTAGTAGTACTGATCGATCTCAAGTAGTTTCTTTGATATGTTAAACAGTACAATCTGTGGCTAATTATGAACTGCAAATGGGCTGCATTCAATTCTTTCCATCCTTGTCTGGTCTACCAATTGCTTTACCATAATAAAAAGTACTAGTAACATTTATGGGCTTCCTTGTTGCATGTAAACTGTTTTGATTCTTATGGACTTTTTGGTTCAGTGGAAAATTTTATTGGATGAAAATTGTGATAGGACTTAATTCTTACTAGAATATTGTTTGTTAAGTGCAAAAAGACTTAAATAAAGCAATTGGGGGGTTGAGGTTAGTTTGTATCTGTCATGTTTTGTATGTTGATAGTATTTGTTGTCACTAGTGTTTTGTTATTTCAGTCTCAGGCATTTAAAGAGTTCTGTTTTTAAAGAAACATCTTATTATCTGTTTCAGGTTCTACTGAGTTTCCATTAATGAATACACACAACAAGAGGCGGGAAGTCGAGGATGGAGAATTCCACCAAGATATGATGTATCTTAAAAGCAATTGGTACTAGAAGAATACACTATTATTTGTTTTGTTTCTATGGATGGATATCCTGAACTTTTTAGGAACTTAGTACCATTTAACGACTAAATGTTTTGGCTGAGTTTTCTATTTTGAGTTTTGGTTGAGTTTCTATGGATGGAATATCCTCAACAAGTAAATGGGCTTTGTCTATTACTGCACACTTCAAAAGGCACAAGTATCTGTTTATTACTGATGTTATTAATGCTACAGAACTGTAGGGGCATTTTTTGGCCCTGATTCATTCTTTTTTTAAAAAATAAATGAAAAAAAAAGACACTTGTCAAGTGTTGTAGAAAAAAAAAACTGCAAAAAAAACGGGTCACCATACGACACCTAAAAGTGTCTTTTTTTTTGGAAAAACGACATCCAAAAGTGTCTTTTTTCAACATATATGGTGTAGTGTCATCTTCTTCAAAACGAGAAAATAATGAGCAAAGAATAACACACTTCTTCTTCATTGTATTTGTACTTATCAAGATGTGATCTAGAAACTCAATTAAGCTAGCTTTATTGAAGGTTTTATAATGTTGTTAATGGTGGTTACAAATCACTCTAGTTCTCTCTATTTTTCTCTCTAATTTACAAGAAATGCGAGAATCTCATAATGAATTTCTCTTTCCTTGTTTGGTCTTTATATAGTCATCTTCCTTATTTGATCTCTAATCATCTCTTGACGCGTGTTCATCTTCTTCCTCCTTCTTCCGCAAAATATAGAAGTTAGAGATATCGACTCGACTCTTATATCGATATCTCAGTTTATAGTACGAAATTAATGGTTTAAATATCAGTTAGTATGATTTTTGTCAATCATAACGCCCCCTCTCAAAATCTTCAAATTATTTTAAGGATGAAAATTTGAACTTTTCGTTTGAAATTAAATCGCTACTATTTAGGGCCTAAGAATTTTTGGCCCATATTGGATGTTTAAAAAGGCTGCATCTTCTCTCTCTTACTCACTTTGATCAAATGTTATATAGACTACCACGACCACGATCAAAAAGCTAAATTTAAACAGAGTGGATGTATAAATCTTGGATCGATCAAATGCTATATAGACTACCGAGACCAAGTTTTGTAGGTTCTTTTTGTTAAGTATGGAGCTTTATCGCACGTGAGGTGAGTTTCCAAATTGAATTGGAAAGCTTAACCGCCAATATCCTTGTCGAGCAGCTAATGGGTTTTAGGAAACCATACGAATTTAGAAACCAACTTCCCACGGTTTTGGAACTCGGGTTTCTATATAAATACCCCACTACATATTGAGTTTTAATAAGGCACAACTAAGAGAGCTCATAGTGTACGGGGCGCGTAGCAAATACATTGTTGGAGTGATAATTAGTGTAAGACAATAGCCAAATTTGTGAGTGCATTGTGATAATGCAATAACATAAATTTGTGAGTGCCAAAATTGTGTGTGTGAGAGAGAGAGATTGGTGTTTGTGTATCTCTTTTCCACTTGACTTCATCTCTACACGTATAACAGATCATCAGTAGGTCTCTCTCTCTCTCTCTTCGTTACTTAATGTTGTTCGCTTTGTGAACTTTAATTGATTTCTAAAATATATTTGATTGGTTTTAGGACACCCGTATGTTGGTTTAATTTAGATAAGACCAAGTTTAATGTTTTTGAATACTAATTATCTCTTATAAGATACCCATTTTTTTTTATTGATGCTTAACTATTCTCAATGTGAAATTCGAATGGTTGATTTATTTATTTATTTTTATTTTGATGGTTTTGTTTATATAGTCCCCATTTAAAAAAAAAATCATTTCATTAATACCAAATACTATTGCAATAGCAATATGTGTCTCATTTTGTCATTCATTGCGGTTAGATAGTACTGTCTTTGGTCAGTTCTCACCACTTTGCTTTATTAAGCAATTAAGTTGCTTTGTACTTAGACAATCTACATTAAAGTACTTTGTATTAAGTACTTTTTTTCATGCTTTGAGCTAAAATCAATGCCAAATGAACATACTACTCATAAGAAACATATGATGTGAATATAAAACTCGGTGACTCCGACTTGCGTTGGATGAAGTACTTTAAGCAACTCAGTATCATTGCAACTAAAGTATTCATGCCAATATGTCACACACAAATAGAATATAAGAAGTTTATATGTCATTTCTTTGCTCTATTTCTTTGGCATCGAATCTAATACGGTATTCATATTATCTCGATTATCTGGTAAAAAAAACGTTTATTCACTGTACACAAGGTGATTGACATTGATATTTATGAGCATGCGATTCAATCAGCGACCTACTTGCTACATTAGTGAATGAAAATGCCAAAAATATTAGCAAGTAACTGTGCTATATATGAACATTTGCAGGTTATTTTACCTCTATAAGAAATCTGATTTCTTGAAATTAGTGAATGAAAATGGCATTTGATTATGAACTACCCTGAATTTTGAATGCATACATGAACCATACCAGTCAAATAGTACTTTAGAAGTGTAAATAGCAATTTCATTAATTTCTATTTGTCGCATGTTACAGAGGCTCTTGCATTTCAATTTATATTGATTCTGTTAGTTTGTTGATGGCCTCTGTTCCTTGATCTTGAAGTTTTTTGTTTGACAAAGGCAATTCCAAGTTTCATTAATTATATTGGTTAGTCTTTGTTTCATTCCTAACCTATGGAAAAATATTCTAGCAAATGATATATATACTCATGTCAGTTTCAATTTTCGCGATGCGGTAATTGTATATAAATATTATAACAAAGACATATAAACCTTGTCCCGATGCATGACTAGGCATTTTGGCTCTCTTTGGAGTTCGAATATCAGAATACGTAAATTATTTGTTTATCCTTGAGCAGGAGTTGTTGTTCACCTTCCTACTGAAGTAAAGACTAGAAGATGCGTGGGAGAAAGTGCATCCAAACTAAGAGACCTACTGGAAAGCAAATGATACTTCATACATTATGTGAGTATGGACGTTAATTAATTAGACCTATATTATTTTAACCTATCCCGGTGTGTCCGATGCCTTTTGATTTTTACATATCTAGTCTTTTTGTTTCTATAGGTGGAGCAAGGCATCTTAGTCTCGTGAGAGTTTTCCAGAGAAGATACTCACAAACTTCATCTATACTACAATGACTTAGTAGCAAAAGCTTGTTTCCTAAATTAATCTCAGATATCTATACATCTCCCTAGCGGAGAACGAGGATTAATTCCTTTAAAACTTAAGTTAATATGCATACAATAATTAAAACATCTACATATGAACATGCATACAGTGAGACTTACATTAAACTGTACAAGCATGGCCGTTTCTAGATCCTTTAGAGAGCGTCCCTAAATAGGTTCTCATAGGTCTGTGTCGAGACACAAATTCGCTCTTAATTTTTCCACTTAAGTTTCGCTAACTCCAGTGTGCAGTGGGCACACGTTTCCTCACATACTTGATGACAGTTAGAGGAGCCAAGGTCGATCAATCACATCTACTACTTATTATCACACCATCCTACTCCTAATTGAGCTAGATGTCTTTATTAGGTATTGTGGGGCTTAGGTGGTGGTGCAGAAGAAAATGGGAATGGAAAATAAAAAATGACAAGTATGAGAGAATAAGGTCTTCATGATATTTATACTAGAGAAATCCTTGTTTTCTTTTCCTGCTTCTACCTGAGTTTTCCTACTTTGCTCTTAAGCCTTTAGACTCCTTTTTATCTGATTTTGATTTTGATTTTTTTTTTTCAAAAACTTAAGAAACATAATTCTATATTTCTTTCCTGAAGCAAGTAACTGACTTTTATTTGGGACAAGTCTTTCTCTTTATTTTTCTACATTTCTTCCTATTTCTCATACTCATCATTTAGGTAGGTTATTTTATTTGGAGTTAATAAATGGGTAAAGAATTTTTGGTGAAAGTGAAAGGTTTGATGAAAGGTTAAGTGGAGTGACTAGCGGTAAAATTTGTAACAGGTATGAATTTTTTGTTATGTCGATCCAAAGACGGCCTAAATTCTCGCCTAGGGTTCAGATGGTGATCAAGTAAGTAGACGCGTGCTTTTCTCTATTCGGAAAAACTACTCCTCTGTGTCATTACTCACATATCACACATATCGAGACTTTTTGGTTAGATTCTCACAGGATTGATAATTCAAGTAGACTAACCGTGGGTTCCAGAAACTTACTTCTATGTACAATCGATGATACTCAGTGCATGAATACTCATGAAAAATGTAACAACTAATGTGTACGTATTATCTTAAGTTTCTTAAGAAGAAATCCTAATTCAACTGCTAATGCGAGATTTCTAGACGATTTTCATCATCGAAAAGGAAACAAGACTTTGTCCTTAAGTACATACACTAATAAGAAAGTAGAAACTATATACAGTCTACAAGTTGCCTAATTTTTGCTACAGGTTTAAAGCACCCCCAAACTGAATGATACTTAGTCCTCGAAGTATCAATAGATAAAGAAGGAACTTACCTGAGAACTGTGAGCAAAATTAGGGTTGGAATGCTGGAACAGAAAGTTATTATAACATAATATATTATACATAAATAACAAAGAACAACAATAACATAGGAAAAACTAATATAGACAATTAGATTTATATACACATTAGCCATCATCAAATTTACCATCCAGTAGGTCCTGATGTTCTCGCATCATCCCACGTGAAATGCATTTCCTTAGCATCGCGCCAAAAGATAATGGTTTGCCAAATGGTGCTCTATTTTTGTTCTCCGGATTCGTTCAAATGTGCCAACATTTTTCATTGTTTGTGTAACAACGAACATGCCTCAGGTACCGTGAAGGATGTCGCCATTGCCAAAACCTTAATGAACGAATTATTCTGTTCGCCAGGCACATAGAGTCTACTTTAACCCAGTCATGAAAAGTAGCAGAAAACTGTGGGAAATGTGTCCTCATAATTCGGCAAGCGGTTACAGGTAAAAGTAGATACTGATGGCGAACAGTGAGAGCTATTTTCAGATTAGAAATAACACAGTTTAAGATATCAAAGAATGTATGACCTTGAGTAGGAGCATTAAATACGACACAGGTAGCATCATTGGTAGTAGAAAAATGTTAATCTCCCATGATGTTCAAAAGGATAAACAACATCGCATTCCCCACGTTCATGGTCATGCTTACTAAGGGAATGATGATGTCTGGCCATCTACCAGGTGCATCTCCTTCTTCTTTAATTGTAAGACCATTACCATATGTTGCGCGAAAAGCAGGCCATGAAAAGGAACGGGTAAAGTTCTGGATGATGTATGGCCATGTTGCTGCCGGCTCGTGATATGGAAGATCCAAAGTTAGGGCAAGCATTGGCTCAGAAAAGATATGGTGTGTGCCACCAACTTAGATTGTGAACCCGACTAAGAAGAAGCCGTGAGCATGGTTGAATGCTGGTGTGTCCCCCATATTGGAATAAAAGTATGTAGCCAAACTTGGAGAGTAAGTTTGGTCCGGTCGAAGAACAAGGGAAAACCACCCGATGTTAATGATGTAATCACGGAAATGAAGGTTGTAAGCATCGAAATCCATCATTGCCTGGAAAGATTGCTCAGGAATGATTTTAAGTGTATCCATGCTTGATGAAGAAAATTTAGTAGGAGCAGAGAGTCTTGGCAGACTATCAATCAGTGTGCGAAAACGTCCAAAATGAAGTAGCCACATTGTGTAAAGCAATGTGAGGGTCCTATCAGAAGAAAATCAAGTATGTCTCCCACACCTGATAGATAAAGATATATATGAAGAAAAGTGTCCAATAAAGTCTGACTGGATGGATGGAAGAGTATGGAAGAAGATAGACCCCTCCTGTAATCAAATTTAAAATAGCAGGTTAAAATTTGATTATTGGCTATTAATAACAACTTGAATTATGACAATCTTAGTAGGCATACTCGTTAAACTTTTCTTACAAAAGAAGACACGAGATAATAACAAATTTTTTATTATTCGAGCACACGACGAAAAACTTAAGTAATAATTTATTTATTTATTTATTTATTTTTATATTATATATATATATATATATATATATATATATATATATATATATATATATATATATATATATATATATATATATATATATAAAGAAAATCATGGACCAGGATGACGATGATGATGGGCATGGGGACACAAATCGGCACAACACTGTTTAGTTCATCAATTTGTTGGCCGAGCTGAAGTTGAATGGCCCCCTGGTTGGCAGAGAGCGTAGTTTGATTCTCCATTAGGAGAGCGTGATTTTCCAAGGACTGAGAGTAATTTTCTAAGATTGCCTCCTGTTCAATATTGTGCATTGCTTTACGTTCTTGGAATTCCAGAAGACTTTTGATGATGATTTCCTAGTGTGCGTGTAGTTCCTGCATGCCTTGGTGAAGAAAATGAATGCCTTCCATAGGATTAAAAATGTTATTCATGGCATTTTCATCAAAGAAATGTTCAGAGTATAAGCTTTGGTCTTCTTGTTCATCTGTCAAAGTGTCCGAGTCCAAAACCCGAAGACAAATGTGTGAATTCTGAGAAGGGTCGCTTTTTGAAGAGGTATTTCTGGATAAATAGCTGGATAACCCCAACGCATCATAATTTTCGATACTAAAGTAGGAAGAGGTGCTAACCTTTTTTTAGGCCTGGTGATCAAGTTCCAAAGATGTTAAATTATGCAAAAATCATCCCTTTGATTTTGCATAATCCATAGTAGGTGGAGTTGAGGTTTTGTCACTTTAGATGTTTGTGATGTACCTGCCACATTGTGTCCTAACTAGTGGAGCACAGCTCGTTGATTATGTTTCAAAGAGCATTGAAGAACAACATAATGTTTGTTTCTGATTTTGCCACGAGATACAGTGGCCTGTAGTATTTGTTTGACGGTATCAAATGGTGACTCTTGAATATGGAACTACGGGTTAGTTATTGGAATTTGAAGTATGTCGGAGATAATTTCTCTAGTCAATTCAAATCGTTGTACATGGGCATGAAAATAGAATTTACCATGTTCAGGTCTGCTAAATTGGTAGAACATCAAAACCAATTCTCTGGAATAAGCAGCTTCTGAATGATATAGAAGAGGCATCCATCCTCGACGTACAGTTTCTGTGTCAAAATATGGAGAAAGCAGGCCGTCATCAAAAAAATTCAAATAATTTTTCTTGGGCACTATCTTTCTTGGTTGATCCATTTGAAAGTATAAGTGAGGGAAGGATATTGAAGAATGCGTGAAATGAAAATGGCTGAAAAGAAGAGATTTATAGCCAATATATAAGTCTGTACGAATCAGGATGCCAAGTGCAGTTAGATCCAGAATTAATATGTGGAAAACACAAGTGAAACATGTGTTGTTGTTACACATAATTTTGTAACAACAACTATGGGTATCCATAGTAGGTCTTTCCATGTCAAATTTCTAAAACAATTAATGAGGTGTTCACAATGTTAGAAAATACGGATGAAGGTTTCACATGGCAATTAGACCAACACATATTTTCTATCATGAGTTGTCAAATAGGGTATTGAAAATAACGTCCCTGAGACTGTTACTGAGGTATGCAAAGAGATAGAACGTACGGAGGTGCAGTAGCCACAGTATAGTTAGACCTACAGGTAATCTCTGAATTGATGTAGCAAACCTCAATAATGGAATATGGATAGAATGATAGAGCTGTGTGTGCGACATGTGTTAGACCTACCGTGTAGCGTGCGCGACTTTCTATGAACAGAATGAGTTGAGATATATTGATTTATTTTTGTGAGTTATTGATTTTATTTATTTGTTATAGTTTTTATGATTTTTTTATGTTTATGATAAGGTAAAAATACAACTAATACATACAAATATTAAATAGGGGACTTCTCCATTTAATACGTAAACCGTACAAATATTTGAGAATTATTTAACACACCATACTAATATACAAAGCGACAAAGGGAAAGAGAGATGTAGGTTACATAGATCTAGATATTATGGAGGATGTTATGCATGATTAACAGTATCACAATGATAAATACTGTTATCAGGAAGACTTTGAATGCCGCATCACGTTACTTCTTTTCGAATTTCTCGATCGGATCCATTATGTTGAAGAATATGAGAATTTGTGAAGATTAAGTTATGGAGAGTGAGAGAATGGGATGAGTGAAGTTTGATGAGGAGAGTTGGATTTTATAGGCGAAAATCTAACCATTGTGGATATCTGACCATTGAGCCTACTTTGGATAAGTCCGATGGACTTACTATTTGAATCAGTCCGTTGGACTTAAAGATTAGGCCCAATGCATAAAGGAACAAACTAATCTAATATAACAAGGGAGAGAAGTTTTATGACCAACGGCTGGGATTCATTTTAAGGGGGTATAAATCGAGGGTCGAGACGAGTGCCAAGATTACGGCCCATATGAGATGAGTTGGATTATAAATTAATTAGATTCTAAATTGTGAAATTAAACAAACAAAACCCTTTGTTTCTTTTTCTTTGCGACTATTTAATAGTGAAAACCCTTCGTTTCTACTTTCGTTCTCTCTCCCAGAAGTGCCACCAAAGTGTGTGAGTAGGATTAGGAATTAATTTGGGATTTTAATTGTGAAAATTGGAGGAAACCCTTCACTTTCTCTCCCCCACCATTCTGTTCTCCCACAATTAGATTAAAAAAAAACCCCCTTTGCCACTTCGCATTCTCCAAACTACCTCTCACTATGAATTCTTTGTCACCCCTCCACAATTCTATTAAAAGGACCAAGCTGTTGTCTCTGTGGATTGTTTGTTTCTGATCAACACTGTTTTGCTCTTTCTGATCCGTTTGTTTCATAAACTCGAAACTCAATAAACTATTGTGGTAGGTAAATAAAAACTTATGCAGTTCTTATGTTTTGATGGGTTACCGAATTTGCTTGGATTCCTTCTTATTGCATATTTGAAGTGTCGTTGAATTCCAGATATGAACTTACTAAAGATCCTCTAATAATCTCCGTTCATTTCTATTTTAAGTTGACCTTACTGAATTTTCGTTCTTGAGGACTGCAATCCATTACCTATGTCAATTGTTTTATGGTTTGAATTTGTGTAAATCCAAATCATGCTTATTAATTTGCCTTATAGGTGTCCGAATAAATGTCTAGAAAAAGAAAAAAGAAAAGGCAATCACTCCCTAAGATGATTATGTGAGTTGGAAGATGCTCAGGTACGTGAGTAAGTCATTCTTCGGTGTAGTTGCATCTATTCATCCATTTATTTATATGTTTGGTTGTTTTGCTAACTTCTGGCAATCTGGCTAGGGACGTGGGATGTAGCCTATGCTGCAACTCCTGGAAAACTAAAGTACTTTTGCTCAACTAACACGGCTCACTTTGCAAATATGCAACAATTTTAAGCATAGCTTCCAAATCTACGCATTAGGTATTTTCTTATTGGAATGAATTGCTTGGTTTTGAACATCAATGTTTACGATATTTAGTATCATTTTCCATCTATTCTCTTTCTTATACATGGTTTTGTATGAAGGCCGGTATTATCTTAATATACTTTGTATGAAGCATTTTTTTGGCATTGATATGTAGTGATGATCTTATGTTCTTATGGCAGCATCTCTGTTCATTTGTGTAGTCAAGTTATCATTTATGCAGGAAAATTTGCACACTAACTGTTTATGATCACCAAGTAAGCTAGAATGATAAAATTGTAAACTGAATCTCTGTAGTCAATTTTATGCAGATCTTCACAAAACTGCAGTTTTTTATTGTGTTTTGGCCTTTGGGTTCCAAGGTATAGCAAACTCTGAAAGTGATTCAGCAGCCAATCTCTGAGGAGTTCTTCTAAAATAACAATTTTCATAAGGTTTGCAATTCAATTGTACTCTGTAGTAGTTGCATTTTATCTAATTTCTCTTCACTATAGCAATGAACATTCAACATTTTTTTTTAATCTTAAGTTAATTATTTGATTTGGCTTGATATAAAAAAACACATGGGTAAAAACACACTTATGGGGATTTCAAAATATCATAAAGTTTAATTTTGAGATTGAGCTTAAACTACCCACACATGACAATTGGCTTTTGCAGTTTCATGTTTTCTATTGGTTATTTGGAAGAAAATTGAATTTGATCTTTCAGAGACGTGAAAGAGTAGGTATGTCATTGATTCCTTGCGTCTTATCGACCAATTCAAGCTGGCTGGTGGGGACATCTTTATTGGTGGCTGGCGGGAACATCTCTCTCACTTTCAAGCTTGAATTGTATAACAAAATTATAAATGACCTTTTCCGATAAGCTTTTGAAAAGTTGTTTTGATCCAACTTTAGCATTCACTCGCTAATATTCAACATGTATCTATTTTTTGCCAGACTAATTTATACTTCTTTATAACAATGCTACCACCTAATCGTCGCCTTAAAATCTGTCCCGAAAAATGAGAGTTTGATTGGACTACCAGTATTCAATTAGACTATGAGAGTTTGATTGGACTTTGTTGCGTGTAGAGATGATAATTGATTCTTATCAGTGGCTAATAGAAAAACATTATTACTATTTGTTTATTATTAACTTTTTTACATTCTTTTTTTCTTAATTCGTAATTGACATTTGTTATCTCAACACTAAGTATGTTTTGAAGCTCAAGTTCAGAAGTTCCGCTATTTGATCCTTATATGTATATTTTTTTCTAATAGAATTCTTAGACTGATATTCTTTTGTTTCCATTTGGAACTTTTCTTATTTATGTATTATTCATCCCCAGAAAGGAAAGCACCAAAGCTTGATAATAATCTCTTAAAGCGCTTTCTCTCTCAGGTACGTCTTTGCACATGATTTTATGCTCCTTTTTTTTATGTTTCTATTTTATTGAACTAATATAGTAGTGGTGAAAAAAAATGGATTTTGTATGCGAGGATGCTAGATTACTTATTTAAATATATTAAGCTTTATATTTTCATTGTTATGTTTATGTCATGGGAGTGGAGTACACTGTTGGCAAAGATTGTTACAAGCAATTGACTGAACCAGACTTAGAAATTGCACAACATGCGTTTAATAATCACCAATATTAGTTGTCAAATATGACACTGAGGTCTAAGTTAGCCCAAGCCACCTTGACGCTAAGAGGGTTTGTTTTTTTTTTTTTTTTTTTTTACCCTGACTAAGGTTGCCTCAGCTAAGGGTAAAGTTTTGTCAAGACTACTTATTGGCTTTATTATGGTTTAACACACTTTATTAATTGTAATAGAAATGAACCCCCCCCTCGCCTTATTTTTTATTTTCCTTGATGCATGACGTTTTTGGAAATTTTATTGCAGTTGTCGTTCTTCATAGGGGGTGAAGTTACACCTGATTAATGTATCTATCTACTTCCCTTGGAAAAGGTATTCGACCATACCCCAAACTATTTTTTCTCTCTGGAAGTATTTTGTTGATTATTTATCTACAATTCTTTTTAGTTTTGCATTATGTATATGTAGATTAGTTAACTAAATAATTTTAAGTGGGGTTGAAATGCTAAATCAGTATAGATTATGTGTATCTTAGTGATATTTGACTCCGTATAGTTTGGATGTTAGGCTAGAATCGACATTGACGTTTCATTGTTAGATGATTAGATGTTTTTGAACTATTTGTTACTAAAATATGATGTGCATTTGCTTCGAGAAATTTGAAGAGTCAACTTTAGCTTAGGTTAATTTTAATTATCTATACCTCATTTCAACTTTTTTGCATATAGATATGGTTGTTTAAACTTTGTTGTCATCAACATTTACAGACCAAATATTTGTTAGAATGTTACCTATTTCATTTTAAAGAGTTTTTTTTTTCCAAATAAGCTAGGGTTAGGCTGACCCCCACCTGTATTAATCTAACTTTTCCTTACATATATAGTACCACTCTCATCCTCGTTTACAATGTTCTGTACAACAAAATCCAGAGGATAAGCAAAATGTACAGTAGAAAATTCAGCATTTTCATCACTTTTATGTAAACTAGCAAAATAATCAGCTACCCTATTCACTTCTCGAAAAGCATGTGAGAAAGATATGAAACTGAATCTTTCCTTCTTCCTTTCAATAGCCGCTACAACATCTCGACAATACCAGGGAGGTTCCTCAATTTTGTTGATTGCATTGACGGCTCTTATAGAATCCGCTTCTACTTCTACCTCTAAGAATCCTTCTATCAGACATCGATCCAGACATACCTCTATAGCTTTTAGTTCTTGGAATATAACTGACGCCATACCACCACTTCCACTAAATGCAGCCATAACCCTGCCTTCATTATTTCTAATCACTCCTCCATGTCCCGGTCCATGGCTATTCAAGGCTCCATCAGTGTTTGCTTTCAATCTCATACCGATCGGAGGAACCCATAATGCATCGCGTTTGCATCCTGTTGCTTGAATTCACTGGTAATACCAATTCTAAGCAACAACCCTCTTCCCCTTGCACTCTCTCTGAGCTCCGGTCGAAGCACCTGAAGATAATTTCTCAAATCTCTAACCATCTTGTTAAAAACTGACTCCGGAGGTTTTCCATCATGTCGAAAGAGTCTTGAATTCCGTTCCTTCCATATATAATCTACCGATGCACATATGAACACCTTATATATCTCTCCCACCTCAACATTTTTACATTGTCGGATAATCGAAACCCATTCCCTATTCGCATTGGAGGCATCAGTGTGAATACCTAGTAGCTGTTTCACCCTTTCAAAGAAATTTCTTGAGTATTGACACTCAAAAAAAATAAATGCTACTTGAGTATTCCCTCGCTATCGTTACATAAGCAAAGACATCGACAATTAAGGATCCTCTTATGCACTAACCTGTCCTGTGTTGGTATACTATTAGAAAACAGCTGCCAAGTGGAATGGCATGGCAGAACCCATTTTCCCCATACCATACTGCACCAAGGTTTCCTCTCTCTTGCTCTGGACAAAGCTTCATAAGCACTCTTGGAATTAAATTTGCCACTATGATGAGGAGTCCAGACAATGTAGTCTTTTTCCAGGTGTGAGCTGATTTGCACTTCAGTGATTTCCTTCCTCAAACTTGCCGCCTGCAGATTTTGGACTTCTGAGTTCCATGTACCATCGGATATAAGGATACTTACTGTAGCATTCAGTGGATAATCCCATGCCTCTCTTGCTTCTGCGTCTTCGATCAAAGGAGATCTCGAACACCAAATATCATGCCATAAAAGAGTGTCTTCCCCATTCGCAATCTCATACCTGATAAACTTTTTGGCTTCAGTCCTCGTCTCCAAGATGTTTCTCCACGTCCATGAGCAGTCTTTTGGGATACTCATGGACCAGAAAAATTTCTCTTTAATGTGCTGCTGCCATGTCCAGTCGACCCAAACCGTTTCTTCTCTTGTGACCACCTTAAAAATCAACCCACAGTAAGCTCCAATGTTCCACCTTTGTATGTTCATGACACCCAGACCCCCTTCCTCCTTAGACAGACAAACAAAGCGATTAGCCTAGCTTGGTGATGCCCTTTCCTCTCTGTAGACCCAGTCCACAAAAAATTTGCACATATCTGTTGCACTTGTTCAAGAACCGTAGAAGGTAGGATGAAAGTTCTGGACCAAAAGGTGTGAAAAGCAAGAAGCACCGAGTTTATAACTTGTAATCTTCCTACATGAGACAACAACTTTGACTTCCAGTTCGAAATCTTACTAGTAACCTTCTCTATTAGCGGTTGACATTCTCTAATCCCCAGCCTAGCAGAGATGAGTGGCAGCCCAAGATATCTCACTGGTGGTTTAATCAAATCAATACCCATAATCTCCGCTAAAGCTGTTGCATCCGGATGACTAAGGCCTCTAGCTAGTAAAGACGTCTTGTGAGTATTGATTTTTAGCCCTGTCGCATCTCCAAAGGTTTTTAATCCTGCTTTAACCGCTGTCACTGATGCACTATCACCTTTGCAAAACATGAGAACATCATCTGCAAAAGCTAGATGAGACAGCCTCACCTTGCTACATTTGGAGTGAAAAAGGATATCTTTGTTGTTGAAGCTTTGCATCAGGATAGCAGTTAGGATTTCCATCACCAACACAAAGAGATACGGTGATAATGGGTCACCTTGGTGAATACCTTTTTTTCCAGCAAAGAAACCTTCCGGAGCTCCATTGATAAGGATAGAATATGAAGGAGTCGCAATGCACATCTCTACCCATTTAACCATAGTTTCCGGAAAATTGAAAACTATGCACATCATTAGTATAGCCTCCCAACTCACCGAGTCATACGCTTTCCTTATATCCAGCTTTATAGAGCATCTGGGAGTACCATACTTCCTATCATAGCCTCTGAGAAGTTCATGAGACAGAAGGATATTGTCCTGTATAGATCTGTCAGGAATGAACGCGGACTGGTTAGAATGTACAATATCATTGATCACTTTCTTAATCCTATTTGCTATGATCTTAGATATGCATTTATACACCGTGTTACATAGAGCAATAGGTCTAAAGTCCTCAACCTTTGTGGGGTTTTGAACCTTAGGAATAAGACAGAGAAACGTGGCATTAACACCTCTCGGAAATTTACAAAATTTAAAAGCATTGAGAATGGCCTGAGTAAAGTCATTCCCTACAATAGACCAACAACTCATGAAAAAGAAAGGTGTGAAACCATCTGGTCCCGAGGTTGCCTTCTTATTCATGCCAAAGAGAGCTGCTTTCACTTCTTCCGGTGATATATCACTGCCTAACTCTGCTGCCATGTTCGGTGATACCACTGCTTTGACTTTTAAGCTGTTAAAGAAGCCTCTGCCACTTATCTCTTCAGATTCAGACCCCAGCATCTCTCCGTAGAATTCCAAAAACGCCTTGCTCACCTCTGCTTGACCAATCACAGAATCACCACTTTGGTTCTGCAGACACCAAATGCCACTCTTGGCCTTCTTTTCCTCCAAAGCTTTAAAGAAAAAAGTCGTACACTTGTCTCCTTCCCTTACCCATGCTTCATCATATTTCTCCTTAATCTCCTCAGCCTCAATTCTTGCTAGCTCACTGTATTTCTCCAGAGCTATCCTTTCATTTTGTCCTAAGATCAAGTCCCAAGGCTTGTTCTGCACTTGTCTTTGCAAATCATATAGCACCTCCCTCGCCTGTTGCACTCTTGTGTGGATGTCAGAAAAATTCCTCCTAGCCCAAGGCTTGATTTTATCCTTCAAGAGTTTAAGCTTTTGAATCAGTAGATACATCGGATTGGTAAAAAGCTGTGTTGCCCATGTTTCCGACAACAGTTCCTGAAATTCTTTGTGCTGCACCCAATGATTTTTGAATCTGAATGGCAAAGCTTTATGTTATAATCATACCAAGAAAGTAACACCGAGAGTGGTCTGAAATTCCTTTTGCGGCAAAACTCCACCCTTGAAGTAGGGTATATATCATTCCATAGACCATTAACCAAGCATCTATCGATTTTGGTCATAATCCTTCCTCTTCCCACCACTTTGTTATTCCACATGTAGAAAAACCCATTAAAACTTAGATCCGACAATCCTGCGCTTTGGATGCAATCAACAAAATCCACAACTTCACTCGGATGTACCTGTTTGCCACCCACTCTCTCTTCAGCTTTAGAGATGTTGTTAAAATCTCCCACCACAGTCCAAGGCACCGTGACTGTATTGTGTATCGCAGTAATATCCCTCCATAGCCCAAGCCTGAGCATCTTTGAATTCCTTGCATACACCACCGTCAGTAAAAATACTTCATTGGTTGGCCTAAATGTAACTTGACAATGTATGAACTGATCAGATTCATGAAACTTTACTATATCTATCTTGAACGGATCCCAACACACCCATATTCGACCTGCCGGATCCTTATTATAGTTATTTGTGTGTGCCCAGAGTGGACAACAAATGTTCCTAATCAAGTCATACTTCTCCTGTCTCACTTTAGTTTCCAATAAACAGAAAACACTCAGCTTCTTATTTATTCTGACTTTATTGATTTCCCTCTCCTTCTCTATGTCATTCGTTCCTCTGACATTCCAAAAGCCCATGGATGTTATCATCTTCGATTTTTGTTCTTGGAGCGTTTCGGTCTGCCCCTTCCTTTTTTCCCTTTGCTCTGAGTATTGGGTGAATTCTCCTGATTCGACTTCTCACCGCACACTCTACCTGATCTTGTCACCATCCCACTGGTTTTCTCTGTAGTTGGTGTGCATAGTGACAACTCATTAACAGGTTCAACTATTTGGTCATGAAAAAATTCCATATCCCCATCCAAGATCTCTTCTTCTATAAACTCTTCCATCTCATTAATGTCTGACAGCATGTGGAATCTACTTTCTTCCATGTTGAACGCCTGCAGCAACTCCTCTTCTAGCCTCTGAACTAAGTCTGCACTCATCTCCTTTAAAGAGTTGGTATACTGTCATTTAAAAATGGTTTGTTCATATTATTGAATTGTAAACTCTGCCATTATTTCTGTCTTTGGCTTTGAAGCACTCTTTATGGTGCTATGAAGTGAGAAGGTAATCATTGATAAACAAGAAAACCAAGAAATAAAAATGAGAGATAATGAGGTGGTTAGGTGGAAATGGTATTGATGCGAGGACGCAATAGATTATCATGTGCACAGCACATGCATAATGCTACAGCTAGAGTTTATCTTTTATTCTACTTCTATTTTAAATCCTTAGTTAATTAGAATTAGACTAGCTTTTATTTTAGTTTCCCAAGTTCTATTATGATTAGGATTTGTTAACTAGTTCTCTATATAAGCAGATGTAAACCTTAAGATTTTCAGACTTGATTATTATTATTGAATTAAAAGAATTCATTTTTATTCATTAGACCCTAGTTTTGGGTATCTTTATACATTGTGTATCTATTGTTCTTGCTTCTGCGACAAAGATACATCAAATTGGTATCAGATTTTTATATTTTTTCCTAGTTTGCTCGTCATGGCCACTCAACGAAGAGGACGCGGACGACCACCGTGATGAATACAAGATTGGTTCGTGTTGAGAAAGAATTGCAAGCAAATTTCGACCGATTTTAGCGACATAAAAAGAGATTTTGATGAAGCTCGTACCTGATTTTCAACCCAAACACACCATTGACGTTGTGGACAGACAGTGGGTGGACGATGACCACCAAGATTCCCACCACTCTGGTTCTGAAGTTGAGTTAGTTGTTGCAGCCCAAAATACTCAATCGAATCGACGCCGCAATCATGCACCTTCGCGCAGAACTTCTCCACATCCATCTTCCATTGAAAGCGATAAAGAATCGCTTGTAGCTTCAAGCACTAAATCACCATCTTCTCCAATTCGTCGATTGGGACGACCTATTATTGATGGAAGTGGTCCGATTTTGAATCCCACTGCTCGGGGTCGATTTCCTCGTGCTGATTTGGCCTTCCCGAGTCAAGATCGCAGACGCAATCACACAATTCGAGTTCCCCATGTTGATCAAACTTTTCAGCATAAAGATTTTGCTCCCGAAATTTATTATGATGCAGATCTCGATGCAAATCGCATAAGCTATCGCCGAATCTGGGGCCTTGGCCGTGGTCAAAGGCATATTGATGCTTCTGTTACTCCTGGTCATCTTCTCCAGCAGAATTTCGATCGGCCAAAGAGACGATCCTATTGCCTAATTCACGGGCTGGGCAAACTACTGCTCCTTGGGCTTCTAATGTGCAGGCCCATGGAAGACCTCATGATACTTTCAGGGCTACAAATTATATTCCAGTCCAACATAATACTAGGCCTGCCCGCAAGAACGTTGTTACTGCTGACCAGGGTGCACCCCATTCCCCTGACCCAGTTGATTCGCCACCCCCTTCGCTCTGCCGACAGCCACGTCGGTTAGCACCAGCTTTTGATCCTCCGGACCCTTCAGATTCTCCATCTAGTCCTTCTCCACCAAGGCGCAATAACCACAATAGGCGCAATCAAAGGCGTGGGCATCAACAAAATGTGCACCATAATACAGGTAATTTTGATATTAATCGTTTATTGCACATTTTAGAGAAGAATCAGATGGGTGATATTAAATTAGACGTGCCTGAATTTAATGGAAAATTGCAGCCTGATGCTTTTGTCGACTGGTTAAATAAGATTGAAAAAGTTTTTGATTATAAAAATTTTGAAGATCCAAAGTGTGTTAAATTAGTTGCGACTAAATTAACGGGCTATGCACTTGTTTGGTGGGATGAACTTCAATTGACTCGTGCTAAATTGGGTTACAATAAGATTACTACATGGGATAAGATGCGCCAAGAGTTGAAAAAAGAATTTATTCCTCATGACTATGAAAGGGATTTATTCATGCGCCTCCAAAACTTGAAACAACGGCTTCAAAGTGTGGCTGGGTATACTGAGGAGTTTCTTTTGTTGTGCACACGAGCTGATTTGTCTGAATCCGTCGATCAAAAAATTGGGCGTTATTTGAATGGGTTGTGAAAACCACTTCGAGAGGCATTAGCTTTCAAAGATGTTTATGATATGTCCGATGCTATTAAATATGCTCTCAAAGCTGAAGATCTGCTTCGCTCATCCCCTTTAGCTACGGCTAGTGCCACTTCTACCCATGTTACTTCGTCATCCAAACCTCCTCCTACCAGAGTAGGTCCAATCACATGCTATGAGTGTAAGGAAATTGGACATGTTCGTAGTGACTGTCCTAAACGCAAGCGCGTGGGTTTAACACAGGATGAAGAAAATCTCAACCATCCGGAAGAAGACGTCACTGAGATTGATGACTTTTTAACTTATGCAGATTCTGGTTGTCCCCAGTTGATTGTTCGTCGTTCTTTAATTACTCCAGTTGTTAAGCATGATCCTACGTCATGGCTTCGTCATAATATCTTCCGTACTCGCTACACTTCGAATGGCATGTTATGTAATGTTATCATTGACAGTAGTTCCAGTGATAATATTGTTTCTAAAGATATGGTGGACAAGCTGAAACTCAAGGATGAGCCACATCCTGAACCTTACACTATTTCTTGGTTACAGGATGGTGCCACAGTCAAGGTTACTCGCCGTTGTCTAGTTTCATTCTCCATTGGTCCTAAATACAAGGATGATGTTTGGTGTTCTATTACACCCATGGACGCATGCCACTTGTTACTTGGTCGTCCCTGGCAGTATGATCTCCTTGTTATTCATAATAGGCGTGAGAACACTTATACTTTCACTTCTAGTGGCGAGAAAATTGTTTTGGCACCACTGACTCCATTTCGCCCACCTTCTCAACCACGCCCACCAGTGAAACCAGGTTTTCTAGTAGACGGACGTCATTGCGGTATGTTTCTTGCTCTTACTGCGTCATTTCTTGCAAACCCTACTACTATACCACCTGTGTTACAACCAATGCTAGATTCATATTCTGATGTTTGTACTGAGCCTGCTAATGGAGGATTGCCCCCTTTACGAGATATCCAACATGCTATTGATCTTATTCCTGGAGCTCCCCTCCCTAACTTACCACATTATCGCATGGCTCCTTCTGAACACGCCGAGTTACAGAGGCAAGTTACTGAGTTATTAGCTAAGGGATTTGTTAGAGAGAGTATGTCCCCTTGTGCTGTGCCAACTTTACTTACTCCTAAGAAAGATGGGAGTTGGAGAATGTGTGTTGATAGCAGGGCTATTAACAAAATCACTGTGAAATATCGTTTTCCCATTCCACGCCTTGAGGATATGCTTGATTCATTGCATGGTGCTAAGGTGTTTTCCAAGCTTGATTTGCGATCTGGATTTCATCACATTCGTATCCGCCTTGGAGATGAATGGAAAACTGCCTTTAAAACAAAAGACGGTTTATATGAGTGGTTGGTCATGCCCTTTGGTCTTTCTAATGCTCCTTCTACCTTCATGCGTCTTATGACTCAGGTTTTGAAGCTTTATCTGAATAAATTTTGTGTTGTCTACTTTGATGATATTTTGATTTACAATTCTTCTGAGTCTGAACATATCAAGCATATTGAGATTCTTTTGGGTGTTTTGCGTACTGAGAAGCTTTATTTACAACTCAAGAAATGTTCTTTCATGGTTGACTCGTGGTATTTTTGGGGTTTCTTGGTTTCTGCCGATGGTATTCGTGTTGATGATTCCAAAGTCCAGGCTATTATTGAGTGGCCTGTTCCTTCTACAGTGACTCAGGTTCGTAGTTTTCATGGTTTAGCTTCTTTCTATAGAAGGTTCATTCATAATTTCAACAGTATTATGGCTCCTTTAACTACTTTGACGTGTGAGAAAGCTTTCAAATGGACTACTGAAGCTAATGAGGCATTTGACTTGATTAAGAAGAAGATGACTTCTGCTCCTGTTCTAGTTTTGCCAGATTTCACTCAACTCTTTGAGGTAACATATGATGCTTGTAAGTATGGCATTGGTGCTGTTTTGAGCCAAAATGGCAAGCCGGTTGCTTTCTATAGTGAGAAACTTACTGGTGCTAAATTGAATTATTCTACATTTGACTTGGAGTACTATGCGCTTGTTGTCCGCATGCGACATTGGCATCATTATCTTATTCATCGTGAATTCCTCATAAAGTCTGACCATGAAGCTCTTCGTTATCTTAATACTCAGAAGGATGTCAGTACTCAACATATCAAGTGGAACTCTTTCTTGTAGAAATATACTTTCCACTTACGGTTCAATTTGGAAAGGATAATCGAAGTTCTTCGATGCTTTGAGTCGCCGTTAAGATCTCTTGGTTACTCTCCGTACCTCTTTGTTTGGTTTTGATGAGTTACACGACTTATATGCTCAGGATGCCTTTTTTGGTCCTATTCATGCCGACTGTTTGGTACATCATGGTGTATCTGGTGAATTTTTTCTCCATGATGGTTTCATATTTCGGGGTTCACAGCTTTGTATTCCCGTTTCTTCCCTCCGTGATCATATTATGATTGAAATGCATGCTGGGGGGTTGAGTGGTCACTTTGGGATCATAAAGACCATTGCCTCTATCAGGGAGAAGTACTTTTGGTCTACTATGCATAGAGATATTAACCGGTTTATTGAGCGATGTTATGTGTGCCGACAAATGAAAAGGTAAGCACACTAATGCTGGTTTGTATACTCCACTTCCGATTCCCGACAAACCTTGGGTCGATGTCTCCATGGATTTTGTGTTGGGTTTACCACGTTCTACACATGGAAAGGATTCTATTTTTGTGGTTGTGGATCGTTTCTCAAAGATGGCTCATTTCATTCCCTGCACTCGTACTACAGATGCTGCACAGGTTGCTCATTTATACTTCCGTGAGATTGTTCGTTTGCATGGTTTACCTCGCACTATCACTTCTGACAGAGATGTCAAATTTACTAGCTATTTTTGGAAAACATTATGGAAGCTTTTTAAGAGTAAGCTCAATTTTCTACTGACTTTCCACCCACGGTGATGGGCAAACGAGGTTGTAAATCGTAGTTTGGGTGACCTATTGAGGTGTTTGATTGATGATAATCCCAAATCTTGGGAGTTTGTTCTAACACAAGCAGAGTTTGCTTATAATAACTCTGTCAACCGTTCTACAGGCCTTTCTCCTTTCATGATTGTAACTGGAATAACTCCTCTTACTGTTCTTGATCTTGCTCTTATTCCATCGACTATTCCTGTTTGTGCATCTACAGAGGAATTTGCTTCCTGGATTCACCTTATTCATGAGGATGTCAAGAAGCGTTTGGAGAAATCTTATGCCATGTACAAGACTAATGCAGACAAACACAAGCGCTTAGTGACTTTCGTGGTTGGTGATTTGGTGATGGTTTATTTGAGAAAAGAACGTCGGCCTTCATCTCACAAGTTAATGATGCGACGATTTGGCCCATTTCCCATTATCATTTCGTCATGGAGAAAATGCTTATGAATTGGACCTCCCCTCGAGATCGTATCTCTCGCGACTCATAATGTAGCGGATCTCACTCCTTTTGTTGGCAATAGTATTCCACCTATTCCCTACACGTAGATCATAGTGTTGTTCCCGCATCGCTCTGATCGGATTGAAACCGCTATCATTGATGTTTCTACTACTACGACTTCGCCCGGTACTTATGATCGTTATTTGGTGAAGTGGTGTGACCGTCCATTCTCAGAAAATTCATGGATTTCTGATGCTACATTTCAACTCATGGATCCTACTTTCTACCGTAAATACAAGGACTTAATCTCGAGGGATCGAGCTCTTCTCAAGGGGGATTGATGCGAGGGGCCTTGATAGATTATCATGTGCACAAAGACATGCATAATGCTACACTAGAGTTTATCTTTTATTCTACTTCTATTTTAAATCCTTAGTTAATTAGAATTAGACTAGCTTCTATTTTAGTTTCCCAAGTTCTATTATGATTAGGATTTGTTAACTAGTTCTCTATATAAGCAGATGTAAACCTTAAGATTTTCAGACTTGATTATTATTATTGAATTAAAAGAATTGGTTTTTATTCATTAGACCCTAGTTTTGGGTATCTTTATACATTGTGTATCTATTGTTCTTGCTTCCGCGACAAAGATACATCAGGTATATTCTCATATCCTAATTATTGTTTTGGTCATTGTTTCAGGTTTGAATATTTTGGTCTTCACAGGCAAGTTGTTGTCAAAGGTAGTTGACTTCAAGCTTAAGGGCGGGAAGAATAAGCTTTGCTAGATAAAGCCGCACAAGAGAAGATACTTGAAGCATTGGGTGAAAATGCAAACTGTGGGAGGCTTTATGGTTAGCCTTTGGTCTGCAAAGAACTACTATTTCAAATTCAAGTTCAAGGTAGGAGCATAGGCACAAGTAATTTGCTAACTTCAAATTTCATAGAATATTATAATATGAGATTTGTCTGGAAAAATATTTAACTAGCAATAAAATATATCTGTATGTTCAATTCTAATTGCAACATACATCGACTAGATTATATAGTTCAAGTGTGTGAACACAAAATCACAAAGCAAAGCTAAAGCATTTCATAGGAATCCATTCACTATTTTGAAAGAAGTTCATGACAAAACAACTGGCAATAATAATTAAGGGAGGGTTAAGAGGAATATTAAAATCAAAGATCGAATGGGTGCGATCAAAATTAAAGTTACCTTGGACTTGGAGCCTCAGTGCCAAAGGCACGGGCATTAGCTAGTATATTTATAGTAGGAAGACAATAATTTAATAACATAAATAATTTCTCATTATGTCTATCTGGAGATACAAAATTATGATAAATTAATCGGCAAACCTTTTTACATCACTAGAAAAATAAAATGCAATACGTAAGGGAAACAAATGACAAAGTCATTTTCAAACTAAAAGAAGGAAGCTATTACTGTGAATCTTCAGGGTTAGCTGAAGATGAACTAGGGTTCCAACGACGATGTGCACTACGAACTCCTGAGTGAGATAACTGGTTCTGTATGTTGCCTAAAGACTGAACCACTTGTTCCTGAAACTGATGCTGGTTAGCCATCAACATGTGCTAAAAACAGCTCTGACGATTACACATCTATTGTTGAAAATCACTCATGGAAGTTTGCATCTGTTGCTAAAAAGCAACTATGGAAGTTTACATGCGCTCCTGGCAACTAAACATGTTGCGCATGCCAGTGTTCATTGTTCTCAAAGCTTCCATGCGATGACTGATTCTACGCATAGTATCCTCATTAAAACAATTAGGGGGTGTAAGAGGAGGAGGAGGCACATTATCACACTCATCATCATCTCTTGCTATAGGTTCCCAGTGATCTAGGACACAAGTCTCGAAAATCCTAAAATTTTCGAAGGACCTTGTTTGAATTAATGGAGTAGCAGAATGGAACCCTAAATTAATCATAATCTGTGTAACAAGAACATCAAGAGGGGTGACCTGTCGGATGCAGTAGTAAGGACATGGCCAAGGAAATGGACCATACAAAATGTTTCCTTCTTCTCCTAGAGGATCCACAGCAAATGCAAGAACGTCTTGTTAACGTCAGACGTCTTCGATGTACCAGTCACATTGTAAGCCAGCCATTGAGTGACTGCCAGCTGGTTTCGTCGGAGGGAGTGTTGGTACATGCATCTCGAGCCATCGTTGTATTCTCCCTCGAGTAGCATGTCGAACATCAATTCCATAGTGTTAGGATACTCTGATATCAGCAGGGTTGGACTATCGGAGTTGATCGGAATATTCGTTATAACTGACAACAACTCCAACGTGAGTTCACGTTCCATCCCATCCGCTGTAATCCAAAACTCATTTCCCCGGAAACCACCATTGTTATAGAACTTCAACACTAAATCTTCAGAGTAGTGTTCCGGAATTAGGTGCAATAGATACTCCCACTCCCTACTTGCAATTTCCGCATCAAAAAATGGGTGAAACATGCCGGCATCATATCGATTTTTAAAATTTTGTTATACTGTGATTAGGCAATTTTCGGCCATAACGAGATCAAAACGGTTCGTTGAGGGTGTATATTGGGTGAACGAAGTGAGGAGAAGACAATGTATGAAATATTTTGATTCGGTGAGATTTCGATCGTGTGGTGCAAGTCAATGTAGGGTATTGGTACTACATGTGCGAGTTTTTTAGTTGGGAACAAGATCCAAATTTTTAGGGGGACGAAATGGGAGGGGCTGACACATGGTATGGGTCGAGTGAAGGTTTTATTGGCTGGGCATGTGACTTGGGTCGGTTTCGAATTTTTGGCCCAAGCCCAAATGAAAACCAAAAATTCCAATTATGTCCCGAAATGTTTGAAACTTCAAATTTGAAATCTCGATTCGTTTTAACTCCAAATGGAACGAATGAGGTGCCAAAATGATCACCGGACATCCAGAAGAATCACCACATACAGTAAAATCAGGCAACTTTCATGTCGGCTCTAGAGTGAACCCAATCTAGCCAGACTGTGGCTTAACCTTTTTGTTTTGGGGGACTAAGGTGCAGGATGGTACCATCCCTGATCGTTGTGCAATGGTCTTATAATAATAGTACCCTTAATACATATGGTATAGCCTCAAACCGCCCCAAAATGAAATCAAATAGCAAGCAGCTAGGGGTTGGCCTGGTGAAATACATTGCTCGTCCGAATTAGGGAACATCTGATGGTGCACATCACGAATCTCTTTGTGCACAATGCTTAGTGCAGAGGGAAAAATAAAAGACACGAGTATATACATGTTGAGTCTTTTAACGTCAAATCCTCAAGACGAAAGTGAGTCTTTTAACTTCAGATCCTCAAGACGAATGTGAGTCTTTTAACATCAGGCCCCCCCCCCCTCAAGACGAATCCCAACCTGTGGGAGCAACGGGGCGACGACAAAAGTTATCCTGCTCAAATGGTGTCAGACAAAAATATACCTTATGCCGGCAAATATCGGATAGTAAATTAAGACCCAGACTGAAAGGTGTTTGACAATGCATACACCACCCCATCCTTCGCACACGTCGCTTTCGAGCAAAAGTACTACGACTATTACCTATTCGAGATGGGTGAGATTTACACCAAATGATGAGTTGAAGTTCGCGATGAACAGAATAGAAAAGGGAAGAGAAGGAAGGAGGGGAAATTTTTGTTACCCATTGTTTACCAGAAGGCACGTTTGCTCGATTATCAGAAGACATTTATACTCAGTTCTAAAATAGAGTTTTTGTAGACTATAATTCCGGCGCTTGCAACCACACACTCTAGGAGATTTTAGAGAAGAAAATAGAAGAGGGCCCGGCTACCCTAATGGTGTACTTCCTTTTTTTTCACATGGAAGGAAGTACACCAGCGAATCTAGTAGTCTCTATAGACTGGATCTTGGAGAAGGGTATTTTTGACATCTAGAGAACGCAACTCATGATAATGTTTAAGGCGTTGGCCATTTGCTTGAAATTCACTGTTATCATTTAAATTTTTCAAAGAGATAGCCCCATAAGGGGTGACAGCAAAGACAGTGAAAGGACCAGGCCATCGAGTTTTTAATTTTCCTGGAAAAATGTGTAATCTTGAGTTGTACAACAAAACTTTTTGACCAATTTTGAAATCTTTTCTCAATATGTGCTTGTCATGCACTATTTTCATGTTGCCTTTATAGGACTTCGAGAGATCATACTCATCACTCCGAATTTCCTCAAGCTCATTTAATTGCAATTTTCGCTTCTCGCCTGCCGCATTGGAATTATAATTTAGGTTTTTAATGGTCCATAGAGCACGATCCTCAAGTTCAACCGACAGATGACAAAGTTTTCCAAAAACGAGGCGATAATGAGACATGCCTATAGGTGTCTTAAAAGCCCTTTTATATGCCCACAAGGCATTAGATAATCGGAGAGACCAGTCTTTCCTAGATGGATTAACTTTTTTTTTTCTAAAATAGACTTAATCTCTCTATTAGAGACTTTTACTTGGCCACTGGTCTAAGGATGATACGGAGTTGCCACCTTGTAAGTGACTCCATATTTCTTTACTAACAACTCAAAAAATTTATTACAAAAATGTTTTCCCCCATCACTAATGATAGCTTTCACTACACCATAACAAGATTTTTGTGGCACTGGGTTTTTCTCATTAGTGATGCTAAAATGGCGTCAGGACTGTTGTGATGGCACGTTAGCGTCACAAAACTGCTAAAACCGTTACTAATAATCCGATAATTATTTTAATTAAATCTTGGTGATTTTTAAAAAATAATGAAGGCTGAACAAACTATAGAAACGCACGATTGAAATAAGTCTCGAAGATTCTTTCTACTGGTACCGAAACCAAAGACGTTGAAGGCGATAGGTTTGGAAAAACACTTATAAATGTTGTAGATTTGATGGAGAGGTAGGCAAGACATGAAATTTGTGGTTAAATATGAGACTGTCGATTGTTTCAGCCATCAAATTTGATGGAGAAGGTACGCAAGCCTTGAAATTGCTGTGATTAATCATGTTAGGGTTTTGAAATCCCCTTTTCAAGCTCATCTTTGTTAGGATCGCAAGCACAAAACCAAGCGGCGAAAGATACATCTGGTATGACTTTTCACATTACTTCTTTTGTTTATTTGACCTGTGGCACTAAATTAATTTAATTGAACTATTTCATTAAATGGAATATCTTTTACAACTATAGGACCTACTTCACATAATCTGTGAATCAATCTATTATAGAATATTTGTCTTTACTCTTGACAGTTTACCAAAAAGTCAAAGTGGTCTTTTGATAGTAATTAACTTAGTGAAGGTGTGCTCTTGATGGTTAGTTATCATCATCTTTTAGACTTTTACCAAATTGAACATTGTACTAGACATGAAGGATGTGTTATGCCTTTTACAAATGTTGAATGGACCACTGAATTGTTTTGTTAGTTCTGTTCTTTTGTGTTTCAATTGTCATGGAGAGTGCCTCTTCATCTGGTTACAGCAGAAATATGTACTGTTAAATCAGAAACATGTGATAGGATTAAAATTTCATTCTATACCTTATTCTAATTAGTTATGTGATAGCTCAAACAAGATTAGACTCTAGAGTGTAGGATTCTATGGATTAAGACATTTACCTTGTGGTTCAATTTCAAAAATTCAGCTAGTATCAAGTCTTAGTTGCTCGAGGTCAGATGTTAGACCATGTCACTTCTAAAAATTATTTCCTATGTTCTCTTCCACTGGCCTACTTTGTGTAATGCTGTGAATGATTCCAGATGTGCTAGGTTGTAAACTTTGTCCCGATTCTAATTTGGTGATGGTAAACTTTAATAGGCTCAAGAGTGTCCATCAACTTGATGAGACAGTCATCTTGCTTCCGAGGCTAGTCAAGTGTTCTATTCAAATGATTTGAAAAATCCTGATTGGTGGGTGGTCATACATCCTCCTCCTCGATTGAGTAGTAACGTAGATGATCTAGAAGTGCCAACTGAAGTCCAGTCTATTTTTGATGACCAACCTAATTTGCTACCCCTGATGCAGAAAGTTCACAAATGATAGTAATTGTAAACTTGTAATATGCACTTTATTTTCTGTTATTGGTAATGTACACTTCATGACCTCTATTTTTCTATTATTTTTTTTTTCTTTTTGGTTGATTAATTATATATTGTGCCAATATCTCTTATCATGTGACAAGTTTGTGCTATATTAGTTTTTGATGAACTTACTTCATTTTCTTAAATTATTAGGTTGTTTTTAATATAATGGCTTCAAGTTCACAACGTTGTGGCGCGTCCCGGTCGTCTCCTTCAGGTTCACAACACCCACAACACCGTACTTTGGTTTTTGAAAAAGTAGTTATTCAATCTCTCTCTCTCTCTCTTTTTCTTTGTTAAATTTATTCCTTCCTAGTATTATTTAATACTGTTTTGATGTAAACATTGAGATAACAGGAAAAAAAAGATTCTTTTTTTATTTGTTCATGGATCGGTTAGTTAGGATTTAGATTTAAGTCTGGGATGGCGGAAGAAGGTGAGATGATGAATGTTGATGATGAAATGGACGAGGATTATTATGTTAGACAAGGAGAAAACAACAGCAATAACAACAACGGAGAGGGAGACGAGGATAGTGTTAGTTTTTATCCTCATATTTTAAAAAATTTGGACAAATTTTGTTATATATTTGTTTTTACTGAATATGTTTGGGTATTGAGTAATTACTGAATGTGACGGATACGTCTGCTACACAAGCAAGGAGAGGAAAGGATATACAGGGTATTCCATGGGAGAGATTGAATATAACGAGGGAGAAACATAGACAAACTAGGATTGAACAGTATAAGAATTACGAGAATGTTCCTTCGTCTGGGGAAGTCGTTGATAAGGTTTGTTATTGCATCATCTTTTAGTGTTTGCTTGTAATGTATAATATTGACTCTTATGGAATTTTCATTTTCAGGAATGTAAGCAAATGGAGAAGGGTGGTAATTTTTATAAGTTTTGGCACAACACACGATTGGTGAAGCCCACTATTCTTCACTTTCAGGTTAGTAGTTAGTTGGTTTTTTAAAGTGGTTATATACTTATATGCCCTGTTTTCGCTTGCATCTTTTTCCTGTAGTAATTTTCACTAATAGAACCAGATTTGAACTTTTCTTTGAAGCATGTTTTTGTAGCAGCACCTTATTTTTCTTCTATTCCTTGTTTACACTTGGCATTGCTCTAGTTAGTTGTTTTCTTATAAATATGGAAGTAAGGGAAGAAAAAATGACTTCAAACATATGCACTAAGAAAACTACAGTTATCTAGAAGGAGAAATTGCTGAAAGTTGTACAGGGATTTTGAGACTTGTTTAAACTAGAAAATGAAAATCCAAGGAATTACATGGATATGTATGCTCTATGATCCGAGGGGAGCACTTCCATTCATAACTTTTATTCCAGCTAGGATAACTGTATAACAACTCTCATTAGAATTGACTGTCAGTAGATTGCATAACTGTGATTTCTGGGCCCTGGCTCAAGTAGTCTTGTCCAATCAGAAATCTAAGCGTTTTTATGCTATCTTTTAATCTATAGTGTTGACAACTTTTAACATGGTTTGAGGTTGTAGTCTTTAATGTTGACAATTTTGAACATGTTGCGAGGCTGTAGTCTACTGTTATGCCTTTTACACTTATTTTATTTTGTCACCATTTTCTCTTTGGCTGCATGCCATAAGCTCGTATTTGTCTAGTGATACTTGAATAACGACTTCGGTTAAATGTTTGCAACTCAGGAATTTGGTTTGGGCTACTTCAAAGCATGATGTCTATCTCATGTCCAACTATTCACTTATTCACTGGTCTTCATTGTCTTGCAAGTTGTCAGAGGTTCTCAACTTTTCTGGACATGTCGCACCTAATGAGGTTTGATCTCAAACCTTTATGGAGAACGTTGATGTGCTATTTATTTTCAGGAAAATGCATAATGTCACTTGTCTTAGACATAAATTCTTCTTATAGTTGCCATTTTTTCTTAATATCTTTGTTTATATTTTAATTTCTAGTAACAAATCTATGTATAAGAAAGCAAGATGCTAGGATAGTACTCTGCTATTATTCCTTTCTTCGTTATATTTCACTTTGAAAATAATATAGTTGATATACATCCTGTAACCTTTTTAATAATGCTTTTGCATGTTTATTGTCAAACGTTTTGTTTATGTAGAAACACCCAGGAAGTCTGTTAGAAGGTTTTATTTAAACTCGATCAACACACTAGCAATCCAAAACAATTTGTTTGGTTCTTTGGAGGTTTTCAATGAGAAGTTACATGTAAGGTGAGTCTGATGATCTGCTTGCCATTGGGTGTCTTTTCCAATATTCTTCTCTATATATTGATTTGAGGTAAAAATATAATTCGCTTAAAAATGCTGTAGAATTTGGATAGGAAAGGCGTTAGCTTCTGTACCAAGACAACCTACGATGATAATTCAATCACAAATGCCATTGACATATTTAATGGCTTGAGGTATGTTTTTTTTTATAATAGCTGCATTGATACATCAATATTATTATTTTTTATTGTTTTTGTTTTTGTTTTTTTAAATTTTATTTTTTATTGGGATATGAACTGTTTTGGATTAATTCTTAGTTTTGATCCTTAAACTATTGTACCTATGGCTTGTGATATTCTTTTTGTGGTTATATGCTTGTATGGTATCATGTAATTACTTCATTCTAACTGATTACCTACCTGGCAACATACATCTATGAGTCCGGATGGTAGACTTGCTACGGTTGTAGGAGATCACCTGGATTGAGCGCTTGTGGATTCACAAAGTCGAAAGGTACATTAATATATTTTTTTTTAATCAAGGCCCACAATGTTGATGTTGTCCTATTGATTGGACCCTGACTTTCCAATATATTGTTGATTATATCGGGAAATTGGTGAATTGTTATATCTTACCTCGTATTATAACCTTTGATCTTTTTGTTTCTTTCCCTCTGATGCCCAGGTCATCGCTTCATTAGTAGGTCATTTGGATTACTCATTTGCTACTGCATGGCATCCAAATGGCCACATTCTTGCCACATGAAATTGAGACAGGACGTGCCGAGTATGGGATACTAGATATCTTGCATCACCTGTTGTTACGTGCTAATTGAATAAGTCTGGGTTTAGTTGCTAATAAGTAGGAAAGAACTAGTCTTCTCCTGGATAGTAGGAGATAGTAGCAAGTAGGTTGAGTAAGTAGTTGTAACTCTTTCCTATTCTCTTGGTAGAGTCCGTTGTAATCAAACACCTATATAAGGTGTAGTGAATATGGAATAAGACATGACTTATCACATATCTTAATTGTTCAACTCTTGAGTTGTACTGAGGTAAAAGGTTCCTCTATAAGCCTTCTATCAATTTTCTACCATCCTATCTCTTAATTCATCATAGGTTCTAGCAAACAAAAGAGGAACACTCCTCAGTATATACCAGCTTGGTATCAGGGCCTTGGAATGGAGACAAGAGTGGAGAGCATGGAAACGCAAATGAAGTCTATCACTGATTTGTTAGAGAAACTCCACACTCAAGTACAACAAATAGCACTAGCTCACTCCAACACCGATGATGCTGAAACTTCCGCTAACAAAATTCAAAATGGTGGAGATAAAATGTTGGAACGTGGTTCACAGCACACCACTTCAAGCAGTTCCATTGTGCCAAAACAAGTGAAGATTGATTTTCCTCGCTTCAATGGAGAAGGAGATCCAACAGTTTGGTTGTGCAGGGTGGGAAAATTCTTTGAACTTCATCATACGCCACTTGTTGATCGTGTTCCCTTAGCCTCATTCCATCTTGAGGGTGATGCCCAAGTATGGTACCAGTTGTTGCAAGAAGAGATGGGTAATGTCTCTTGGGAAGACTTTAAGGAAGGAATCGATTCTCGATATTCTCCGAACAAGTTTATGGATTTCTTTGGACAACTTACCAAGTTGCAGCAAATAGGAACTGTACAAGAGTATCAAGCAAGTTTTGAGAGACTACTAGCCAAGGCAGGCTCTTTACCACAAGAACGACAGGTGAGTTGCTTTGTTAGTGGTTTACGGGATTCTATTCGAACTGATGTACAAGCCAACAGACCCTCCACTCTCTCTATAGCTATTGGGTTGGCTCGCCTTTATGAAGCCGGAGATATCTCTCACCAAAAGCCGCCTCCAAAGAACTTCAAAAGTCAGCTCACGAAGTTCGCGAGTCTTTGTCACCACTAATTCATCCGCAACACCAATTAAAAGGTTATTTGTTGAGGAAATGAATGATAGGAGAAGAAAGGGGCTTTGCTTTTCGGCTGTAACGAAAAATTTGTTCCGGTCATCGCTGCAAGAAATTGTTCTCAATTCAAGCCCGCCAAGGCGATAGCGATGATGATGTGGAAATGGAAATGGATGGGGTGCTTGATGATCCACCTCCGAAATATCATTACATGCGATTCAAGGGAACTTCGTGCACCGATACAATGCGAAGTTAGGGGAAGGTTGGGACACAAACCATCCACGGTTCTCATCGATTCGGGAAGTACACACAATTTTGTGTGCACGAATGGCAAAGAAAGCGGCATTCCAACCAACTTCATCTACCAAACTCGAAGTGATGGTAGCTTCGGTGAAAAGTTGAGTAGTTCGGGTAAGTGTGCTCACACTCAACTGAATCTGCTGAGTGGTGTTTCGATATTTGTTGATTTTTATGTGATTCCACTGGAAGGTTATGATGTTGTCTTAGGTACTCAGTGGTTAAGTACTCTAGGACCTATTGAATGGGATTTCTCTAAACTTAGAATGAAGTTTAAGGTAGAAGGTAAGGAAGTGGCACTACAGGGCTTATCTGTTCCAGAAAACAAAGTTGTTGGTAACCTTCAATTTATACAAGCTGTGAGGAAGAGCAGGGGAGGCATGCTACACTTGTATTCCTTAAGGGTGTCTCAAACAAATGCTATTAATTCTTGTGTACCCTCACAAGTGGTGAAGCTTCTACATCGATATAAAGGGGTGTTGGTAGCACCTACTAGCCTTCCTCCTCAAGCGTCTGCGGGGATCACAAAATTCCATTGTTGCCGATCCAAGGACCAGTCTCGGTGAAGCCATATCACTATCCTCATTTTCAGAAAACTGAAATCGAAAAAGATGGTGGCGTAACTGTTATCTTCGGTGTGATTCGACCAAGCAATAGTCCTTATTCTTCTCCTGTTATCTTAGTGAAGAAACATGACGGTTCATGGCGATGCGGTGTTGATTACCGAGCTTTGAATAGTATTACAATCAAGGACAAGTTTCCAATTCCAGTGATCGATAAGCTGTTGGACGAACTGAATGGCGCAAAATTCTTTACAAAGTTAGATCTTCGTTCCGGTTATTATCAAATTCGTGTCCATCCTCACGACATAGAGAAAATGGCTTTTCGAACACATCATGGTCACTATGAATTCTTGGTCATGCCTTTCGGTCTCACCAATGCACCTTCATCTTTTCAGGCGCTTATGAACGAGGTATTCAAAGATTATCTAAGAAAGTTTGTTACGGTTTTCTTTGATGACATTCTCATTTACAAACAAAACATGGGCTGAACATATGCATCATTTAGAAATTGTCTTTTCTATTTTAGAATCTAATCAATTGTATCTTAAGCAAGAAAAATGTCGGTTTGGCCAAAACAAGGTGCAATACCTTGGCCATGTAACAATTTCGCACAAGGTGTTCTTTGTTGATCCCGACAAAATTGAAGTGATGATAAGCTGGCCCAAACCGAAAACACTGAAAGCATTGAGAGGTTTCTTGGGGTTGACAGGCTATTACCGAAAGTTTATCCAAAGCTTCGGCAAGATAGCTGCTCCACTCACTAAAATGTTGAAGAAGGATTCATTTGTTTGGACACATGAAGCTGAAAGATCATTTGAGCAGTTGAAAGAAGCTATGACGAAAGCTTCCATATTAGCTTTACCTGATTTCTCAAAGCAATTTACTGTTGAATGTGATGCTAGTGGCTCGGGTGTGGGAGTTGTCCTAATGCAAGAAAAGCCTATCGCTTTTTACAGTCATGCATTACGGGGAAGGAACTTGTTGCTGTCCACTTATGGAAAGGAGATGCTAGCCTTAGTGTTGGCCGTGCAAAAATGGCGTCCGTACTTACTAGGACGGCAATTCTTGGTGCAGACTGATCATCACAGTTTGAAGTACTTGTGGAATCAAAAAATTACTACTACAGCACAACAAAGGTGGCTCTATAAGTTGATGGGATTTGACTTTGTTATTGAGTACAAAAAGGGTAAGGAGAACATTGTCGCCGACGTTCTTTCAAGGAAAGAATCCATCCAAACTGTTGAACATGAAAAGGGGAGCTTGCAATCATTAGCCAGCCGATTCCTCGATTGGGTGGAGGCTATCAAGGAAGAGGTGCAACACAATCCGGACTTGCAACGTGTGATTCAAAGATAAAATGATGGTGAAGCAAGAGGGACCATGGCAGTTCAAGGGACGGAGTAATTTTTTCAAGGAAAGAATTTATCTAGCAGAAGGTTCTTACGTAATCAAAGCTATTATGGGCCAATTTCACAATAGCACTCATGAAGGCTATCGGAAAATTCTTCAAAGAATCGAGAAAACTTCTCGGGCAGAATGCGAAGGCAATTCGTGAATTTGTTGCTGCTTGTGATGTGTGTCAAAGGCATAAATCCGAACATCTGGCGCCTTCAGGTTTGTTACAGCTGTGTGTACCCTACGTCATATTTCCGGTCCAAAGTATACTCGGACTATGAACCGAGTGTAAGACCAGCGGCGGACCAGTTTGGGGGCAAACACTTTGGATAATCCGGTCCTCTAATCCGTTAGAGTTCACAACGGGTTTAGGGCCCATCCGGGTGGCCCGAGTTTGTGGACCCAATCCGTCCGGATCATTCTGATCCAGTCACCCGATAAGATCCTAATGCAATCCGATAAGATCTTGCACAAGGATAGAATGGAATCTTAGAGAATGATCCTATTTTAGATAGAGTCATGATAGGATTCATGAAAGAATGCAATCTCCGAGAATCACTTTCTTGGCCGCCAAGGCAGGAGATTGCTATATATATGGAGGCTTCTGCATCCTCCAGAACTACGTTTTAAGAGACTTGATCCCGGATTCTTCACTGGGTATGTAGGCAACCAGAACGTTGGTGCAGTCTCACTTCCTCAAAAATCCCAATCCCCCATATCTTTCGAGCCTTCGGAAGCACCATCACATCGGGAGTGTCGGGTTAACGTTTTGCTCCGACATTCTTTGGCGCCGTCTGTGGGGACCGAACCCACGACTACGTGGTTTTTCGAGCGTGATATCCTCGACCTTATTCTTTCGGTCGTCCTTGTTACCATGGCTGAACAAACTGCGATGAATGATGCAGAAGTTGCCAATCGGCATGTAGCAACTCTGCAAAACATGGAGACTATTCCAGGCACCACTACGGAGGTAGGGCAGTCGAGCCGTCATAGATCTTTCTCTCAGAACGGAGGAAACAGACTGTCTGAAGTAGTTCCACACACTCTGGAGCCATTAGGGACTCGGGAATCTAATCCCCGTGTCCCTCGCCCATAATGATGTGCGGAGCACGAGCTGCCGAATCCACGTCAGGGATGGTCCTGCTGAACCCACCCGTGATGCTCTACCGCGGCGGACGTCGATAAAGGGCCGGGGAGGCCGACATGCTAACCCACGCACCTCCATCCGGAACTTGCAATACCAATCGGATCCAGCTCTAATCTCTCTTTTGACAAGAGTAGTTGCGGAAAACGAAAATTTGAGAAATCAACTAGGCAAACGGCCGAGAGACCCTGCAGAGCACCAATCGGTCGAGTCCCCTTTGTCTGCACATAGGCAAAGGCAACGGGCCGAACCGGGACAGCGCGAAGATCTTAATAATGGCCAAAACCTTATTCACAATAATGGTCAAGTTAGAGATCCAAGCCAAAGCCGGACTATCCACCCTATCGTGTCTGTCCCCACTCATTCACGGTCAAACAATGCAGGATTGGTTGGGCACAAATCCCTCGATACACGATCCACAACAACTGAACGCCAAACAAATGCATTGAGTTCGGTTGAAACGCCAAACATCCGTGGATGTGTCCGGATCAAGATATGAATCCCAACACACAAATCGGAATGAGAGTCCACTACCTGCTAACAGAGTGGCAGGCAGAAGGCGGGGTAAAATCGAACGTCGGCAACGACTGAATCCCCATTGAATCTTAGCCCGTGATGAACGGATCTGGAGAGAAGAGAATCAAGATGAGGACAACTATGAGAATATGAATGAACAAAGGGTTAAGGAATTGATTAACCAAGCCGTGACCAGGCAAACCATCCGAGATGATCCACTCTTGGAAAGGGCTGTGCGAGGTCCGAAATTTTCACCCTTTGTCAATGACATTCGGGACTGTGCTCATCCTGAGGCATTCAAACAGCCCCCTCTTCCGACTTACGATGACGTGGATGGCTGTCCGAACGAGCACGTCATGAGCTACCAAGCGGCTATGACCTTATGGGAATTTCATGAGTCATTAATGTGTCGTATTTTTCCAGCGACGTTGAAAGGATACGCACTATCCTGGTTCAACAAGTTGCCTCCGCGTTCAATTGATTCATTCACCAAGCTCAGCGATATGTTCGTGAACGCGTTTTCGAGTACAACATGAAGACGAAGAAGAGTCCGAGCACACTGTTCAATCTCGCTATGGAGAAAGGCGAAACAATTAAGAGTTTGGTACGATGGTTCAGGAAGCTTCACGCCGAAGTTCAGGATGTGAGTGATGCTTTCGCAATACAAGCATTCCATCAAGCCTTGCATTTCGACAGAGATGGACTTTACAACTCTCTCACTCGAAAGCCGCCTACCACCCTTTCTGATTTATTCGCCCGAGTGGAAGGGTACGTTCGAGTGGAAGATGATCAAAAGTCTCGACAGAGAAAGGATGGCGCAGATCCCGCTTCCAAGGACTCCACAAAGGATAAGATTGCCAGTCAAGGTAACAAGAGGAGTACTCAGAATAATACGAAGGCCCCAAATATAGAGGAAAAGGTATTCACCCCTTTAACTCTTGGCCTTGCAGACCTGTACGAAAAAATCATAACTAAAAAAATTTACTGCCAGCTCGGCCGCTACCAGAAGATCCTACAGGTAGGCGGGATAAAAATCGAAAATGCAAATATCACGATGATATTGGGCATGAAACAAATCACTACAGAGCTTTGAAGAAAGAAGTTCAACGCCTCGTTGACGAGGGACAGCTTACTGAGTTTGTTCAAAACAAACCTCGGTCAGCCCATATCAACTTAGCTGAACACAACGTTATCGATGTATGCCACGCGCGTGTCGATAGCGTCTCACGTCGTCAGCACAAGATAGAATCTCGCTTGAAACTTCGTCATATACAAGATCATTACCAGGTCAACAGTTTCAATTTTGACCAAGGTATCAATACGGAAACTTATGAAGGTCATGAGTTGAAGTTCACTGAGAATGACGAAAAGGGGGTGTATTACCCTCACAACAATGATTTTGTTGTCATTATCGCATGGATAGGAATCTTTAGGGTGCGAAGATTCTTATCGACCTGAGGAAGCTTCAGCTAAGCGTGTTATTCACCGGGCTTACTCCATAATGAAACTTTCGGAGGACTTAATCATAGAAGACCGTGAATCATTGGATTCAACGGCCGAACCAGCCCATGCCATTGGAAAGGTTCATCTCCCGTCCGCGATTGGGCATCAATCTGTCGGGATAAATTTCCTTTTGATAGATTGTGGTTCTTGTTACAATGCAATTTTTGGTAGGGATTGGATCCATGCAAATCAGGCTGTTGTATCCACCTTCCACCAGCGTTGAAATTCCCCACGCCTACAGGAGTATGTAAGATCCGTAGTGACCAGATGATGTCACATCAGTGTCATGATTTGGCACTAGAAGATACAAGGAAATCCGAAGTCCGGGGCAACACGATTCTCCAGGTTGATCATGCCAAATAGCAACTACAGAAACGTTGGGCTTATCAGGTACGAGAAGCCCGATGCTCTAAAAAGGGTCCCTCGATCGATCAGTTGGAGGAAGTTCAGATAGGGGGCGAGAGCCACGAAACTACTTTCATCGCTGCCAGCTTACCCCCAACCGAAAAAAAAGCTCTAATTCACCTGTTATGGGATTATCAAGAAATATTTGCTTGGGATATCAACCAAATGCCCGAAGTTGACACAGAAGTCACTTGCCACAGGCTCAATATTGACCCGAGATTCAAACCGGTTCAACAAAGACCCAGGTGGATGGCTCCCGAGCGAAAACTAAAGGTCAATGATGAGATTGGTAAACTGCTTGGAGCAGGGTTCATTAAGCCCGTCGAATACCCGACTTGGGTATCCAATATCGTCGCGGTTCCAAAGAAAAATGGGAAGCTCAGGGTTTGCATTGACTTCACCAACCTAAACAAAGCTTGCCCAGTGCATCCATACCCATTACCTCGCATCTCAGATCTAGTCGATGCGACCTCGGGTTTTGAGCGTCTGTCGTTCATGGACGCTTCCTCTGGTTATAACCATGTACCTCTGCTTGAGGAGGACCAGGAGCACACGGCGTTCGTAACGGACCATGGCCTGTATTGCTTTAGAGTCATGCCATTTGGTCTGAAAAATGCAGGTGCCACCTATCAGAGGATGATGAATACAATGTTTGCCGATCTGATTGGGCGTATCATGGAAGTTTACATCGATGACATGGTGGTCAAATCCAAAGAAACACCCGACCACCTTCTTAGCATTTACCAAGAGGTATTTGATAGGCTCGTAAGATATAAATTGAAGTTGAACCCTTCGAAGTGTTCTTTTGGGTTAGCATCTGGAAAGTTCTTAGGATTTTTGATGACTCGACGGGGTATTGAGGCAAACCCTAAACAGATTCGGGCCATTCTCGAAATGCCCCCACCCTCGAATAAAAAAGAAATTCAGCGGCTCGCCGGTCGTTTGGCAGCCCTGAATAGATTTATATCGAAGTATTCGGATCGATGCAGGCCATTTTTTCAAACGTTGAAAGGTGCCTCAGTTTGGAACGAGGACTGTGATAGGGCTTTTCAAGAAATTAAAGCATACTTGGTATCACCCCCCGTCCTGGTTAGTCCGCAAATTGGCCAAGACATTGGAATTTATTTGGCAGCTTCTGAGATCGCAGTAAGCGCAGTATTGTTTGTAGAAAACCCGGAGGAGCGCCCAATCTACTTCATTAGCAAGATGTTGACTGGATCAGAGAGTAGGTATTCTAAAATTGAGAGAATCGCGCTTGCCCTTGTGCATGCCGCACGCAGACTTAAGCCTTATTTTTAGGGACGTGTGGTGAAAGTGTATACAGAATATCCCCTTCGCAAGGCACTCGGACGAGCCGAAGAGTCTGACCGCCTTGCTGATTGGTCTAGCTACCTAAGTGCTTACCACATCTTATATGAGCCTCGCACTGCAGAAAAAGGTCATGCATTAGCTTCTTTGATGGCAGATTTCCCGGTAGAAGATATCATGGTTTCACCCGAGTTATTCGAGGAGGAACAACCGCCAGATTTTCCCAACCACCAACCTGACTCCGTTGAAGGGAATTTCACCGGAGGCGAGGCGTGGGTTGTGTATACAGATGCTTCAAGTAATAGGAAGTGGTCTGGGATCGGTTGTGTGATAGTCGACCCAAACGGTAACCGAATCGAGAGGTCTGTCCGACTTTGCTTTCCTGCTTCCAATAATGAAGCCGAATATGAGGCAGCAATATTTGGAATGAGAGCGGCGCTCGAAATGGGGGCAAAGGAAATCAATATGGTAACGGACTCTAAGCTAGTTGCTTGTCAGTTTGGAGGGTCATATCAAGCACGAGATGAGCGAATGGCGGCTTATTTAGACGTGATACGCGATCTCGCTGCAAAATTTGAGTGCATCTCAATTTCGCAAAGACCAAGGAATGATGTTCGCACGCGATGCATTGGCCTACCTTCAGCCAGCTAGATTGATTCAATTGAACCTCATAATATCGGGGTAGAGGTCCGATTCTTGCCTAGCTTTGACCTCCCATTGCCCGATATGGTCGACGTCTACTGTTGCCGAATCGCTGCATTCACGCAGATCTATGCGATCACTACGCCCACAAAGAAAGCGGGACAAGCACCAAGAGCATCCCACTCGGGATTCTCCCTCAGCCATGAGGAGGATGCCGACGTCTCCCCACGGTGGATACCGACTCTGCAGTTGGCGGAAAACGAGGTTATGCGGGGAGGAAGACTCTGCGAATCGATTCAAACGGATCTTGCGACAATGCTCACGAAATACCGGATGATCGGTTTTCCAACATTGAGTCAATGGAACTTCTACTTCTTCGATTGGCGTCAAAATATGGTTGAATTCTTACTTAATCGGAGAACTCCCCTTAGGCGGGCTTTATCTAACAACAAAGTCAAATGGGATGCATGGCGGTTTGTGTTGTTACCTACCCGGAGGGGGTCCCGCCTTTCTGAGAAAACCCATGGGTTCAGGCCCACTCCTCCGGTGCCTTACTCCTGAACAGGGACAACAGATTTTAAAAGAAATTCATGAAGGCATTTGTGGTAATCATTCTGGTGGTCGGAGCCTCGCTCACAAAGCTCTCACCCAAGGATATTGGTGGCCATATATGCAAAAAGATGCCAAACGGTTTGTCCAAATATGTGTACCATGCCAGAAACATGCTCGGATCATTAAGCTTCCTGCGAATGAGCTTCATCCCATACTTAGCCCTTGGCCATTTGCTAAGTGGGGACTCGACATTGTGGGTCCTTTACCTAAGGCCCTGTGTATTGTGGAGGTTTCTCTTCGCGAACCGATTACTTCACGAAGTGGGTTGAAGCCGTATCCTTGAGTCAGATTCAGTCTTCAGACGTCAAACGGTTCATCTGGCGCGATATTGTGTGCCGATTCGGTGTCCCAGCTGAAATGGTATCGGACAACGGCCGCCAGTTTGATTGGCGAGATCCACATCTTACGCGAAAATCCACGAAGATACGGCATAACTTCTCCGCACCCTATTATCCCCAGGGAAATGGACAGGCGGAAGCAACAAACCGGGTTATTCTGGACACGTTGAAGAAAAGGCTTGAATCAGCTAAAGGAAACTGGGTTAAACAGTTACCAGGGGTGCTTTGGGCTTATAGGACAACCCCCCGTCGTTCAACAGGAATGTCTCCCTTTTCATTAGCATATGGAATGGAAGCAGTACTCCGAACTGAAATAATCGCCCCAACAATGCGCTCACAAGCCATCTCCACAGAGGTCAATGCTGACATCTTGGCTCGCGACAGAGCCATGGTGGCGGACCTTAGAGATGAAGCCCTACAAAATCTCATGACTTACCAGGATTCTATGAAACGCAGTTATGACAAGAAGTTACGCGCACGAGCATTCAAACCAGGTGATTGGGTTTTACGTACAAGGCAAAGGAGCAATGAAGAACCCAACAGCGGGAAACTCGGTGAGAACTGGGGAGGGCCTTTTCTCATTGAAAGGCTCGCGATCCAAAGGTTCTTATTTTCTCAAGAACTTGGCTGGCGATGTCCTAACCAAACCATGGAACGCGTACCATTTGCGTTTATTTCACAAGTAATTTACTTATCATTAGTTCCACCAATAAATTTCACATACATTGTACTTTCCTTCCATTTTTCATCAATAAAATTCTTTTCCATTTATGTTGTGTTTTAATTTCAAATGGGTCATTTAGTTTGAAATTTATTAAACCCGGGTGGCGAAGGCAATCCTACACTTCAGTTTCGGCTTGAATGGTGTAGTGTGCCTACGCCTGGCATCATGGTTCGACAATGAAAATCCAAGAACGATAATGTATCGCTTTTGGTCTGGGTGCGATTGTTTAGAGTACATCAAGCGTATACCCTTGGTGGTGGAGTCTAAGCTACACTCTGATTTAAACCCAACTACTGAGGCACTTCTGGGTCGTCTGTTGGTCTCCTCAAGGATCGTCTATGGGAGAATCTTTGCAGTGTAACTATGCTTGTTCGTCAAGTGACTTAGTGACATTGTTATCGTCGCGGCAACAGTAGACCACCGTATAATATTTTATAAAGATGGTTAGATATTACACATATTCTATCCATGGTACGTCCACTTTCGCAGGTTCTATGAAAAGAATCTTATGGATTAGTGTCGATTCGGTTGGAGATGTTGTCCCAATTCCAAAGATTCAAATTCTATTTCTCCTGATTTGGCTTCCATATTTCTATATCGGGCCGTGTAACACAAGCGGGGGCATCTTAGTTGATGCATTTACGAAGTCAGCCATGTCAGCTAGATTTGCCGCATAGAGCATATATAGTTTAAGGCTTGACTATCAAATAATAGATCAGCCACAAGCCCAGTCGTTCAAGACATCCGAAATTCATTTTTCGAATAGCCTCCCGTGTATTCAACAAAGGCCCATTCCAAAAAAAAAAAAAACCCTAAACCGGTTCAGTGCACTTCAACTCTTGACCCTCTACCATCGGCGACCGGCACCGGCACCGGCCGGTTCAGGCATTTTCCCAACCGGTTCAGGTGGTTTATGTCCGGTTTCGACATTTTCCAGCCGGTTTGGGCATTTTTCCAACCGGTTCAGGTGGTTTACGTCCGGTTTTGACATTTTTCCAGCCGGTTCAGGTATTTTTCCAACCGGTTCAGGTGGTTTCCATCGGTTTTGACATTTTTCCGCCGGTTCAGGTTTCCGGCTTTGTCCAGCGGTTTTCCCCCCGGTCCCGTGACTTCCCACCCGATCGATCAAGATACGGGCCGATTCCAACAGTTGCCAGGCCGGTTCAGGCCTACTTAGATTTGGGTCTGATGAATTTCCTACATTTTAGGCCGGGTCATCATTTTTTCTTCCTGATTCATCAGTGTGCTTGCCGGATCAACCGGTTTTCTAGCCAATTTTAGTCTTTTTTCGACCATATTAGCATCTTCCATGGTCATATCATTTAATTGGCCACTCGTTTTTACCCACTCAAGTGTTTAAGATTTTCAAACTTTCTGGCCTATCTCCATTACACGTTCCTTCTTACTTCATTTTGGTTTTTTTGGTACTTTAATTATTCAACACATCATCTTCATCTTCGTTTTGATCATTTGTTGAAGAGGGGGCAATGTGTGTACCCTACGTCATATTTCCGGTCCAAAGTATACTCGGACTATGAACAGGGTGTAAGACCAGCGGCGGACCAGTTTGGGGGCAAACACTTTGGATAATCCGGTCCTCTAATCCGTTAGAGTTCACAACAGGTTTAGGGCCCATCCGGGTGGCCCGAGTTCATGGACCCAATCCGTCCAGATCATTCTGATCCAGTCACCCGATAAGATCCTAATGCAATCCGATAAGATCTTGCACAAGGATAGAATGGAATCTTAGAGAATAATCCTATTTTAGATAGAGTCATGATAGGATTCATGAAAGAATGCAATCTCCGAGAATCACTTTCTTGGCCGCCAAGGCAGGAGATTGCTATATATATGGAGGCTTCTGCATCCTCCAGAACTACGTTTTAAGAGACTTGATCCCGGATTCTTCATGGAGTGCGTAGGCAACCTTAGCGTTAGTGCGATCTCACTTCCTCAAAAATCCCAATCCCCCATATCTTTTGAGCCTTCGGAAGCACCATCACATCGGGAGTGTCGGGTTAACGTTTTGCCCCGACAACAGCCACTTCCAATTCCTAACAGGGTATGGGAAGATATTTCTATGGACTTTATTGATGGTCTTCCTATATCCAAGGGCAAAACTACAATTTTTGTGATTGTCGATAGGCTCTCTAAATATGCACATTTCATTCCATTATCACACCCTTACACAGCCGTTGGGGTACCGAAAGTCTTCTTTGATAATATCTTCCGATTGCATGGCATGCCAAGGACAATTGTCTGTTATCGAGATCCGACTTTCACAAGCATTTTTTGGTCAGAGTTATTCAAAGTGAACGGTACCAACTTCAACTACAGCTCAGCTTACCATCCTCAAACCGACGGTCAAAGTGAAGTTGTAAATCGCACTATGGAGATGTATTTGCATTGTTTCACCAGTTCGCAGCCTAAGGACTGGTTTAAATGGTTAGCATGGGCTAAATATTGCTACAACACCAGTTGGCATTCAGCTAATAAAACAACTCCTTTTTCAAGTTGTTTATGGTCGGCCACCTCCTATCTTGTTGTCCTATATTCCGGGTTTAGCTAAAGTTGAAGCTGTGGAAAAAGAATTGATGGACCGTGATCAGATTCTTAAAGACTTAACGACCAATATTAAGGAAGCTCAATCAAGAATGAAGAAGATATATGATCACCACCATACAGACAGAGAATTCACAGAAGGAGATTGGGTTTATTTGAGGCTTCAACCTTATCGTCAAACATCTCTTTCGATGAGAAAAAACTTTAAGTTATCTCCTAAGTTTTATGGGCCATTTCAAGTTCTTAAGAAAATAGGTGTCGTAGCCTATAAACTGGATTTGCCAAAGGGTTCTCGCATTCATCCAGTATTTCATGTCTCTTTGTTGAAGAAACAGGTTGGTGACAAGATTCAAATTCAAACTGAGTTGCCCATTACAAGAGATGACGATGAATCGCTGTATCCTAGGCCTCAAGCCATTCTTGATCGTCGACTACGAAAAAGGAAAGAGCAAGTTCTTATTCATTGGCAAGGGTTATCACCAGCAGAAGCAACATGGGAGGATCTGGAATTGATGAAGGTCCAATTTCCAGAACATGGCCTTGGGGACAAGGCCCTTTTTTAAGGAGGGAGGAATTGTTACGGCTAATTGAATAAGTCTGGGTTTAGTTGCTAATAAGTAGGAAAGAACTAGTCTTCTCCTGGATAGTAGGAGATAGTAGCAAGTAGGTTGAGTAAGTAGTTGTAACTCTTTCCTATTCTCTTGGTAGAGTCCGTTGTAATCAAACACCTATATAAGGTGTAGTGAATATGGAATAAGACATGACTTATCACATATCTTAATTGTTCAACTCTTGAGTTGTACTGAGGTAAAAGGTTCCTCTATAAGCCTTCTATCAATTTTCTACCATCCTATCTCTTAATTCATCATAGGTTCTAGTAAACAAAAGAGGAACACTCCTCAGTATATACCACCTGTTGTAGTTCTTAAGGGCAACTTGGGTGCAATCAGATCAATTCGCTTCTCCTCTGATGGGAAGTTCATGGCGGTGGCAGAACCAGCAGATTTTGTCCATATTTACAACACCACCTTAGATTACAAGCGGCGGCAAGAAATTGATTTCTTTGGGGAGATTTCTGGGATATCATTGAGTCCAGATGACGAGTCTCTCTTTGTAGGAGTTTGGGACCGAACATATGCAAGCTTACTTCACTACGGCAAAAGACATGAATACAGTTATCTTGAATCTAGCTTGTAAATTATATTGGAATATGGAAGTATGTATTCAAGCCTCAGCCAACTGATTTGGAGTCTATCTGCAAAATGCAGGAAGAGCTGGTTAAGGAGAAGTGTGGTCAAGAGGGTCAAAACAAGGTGAATTAAGTTCTCAACTCATTGGAGCTGGAAAGCCAACTTGGCCTTGTTTTGTGATAGAATAGGTGAGTAGTTCATTAGATTCGTCTGATCTATCTAGTTTCTCTTGTAAAGTTGTGTATACACATATTTAAAAGCAAGAAAGAAGAGAAGTGTGATAGAGTTCTGGATTATTCTATTTGATCAAGTTTGACTGTTGTTTGTTAAGTTAAATAAATTGCTGGTGGGAATACCACTTACCTGAGGATCGTTTGGGAAGAAATATGGCTACTAGTTCTGAGTTTTCTGACATTGTTGTGATGAACTGATGAAAAAATATAAATATTAGGATGGAAACCAAAAACAAATATTTTTTTTAAAATAAATAATAATTTGTCAGGCCTCAGTAAGCATTTTAAAAAAAAAGGCAAATTTATAATTATTGACGGTACTAAGGCGTTAATTTGTTTTGGCGCCAAGTTATAGCGCCAGTTTTTGGGCAGTAATGCAAATTTAGTGACCGCGTAGAGGCATTAGTAATGCACATTTAGTGACGGCGTACAGGCGTTAGTAATGCATATTTAGTGACGTCGTACAGGTGTCAGTAAATATGTCAATTGTGACGGCATATTGGCGTCACAAATACTTCTGACACCAACACAGACGCCTAAATTCCGACGCCTTGTAGGCGTCACAAAAAATAATTCTGACGCCTCCTAGCCGTCACAAAAGTGTTGTTTTGTTGTAGTGTTTGGGAACACCAAAACGAGAGAAAATATTTTCTTTTACAAACAAAACGACAGTCTTATGATCACTCGCACGACATGCCATTGCCTCTATCCATTTTGACACGTAGTCAATATCTACCAGTATGTAGAGAAAACCATGAGAATTTGGAAAGGGACCCATAAAGTCGATGCCCCACACACTATAATACGAGCGGAGATACATTCATCTTTATCATTTCGCACAACTGTAATGTCAGATGTTTCGACCCCCACCTACGTGGCGAACGTCCATTAGTAGGAATCTCCACTTTATTCATTTAATCGACAGGGCTAAAGCCCAATTTGCAGTACCATGGATCAATGTACAGGCCCATTAACTCATGTGTCTAAGACTGAACCTTAGCCACATGGCTTGCCACTAATGTACATTGATTTATGTCCAGATTCATTTCTTATCAAAGAGATAATTATCAGTTGAGAGTTATATTCTATCACAATGACTCAAGCTACAAGAATACTTGAGCTACAAGGATTTTCTACTCTACCTATATAAATACAAAACTATTTTTCATTCAGAACTACGTTCTTGAGACTTGATCCCATTGATAATTTGGGTACGTAAGCAACCACAAGGTATAGTCTCATCATTCCCCCGATCGCCATCATTTTTCTAATTACTTTTCTACGTTCTTCGTCTCTTTTATCAACACTTGATGTTTTGATCATATCTGGTCGAAACATAATTGGCGCCGTTTGCGGTTCTTACGTAAAACCGACGATCACGTTCTACAAAAGTTATGACGAATACTCGACGAGCCTAAGTTCTCGATGCACTTTATCGATCATCATCGAAATGTGCGGTTCGAGTGTCGACTGGCGGTATCGAACTACTCCCTCCTATTCCTTTTCAACATCCTATTGCATACAACCCGGCTACCGTTCTACCGATGCGTCAAATTATTCAGCACGAAGTTATTGCCTCTGACGATTCTTCGTCATCTGTTGTGGATAATGTCCGTCATATGTCTCGAGGCATTCTTGTATTGAAAATATTACACTGGCCTTGTTTCATGCTGTCAGACGTCTTAAGCTTATTTCAAAGAAGGAATAGTCGAAGTTTATACTTGTCGAATATCCGCTGCGCAAGTTTTTTCGCAACGTCTACGGATCGAGTCGCAGAATGGAAAAGTTACCTTAGCATTTACAACATTGTCTCTGACACTCATACAATTAAACAGAGACAAACTTTGGTTTCGCTAATGGCTGATTTTCTTATTGATGATATTCCTATGTCGAAAGCATTACTCGATGAGGAAAATGTCGACCTCTAATTGTCATTACCTCCCGGGGGCGATGACTTGAAATATTTATCGGATATATCAGCTACTTGCTAGATTTACACCGATAGTTCACATAATAAGTTTGCCTCCGGTCTTGTTTGTGTCATCTTGAAGCTGAATGAAGACATAATTGAGAGGTCTCTATATTGGGGATTTGACGCGTCAAATAATATGACCGAGTCCGAAACTGTCATTTGTGGTATACGCACAACTCTTCAGCTGGGGGCGACTAAGTTACGATTAATTATTCTAAGCTAGTCGTTAGCCAATTTGAATGATAATATGCGGCTCCCAATGATAGAATGGACGTTTATTTAGATTTCGTTCAACGAATTGCATGAAATTTTACATCTATCAGTATGGTACAGTATCCGCGTTATGATGAAGGCATCCTGATTCTATCGCATACTTATCCGTGAAAAATCAAGTCGATCAGCGTAAGCGACACCTTTGGATTAACCACTTATCTTTGTCGGATGATTCAACGAGCTTGGTAATCGATAATGTCGGTATCTACCGATGGCGATCATGTGACGATGCTCGGGGAATTTCAGTGAAGTCTCGCCACATAGCAATGACTTCAATGGTATTGGTGGCCATACATGCCAAAGGATGTGCGTGTTTGTCGAGAAGTGTGTGCCTTGTCAAAAATATGATATATGATATGGGTCAAACTTTCTGCGATAAAGCGTCATCCAATCCATAAACCTTGGTCATTTGCGAAATGGGGCCTTAACATTGTTGGTTTATTTTCGCCTGCCCTTAACAGTGTTTGTTTCTTGTTCGTCGCAACAGAATATTTTACTAAGTGAGCGGACAAAATAGACAAGTTGAACAAAAAACCGGACAAAAATTTGTTAGTCTGTTTCTAGTTCAATAGTTTCTTTTCCGTTATTATCTTTGCATTTTTCAAGACTTGGTAATCAATAAAGAAGCAGTTCTTTCACTTCAGTTCCAATGGTATGATTTTGGTTCTAGCAAACCTTATAATCGCTCGACAAAAAATCGAAATTACCACGTTTAATTTCGTCGGCCTAAGTTGAACGCTTTTACGCTCGCTTAGTCGTTACTATCACTACAACAAAATCGGCCTGAAATTACCACGTTTAATTTCATCAGTCTAAGTTGAACGCTTTTACGCTCGCTTAGTCGTTACTATCACTACAACAAAATCTGGCGAAATTACCACGTTTAATTTTCGTCTAAAGTTGAACGCTTTTATGCTCGCTTTTAGTTCGTTACTATCGCTATGACAAAATCGCCCGAAATTACGGCGTTTAGTTTTAGGTCGGTCTAAGTTGAACTTATTTATTTATTTCACTTAGTTCGTTACTATCGCTATTACGACAAAATCTGGCCGAAATTACCACGTTTAATTTTCGATCTAAGTTGAACGCTTTTATTTACCGGCTTAGTCGTTATTATCATTCGACAAAATCGACGGTTACCGCATTTAGCCGTCGGTCTAAATTTGAACGCTTTTACGCTTAGTCGTTTACTATCGCTACAACAAAATCGGCGAAATTACCACGCGTTTAATTTGCGTCAATCTAAGTTGAGCGGCTTTTACGCCGCTTAGTCGTTACTATCACTACAACAAAAACCGGGCGAAATTACCCGCGTTTAATTTTAGATCGGTCTGAACGAGCGTTTTCGCCGCTTAATCGTTACTATCACTACAACAAAATCTGGCAAAATTACCACATTTAATTTCGTCAGTCTAAGTTGAACGTTTTTACACTCGCTTAGTTCGTTACTATCGCTACGACAAAATCTGACGAAATTACTGCGTTTAGTTTCGTCAGTCTAAGTTGAACGTTGTTACGTTCACTTAGTTCGTTACTATCGCTACGACAAAATCTGACGAAATTACCACGTTTAATTTAGATGGGTCCTAAGATGAACGCTTTTAATTTCGGCTTAGTGGTCGTTATTATCATTACGACAAAATCTGACGAAGTTACCGCGTTTAGCTTCGTTAGTCTAAGTTTAAACACTTTTACGCTCTCTTAGTCGTTACTATCGCTACAACAAAATCTAGCGAAATTACCACGTTTAATTTCATCAATCTAAGTTAAACGCTTTTACGCTCGCTTAGTCATTACTATCACTACAGCAAAATCTGGCGAAATTACCACGTTTAATTTCGTCAGTCTAAGTTGAACGCTTTTACGCTCGCGTAGTTGTTACTATCGCTCCGACAAAATCTGACGAAATTGCCACGTTTAATTTCGGTAGTCTAAGTTGAACGATGTTACACTCGTTTAGTCGTATTATCGCTACGACAAAATCTGACGAACTTACCACATTTAATTTCGTCAGTCTAAATTGAACGATTTTACGCTCGCTTAGTCGGTTACTCGCGCTATGTCAACTTCTGATGAAGTAACCCCGTTTCGTTTCGTCAGTTCTGCGTCGGAGCATTTTTTCGCTCAATCTAATTTTGCAAGCTTAAAGTTAGCATTGGGGGCGTCTCGTTCTATTTCATTTCAACTACATAAATCTACAACATTGTCAGTTTTCCGCAGGTATGTTATCTGAGACAACAACAATATTCAATAACAAACTCATACTTTATTTTTATTTTTCATCAAAAAAAGTTTTAGCTCTATGGTATTACATTCACACAATTACCTAATCAATTGTCTTTGTCAATTGTCTTACGGTCGCTCGATTAAATCTTCGTTTTCTTCTTCGAAATCTGCATTTGCTTCGTTTAGCACTTTCGGTTAACTATTTTCCGCATTCATTATTTTTTCTAAGGCATTGTGCCGCTCTTTCTCAACAAAACTTCTGTCAGCTTCTTTAATTCTTCTACGACATTTATTGACGTTTTTTCTGTGCTAAACTTTTCTCCGTCGACTCTTTATGAATATAATTTGCTCGTAATACTGCCGTTTCTCCGTGCGACGAGAATTCACATTACGTCAACTGTCTTCACGAAAACTTTATCCAGTTTCATTATTTTTTTCTAAGGCATTAAGTCGAACTTTCTGAGCGTAACTTTCTGAGTTAATCTTTCCGTCAGCTTCATTATTTTTTCTAAGGCATTGTACCAATCTTTCTACGATAAATTTTCCTAGCTATAATTTTAGTCAGTTTCGTTATTTTTTCTAAAGCATTCTGCTAATCTTTCTACGAGAAATTTTCCGAGCGAAAATTTTCGACAACTTTGTTATTTTTTCTAAGGCATTGTGCCAATCTTTCTACGATAAATTTTCCTAGCGATAATTTTAGTCAGCTTCGTTATTTTTTCTAAGTCATTCTGCTGATCTTTATACGAAAAAATTTCCGAGCGAAAATTTTTAAGAGCTTCATTATTTTTTCGAAAGCATTGTGCCGATCTTTCTACGAGAAATTTTCCGAGTGAATTTTTTTTTGACAGCTTCATTATTTTTTCTAAGGCATTATACTGATCTTCTAAGCGAAATTTTCCGATCGAAAATTTTCGACGTTCAAACAGATGATTCCCGACAACTTCGTTCCATCACCACTCATCAACAACAAACCACCTCCACTCCTCAATTTCATGCCACCACCAGTAATTTCCAACCCCATCTCCAACATCAAGTTATTCCACAAACTCAACAACTCACTGAATTCCAGCAACAAGTCATCCTTACCGACACTTTTGGTCGGTTTTCGTCAGTTTTTCTGAACCAAAATTCCGTTGGTTTCTGTTTTTCTTCTAAGGCGCATTACCCAATTTCTCTTGCTTGTTACATCTTTTATTTTCAGTAGTGATCCAGCAACTTCTTTTCTTTATTGCTTTCTATTTCTGCGTTTCTGTCAGTGTCCTTGGTATTTCGATTGGTCGCTGGCGCTAAGTTCTCTTCGTCTTTCCATATTGAGCATATCAATTTCACCTACAAACTTAGTTCGATTAATGTCAGATACAAAACACCCAAGGAAAATTCGCACTTTAGAAATAGAAAGAAATACATATAAGTTATCGTCATCTTACTTTTAACAAGCCTCGCGGTTTCCTCCTGACCGATTATATATTGCATCCGCCAGACTAGCCAGTACTTATCAATGGTCGTTGGATACCTTTCTCCGACAATTGGTTTTTCTGTACCTAGGTTCCTGTGTCATGTACAGGGATTCCCCGACCCTTTCTACTCTCATCTATTAAGCTCATTAAAAATCAAAAGCAACTTAACATGCCTCAATATTCAAATTCATTATTTTTTTCCTTCACGTTTTCTGTTTTTAACTTCTTCCAATTACAACATGTTACTTTTCTCACCGACCTTCCATGACTGCCCCTCCCCTAATTTGGTGGTATTTTGTCGCAGTTCAATCCGTATTATTAAGCTAATCTTAGTGGCAATGTGGCATATCAATTTTGAGTGGGTGATGATATGTGGACATGAACTACCAATCTTATATAGGGTCGAGCTGTTTTTCAGTTCTGATGGGATTCTTTTCTAATCCAACTTCATCTCTAATCTCAATTCTTATCTCCTCCATATTCTTATCTCATCGGAACACTTTGAGTCCAATTAGTATTTAACTTCCTTTTATTACTATTATTACTAAACTGCCCCTACGTTTAATTTTCAACGGTATAATCCAAGTATCGCTATTCCGTTGGCACGCTTCGTCGAATTCAAATTTCGTATTATTACGTGACACGTTCGGTCTGATTTTTTTAATCGAATTTTTTGCAATTTTATTTTCGTGCATATTTTATTTTTTACGTGCATTTTCGACCATCTTTTATTTAACTACATAGCCCGTCATATCGTTAGTTTGACATTATTTCGTTCCCCGATAATTCCGCGATTTTTTTTCCGGATGATCAATTTTCCAATTATTTCTTTTTCGCACGACACCGTTATACATTCCGCTCATTTTTCTTTTCCTCTTTGCCATATGAACTTTGTTCGTATGCCAAAGAGGGGGCGGTGTTTCGACCCCCACCTACGTGGCGAACGTCCATTGGTAGGAATCTCCACTTTATTCGTTTAATCGACAGGGCTAAAGCCCAATTTGTAGTACCATGGATCAATGTACAGGCCCATTAACTCATGTGTCTAAGACTGAACCTTAGCCACATGGCTTGCCACTAATGTACATTGATTTATGTCCAGATTCATTTCTTATCAAAGAGATAATTATCAGTTGAGAGTTATATTCTATCACAATGACTCAAGCTACAAGAATACTTGAGCTACAAGGATTCTCTACTCTACCTATATAAATACAAAACTATTTTTCATTCAGAACTACGTTCTTGAGACTTGATCCCATTGATAATTTGGGTACGTAGGCAACCGCAAGGTACAGTCTCATCATTACCCCGATCGCCATCATTTTTCCAATTACTTTTCTACGTTCTTCGTCTCTTTTATCAACACTTGATGTTTTGATCATATCTAGTCGAAACATCAGACTTCTTAGGAACAACGTGTACTGGACTCACCCAAACACCATCAGAGATAGGGTAAATAATACCTACATCGAGTAACCTTAAAACTTCCTCCCGTACCACATCCTTCATGGTGGGATTTAGACGACGTTGCGGTTCACGCGACGTCTTTGCATTTTCTTCAAGATGTATGTGATGGGTGCACACACTAGGGTCAATGCCCTTAATGTCATTGAGAGACCATCCAATAGTAAAATAGTGTTTTTGAATGATATTAATTAAACGGGATTCCTAATCGTCAGTCAATTGTGATGATATGATAATTGGGTGACTACCATCTGGATCAAGATGTACGTATTTTAAATCCGAATGAATAGACTTTAAGTCAGGGGTGGGTGGAGTGCGTATTAAAGATTCTTGAGGAAAGTTGTCTTCCACAGAGAAAATAGATTGATGTTCGTCCAAGTCGCTTGACAGCACGGTAGTAGGGTCAAATAGTGGTATTGACTCTAATAATGCGTTTACTTCCTGTGTATAAGCATCAACATCAAATTCAGAATCACCAAAGGAAAGAAATTGGTGTACTTCATCATCAGGAAAAGAGTTTGTTAAATATTCTTGGTGTACTTCATCGTGATTATTGGAAATTTTATCCAGGATAAGAGGCTCCTGCAAAAACTCAAAGCCCCCCTCAGTGCTTGCATTCAGGGGAATCAATAGAATTTCTCTGAAACTATGAAACAGATTTTGTGCAATCTAGGGGTGGAAATCAGCCAGTTGGAGCTTCCTAACCAGCATAGAGAGGATAGCAGAGTTTGGCGACAATCCACTGATGGCTTGTTCACTGTGGGGTCAGCATATGAAGTTATTAGAGAGAGGGCGAATGCGCTGCCGTGGACAAAGTTTCTCTGGACAGCAGAGGTGCTGCCAAGGACTCTTGGGACAGGATGGAAAGTTCTTCATGGTGCCATGCACACAAACGAGAAACTAAGGGGGAAGAACTTCAAGATGGTGTCTCGTTGCTGCATTTGCACGGTGGCAGAGGAAACTCAGGACCACATCTTATTCGAATGTAGTTTCGCGCAGAGATGCTGGGAACTCATTGCACACAATATGCAGCATCATACGAGGATAGCAAATCGGGAAGAGATGTTCATAAAGTGCAGAAATGAAAGCCCACTCTTACAGGATTTATGGAAAGCAGCCTCAATTTCTTGCTTGGTCGCAGTCATCTATGGCAACAAGAAGTCGAGCATCAGTTCCGTCATGTCCCAAGTTCGCAGAGCAGTGAATAGAGCTAATGATCGATCGAAGAAGCACATGCATAATACTACCAGAGATTTGGAAGTCCTTAAGGCTTGGAAGCTACCGCCCAAGTTAAGGAAGGCTCCATGCACTTTAGAATGTTATTGGGTGGCTCCACCTAGCAACATGATAAAAGTGAATGCTGATGGTTGCTCTAGAGGTAATCCCAAAAACTCAGGTTGGGGTACACTTCTTAGAGATAGCAATGGAAATGTGATTGGCGCATATATTGGAGGTCTAGGTATCGCCACAAACTTTATAGCTGAGAGTTTTGCGATAGTGGAGGGCATCTCAAAAGCGGCGGAACTAGGATGGAAACTTATCTTGGTGGAATTTGACTCTACTGCGGCAGTCAAATCTTTCCAGAATGACCAGGTACATTGGCAAATTCGTGCAGCTTTGGACAAAGTGAAAGAGCTAGCGGATTGGATCATTGTGACTAACAGAATTGAGGGAGGTTAATTTTGGCGCGGACATTTGTTCTAAAGAAGCCGCAAACCTGGCAAAGGGAGAAAAGAAGTGGTGGGATGGTAGGCCGCCGTTCTTGCACAGAATTGAGGATATAAACATCACATGCTATAGATTTGTAAACTGAGCTCAGCAGCTTTGAGATAGTGCTTACTATCAATCCTATCCATTTTTTGTACTTTGTAACCTTTTAATTTAGTAATACAATTACCTTTAGCAAAAAAAAAATACAAGGCTGTCAACCAGGTTGTGTCAGCCTCTGGAATTTGTTTCATCAACTTGAACACATTAACCTCGACCGAAAGATTTCCGAAGGACATGGTCATGGAACCATCCCTACAGTCTATGAGAGCATTAGTAGTTGCTAGGAACGAACGCCCTAATATGATAGGAATGGAGTCACAGTCAACTTCTGTATCCAAAATGACAAAATCGACGAGATAGTAAAAGTCTTGGACTTTTACAAGGACGTTTTCCACAATGCCTTTTGGATACTTAATGGAACGATCGGCTAACTACAGAGTCATGGTGGTAGGTTTAACCTCATGAATACCTAGTTGTTTGAACAAGTAATATGGAAGTAAGTTCACACTAGCTCCTAGGTCTAGCAGCGCAATAGCCGTATATTTGTCACCTAATGTGCATGGAACTGTTGGTCTACCAGGGTCCTTGTATTTTACTATACCATTGTATTCGGTGATGGATGGAAACTATTCGGTGAGGAACGCTTGTTGAGGAACATTGGTTCTCTTTTTTGTGGTGTACATATCTTTTAGAAATTTTGCATGTTTTGGCAATTGTTTGAGGGCATCAAGAAAATGTAAGTTGATTGTCAAATTCTTAAAAGTTTCTCGAATTTCATCAAATTTTTTGTCAGGTTTATTCTTTGCCAAACGGACAGGAAACGGCGTCTTAAGGCATAATTTGGCATAAGGATCCACTTGCTCGTTTCCCACTTTTTGAGTTGGTGACTTTGTTGGACTTGATGCTTCCATCGTAGGTTCATTATCAGAAATAGATTCATTGGAACCTCCGATTACCTTTGGTTGATCATCTGGCATACATATTTGATTGTCTACAGTTTTGCCAGATCGAAGAGTAGTTATTACATTCACCTTACCTTGGTTTGGAGCATTTATACTAGGTGCATTGGTGAGTTCAAAGGCAGTGTTTGCTAGTTTAGGGTTCGGAACTGCTTGTCCAGGAAACACGCCTTTCTGACTTTTTTCTTGCGCTAATTGTTGAAGTGAATGTTAGATAGACGTTAGTATTTGAGATTGTTGGCTCATGTAAGCTAAGAAAGTATCGCTTGTCCTATCAGTAGCGAGTGGCACAGGTTTTGCAACATGGACTAGTTCACGATTATTGCTGAGAAGTTGTTGATTATAGCAAGAACTGGGATTTGCTGGAACAAGGTTGTGGTTGGTTTGGTAGTTAGCATTGGAATTACTTTGAAACTGATTTTGACTTGTGTTGGTACTGCTGATTATTTCCTTGGCAGTATGGAATAAAGTTGGTGGATGGTCGAACAGGTGGATTGGTGAAACCTGAAGGAGCCATATGTTGGGTGTTTGGGCGCCAAGCGAAATTCGGATGTTGTCTCCAAGGTGCATTAGGAATGTTGAATGCACATGCCTCTACTAATGGTTTGGAAGGGGGGGGGCATATAACAAGGGACAATAAGTATCAAGATGGTCAGGACTGAGACAATGAATACATGGGGAAGTGTCAACGTTCATAACCTGTTTTGGGAGTTGATCGTTTACTTGAACTGTGAGGGCATATACTTTTATAGTCAGGGATTCTATCAGATTTTTTAATTTGGGATCGGGTTTTACCTCAAAAATAGATGTAGCTTTTGTAACAGTGTCCTTAGATGACCTAGAAAAATCAATGTTACCCCAATGTGTACCTCTTGTTGCTTGTTTTTCAAGAAAATTATATGCTTTAGTAGCTCCTTTGTCCATGAAGCAACCATCGTTCATTATATCAAGAGTTTCTTTTTGATGATTGGAAAGTCCATTAAAGAATGAACGAACACGGACAGCGGTGTTGAGCTGATGATGAGGACATTCTGAAAGAAGATCAGTAAATCGACTCCATGCTTCCGTAAAGGATTCATGAGGATTTTGACGAAAGAATTGGATTTTCTAAAGCATTTAAGTAGTTTTCTTCTGAGTGTAAAATTGTAACATGAAAACTTGAACAAGTTTATTCCATGTTTCTATAGATTGTGGCTGTTGTCCTGCTAGCCAAACTATAGCTTTATCAGCTAAAGTGAAAGGAAACAACCTAAGCAAGACTTGTTCGGTAGAGACGGATGGATGGTGAAATGTGGTGGCTACTTGCTGAATCCTACGAAGGTGATTGTACGATATCTCATGGTCTAGACCATGATAAACATGTAATAATCCAAAAACGTTAGGCGGGATTTGAAAATCACCAGCAATATCCTCAACTTGATGCAGGAAGAAGGTCCTTCTTGTAAGGCAGTGTAGAAGTCCGAAAGGGCCGGGGCTTCTCAGCTGGTGGAGTTTCGTCAGCCATAATGAATAAAGTTAATGGCGAGAATGGATCATGATGATTTTTATTAATAGATGAATAACTATGTTGAGGTGAAAACTTACACAATTGCTTATCGTATTTTCTCCTACGATAAGTATATTCAAATTCTTTATTATTACCAGACCTTAATCTCATGCAAGTATAAAATTAGATCTAATGCACAAAAAGAACTTATTATTACTTGAATTTTATTATTTTATGAAGTATTAGAAGTGAACAACGTAGGCCTAAGCTGCTGCTAACGTAGCAGTGAAGCTAGGACTACTTGTGCATAAACCAACAGCCAAGTCACAAAAAAGATATGAGGGAGATTTTCCGTGCAAGCTTAAGCTCGGTTGTAATTAAGTAACCTCAATCTTTGAAGTTTCCTAGACACCGTTAGAATATGTTTAAGATTTATGGGATTTTTTTTTTTTTTTAGTTAATTAAAATTTATGCAAGGGGTAAAGGCACAACATTTTTTTTTTAGTTAATTAAAAGTTATGCAGATAAAGTACAATCATGCAATCATGCAAATACAACTCATACATATAGAATGGAAATACAATCATGCAAATGCAACCTACTCATACATTACTAGATACAGTAGCATGTTAAGATACTCTACTCATACGTATAGAAATACTAATAGGCAAAGGTGTATCATCAATAAATACTTCGATACACACAGGCAAATACACATCAGTAATACGTATATGTAGGCTAAGAGGCAAATATATATTACGTATACGTATATCTATGCTAACATGCAAATTTATACTACACGTGTTCTACATAATAGTTTGATTCCGTCAATACTCATTGAGATTGCGAATGTCATATAGAAAGCAGCTTCACCCCGAAGGGCTTAGAAACAACTTACCCAACTCAAATTTTAACCCTTGTTAGAACATTCTCCTCTTTCGATCTTGACAAAATCAAATTATTAAACAAAACATGGTCCGCATATGTAGATAAATACGAAACATGTATCAATGTTTACTTATACGTAGAAATAAATATAACCATGCAAAAATAGAATCAATGGCATGGATATAAATATTAAGATGTAATACAAATTCACTTACGCGTATATATACGTTAACAGGCATACTCATTTGATTCATACATATTTCTGACCTAATATGCAAAGAATAATCCATTAACTACGACATATTAGATAACACATGTGAATCATGCAATAGTATATTAATATTAGAACCTGTTAGCATCCTGCAAGTCCACCAAAGAAAAATAGAAAAATTGCTCATGCAAACCCGCGTGTACCCGAACTCCAAAAGAAATGTGAAGTAGTTGTTGTAGTTGCAGAAACTTAGGCCCGGTCCTGTAATAAATAAGTCCAGGAGGTGCTTCTGTTGAAACAGGAACAATAACGGAGAATATCAACCAGCGCACGTGAAGTTTAGATGGCGGATGCGACTCAAGTATCGCGCACGCGCAGTAATCGTTCGCAACCTGCTAAAATGTTCACAGAAGTCTTATGTCAGGGTGTAGATTAGGCTCTAGGTCCTAACTTTTGGAACCTGTAAGTGCAACCAAAAATTAGTATTCGGATCAGTACCAAAATGCGGGAAAATTCAAAAACGAAGAAAAAAACGAAAGAAAATGAAATAAAGAAAAGGTAGGAGATTGGGGGGTTTCCACTTGGAGTAATTCCAGCTTAGAAAGGAAGATCCTTTAGTCGTTAATTAGGATGCCAGTGACGCCTTTTGATGTTTGCACTTTTTAGTATCTTTAGTAATTTTGATTTACTTTACCTTTATGTGCTAAAACTCAATAATCCTTACTCACGTTCTTCGTGTGTATTGCTAGAGTAAGGGATTTCGTTCCAACTCCTAAGACAAAGGTCTATGATATCACAACTGAAATTTATCCTTTAGGGGGGACTAGTAAGAAGGATTTGATATATATATATTCCTACTTCCTAAAGATGACTTACTACACAAATTATCTAGATATTACAAGTTGTTTTCTTAAATGAGATAGAGAGAGAGAGAGAGAAAGATAGGGAAAGGATTAACCTACACATGCAAGAATTAGTTACATCTTCTTAGAAAATCAATTCACTACATCTCTAATCTATTTTTGGTTCGTAGAAAACCCAAAAAACGGACTCGAGTCTTGAATCCCTAACACAACATACTCATCTCTAAGCATATCATGCTAGCATGTGGAGTTAAAATGATATTTCATCTCTGAAATATCACTCCAACACCTAGTTTTATTTTCCACCAGCCGGACAAGCATAGAATTCTGAATTCTCTAGGTCTCGCGCGCGCGACTAGTCCAGGAGTGAAATGGCTCGCGTGCGCGGGTTAATCTAAAGTTTTAGGCTCTACTTTTGGTCGGACTCCATCATTTTGTGATGGGATATCAAAGAAAACCCTAAGTTCTAAGTAGTGAATCTAGATTCCTTAAACATACACTGATCCTCACATGAGCATCATTAACCCTCCCCTTGGGAAGGTTTTAGCTCATGATCCTTGGAGTTATATACAATATGCTTGATTTTATGTTAAGTTTTAAAAGAAGAAGAGAAGAAGAGTTTAAATAACTTAATTTAAACTTCAAAGAACAAGATTTATTTAGAAAACACTAAGGTAGCCATTAACACTATTACATTAGCTTAACATAAAACAAGCAAAGATAAAAAGAATACAAGACAAGGAATGAATGCTCTCATTTTTCCATTTACTACCTAAGAGAGAATTCTCTCTTCCATCCCACGTGAAATCCACCTCCACATTAAATTCCATCTTATCTAAAAACCAAAGGAAATTGACACCTTGCATTCTTTACACTATTAGCACCTAAATCCATCTAACTCCATTAATGTCATGCAAGGTGTCCACTTTGTGCCAATTATTTGCACATTTTGTCTTAACTTGCATGATGACTCATCAAATCTTGTGGCCCCACATAGTGGGTCCACGTGCTGCATCCAGTGGCGGGTTCGTCTTTTGGCATTTTTACAATTTCCCACCTTTGCATAGAGTTTGTCGCAGTGATCGTCTGAGCAACTCACTTGCCAAATTCGGAGTCCTAGTTTAAGAGATATGAGCTTTGAAAGTTTGATGCTTTTGTGCACGTAATCCCGTTTCTGACTTGATTTTGTCTTGTTTGAGTCTTTGGGCTTTAGTCCAGTTTTGTTGGGCTTCACATGGGCTTACTCAGAAAGCTTTATATGTACTCACTATTCCGTGCTTAAATACTGGCTTTATCATCATTTTTACATTGGTTGCGCAAACCAACAAAAACACAAAAATACGATTATTTCATGATTATTAAGTACATAATTAATCGAAATATTACGTCTCTACGGGGTTTTATAATACAGTTTTGGGTGCTTATCAGCTTTCAGAGAATCAGTAAATGTTTAGTTGCAGAGAAGATTCTTTTTACATTGATTAGCAATGGGAAGGCACCTGAATTAAGGTTTAGTTGCAGAGAAGATTCTCTTTACATTGATTAGCAGTGGAAAGGCACTTGAATTTATTATGTGTATATCACATGCATCTTTTAATCCATCACTTCCAGTAGTTCCATAAATCTTTGCATATAAGTACAGTTGGTTTGTGTAATTGCATGTCCTTGAGGAAGGGTGTTGTGCGAAAACGTATGAGTAAGCTTGTTGTTGATAGTAACTTAATTGGATACTTTATGAGGTGTTTTTCATACAATTTTGCTTTCGGAATCATTCTGGAACTACTTTGGCTGAGTTTAACAAATATTTTCCTGGTTTTCATAATGCAATGTCATTTGAAAAGTATTTTGAAGTAGATCATCTTGGCCGCTTCAATTTTCTGCTATGTTTCTTCTTCAATTCAGTTTGAATAAGAATGAAGACTAGATTAGTTATGAACCAAGTTAGCACTAAGTAGCAGTTCAATTTAGATTTTACAGCAAAGAACAGGTTTATTTGCAATCTTGAACTAAGATATGTTCAAACAGTTCAAAGAGTTGAAAGGATAGTCTAAGCCAATAACTACAGAATGCAACAACACTCTGCATACCACGCTCATCGAGCATGCATGTTTGCTAGTTGATTAAGAAAACCAACAAAAATCCATAAAAAAAACCCCACTACACTAAAAAATAAAAAAAATAAAAAAATAAAAAAATAAAACCCTATTTTTAGAGAGGTTTGCATAGGGCCCATTGGATTTGAGGGCGGGCCCTGTGCGTGGCTAAGGTTTAGTTCTCTCCCTCTCTTATCTAGCTAAATTAAAGTTTAGTTCTCTCTCTCATCTTCTTCAAAACGAAAAAATAATGAGCAAAGAATAACACAATTCCTTCTTCTTCTTCTTCTTCATTGTATGTGTACTTATCAAGATGTGATCTAGAAACTCAATCAAGCTAGCTTTATTGAAGGTTTTATAATGTTGTTAATGGTGGTTACAAATCACTCTAGTTCTCTCTCTGTCTCTCTAATTTACAAGAAATGTGAGAATCTCATAATGAATTTCTCTTTTCTGGTTTGGTCTTTATATAGTCGTCTTCCTCATTTGATCTCCAATCCAATCATCTCTTGACGCGTGTCCATCTTCTTCCTCCTTCTTCCCGTCTCTTTCCTGCAAAATACAAGTTAGAGATATCTACTCTTAGTTTATAGTACGAAATTAATGGTTGAAATATTGGTTAGTAAGATATTTGGCAATCACATCACCCCTCTCGAAATCTTCAAATTATTTTGTAAGGATGAAATTTTGAATATTTCGATAAGCAAAAACATTTTGAAATTAAACCACTAGAATTTAGGGCCCAATAATTTTTGGCCAATATTAGATGTTTAAAAAGCTGCATTTTCTCCATCTTAATCACTTTATCTTCTTCTCTCGAGAATGAAAAATCAATAGAGATCATAAAAAGCAATCCTAAAAGCTTCAAAAAACCTTTGAACAAATCAAAACTTGTTTTTGTTTCTCTGAAGATAAAAAAACAAATCAATACTTTGAAAATTCTATTTGAGGTTTATTTAGCATCTTAATTCTTCTTTCAATCGTTCCAGATCTTCTAAAATGAGGTTAGGAATTTACTTTTATAAATCGTTTTATTTTTTTTAAGTTATTGTTATCTGATTTTCTTATTTCTAGGGTTAGGTTTTGCATGTAATTTATGAAAATACCCTTAATGAGAATTCAAGACTTTACAGTTTATTTTTATTTTTTTGCATAAAAGTAATGAATTCTATCAAAATATGAATTGGAGGTATTATAGTGCTCTTGTTACACACACCTACCCGCTCTCTGAGTATTTTCTCTACTAAAAATATCCATAAAATTCTATGAGTGATTGTAGATATTTTTCAAACATGATTTATTAATTTCAAGATTATGATTTTAAGTCATTTACCATTTACCATGTATGGGTAATAGGGGATGGATATGGATAAGGTCAATGAACAAGGAATAAATTGATAAGAATAAATAAATAGAGAGAATAACATGGCATGCATGTTTCTCCAAGAGTACCCTTTCTCCAAACTCTTCAAAATTGTTCACCGAACTTCTAAACTTCTCAAAATATTAGTTTCTATGTTACATACTAGATTCAACGTTGTTTTTCTATGTCACTTATATATTTACTAGTATACAGCCCGTGCCTATAGCAATGTTTCAAATTAGGCCCAAAAGAACCCCAACCCACTGAAAGATAAAAATCCAGCCCATAAGGCAGCCATTGTTGATTAAGATGATCCAATACTCTTGTGCCCAAATAATAAATTGCACATACCCCATAAGTCTTTGGATCAACGATGTCATAAGTTGTGAGAGAAGATTGGAGCCTTTGGATGGGGCCCCACACCGACCTATATTATTAGATAGATTTTTTATTGGCAAGCCAAGTTATTAACAGGACACTGTGTCAATATTAAAGCTATAAATAACCCCCAAAAAAATGTACTATTAGATAATTTTGATTTGGGTTGGGAGGGTAAGAGGGTTATTGTTGTGTCACTATAAAGGAAAAATCACGTCATGTTGAAGCAATGAGTCATCGGATTCCACAAGTCATTAACGTTTTGCGGTTCTAAACTTCATAGAGATGTTTAAAGAAACCTCTCCTAGACTTGGTGCATGAATTTAAACACAATGGATGTGTAAATCTTGGATCAAATGCTATATAACCAGGGTAAGTGTCCAAATTGAATTGGAAAGCTTAACCGCCAATATCTTTGTCCGCATCCAGCACCTAATGGGTTTTAGGAAACCATACGAATTCGGAAACCAACTTCCCACGGTTTTGGAACTCGAGTTTCTCTATAAATACCCCACTACAAGTTGAGTTTTAATAAGACACAACTAAGAGAGCTCATAGTGTACGGGACACGTAGCGAGTACATTGTTAGAGTGATAATTAGTGTAAGACAATAGCCAAATTTGTGAGTGCATTGTGATAATGCAATAACATAAATTTGTGAGTTCCAAAATTGTGTGTGAGAGAGAGAGATTGGTGTTTGTGTGAGGCTCGTGACATTGTAAACAACTCTTTGATTATAGTGGATTTTGGTGCGCTTGTGGACGTAGGCAATTGCCAAACCACGTAATTTCCTTGTGTTCGTTTATTCTTTTGCTTTTTCACTATTGTTTTAGTAGTTGTATTGGTGTTCCTATTTTGTCATTGATTCCAAGATCTTGAGAATAATTGTCGTTAGCCGGGATTAGTGTGATCTATAATTCCTAACAACTGGTATCAGAACTTTGGTTTATGAATCAAATTATTGAAGATGTTTAAAGAAATTCTTTAGTGGTGAACTTCGCCATTGTTTGAGACAAGGTGTTTGAAGAAATTTCTTGAGTGAAGATTACTCCACCGTAGTTTGGTTCAAATGGGAGCAATGACAATCGAGAAGACGACAACCATGGTTGATTGAGAGGTTTGATGGTACGAACTTCGACTTTTGGAAGATGCAAATAGATGATTGTCTTTATCAAAAAGATCTCTATGAACCGTCGGTAGGAAAGAAGCATGCAACGATGGAACAAGGAGCATGGGATTTGCTTGATAGAAAAGCATTAGTGACAACCCGATTGACTTTGACAAAGTTTGTAGCCTTCAACATCAAGAACGAGAAGACGACAGTGTCTCTCATGAAAGCTCTCTCAAGTATGTATGAACAACCCTCTGCGGCAAATAAAGTGCACCTTATAACGAAGCTCTTTACATTGAGAATGTCTTAAGAAGATTCTTTCAGAGAACATCGATCTTAATTTGTTCAATGAGACCAAAGACCAACTTGAGTTAGTTGAAATCACTTTTAGTGATGAGGTGATGGCTTGCATAATTCTTGGACAAATGCCACCAAGTTGGAAAGTCACGGTTTCTGCAATTAGTGGTTCTTCTGGTAAATTTAAGTTGAAATATAATGAAATTGTTAGTATGATACTAACCGAGGAGATTCGAAGGCAGTTGGATAGTGCCTCCACTTCAGAGTCTGCATTTATCACAGAGAGTAGAGGAAAGAGTTCATACAAAAACCAACATTGATTAGAACATAGAAAGGGGAGATGGAAAACTCATAGTATAGCCTTGATGATGTTAAACAGGAACCTAGAGATACAAGTGATGATTTGTGTTACAATTGTGGCATGTCAGGCCATTACAATTATGAATGCAAAGCTCTAAGAAATAACAACATAACAAGAATCAAAATGTTAATATTGTTGAAATGGATGGTGACGCAGTGATATGTTCTATAGAGAAGAACAATTGGGAGTCTTGGGTGATAGATTCTGACGCATCGTTCCATGCTACCTCAAATCAGAAGTTCTTTAAGAACTACACCAAAGGTGACCTAGGCAAAGTGTTCCTTGGTGATGATCAACCTTGTAACATTGTTGGCAAGAGTGATGTGCAAATCAAATTGAAAAAGTTTGCATGGAAATTGAGGGGATGTGAGACATGTCCCTGAATTGAGGAAGAATTTGATTTCTGTGAGGTAGTTGGCAGATAAAGGTTATGTGACAACCTTTACTGGTGATGATTGGAAGGTCTCTAGAGGTTCTATGACAGTGGCAAAAGGAAAGAAGAATGATACTCTCTATAGGACCATAGATGCATGTGGTTTAATTATTGTTGTGTATAGCAAAGAAGATTCGGATGTGTGGCATCACAGACCTAGTCACATGAGTGAGAAAGGAATGCAAGTCTTTCACTCAGTTGGAAAGCTACTCATATTATAGTCGACTGAGTTTGGCTTCCGTGAGAACTGCATTGAAGAACAGAAGCAGGTGAGTTTTCAGAACGTGGGCGGAACTTTGAAAGCAGAAAAACTTAAGTTAGTCCATATAGATGTCTGGCAACCAGCTACAATCTCCTCCCATGGCAGAAAGTCATATGTTGTGATTTTCCTTGATGACCACATGAGAAAGGTGTGGGCATATTTATTGAGACATAAATCTGAAGATTATGAAATATTCAAGAAGTGTAAGGCCAAGGTTGAGAATGAGACAGGCTTGAGGGTGAAAAAGTTGAGATCCGGTGAAAGAGGAGAGTATATTGATGCAGGTTTCAAGATTGATTGTGAAAATAATGGAATGAAGATGGAATATACCATGCCATGGATGCCTCAACAGAATGGGGTGGCAAAGTATAGAACAGACTACTGACAGAAAGAGTTAAGTGTATGCGTACACTAGTAGGGATGCCCAAATAGCTCTGGGCAGAGGTCATTAGCATAGTAGCTTACCTGATCAACAGAAAACCGTTAGTATATCATTGCTACGTTATGATGGCGGTATGCCCCAGTGTTAAATTGGATGTTGAGTTGAATCACCAAATATACCATCATTTTATCTTGCTTTTCCTTTAATTCAGCACTGAGCTTCTCCTTGGCGGTATCTAAATAAGACAAAGGACCAGAATTTGGTTCATCTAGAGCTAGTAATGTTTGTTTTTCTCCCTGAATTAAGGAACTAGAGGAACTATAAACAAGTGCTACCCCTGACGAACTAGCCAATAAACTTCCTATTTTTATCTCGGTTTCGGAAGACATCTAAATCTGTATGAAGGATCATATGAAGTAAAAGTGTAACTCTGATGCCTAAGAAAATTGAAGTAATTAGTACTTTACAAAATTTGCACCTCCTTCTGTGTTGATCCATGACGTTCATCAATATCTGCCCGATAGTTTGGCAATGGAACATTGCTGACAATAAGTGTCATCCCTTTGTTGTATGCATGGCTTACTTTCACAAATGGCAGATCACAAAAAGTTGCGATCAGAAGAAGAAGAAATATGGCTAATTAGGGAAATAACCATCTCAAAAACAGGCAAGTGCTTCAAATTACTCAATAACAGTGTATTCTTAAAAACACAAAAGCACATAAGATCACAAAAAAGACACTAAAAAGTTTGTTTTTCAAGCAACCTTATCATAGTTGGCAAAAAAAAAAGGGAGGCAACTCGGTGAAATTTTACAGTCCCCTATCTCACTCCATCTCACTATATGATAACACAACAAAGTGCAAATTTTCACGCATTTAGACCAAATGATATGGTCAAAAACATGGCTAGGTACAACTTCTCATGAAACCTCTGAAAACCACCTCCCAGTGGAAGGATATAACACATGGCTTATGCACTCTTTCAACAAGAGAGTTCCCTCAGTCCCCAAAGTCAGCAATGAAGTTAAATATCACTTTTAAGATTATGTTAACAGTACAAATAAGTTTTCTTTTACTTCAAATATAAACTTTTTCATATATTCCCATAGAAAAGAAATGCTCCAAAACATAATACAAAGTTTCCTTCTCCTTCCTCTACTTCTTCTCCTTGTTCTAAAAGTATCTCAGCTCTTAAGGGAAAACCAATATAAATTATCAAAATTTTCTTAGAAAAAACAATCAAGATTGAGTTAACAGTATAATCCCCACAAATAAAATGGTGGGTGTAATTAAGAAAAAAAAATACACAGATAAACAATTGTTTGTATGTTTAACACAAGCACAAATCTCTTGAGAGAATCAGAAAATATCTCAAAAGAGAGTACAAAATCTTCAATATTATTGAATGAATCTCAATTTATTTACACTAAATATGGAAATAGAGATCCACCCAAATCTAGAAAACTCACCTACCACACAGCCTACAAGGTTACAACAATAGATAACATAAAACTAACAACAATTAACCAATACGCAAAGTCGACAAAATGCATCTAAAGAACAACTTGAGCATTAATGAACAAAACCCATATCACAAATCAATCCAAAAGAGTATATTTTGATTAAAAGAGTATATTTTTTATCTTGTTTCATTGATTCACACAAGCCCAAGATCATGAAACATTAAAAAAAAAGTTGATATTTGAAGTAAAAGTGAAGAACTTATCTGTACTGTTAGCACACTAATTCGAAGTTAATATAATCTTAAAATTATAATAAATAACCGAACTTAAGGTTAAACTAGCACAACAAACAACAATTGGCTTTTATGCTTAGCCAAAACCCCATTTTCAAAAAATTGAAACCCGGATTATTTGTTACCTTAGTTAAAGCAAGCTTTTCTTCTATAGATCGAGCAATAATTAATAAAGGTTTGTCCTTTCAGGTACAAAACTAACTAACTTCAAAACACCTAGCAGATCGACTAAAAAAACAATTCTATTTCATAACTGATGAGATTGATAAAGAGGAAAAGTGAAAGAAAATAAAGAAGAAAGACCTCATCTGGCAGTGGCAAGGGCAGTGGCAGTGGTAGCGGTAGCGAGAACCAGCGCCAACACTTCACCCTTTTTTCCCGTTTTGTTTACTCTTTCCAAGGGTAGTTTACTCTTTTGTTTTGTGTTTTTCTTAATTGGTCTCAATTTTTCAGTTTACATTTTAACGTTGGTCACACTTCTCCATCGATTAGTTAATATCTTGATAAACGTCACAAAATAATTTGGATAATTTACTAACGGTTAAGTAACTTTGTCACAGAACTGTAACTGTTATTAATTTACTAACGGATGAGTATGTATTACAAACGATAAATTGCATTTGTTAGAAAATCTTTATTATGGTGTAGTGAAAGCATTGGAGGTTGATGATGCGAGCCAGTGGGAGCTTGCATTGAAGAATGAGATTAAGTCCCTTATTTCTAATTACATAGTGATATTCTCTGTAGTTGTAAAACTGAATACTACGATGTCAGTGTCGAGTATTGTTGCAGCAGAAGATTTACACCTTGAGCAGTTAGATGTGAAAATTGTCTCCCTCCATGGTGACCAAGAGGAAGAGATGTGTGTGCAGCAATGTGAGTATTTCATTGAATTAGGTAGAGAGAATATGGTATGCAAGCTAAGAAAGAGCTTGTATAGTTTGACACAAACCACTAGGCAGTGGTACATGGTTTGCACGCGCCCATATATTTCCCGTGCAGTGGGAGTTGTTAACAGGTTGATAACCAATCGTGGCAAGTAGTACTGGGAAGCAATGAAGTGGATACTGCGATATCTAAGAGGTACTACTGATGAATGCATATGTTATGTGAGGGGTGATGTGTACTTGCAAGGGTGTATTGATGCACACTTTGCAGGTGAAGTTAATTGCAGGAAAGGCACTACTGGTTATGTCTTTATAGTGGGTGCTACTGCATGCACTGAGCTGGGACTTACAATTGACAAAGACATCGACTATTGAGAAGTTGAAGCTATGTCTAGCTTCAGTTAGTCTTCAAGCTTGAGGATCGGTCGATGAAGCACACCATTATGCATTGGAAGTGCATGGAGTTGATTTACCTTGGTTATTAGTTTCCAAGTGGGAGATTGTTAAGTATGGAGCTTGATCACACGTGGGGTAAGTTTCCAAATTGAATTGGAAAGCTTAATCGCCAATATGTTTATCCAACAACTAATGGTCGGGTTTTAGGAAACCATACGAATTTGGAAACCAACTTCAACTCGGGTTTCTTTATAAATACCCCACTATATGTTGAGTTTTAATTAATAAGACACAACTAAGAGAGTTCATAGTGTACAGGGCGCGTAGCAAGTACATTGTTGGAGTCATAATTAGTTTAAGGCAATAGCCAAATTTGTGAGTGCATTGTGATAGTGCAATAACATAAATTTGTGAGTGTCAAAATTATGTGTGTGTGAGAGAGATTGGTGTTTGTGTGAGGCTCGTGACATTGTAAACAACTCTTTAATTATAGTGGATTTTGATGCATGTGGGGGACATATATTGTCATCAATATATTCGCGACATGTGTCATTGCCATTGATCATATCTTGAGACTAACTTATTGGATAATTACAATTAGTCACTTCAAGAGTCATGAGTTACCAAATGGTTACAAAATGAACATGAATACATGCATTAAAAATCATCAATGAATGGAGCACCAAAGGTGGATCTTATTCAATTCATAGAGCACCAAAAGGGAGAGGGAATCCCAGGCTTCTTCTCCACTCTCCATCTTCTCCGTTTACCATCGATCACTCTATCACTTGAATCTAAACAATGAACTACATTCGACTTGATTCCAGTTCGTCAGCAAACTGGATACGTAGGAAGTTTGATCCGTCGAACTCAGTCACAATATCATTCTACCCAAATCATCAACACACGTAAGGTTCGCCCAAAAAGAACCTTTACATTGGCGCTTGCAGGTCGAAATTCATGAGAAAACTACACTTTTCACTTGTTATTCTCAAGCCCATGAAACATGGTGATGGTTATTCCGAAGAGATTGATCAATCAAAAAGCTTGCTTACCTATAGAGTTAATCAATACATGAAAGATAAGTTTCTCTTACTATACGAACTTTCTGTTTTGTTTGGCTATAAGATCGTACAACCGAAAATTCAGTTCTATTTCGAATTTTCTTGTTTCGACCTGATAAAAAATTCAATCTCCAGTTTACTACTAATCAATTTCTGTTCAAAGCTTACGTATAAATTCTAATATACATCTGAGAATATTGACGAAATATATATATGATGGAGTAGTATTCACAGAGTGGTCAGTTAAATTATATATTAGAATGATGGAGAATATAAAGGTCCCTTGATTAGTTGCTTACCTTTGACAATATATAATCAATTAGCAGAATCAAAGATCACTGTCGCCTTAATAATTCACAGGAACGACTTTATTACTGCGTTATTGGGTAACTTGTAATAACGTAAGGTTCGCATACGACATATGGCTCAATATACTCAAGTCGACAGTTTGGTTCGCATCATAGATCAATTTATGTGGTGTAGTTGGGTTTGTCCTACCAAAGTTTCCCTCTCACATACAGATCGCATACAATATGAATTGGGCTATAGCTATACATGCTTAGCTCAAACCACTGACTTCTCATTTTATTGAGCATACATATCTACAGGGACCCTATATATTAACCTGCAGAGTCCATTGGCTATGTTGGATTCACTTGGGCAGACTAATATCACGCGGTTGTGCATTCTAAAAGGTGGAGAAAGGACAGGAGAAAAAGATAATACACGTCTGAACTCGAGCTTGAATCCTATGACTCCCAGTCGCTAAATGAGAATACTGCAAAAGTTACTTGCATAATTTTCAAGTCTTAACAGTTCACTTAGCAAACAAAATAATTTGTTATTCCTTTGTCTGACTTTCAAACTCTTCAAGTTACAATAGGAGGAATCACCGGCCAGCCATAGATACAGTAGAAACTCATAAATTTAAATGCTTCGAGACAGCTATGGCTAGCTACCCATATATTGCAGGTCGCTCACTTGCAGGTCGTGCACAGGTCGGACCCCGACCCAGCAACGTGCGAAGGTTTAACTAAGCTATCGACTATGATAAGACATTGACCTCACCAATTTTGATCAGACGGGGCTACTATAAGAGTATTATTTCTTGTATATTTACTGTAACCATTACATGAGTTTATATAGACTAATTGTTACAAGTAAATCCCATAATTCTAGGAGAAGAATAAGGGATTGATACCATTCTATGGGAAGTTTCCTATCACGTAATTATATGATAGGAAACTTGATATATATCCTAACACCCCTCCTCAAGGTGGTGCGTGGATGTCATTCATGCCCATCTTGATAAGAGAATCGGTAAGCACATTTGTTGCCACAGCTTTAGTCAGAATGTCTGCAAGTTGTTGAGCTGACCGGACAAAGGGAAATCTGATTATGCCAGCATCAAGATTCTCTTTTATAAAATGCCTGTCTATCTCTACATGCTTGGTTCTGTCATGTTGAACAGGGTTATAAGCAATTTCTATGGCAAACGTGTTATCACAATAGAGATTCATTACTTGTAGAGGAGGAAATCCCAATTTAGTTAGTAATATTTTCAGCCATAGTAACTCACACACTCCTAATGCCATACGGCCATACCGCGGTATTCAGCTTCTGCGCTGGATCTCGAGACTACCGATTGTTTCTTACTCTTCCAAGTCACAAGGTTCCCCCCAACAAAAGTTAGATAGCCAGAGGTAGATCTTCGATTATCAACGGAACCTGCCCAATCGGCATCTGTAAATCCATCCACATTCAAATGTCCATGTTTAGAGAATAATAGACCTTTGCCCAGAGTTGACTTTAAGTATCTCAGAATGCGCTCTACAGCATCCATATGTGGCTGGCGTGGATCATGCATAAATTGGCTTACTGTACTTACCGCATAGTCAATATCAGGTCGAGTATGAGACAAATAAATCAATCTCCCAACAAGTCTTTGGTAGCATCCTTTGTCTGTACTTGGATCACTCAAGCAATGGGAAAGTGAGTGGTGTTGTTCAATGGGTGTATTAGCTGGTTTGCACCCGAGAAACCCTGTTTCGGTCAACAGGTCTAAGATGTACTTTCTTTGAGATAGAAATATACCATGCTGAGAGCGGACAACCTCAATTTTGAGAAAATACTTGAGATTGCCAAGTTGTTTCATCTCAAATTCAGAAGTCAAATGACATTGTAGACAGGAAATTTCATCAGCATCATTACCTGTGACTATCATGTCATCCACGTATATGATCAACATAGTGAGTTTACCATTTTTATGCTTCAAGAACAAAGTGTGATCAGCATTGCTTTGTTTGTACCCAAACTTGACCATAGATTGTGTGAATCGACCAAACCATGCCCGTGGAGATTGCTTGAGTCCATACAAGGCCTTCTTGAGCTTGCATACTAATGAAGTATTCTCGAATTCCGAAATTCCCGGAGGGGGATCCATGTACACATCTTCAGTAAGATTGCCATGTAAGAAAGCATTTTTAACGTCAAACTGTAGAAGAGGCCAGTCTTTATTAACAGCCAAGGATAAGAGAACTCGCACTGTATTGAGCTTAGCCACAGGTGCAAATGTATCTTGATAATCCACACCATAGGATAGAGTATATCCTTTTGCCACCAAGCGAGCTTTAAATCTTTCAATAGTACCATCTGCTTTGTGTTTGATGGTAAATATCCATCGGCAACCAACAGTCTTTTTTCCATATGGTAAAGCAACAAGATCCCAAGTGCCATTTCTTTTAAGAGCATCCATTTCCTCATCCATAGCCTTTGTCCATTGAGTATCTGTCAAAGCTTCCTGCAATGTACTAGGTGTAGCGACAGATGATAATTGACACACATAAGATGCATATGAGTTCGAGAGTTTGCATGAGGAAACATGATTACCTATTGGGTATTTGATCTTGGCTTTGGGGTCAGGTTCATATTGAATAGGTGGTATACCTCGATTAGTACGTGGTGGAAGGGTGTAGTGAGAATTTAAAATATGTTCAGTTGAAGGAGAAAGAGATACCTCAGGTAATGCCGAAGAGGGCGGTGGTGATGAAGTTGCATGATGGATTAGACTATCTGGTGGTAGACCAGTAGCATGGTCAACACCGGCAATACTGTCTTCTGGAGTATTCTCCCCACTAGGGCCACTCTCAATACCGCAATATCTGACTTACGGAACACCTTCTAGAGTATTCTCAACACCGGTTTGGGATCAAAGTTCAAATTCCGTGCGGTGCGAGGTTTCTTTGGTGGAGTAATACAATTGATTCATGGAATACAACATCCATAGAGATATAAAATTTGTGAGTAATGGGATCGTAACATCTATATCCTTTTCGAGTTGTTCCATATCCAACAAAGGTACATCATTATAGCTCGTGAATCAAGTTTAGTCGCGATGTTTGGAGGATAAGTGCACATAAAACCACGATCCAAAAATCCGTGGAGGCAAAGCGAACATGAGGTGGAAGAGTACGTTGTTTACGCCAAAGACATCTAAAGGTCGTCTAAAAGACAGAACACTAGATGGTGTTCTATTCATCAAATACACAGCAATACTAAGGGCATCCCACCATAAGTATTTTGGAGTATTACCTCCAATCAATAAGGAGCGAGAAATTTCCAGAAGGTGGCGATTCTTCCGTTCTGCAGTACCGTTTTGTTGAGGAGATTTTGGACATGAAGTATGATGAATGATTCCATTAGAATGCATAAAATCAGTCAATTCTTGCTTAAAGAATTCACCTCCATTATCGGTGCGAACAACTTTGACAGATATACCAAATTGTGTGAGTATCATTTGATAAAAACGTTGAAATATCATACAGACATCACTTTTATGTTTCATCAAATATACCCAAGTCATTCTAGTGTAATCATCCACAAATGAAACAAACCATTTTAATCCAGTGGGGGTAGATACTGGAGATGGCCCCCACACATCTGAATGTATCAATAAAAAAGGAGTTATACTTCTAGTTGTTGATGAAGGAAAATGAGTATGATGGCTTTTAGACAGAGCACAAGTTTCACAAACCATATCCGAAATATTACAGCCAATAAATAATGAAGGAAAAAGTCGTCGAAGATAACCAAGTGACGGATGACCTAATCTCTTATGCCACAGCCATATTTGCTCTATATTGTCTTCCAATTTCTGTGAACTTACTGCATGTGCCAAGCTTTTATTAACTGGTGGAGCATCACCTTCCAGATAGTACAATCCATCACGCAGCTTACCACTGCCAATCCTCTTGGTATGGAAGTTCTGAAAAAGACAGTGAGTAGGAAAGAACGAGCCAACACAATTATAAGCTTGGATAAATTTATTTACCGAGAGCAAATTGCATGCAAGAGAAGGAACATATAGAACATCAGAGATAGGTAATGAAGTAGGTAAAATAACTGTACCAATACCAACAATTGGTACTGAAGCGCCATTGGCAGTAGTAATGGCATGTTTAGAATGAGAAGCAAATAATTGGCTAAAGTTAGATGAGTTGCATGTCATATGATCAGTAGCATCTGTGTCAATTATCCAATCGCTAGACGTAGTACAAGTAGAAAAACTAAGAACAGATTTGGACATACCAGCTGATGCCACCAAACCTGCAGAAGGTTCACTCGGTTGAAGGGTTGGAGGAACAGCATGTTTGAAAGTAGAACTTGTACCAGATACCTTCTTACCCTTAGGATGCCAGTCCGGGTAGCCATGGAGTTTGAAACATGTTTCAATAACGTGATTATCTCCATTACAATGGCTACATTTGCACCCTCCTTTCTTCAAGTCAGGTCGAGATAAATTTCTGCGAGCAGCCATAGCGACGCTATCCACAGGTGCACTGCCCATCATAGCATCATGCCGGTTGGCTTCAGCACATATCATGGCATAAGTCGTTTGAAGATTTGGGAGAGGGACTGTGGAAAGAACGCGACTGCGAACCCCATCCAAGTAAGAGTCTAAACCAGCAAGAAAGGCATACACTCGTTGGGAATTGACTTTGGATGTATATCGCCCAATATCAGTGGGACACTCCATAATACAGTCATCAATGGCATCATATTCCTGCCATAATTTGCATAACTTCCCAAAATATTGAATAACAGTGCCACTATTTTGGCGAATAGATAATACCTCACAATGCAATTGGTATGCTTTGGAAGCATCTTGACTGACAGAGTAGGTGAGCTTAGCAGTATCCCAGATTTCCTTTGCAGTGGATAATCTGAGAAACAAGGATCTGATATCCTTAGTCATGGCATCAAGCAACCATGATTTAATCATACAGTTGTCGTCCTCCCAAACCTCATATTCAGGGGAGGAAGTGTCGACTGGAGCAGCCTTAGTTCCGGAGATGAATCCCCAGCGCTTCCGGCCTCGAAGTTTATTCCGAGCATTTAAGGACCACTCAATGTAGTTCGTGCCATCTAGGCATTCAGGGGTTAACAAGGATAATATTTCCTGATAACCATTACTCGTTCTCACTGGTACGTTTTCAGGTGTAGACATGGTGTGTAGGCAGCGGAAAAAGAACGAAGAAGATGGTGGCTAGGGTTTGTAGAGTGGATCGATACCTATACTGATACCATGTAAGAGTATTATTTCTTGTATATTTACTGTAACCATTACATGAGTTTATATAGACTAATTGTTACAAGTAAATCCCATAATTCTAGGAGAAGAATAAGGGATTGATATCATTCTATGGGAAGTTTCCTATCACATAATTATATGATAGGAAACTTGATATATATCCTAACAGCTACTTCGCATATATTAGCCTTTACCGACCTGTGACATATCATCTTGTTTTATCTACTTGATATAGGGTGACCTAATGATCTATTGCAGGGGCTAACAAATGTCGCGTAGTTCGATTCAGCTGCGCTGGTCAAATACCAAACTGGGGCTAACTACAACTAGCTTCAGTGCGCCACGCCCTACACATAGTCCAATTCATTTGTGATTTAAGCTTAATGCTCCATGCAAATTGATACTACTATCAACTGCAATCTCCAAATCATGATGCTCACTAGAGCCACCTGCTCACTAGAGCAGGCTGACTCACTCGGGTCACGACGCCCACCTGGGTATAACGCTCACTCGAGCTCAGGGTTACATAGTCCACAGGCTACTTAGCCTTAACACTTCTCGCTAGTTGGAAACCTATACTTCTAGGATCAACTAAGTGCATAACGCTCTCTAAGAGCAAAACATTCATACGAACTCAAACGCTCTCCAAAGCTCAAACGTTCTAAATGACTAAATGCTCACTCGAGCTCAGGGCTACATAGCCCACAGGCTACTTAGCCTTAACACTTCTCGCTAGTTGGAGACCTATACTTTTAGGATCAACTATGTGTAAAACGCTCTCTAAGAGCAAAATATTCATACGAACTCAAATGCTCTCTAAAGCTCAAACGTTCTGATTGACTAAACGTTCACTTGAGCTCAGAGGCTACATAGCCCATCAATTCTCGCTAATTGAGGACGTACACTTCTAGGATCAATTCAGTGCATAATGCTTCCAGAAGCACTAAAAGGTCCCTTGACCTACTGGAGCAAAACATTTACATAAGCGCTAACAGGTCCCTCGACCTACGCTCACTCGAGCAGAACGCTTCCATTAGCACTAAAAGGTCCCTTGACATACTAGAGCAGACACTTACATAAGCGCTAACAGGTCCCTCGACCTATGCTCACTCAAGCAGAATGCTTCCATAAGCACTAAAAGGTCCCTTGACCTACTAGAGCAGAACACTTATATAAGCGCTAACAGGTTCCTCGACCTACGCTCACTCGAGCAGAATGCTTCCATAAGCACTAAAAGATCCCTTGACCTACTGGAGCAGAATGCTTACATAAGCGTTAAAAGGTCCCTTGACCTACGCTCACTCGAGCAGAACACTTACTTAAGCACTAAAGGCCCTAGATCTACGCTCACTAGAGCATAACACTCACACACCCTCCAACACGCTCACTGTTCCACTAGGACATGTGTCAAATTATTTCTCTCGTAAAATCATTCTTAAGAAAGCACGACCTAACGAGAGGGGGCAGTGTGGGGGACATATATTGTCATCAATATATTCGCGACATGTGTCATTGTCATTGATCATATCTTATTAGATAATTACAATTAGTCATCTTAAGAGTCATAAGTTACTAAATGGTTACAAAATAAACATGAATACATGCATTAAAGATCATCAATGAATGGAGCACCAAAGGGGGGAGGGAATTCTATATATTTCCTCTCCACTCTCTAAACAAGGGGGGAGGATCCCAGGCTTCTTCTCCGCTCTCCATCTTCTCCGTTCACCATCGATCACTCTATCACTCGAATCTAAGCAATGAACTGCGTTCGACTTGATTCCAGTTCGTCAGCAAACTGGATATGTAGGCAGTTCAATCCGTCGAACTCAGTCACAATATCATTCTACCTAAATCATCAACACACGTAAGGTTCGCCCAAAAATAACCTTTACAATGCGCTTCTGGACGTAAGCAATTGCCAAACCACGTAAGTTCCTTATGTTCGTTTATTCTTTGTTTTTTCATTATTGCTTTAGTGGTTATTGTATTGGTGTTCTTGTTTTGTCATTGATTCCATGATCTTGAGGATAATTGTCGTTAGTCGTAATTGGTGTTATCTCTAATTCCTAACACTTCTGTGGTCAAATTTCTATTATCCAAGAAAAACTTTGATCTCTTTTAACTTTAATTCTGCTAGTATATTCATTTATGGATAAACTTCAAGTACCCTTACTAGAGTTCAAAGTTTTCATATCCTATATGGCAACAGAAAACATTATCAGATAAACATCACCTCATGATTGACAATCTTTGCATTTTCTGTCAGCATAAAAGGCGAACAATCTATCCTCCACTGCTTCTTTGAGTGTGAGCGGGCAAGTGTGTGTGTATTTAGTTTAGCCCCTTCTTGAGTGAAGAAGGGATTTACTTAAACCACCTAGAGTGGATCGAATGCATCCAAGATATGGACAATTCAACGCAAGGAATAGCAAGACTACCCCCACCATTTATGTTATTGCAGTGATGTATCAACTATATATGGTGGAATAGGGTTGAATGTCACTACAACAACCAGTAGCCTAGCTAGTATTATTGTATGGGATTTCGACTGGAGTATTGCCATCCTAGTCAAAGCACCACTCCTTCTCTGAGTATGTTAACCACCTGTCCCCATGGATTTAGAATGATGCAAATATGCAATCAATCAATCACCTATCATTCTGAGGCATTTGTTAGGCTATATGTGAAAGCAACTGCATGGGAGCTGCCACTCAGACAGTACAATCCGAAGCATTTGAAAAGTTACAAACAGGCCCGGCCCTGAGTAGGTGCCATGTGGGCGACCGCACAGGGCCCCGAATATGCAAGGCCCCAAAAAATATGTTTAAGTGAAAATGCCTATTTGGCAAATCAAAATCCCAAACCAACCAAAAGCCTAAAAAATCGGAAATTTCACAATAAACAACCGAAATATCCTCTCATATTCTCTTTCCTCATTAATTATTTTCGTAAAAAAAAAATAAGAGATATAATAAATGAGGAGATCTTCTTAACGACTAGATATCTCTCTCTCTCTCCCTAATTAATAACGATTTCTTTTGGAAAATCACTCCAACTAATTGTTGTTTGAGTCGCCCCTCAATTACTCAAATACAAAAGAAAGAGTAAAAAAAAAAAATCCTTCATTTACCTTCTGATCATCTAGTATCCTCTCATTCTCAAAATTTCTTTCTTTACAATTGTAGATTTGTATTAGTTTTCACTTTGATCAATCTCAATTACTTATTCACCTAACTTTTTATTCTTCTTCAAATAAGCATAGCTTATAGAATTTTGTTGACTGCTCCCGTTACTGTTGCAGAAAGAAGTTTTTCAGAATTAAAATGATTGAAATCATATCTTAGATCGACTGTCACAAAAAAAAAAACTAAATGAGCTAGCGTTAATATCTATTGAAAATGAATTTTTAGAGAAAATTAACTTTGAAAGCTTCATTGATGATTTTGCAGCTAAAAATGCGAATAAAGCAATATTTCGATGATCCATTTTGTATTGATGGAAGACTGGAAGAGGGCCACATTTTGTTGTTTGCACAGGGCCATTGAAAACTCAGGAACGACCCTGGTTACAAACAGTGGAATTAGAGTGGAGCTGGCAAGAAGACTAAATATATAGTGTTGTTTAAAGAAAATATGATACACTACAGATCATTCAAATTTTGCAATCTCTTGTAGCCTATTTTGATTGGAATTGGCAATCTATTGTAGGCAATATTAAACTGTTGTTATTTTCTTTTGAATCTTGTCTATCCTTGGAGATGTAATGCCTGGGTGGAAGGGCCAGCCCTAGGCCTATATTGTCTAAGGCTTTGCATAGAGCCCCAATATAAACAATAAAAAGGCCCCATGAAGCTCTTAGTGTTAGAAACGCAGACCCAAAAGCCCAATTTTTCAGACATTGCATTGGGCCCTTCGAAACACAGGACCGGCTCTGCTGGGCGGACAAACTTGCTAAGTAGACTAAGCAAAGTACGTGTACCAGTCAGTTTCAACATGTATGAACCTGATGTACGCATTTCCCAGATTCAGTAACTAACCCTTTAAAGTTTCTCTTATAAAATAAACATAACAGGATCTGATGAAGTGAATAAGCCAGCCTTCTTAACAAAGGGTTCTAATAAATTAGAACTCACAGACAACATTGTTGAGATTAAGAGCATCTTTAGCAGAGCAACCAAAAAAACACCAAAATTTTGAACAAAAAAAACACCAAACCAAAAAAACACCAAACAACTTTAGGAGCAACATCAAAAAAACACCAAGCAACTACGCGGTTTTGCCAAAACAGCGCCACTAAAGCCCTAACCGACAAAGCCCAAGCCCACGCGGTTTTGGCAAAACTGGCGTCGAGAACACCGCGTGCTACTTCTATATATACAGCTCCAAAGCCGCGCGGTTCAGTCACTTTCACCTCTTCTCACAATTATAAAACCCTCTCCTTAGTTAAAAAAAAAACAAAAACCTACCTAAACTCTTAAAATTTGATATGGATCCTTTTTAACCTTTCGACGGTGATGATTGGCAGTACACATAAAACATTGGCGATGAGGAAGAAGAACCTGAGGAAGTAGAATACAGTGGGGGAGAAGACAGTGGGGAAGAAGAACCCGAGGATGTCGCGCCGGCTGATAGACATCCCTATGTACTGGAGTATCAAATGAACGACTTCAATTGGCAATTTGCACCTGGAGAAGCACTTGATATGGAAGTTGTGTCTTCTACACGTGATACAAAACACGTGTCGAGTGCAGTGGCTAATACTCAGGTAATTAATTAGTTTTGATTAAATATTTTGAATATTAATTAGTTGAGTTGGACCAGTTAATTATTTATCTTATACGCATTATTTTTTTTTTTATAATATCAGCATGTTGTTGACTACCGAGTTAGATCGGCTTTACTTAGTGTTAGAGAGTGGTGGAAGGTTATTAGGAGTTTGGATGAGTTTATACATATTAGAGATAGTATTTTGTATACACCTTTGGGTATTTTGATTGATACAGATTATGAGAAGGTTGATTGGGCAGTGGTCATAGCTTTAGTAGAAAGATGGTGGAGTAGAACTCATACATTTCATTTTTCTTGTGCGGAGTTAGGGTTCACACCACTAGACTTCACTATGATTTCTGGGTTGAGTATCGGTATAGGCCAACCGATACCTTTTCATACAAATTATGAGAATATGGATATTATGCTTATGAGTTTTCCTCGTTTGGGTGCGGATGCTTATGATTCTTCTGGGATTAAGCTATCTCATATTAAGACTGCATATATGGAACCCCTCTTGCATCCTGATACACGAGCGGAGTTAGCTTTGACTATTCTACCGGGTAGTGAGGGTGCTGATCAGTATGTTAGGGCTTTTTTTTATGTTTTTTATTGGGCATGTTTTGTTTCCCAATGGTCATTCTACGGTATGACTGGGATATTATGCTTATGTATCTGATTTGCATACTATGATAGATTATGACCTGGGTAGCTCAGTATATGCCACATTGATATCGGCGTTAGATAAAGCTTCACAGACATTCGGAAGTAGAAGTCCTCAGATTGCAGGATTCATGGGACTTTTAGAGATTTGGTTTTATGAGTACTTTCGATGTCTTTGTCCTAACATAGACATGATTGCTGATACTCGCCCTAGATTTGCTAGTTGGTCAGGGCCTCACTTGACTCGTAACAGATGGCAGATTAGGAATAATATCTGTATGGCTCGTGCTCAGATTGATATTAGATCATTGTCATCTATTGAGTGGAGACCTTGGCGTTTGTCTACTGTCTTTGACGATCTAGTTGTACAGTATGTTTGTGTGTTGTCATGTCACAAAATTGTTTTTGCCGCACGTGACTGTCAGGTTTAGTACTGTGGCAACAGATGTTGGAGGCAGATGACTGGACGTTATGGAGTTCCATGTGCTCCCATGCCAGATATTAGTGATGTAAAGTCGTGGGGTAGAATTCAAGTTCATGAAGTTCATGCCAGTGGTGGTCCTTTGCCAGATGCGTCTTCTTTTGTTGTTAAGCAGATTGCTGATCAGTATTATAGATGGTGGAACCGTGTCTCCATGGGTCCGTTGTTGCCTCCTGTTGGTCGAGCTAGCAACTTCGAGTTTGTGGGCCTGGAAGGATGAGACCTGAGCTACGTATTCCTCATCCACCACAGCCTGTTTACAACCCACAACCTCTAAATGCATATCAGCCAGCTCCTGTGTCTGCCAGTAATCCTCAGATGTTTGCCGTGTGTGGACCTGATGTCGAGCCTACTTATATTTCCATTTCTGAGGTGCCTCATGCTCGTTTCTCTGAGTTAGAGCCGCATATTGATCAGTATACCATGGTGAGTTTAATTGTTTTATTTATCTTCTTCATTATATATATAATATGTACTCACATCGTATTTTCTTGGATTTTCAGCCGAGGTTGGGAAAGATATGAGAACCGAGGTTCTTATGTTTGATGGGATGATGACGCCTGTATCATTATAGCCAAGAAAGAGATGAGGCATATTCTCGGACATATCGGCAATCCAAGCGCGCATTATGACGAGACTTCGAAAGCGTATGAAGATATCGGCAAGTGTACACGCAACAACATCGGGGATATGAGGAACTTCAGTGAAGTAGTTAACCTCCGTCGCGAGAGAAGATCATCGATCTCCGATTAGGAACTTAGAGAAGCGACGGGCGTCCAAATAGAGAGGAGGGATTGAGTGGTAAGGGGTAAGAAGAGAGCTAAATAAATTTGATGTAATATGATAGGTTTTGGATTATTTTGGATATTATATGATTATATCATAATCATAGATTTTGGACTGCATAATCATAATCATAAATTTTGGACTGCATAATCATAATCATATGTTTTTAATTTCTTTAATTTTTTCGATTTTGAATTACAATTCTTAATTTCTTCAATTGCACAATTGTTAATTTCTTAACTTCTATGCACAACTCATAATTTTTCAAATTCTATGCACCACAGTTCTAATTTTCAGAAAAAACGCACGCGGTTTTGGCAAAACCGCGCCTATTGAAGCCCAAGCCCACGCGGTTTTGCCAAAATCGCGTCATAGAAGCCCAAGCCCACGCGGTGTTGGAAAAACTGGGCGTGAGTGATTTGATACAGCACCAAACCTGGAACCAAATATTGGTCGATTTGGTGTTTGGTTTGGTATTTTTTTGGTGTTTTCATCAACATGTAGCTCTCCTGAAGTTAAAAAAACACCAAATTCTTAAATCTTGGACCAATTTTAAGAATTTAGTGTTTGATGCTAGGTTGATATCACTGCTAAAGATGCTTTAATCCCACATTGGGAGAAAGCCTATCCAATCAATATATAAATCTTGGACCAATCGGTTTTGAGTTGAATTGGATGCCCAAACTTTGATATAAAAATCTTGTATTCCATTATGCAGAATGATATACATGTACCGCCGCAATCTCACAGCTAGAGTATAAAAATTTAAGCACCACCCCCTTTTCCCGAAACAATATGAAATAAAAGAACAATCTTATCGTAAAAAACAATCCAAAGTTTCCTACCAGGCCAACTCAACAAATTAGTAATATAATGCCAACTCAACAAATTAGTAATATAATGTGTTCAACGTATGTTTTGAATTACTCCACTTGTATTCCTGAGTCATATATGTCTCCAGCTTTCCAATCCTGCGGTATGTTGTTAACAGGCACCACCCATGTCTCCTCTCCATCATCGACATCGCTTAGTAACATTCTTATGGACAAGGGTCCACTTGGAGGTGTAACTACTGTCCAGACTGCCCCATGACCCCGATCCAACAGCTTGCACCTTAAGTTTGCAGTCTGTGATTTTCAGGTTACAGTTATTGTTAGAGCAATATGATAGCGTGATATGAAAATATATGATAGGTTCATGTTTATTTTAACTGAAAATGGTGAATGGTGATAAACAAATTTAAATGGCGAAACAGAATGCATATATAACATAGTCCTACATGTATTAATATTGCTGACTAGGTAAGTAATATACTCTGTTTATTTAAGATGTTAAGAGATTCATTGATACTCATAATAATTTGACAAGATTAATGCATACCTCACACAGTTGAACAGCAGTAATATCCTTCTTGCCTTGTTGATACCATATTACAAAGGCCAAGTAGTGAGGATAGTTGCTGTTTTCATCAATCTTGAAGGTGATGTTCTTGGATGGATAACTGCATGGAACACTGCAAATGAGAACCAACATGTTAGTCAACATGCTAGCAGTCCTACCATGCATGAATTGCGCTCATGTATGCTTGTTTAGTGGTTTTAAGAAATAATTAAGACAAGAATCTGTGGCTTGGCCCATCCGTACCGTCTATATTCAATGTCAACCACACCAAGTGCTAGTATTGATGCTGCTAAATCTGTGGCTTGGGCCATCTTTGCAAAAGCTCTTCTACTTAGTATGAAATCAGTATTAGGACCCGAGCCTGAATCCGTGATGACCACAGTGGCTCCTTTGTCCGAACAGTACTTACTGTCTGTGCACCTCACCTATTCGTTAGTATCAAAAGGCCGTCAGTATTTACTAAAAAATGATAAGTACGTAGTCGAATTCAGTTGCTGTCACCTGTGTAAGCTAGTATTTACCTGGTAGCATGCCCCACATCCTACACCATCCCTGTAAAGGACGGATGCAGTCGATACATCACCACCATTAATTGTAGCACCAAATGAGCCGAACCCGCATGCTCCAGCTGCAGTACAAAATGGAAGATCATGTAACAAAAAAAAAAGACAGATTATTTACAAATTAAGATCAGATCATCAAAGCATATCATGTCTTAGTACTGAAGCACCATTTCTATCAGTTGTTTTCGGTCTCCTGTTTACCTTCTGTACCACGTTCGTCTGAGTTTGGATAATAAGCAGCTCGAGAATGAGTAAAACAGTCTTGGCATGTCGCCCCATCGATCAGAGTTTGTTTAAGAAGCAAACATGAAACGAGGAGCACAAGGGGTTGAAGATAAAGAGACATTTATATCACAGGGTAATAGAAGTACTGAAGCAGTAGAACAAAGGAAAAGTTAAGGTTGGTGTGATGATGTGATCAAGGCATTGAGCTTGTGTACTATATATAGTGAAATCCTGAGCACACCTTACTTGTTTGGTAAAATTTAGACTTTGAAATTCTGTTGAAGGTAGATTTGGAGCACACCTTACTTGTTTGGTAAAATTTAGACTCTGCAATTCTGTTAAAGGTAGATTTGAATGGATGCAAAGTTTTGTTGACATTCATATGAAGGGAATTCTTGGCAACCTTCTTAGACGTCTTGCAGTTGTTTAATTGTTTTGGAATTGGTTTACTTTTGTTTTCTCCCCTAACTATTACATATTTTATGTGCACTTTTTCTTCATATGTTGGAATAATTGTAGCAACTAAGGTTGGTAAACTTACTTCATATTTCTTCATATGTTGGAATAATATATCCATATCCATATTTGTTTTTTGTACCACGCATACGTCAAGATCAATCTTCTTATAGAACTAACTCATGGGAATAGAATATGGCATTAAATTAGTGGGGAAATTTATCAAACTTGTAGTGTCAATTGTTCAGTAGTGAAATTTATTAAATATCCAATGCAACATTATCTGGCCAATTATTCTTGGTTTTTGGAAACGCTACGTAGCATTCCAACCTAGGTGCCATCTCTTTTGACCCTCAAACAATCTTGATATTGGAAGAAATATACACAGTGAATGAGAAAGGTGAAATTGGCAAGAAAATAAAGTGGCAACAAAGGATGAACATGGACATTTTGAAGTACACATATATTAAACTTTTGCTTGGGTTGAAAGCAAGTTGTAAGGGAAAGGGCCCAGTTTGGTGACTTCGCACTATTTTAGAGCCAATGTCCGGCACTTCTAAATTCTAATCAGCATTACCGGTTTCCCACTTGTAATGATAATCACACAAGGGGTTTGAGTTATTTTACAGGGAAGGTGATAGGAAACATTCATTAGCTTTATTAATAATTTACACATTCTCCATCTTTCTGTCTCCATGTCTCCTACAATAGATTAGAGCAAACAGTACTTAAACTAACAAGATATGCCTCTATTGTTTGTTTAAGCTCTCTGCTTTTTGTTTTATAATCACAAAATCATTATTTTGTAGGATGAACCACTACTAATATACGCATTACGCCGCACGCTACAGTGCACGCGCTACAGAGCGAGGGGGGGAGGGGGTCAATGTACGGCTTTCGAGTTATTTTTTGTGATGAAAGTCTGAAACACCAATGTTGTTAACAAGTATACTGTCCAAGTGGTTCCTGTGCATGTAGCGCATTTTGACTTTCATTATTCTTGAATATATTTTGCACCATTCTTCATTAAGAAAGTTAGGCAGATTGTAATTATATTATTTATTCCAAGCTAGGCTATAAAAAAAACGACTTGGAGAGAACAGGACCACCGGGTTGAGTAGCATCATAGTATGATAGTACAGATGAGCACATCAGCACTGACATGGATTCCATTTTAAGGGATTGGTTAGAATATTTAAGGTCTGGACCACATTTTCTACATGACAAGAACATAAGTTCATGAGGAACCTTTACATCACTTCAAAATTTCAAATTGCCACTTCAACCATAAATTCTCCACATAAGAATGTGGTCTTGCTATCTTTTGTGTTTAAACTAATCATCACTCAAGAGAAAGTGAGAAAATTGTGTTTTCATTTCTTACAGGATCATTACATGTTTATAGTTATAACTGAATAACAACCGCTCTAACTGAATTGCTTAGATAACATTTTATAACTGATTCAGTAGATTGGTTTATTGGCTTCCTGGTTTTAATGCTTTAGGGCATAATCTTAATTCGGGATTCTGGTCTGTTTTTTCCAGAATACACCACATTTCCTTGTTGTCGTCCTTACTAGTCGTAGGTGGTAGTGTGGTATTATGAGGTAATTATGGTTAGCATGGTGTGTTTTATGAAAGGAAAACTCTTTGGAGTTCAGATTTCTGATATATTTATGCATTCCCTTCTCTTAAACCCATCAAACATCATAGAGACTAACTCAACCAGTTGAGTTTCGAGTCGCGCATATATTTTACATAGAGGTTAATTCAGAGCTTAATGTCGAAACAGAACTTTTTGCAAGGGAAATATAATTTCTACAGCTCAGAAGATGGAGTGTCTGTTTCCTACCTAATACGTACCAATTCTTATATCTTTCTATGTTCATTTCCTGTGGGAGAAGATAGAGCGTGAGGGTGTGCGCCCCCTGATTTCGGCATGAAGAAGGTGTGCGCCCCCTAATCGAGTTTGTTCGGTTTGCTCTTTACACAGTAGTTTCTATGAGTAAACCTCCACCCTTTTAGAAACAACAATGCACAATTGTGCTTATATATAGATCTCTGTAATAAACCCTAGAATGAATCAAGCAATAAAACACCATTTCTTCTCTAGTGGACATATGAAGCTACAATGGCTTCGAACCACTATAAATCTTGTGTTTGTCTCTTTAATTAGTTGTTGTTTGCTACATGATATTAGAGCGGAGTATTTAATCTCTTCTCTCCATCAATCTCATCTCCAAAAACTTGCTATGACAAATCCAAATACAAACCCAAAGTCTGTTGTAATTACAGAGACTGAATCTAATCATAGTTGGAAGTTGTCTTCAATTCATTTGAATGGAACAAATTATATACCTTGGTCTAGGGCTGTTACTTTATCTCAAGGTGGAAAAAGGAAACTAGGATTTATTAATGGTGCAAATGAGTGTCCTGTCATTAGTGATGCTGAATATGAGAATTGGGTTTCTAATGATCAACTTGTTCGTTCTTGGTTGCTCAATTCGATAGAGTCAACTATTGCTGGCATCGATCTTTACCTTCTCTGATTCTGCAAAGGAGATGTGGGAGTCGATTGAAGATTTATACGGAAACCGAAACAACTCTACCTGTGTGTTTGAACTTCAACTTGTAATCGGTTCTTTGCAATAAGGTGAGAAAAACTTTACAGAACACCTTGGGAATTTGAAGAAATTATGGGATGAATGGCAAGCCATGTGGCTAAGGTTCAGCCTTAGACACATGAGTTAATGGGTGTACATTGATCCATGGTATTGCAAATTAGGTTTTAGCCCTGTTGATTAAACGAATAAAGTGGATACCTCTACTAATGGACATTTGCAACGTAGATGGGGGTTGAAACAGAGATAATCTGAAGTGATATTGGCATACGTTATATACTCCTGTAAAGGATATGAAATGTCATGCAATGAATAAAAATTTCGATGAATCACTGGAGAATGCCTTTCCCTATCAGATTTATAGTAATCCTTGAAAGTTACTGGAGGTCGTCTCTCTCTTTTTCAGATTGTCGAGGAACTAGAAGAGCTTGAGGCCTAGGTGGAGGGCGCACGCCCCTTAGTTGCTCAATAGGTGAGGGCGCACGCCCCTCCGTCTGGATAGAATCAAGAATCGACAATGAAGGGGTGCGCTCCCCTTAGTTGCTCATTAGGTGAGGGTGAACACTCCTCTGTCTGTGTGGAATCAAATACGATTTCTTCAGCAGGAACAATGAGTGGTACACTCTCAATTACTTCTGCAATAGGTTCAATAACTTCTGTGGCAGGAACCGTAACTTCACCAACTGCTGGGATAGGTGTCAAATCTGATAAACACTCCCCCTGGGACCGATTTCTAGGCACAGTTGGAACTTGAAAGAAAACTTCATATTCTACAAATCGTAAATCACGAGAGCGGCCAGTTTTCTTGTCGCCGGATTGTAACATATATAGCCTTTTTGTGTGGAAGAGTAACCAAAAAAGATACATTGAGTAGCCCGAGCATCGAATTTATCTCGATGAATTGCTTGCTGATGCATATAACAAACACACCCGAAAACTTGCAGATGAGAGAGATCCGGCCAACAGCCTAGATTTAAGCACTTCCAATGGTGACTTAAAACCAAGAATCCGACTGGGAAGACGATTAATCAAATATGCAACAATTAAGACGTCATGAAACCAGTATTGCTTAGGAACATTCATGCCCAGTATAAGAGCACAAGTGGTCTCCAAAAGATGTCTATTTTTTTCTTTCAACCACCCCATTCTGCTGAGTGTGCCAACACAGCTAGTTTGATGAATTATCCCCTGGCTACGAAGATACTCAGACAACATGTTTTTGGAAAACTCAGTACCATTGTCAGATATAAACATCTTGATTTTAGCACTAAACTGATTAGTAACAATAATATTATGAAAATCTTTGAAAACAGTCGTAACCTCAGTCTTCGATTTCAACAAATATAACTATGTAACACGAGATTTATCATCAATAAACAACACAATATACTTATAGCAATCATAAGAATTAACAGGAGCAGATCCCCACAAATCAGGGTGGATTAACTCAAACAAATTATTAGACAATGTGTGAGTTTGGAAAAGGTAAACGAGTTTGTTTAGAAAATTGACAAACGTCACAAACTTCATTAGAGTTCATAAAAACAAATGGAAACAAATTTGACAGAACACGACTTGATGGATGCCCAAGTCTTTTATGTAAAATACGACTCTCAACTAGACACTAGCTTAACACGCCTTCTTATGAGAATTCAGGAAATATAGCCCATTCGAATAAATACCTTTACCAATCGTCCTCTTCGACTTTCGATCCTGAAAGACGACAAAGTTAAGGGGGAAAATGACATCACAATTTAAGGAGTTTGTAATTTTTCCAACAGATAGAAGTTGAACGGGGAATGACGGAACAACAAGAGCATTATTATTGGGTTTTTGAGATAAAAAATTTACTTGACCACTACCTAGAATAGGAATGGTGGATCCATTGGCCATGGAGATATTATGTTTCCTTGTCTTGGGTACAAAATTATGAACAGATGAAGGGCAATTAGCCATATGATCATTAGCCCCTAAATCAATTATCCATGAATTACTATTTTCTGGCATAGTAAAATAGGCATGTAAATTACTTGACACATGAGTTGAAGCAGACAGACCTTTGTTAGATGGACTGGACTTGGTAAGCTGTTGGAGAATTTGACTCAACTGATGACTGATATTTATTTGAGTTGGAGATTGATGTCTTGGCTACTGCAATGTGTTCTTTCTTGGACGGTTCGTTTTTAAGGTGCGGATGCAATTCCCAACAACATAACGGTCCTTGGTGTGCCAATTTTTTCCATAATGATCACAGTGAAGATGTTCCCTTTTTCCCTATGACTTCTTTCGAAAATCATTCTCTACAAGCAGAATAGAAGACTCAGAGATTGGAGACTTCAAACCAGAGTTCATGGTTTTCTTCCTTGTTTCCTCTCGCTGAATGGTCGCACAAACAACAAGTGATGGACGAGTGATTTCCATTAGAATATTGCTCTCCAGATTTTCATATTCTAGTTTGAGACTATGAAACAATGTATGTGAAGATTTTATCCTCTTCAACCCGTTCCAAAAGTGTCTTGGCATCTATGGTGTATGGGCGGGTTGTCTAGATTCGTTTCTTATCAAAAAGATAATTATCAGTTGAGAGTTATATTCAATTACAATTACTTGAGCTACAAGAAGTCTCTACTCTATCTATATAAATACCAAACTATTTTTCATACAAAACTACGTTCTTGAGACTAAATCTCATCGATAATTTGGGTATGTAGGCAACCGAAAGGTACAGTCTCATCATTCACTCGATCACCATCACTTTTCTCACTACTTTTCTATATTATTCATGTATCTCATCACCACTTAGTGTTTTGATCATATATATTTGGTCGAAACATAATTGGCACCGTCTGTGGTTCTTATTCCACACCCTTGATCATGTTTTGCAAAAGTTATGAGGAATACTAGAAGAGCTCAAGGTCCCAAAGCAATTACTAACGATCATTGTGAACATGATGTTCACGGTCAACTTGGCGATAACGGACTAATCCCTCCTACTCCTTTTCAACAATAGGTTGCATGCGACCCTATTGCCGTTCCACTGATGCGCCAAATTATTCAACACAAAGTTATTGCATCTGATGATTCTCCATCATCTGATACGGATAATGTCAATCAAATGTCTCGCTAAGCATTTCTTAAAAAGTTCAAGTGTGTACGGAAACAAAACAATTACTACAAGCGTCGTCTGAAACGAACCATTCCTCTCGAAGATGATATGAAATCAATCGCACCACAACATCGTCGCGTGTGGGATCGTTTACGTGGTGAAGATGAGATTCCCGTTGTTCACATCGTACGTCATCCACGAGTTCTCAAAAATGGTGTTGTATCTGTCACACCACAACATAACACACGCCAACAACGTAGTTGTGTGTGGGATCGTTTACGTAGTGATAAGTAGATTCTCGTTGTTCGCAATGGTTACCCACGAGTTCAAGACAATAAATACAGACTTCGCAATGGTTTCATGAATATAAGCAAACCATATCCAGTTCATATTTGTCCATTGCGGGGTTTGATAATGTCGATGGTCGTCTCATATCCTTTATTAGCAAGACTCTTATATCAGCTGAATCGAGATATTCTTGCATTGAGAAAATTGCATTGGCCTTATTTCATGCTGCTAGACATCTTAAGCTTATTTCCAAGAATAAATAGTCGAAGTTTATACTGAATATCCGTTACGCAAGTTTTTTCTTATTGATGATATTCCTATGTCGAACGCACTACTCAATTTGGAAAATGTCGATACCTAATTTCCATTACCTCCCGGGGGCGATGACTTGAAATACTTATCGGATATATCAGCTGATTGCTAGATTATACCGATGGTTCGCATAATAAGTCTAGCTCCAGTCTTGGTTTTGTCATCTTGAAGCTAAATGAAGACATAATTGAGAGGTCTCTACGTTTGGGTTTTGACGCTTCAAATAATATGGTCGGGTACGACACTGTCATTTGCGATATGCGTACAACTCTTTAGCTGGGGGCAACTAAGTTACGATTAATTATTCTAAGTTAGTCGCTAGCCACTTTAAATGATAATATGCAGCTTGCAATGATAGAATGGTCATTTATCTTGACTTAATTTAATGAATTGTATGAAATTTTGTATCTATCAGTATTGTGCAGTATCCGCGTTATGATGTAAGGCATCCTGATTCTATCGCATACTTATTCGTGAAAAATCAAGTCATCGCTGTCAAGACAACACTGGATCAACAACTTATGCTATCAGATGATCCCAACGAGTTTGGCCCTGATAATGTCTCGGTATCTACAATAGCTACCAACGATGATCATGCAACTGACAATGCTTCAGAATTCCTGATGACCAAAAACTCTATCACAAAGGCACAAGTCTCAATCATCTCCTTCATTGTTTGAGTAGAACAAACGATTTACTAGGCCTCGAAGATATTCATTCAGGACTATGGGAGCACCACTTCTGGGGGCAAAGTCTCGCTCACATAGCAATGACCCAATGGTATTGGTGGCCATACATGCAATAAGATGTTAAGCGTCTGTCCAAGAAGTATGTGCCTTATCAAAAACATGATGATATGGGTCAAACTTTCCGCGATGAAGCGTCATCCAATCCATAACCATTAGTCATTTGTGAAATGGGGCCTTGACATTGTTGGTTTATTTCCAACAGCCCCTGACAGTGCTCATTTCTTGCTCGTCGCAACAAATTATTTTACGAACTGAGCAGAAGCCCATATATATCCATGTTTTAGATGTTAAAAAATTCTTCTGGCGTGATATTATTTGCCATTTTTGTATTCCAGCATCGTTGACTTCTCACAATGACAAATAATACGTCATCGAAGAAAGTTGACAATTTTGTTTTGACTTTAAGACTAGTCACAATTTCTCGTCACCATACTATCCTTTATTCAATAGACAAGCTGAAAGAAAAAACTGACAAAATTTCGTTCGTTTGTTTCTAGTTCAGTAATTTATTTTCTGTTATTATCTTTGCACTTAACAAGATTTGGTGATCAATAAAGCAATATTTCTTTCACTTCAGTTCCAATGGTATAATTATGTTTCCATCGCAACCTTATTATCGCTACAACAAAATTTGACGAAGTTACCACGTTTAGCTTCGTCAATCTAAGTTTGAACGCTTTTACGCTCGCTTAGTACATTACTATCGCTACAATAAAATCTGATGAAGTTACCACGTTTAGCTTCATCAGTCTAAGTTTGAACGTTTTTATGCTGGCTTAGTACGTTACTATCGCTACGAAAAAAATCTGACGAAGTTACCACGTTTAGCTTCGTTAGTCTAAGTTTGAACATTTTTACGCTCGCTTAGTTCGTTACTATTGCCACAACAAAATCTAATAAAGTTACCACGTTTAGCTTCGTCAGTCTAAGCTTGAACGATTTTACGCTCTCTTAGTACATTACTATCGCTACGACAAAATCTGATGAAGTTACCACGTTTAGCTTCGTTAGACTAAGTTTGAACGTTTTTACGCTCGTTTAGTTCGTTACTATCGCTATGACAAAATCTGACGAAGTTATCACATTTAGCTTCGTCAGTCTAAGTTTGAACACAACCCGCCCCGTTAAGGCTTTCTCGATAGGTGAAGAAAAACGCCGGAACATGGGGTACCCAATTATGGTCTGGAGGCACAAAACCAGGAGCAAATCAAATTATGCATCATTTTTACGCTCACTTAGTATATTATTATCGCTACGACAAAATCTGATGAAATTACCACGTTTAGCTTCGTCAGTCTAAGTTTGAATGCTTTTACGCTTGCTTAGTACATTACTATAGCTACGACAAAATCTGATGAAGTTATCACATTTAGCTCGTCAGTCTAAGTTTGAACGCTTTTACGCTCGCTTAATACGTTACTATCGCTACGATAAAATCTGGCGAAGTTACCACATTTAGCTTCATCAGTCTAAGTTTGATCGCTTTTATGCTCGCTTAGTACGTTACTATCACTACGACAAAATGTGGCGAAGTTACCAAGTTTAGCTTCGTCGGTCTAAGTTTGAACGCTTTTACGCTCGCTTAGTACATTACTATCGCTACGACAAAATCTGATGAAGTTACCACGTTTAGCTTCGTCAGTCTAAGTTTGAAAGTTTTTACGCTCGCTTAGTACGTTACTATCGCTATAACAAAATCTGGCAAAGTTACCACGTTTAGCTTCGTCAGTCTAAGTTTGAACGCTTTTACGCTCGCTTAGTACGTTACTATCGCTATGACAAAATCTGGCAAAGTTACCACGTTTAGTTTCATCAGTCTAAGTTTGAACGCTTTTACACTCGCTTAGTACGTTACTATCGCTACGACAAAATTTGGCGAAGTTACCACATTTAGCTTCGTCAGTCTAAGTTTGAACGTTTTTACACTCGCTTAGTACGTTACTATCGCTACGACAAAATCTGGCGAAGTTACCACATTTAGCTTCATCAGTCTAAGTTTGAACGCTTTTACGCTCGCTTAGTACGTTACTATCGCTACGACAAAATATGGCGAAGTTATCACGTTTAGCTTCATCAGTCTAAGTTTGAACACTTTTACACTCGCTTAGTACGTTACTATCGTTACGACAACTCTGACGAAGCTACCACGTTTAGCTTCGTGAGTCTAAATTTGAATATTTTTACGCTCGCTTAGTACGTTACTATCGCTACGACAAATTCCGCCCAAGTTACCACGTTTAGCTTGATCAGTCTAAGTTTGAACATTTTTACGCTCGCTTAGTCTAATTTTGCCAAGTTAAGTTAGCATTGGGGGCATTTTTCTTTACATGGGGGCGTCTCGTTCTATTTTATTTCAACTATATAAATCAACAACATTGTCAGTTTTCTGCAGGTATGTTATCTGACACAACAACAATATTCAATAGCAAACCTATTCTTTATTTTGATTTTTCATTAAAAGAATTTTTAGCTTTATGGTATTATATTCACACAATTACCTAATTAATTGTTTCTATCAATTGTCTTATGGTCGCTCGATTAAATCTTTGTATTCTTCTTCGAAATCTGCATTCGCTTTGCTTAGCGCTTTCGGTTAAATATTTTCAGACAGTTTCATTATTTTTTCTAAGGCATTGTGCCGATTTTTCTATGAGAAATTTTCCGAGCGAAATTTTTTGACAACTTCATTATTTTTTTCTACGGCATTATGCTGATCTTTCTACGAGATATTTCCCGAGCGAAAATTTTTGACAGTTTCATTATTTTTTCTAAGGTATTATGCTGATCTTTCTATAAAATATTTTCCGAGTGAAATTTTTTGACAGCTTCATTATTTTTTCCAAGGCATTATGTCGATCTTTCTAAGATAAATTTTCCAAGCAAATTTTTTTGACATCTTCATTATTTTTTTTAAGGCATTGAGCCGATCTTTCTCAACGAAATTTTTGTCAGCTTCTTTAATTTTTCTATGGCATTAATTGACACCTTTATGCACGAAACATTTCTCCGTCGACTCTTTGTGAATATATTTTGCTCGTAAAACTGCCGTTTCTGCGTGCGGCGAAAATTTGCATTACGTCAAATTTCTTAGCGAAAATTATCTCCACCTTCTTTATTTCTTCCAAAGTATTGAAATCATGTGGAGCAAAACTTTTCTTCGCGGCTTTTTCGTGAATTTCTTTCATCCGTCATACTGCCATTTCTACCTGCGACGACAAGAATAAATTTTTCGTCAGTCTTTCAAACTTAACCAAAATTTTAAGATAACTGAATAACTGATAAAAAAATACTAACATACTTACTTCAAGCTGTCGAAACTCTTTGACACCGCTTTTTTCATATTCTCCGAACTTTTCTCCATCTTCGTCTTCTTCGGCAGCCCAAATTCAATTTTGATTGGAACCCAACAATTTGAACTTAATATCCCAACAGATCTAATTTGAAATTGATCAATCCTGACCTAGATTATGCCGGTCAATCTTTAGTTGCCTATCCAATTCGAAATTACCGACATCTCGTAATAGAGAGAAATTCCAGTAGACTTAATTGTAAAACCACCTCCACTCCTCAATTTCAGGCCACCGCCACCAATTATTTTTCACCCCAACATACCCAATTCGTGTCCACCACCCATCAAATTCCATATCATGGTCCTGTCATTCAACCTCATCACCAAGTTCGTCACCTCGATCACACCCACTGACCACCAACTACAACCAACCAATCCCACAGGTTTCCAAATTCGACAACCAACCACCCTGTAGATCATCAATACCACCACCAATTTCATCTCCAACATCAAGTTATTCCACAAACTCAACAACTCACTGAATTCCAACAACAAATCATCCCCACCGATCTTTCACAACAATTTAATCCCTTGCCTATTCAAAATAAAAACCAACCCCACCCTCAAGGATTCCACAACCCCACTTTCTTTCGACGGGATACTCTTCGAGAAGAAGAAGATAAGGAGAAGACGACCCTATTCTTTTTGTTCTTTTTTCCTTGGCGAGTTATGTTTTTGTTTTGGGCTTTTTATGTTTACCAATTCATTATCCAATCATGCGTCCGTCCACTGTTCCACTCCTTAGGCCATTCAAATTCCAAGACCAAGTTCCATGAGTAGGACACTACTAGCTTATACATCCAAAATAAGGGTGGGGGCACTTAAGTTCCATGAGTCAAGTAGTCATATTAAGGCGATGCTTGTATACTTGCAATACACCTTATATCACTTCTTTTTTCACCGACCTTTATAGTAGTTTGTCCTATTTGGACTTTTTATGTTTTTCTGTTGGGTTGGTACTATGAACGTTTAAAACTTAAGTTCTTTTTTTATTGTGATTAGCTTTTATAACAAAGCCCAATACACAGCCCCAACTAATACACAGCCCCAACTAATCTGTCCAGCCCCATCTAATTGGTCCACCTTTTACTTCAACGATTAGATACCAACTCAATTCGGCTATGCACCACCTAGCCTGATTTTTATACCACTACATTATACACCCCACTCCTAGTTCTTCATTCTGCTTATCTTTTCTCATTATTTTTCCTCGTTGATTTTCTTTTATCTTCTTTGCCATATGAACTTCGTTCACATGCCAAAGAGGGGGCGGTGTTTCAACCCCCACCTACGTGGAAAACGTCCATTAGTAAGGGTATCAACTTTATTCGTTTAATCGACAAGGCTAAAGCCCAATTTGCAATACCATGGATCAATGTACATGCATATTAACTCATGTGTCTGAGGCTGAACCTTAGCCACATGGCTTGCCACTTATGTATATTAATTTATGTCCAGATTCGTTTCTTATCAAAGAGATAATTATCAATTGAGAATTATATTCAATTATAATTACTTAAGCTACAAGAATACTTGAGCTACAAGAAATCTCTACTCTACCTATATAAATACCAAACTATTTTTCATACAGAACTACGTTCTTGAGACTTGATCCCATCAATAATTTGGGTACATAGGCAACCGAAAGGTACAATCTCATCATTCACTCGATCACCATCACTTTTCTCACTACTTTTCTACGTTATTCATGTATCTCGTCACCACTTAGTGTTTTGATCATATTTGGTCGAAACAATCTCATCATGTTTTAGTGTAGTTGATGATGTGCAAGAACCAATTAAAGAACTTTAGAGAAGCTAATTCTTGTCCAGTATATATGGAGAAAGGCGATGCAAGAAGAACTTCATGCTCTAGACGTGAATGAAACTTGGGAGATTGTTATGCTACCTTACGGGAAGAAAATAGTTGATTGTTGTTGGGATGTTCAAAAACAAGTTCAACAGTGATGGTTCTTTAGAGAGGTCTAAAGCTCGACTCGTTGCAAGGGAATTCACCCAAATATATAGTCAAGACTACAAGGAGACTTTTGCACCAGTTGCTAAGATGAACACGTTTAGAGTTTTTGTATCTCTAGCTGTAAATCAAGATTGGAAATTATTTCAGATGGATGTTAAAAATGTATTCTTGCATGACGATCTTAAGGAAGAAATTTTGGGTATTCACTTAATCTTGTTAGGTATAGGTGCTTTTCTTCTAGTACTCAAGGCTCTTGTTTTTTGGGGGGGTATATGATACGGGCTCTGGGGGATGTAAGAAAAATTACCAACTTGACACTTAGCCCAAATGTTATATTTGGTTATTTACTAAAATCTCCCTTTGGGGGAGAGGGTTGGATTGTTAGTGTGGACGATTTAGAAGATATAGTTGGAGGACATGTATGGTTAGGTTCTATTTGTATATTTGGTGGAATCTGGCATATCTTAACCAAACCCTTTGCATGGGCTCGACGAGCACTTGTATGGTCTGGGGAGGCTTACTTGTCTTATAGTTTAGCATTTTGCTTTATCCGTTTTGGTTTCATCGCTTGTTGTTTTGTCCGGTTCAATAATACCGCCTATCCTAGTGAGTTTTACGGGCCCACTGGGCCCGAAGCTTCTCAAGCTCAAGCATTCACTTTTCTAGTTAGAGACCAACGTCTTGGGGCTAACGTGGGATCCGCGCAAGGACCTACTAGTTTAGGTAAATATCTAATGTGTTCCCCGACCAGAGAGGTCATTTTTAGAGGAGAAACTATGCGTTATATGAGCATCCCACCTAGACATCCGAAGGAGGCTAAGGTTGGATTAGTATGCAAGCTAAAAAAAGCCATCTATGGACTCAAGCAGTCTCCACGAGCGTGGTATGCCAAGCTCAGTTATATTCTAGTGATGACCGGTCTTAAGCGGAGTGATGTTGATCCTTCATTTGTTTGTTAAATCTAGCAAGTTTGGCTTGGTTGTTGTTCTTATTTATGTCGATGATATAGTTATCACTGGTAGAACCATATCGAGATTTCTAAGCTCATAGATCTACTGTACAAGAAGTTCTCCATCAAAGATCTGGGTATTATGAAGTACTTTCTAGGGATCGAAATTGCCTATTAAAAAAGGGGCATATTTCTTAATCAGAGAAAGTACGTGTTGGATCTTTTACGTGAAGCAGGAAAACTGGGGATAAAACCATCATCCAATTCTCTAACTGACAGTGGAGTTCATTAAGTTAGACAACACTGGTGATCCTTTCACTAATATTGGTCAGTATCAGCGATTAGTTGGTAAACTAATCTATTTAACTATTACTCGACCAGATATTTCATATGCAGTTAGCTTGGTTAGTCGCTTTATGCACGCTCCAAGGATTCAACACATGAATGCAGTTTCTAGAATACTGCAATAACTGAAAGGGTCGCCAAGAAGAGGTATTTGGATGCAGAAAAATGGGCATACATCCATTACCGCATATACATATGTTGATTAGGCAAGATGTCTAGTTGATAGACGGTCTACCTCGGGCTATTGTACCATTATCGGAGGTAATTTAGTCACTTGGAAGAGCAAAAAATAGAATGTGGTGGCTCGTTCTAGTGCTGAAGCCGAGTATAGAGCTATGGCTTCAACCACCAGTGAAATTATTTGGTTGTGAGCTCTTCTGAAGGATTTATGTTTTGGTCTTCATCTGTCAACAACACTTTACTATTATAATTAGGCTGCAATACATATTGCTGCTAATCTTGTGTTCCATGAGAGAACTAAACATATTAAGGTCGATTGCCACTTTGTGCGTGAAAAGGTGTCACTCATTCGTTCGTAGTGACCAACAGCTTGCAAACATTTTTACCAAGGGATTTCCAACATTGCAGTTTCATGATATCCTCTCCAAGTTTGGCTCACTGGATATCTTCGCACCAACTTGAGGGGGAGTGTGGGAGAAGAAAGAGTGTGAGGGCGTGCGCCCCCTAATCGAGTTTGTTCGGCTTGCTTTTTACAGAGTAGTTTCAATAAGTAAAATTCCACCCTTTTAGAAACAACAATGCACGATTGTGTGCTTATATATAGATCTTTGTAATAAACCCTAGAATGAATCAATCAATAAAACACCCTTTCTTCTCCAACGGACGTAGGAAGCCGCAATGACTCTGAACCACTATAAATCTTGTGTTTTGTCTCTTTAATTAGTTGTTGTTGCTACATTTCCACCACCAGACTTACGGATTAATCAAACTTGCTTTCATCACGTATTGCCATTATCTCTTAGAGATATTAGTGATCATTAGAATGTGGTGTTAAGATTCTATTCTTTCTAGCTATGACACATGGCACCATAAATGGAGACAAATCCCCCTTAAAGCTTTTGACGAACCATTATGTTCTATGTATTATCAGTATAAATTTTTTTGAATGCATAGAGGTTCGCCCCCCTCCCCTCAAAATAAGTTCAAATATTTTACTACCGCCCCCTCAAACTTTTTGACTATGTTTTTTAAACATGAAGCCACAGCATAATCTTCTTATAATAAGTGTAGGAGCGTCATATCAAACCCCCATTGTTTTATAATTAATCTACTCTTAGAGAATATAAAAAGATGGGACCGAGAATAGAAATAAGTCAAGTAACACACAATTAAGTCGAGCAGAAAATCCTTGTAAAATCACGACTTAACTTTTTTTTTTTTTTTTTTTTAAAAAAAAGCCTGGTTTAAATGAGATCAGTAACTCAATCTTTGATGTTGGCGGGTTCGAGCCCCAGACCTCTGGTATCATCATCCAAAGGTTTTACCGACTTTGCTAGTCGGCACCTGCAGTCACAACTTACTTGCTCTCTCCAAATATCAAAAAGTAAATTATTATACCATTTATTTATACCCTTTCTTTAATAAGGTCTCATTCTGTCTTCACTCTTCACTTTACCTTTCTGAGTTAAAAAAAATGGGAAAATCTCTCATTTCAATCCTTCCATAACTTCTTAAACCAATTTATTTTAATTCACAGCAAAGATTTGCTAATTCTTATGAAAAAAATCAAAAAATGATGTTAGAAGATGTAAGCATTTTAAAACCCTGATATTAAACTTTTTTTTTCAATTCAACGATTTGGCTGAGTTTTTTTGGAGACAAAAGAGCTCAAAATGCACGTAATATATTGAACAGACTTCTTAAAACAGTCTATATAAGTGATTGTAGGAAGCTTAAAGTGGCCAAGCCTTTGCTTTCTCCTAATCTGCCTTGATTGTTCCTTTTCGAGATCCATAGGTATGTTTATAATTTGAATGTTTTACTTCATCTACTAATACGTTTTGTTATCCCTTGTTAATTATGTGGTCAAAGTGGTAAACACGCTTCATGCTATTTTATTTTCTGGAATAGTATAAGCACTCCCCCCCCCCCCCCCCCAAAGATTTCTGCTCAGTCTAGCTGTCCCTATATTTTGATTATGCGTATTCACTCGCCCCCCCCAGGTTAGATTCCTGGCTCCGTCCCTGCATGGCACTAGTGCCTTCATATGTTGAACAACATCATAACGGAGTGTTGTGTGTGAATTACGTGTAGTGAATGAACAATTAACTACTGCTACAATTCTGGGAGTTCTATTGCCAAAGTATGATCATCTAATGGTCCTGTGGGGATCTAAAGGTTGGTGACCGGGGCTACAGCCCCCCCCCCCCCTCCCCCCCAAACTTCCCAAAAAAAAAAAATAGTAGTATGAACACTAGCCCATATGCCCACAAGTTACAAGTCACAATCAATTCCAGTTTGGTCTTATCCTGTTTGCTATTCCTAACTTCCTATTTGAAAAAAAAAAAAAAAAAAAAAAAAAGGAATCACAACTCACAATCCGAGATTCTCAAAAAAGTAAAACCGAAAAAAAAAAACCCGAAAAGGTCAACAAAAAAATAACTGAAAGGTCCTTTGTGTCATTACAATTCAGTCTTGTGCATCTTGTTCACAAAAGAAAATTTTGTTCTCTATTATTATCTTCTTCCAAATCGGCAGTTCCAATTCGTACCTAATCTATTTATCATTTTATTTCATATTCGGCTATTCATTAGCTAAGGGCTAAGGTAAATTGTTTTGTATTATGCCTATATATTTTTATTTCGCTTTTTTGTTTTTCAATTTTCAAATACTAATGTGTTCTCTACTTGACTTATTGCCTTGTTAACTTATAGTTTATATTGGAGTATTAGATTGTCATTTAATTTTTTGTCTTATTTAATTAGTTGAATATTATTGTAGTTATTATTGTGATTTTTTTTTTTTTCTGTTTTTTTAGTATAGAGCAAACTATTGATTACTTAAATTATTATGATTTATCTTAGGTAAGAATGTCTGAACATCAAGCTCAGAAGAAAATGAAAACCATGTTTTCCTTCTTTAAACCCAAAGATGTCACCCCGGAAAATGATGTAACTTCTACATCATCTAGTCTTGATATTTCAAGACTTGATAGAGATGGCCAACCTCCTTCACAAGTTCAAGTTGTTGAAATTGAGCAAGTTGAACCTTCTCCTCAAGCCCAAAGAGTTAGTGTTGAAGAAGTTGACTCCACATCTTTATTTGAACGTGATCCGAGTAAACGTACTCCAATATATAATTACATGGTTAATCAACAAGATGATGTTCGACGAGCTTTTCTTGGAAAGGGGCGTTGGTTACTTGAACTCAGTGAAAAAGAGTATCCATCCACCATATTTGGAAAGCAAACTCGTCGGTTCAACTTCTCTTGGTTCACACTATTTCCTTGGCTAGAGTACTCACTCCATACGGATAGAGCTTATTGTTTTCCATGTTTTATATTTGAAACAAATCCACCGAAGTGTCCTGCATTCACTGTTGAAGGTTTTAAATGTTGGAAGAAGATTAATAATGGAAAGAAGTGTTCCTTTTTGCAACATGAAGGAGGTCCATGCTCACCTCATAGGTCGGCGATGATAGCTTGTGAAAATTTCATGAATCCTTCTCGGCATATAGATAATGTGTTAAATACATTATCTAAAGAAGAGGTTATTAAGAACCGTTTGCTAGTCAAAGTTATTCTTCAGTGTATTCAATTTCTTGCACTACAAGGGATTTCTTTTAGAGGCCATGACGAGTCCAAAAAGTCAAAAAAATGGTGGAAATTTTAAGGGAGTGTTGGGATTTGCAGTGATGTTGAATGACAAGGTTGCAGAATTATTAAAAGATGCTCCGAGAAATGCCATATATACCTCACATTCAATTCAAAAGACATTTTTGCATATCTATGCCGATAAAGTGAGAGAGAGAATTCGTGAGGAAATTGGTGATGCAAAATTTTGTGTTCTTGTTGATGAAGCATAAGATAATTCAAACAAGGAGCAAATGACGATTGTCCTAAGATTTGTTGATAGAGGTGGTTTTGTTAGAAAGTATTTTCTTGGTATTGTTGGTGTTAAAGACACTTGTGCTTTAACTTTGAAAGAAGTTATATGTAATATCCTTGCTCGCCATAATTTGCATATTATAAATATGAGAGGTCAAGGTTATGATGGTGCTAGCAATATGCGTGGTCAATGGAATAGATTACAGGCATTGTTTCTGAAGGAGTGTCCATATGCATATTATGTGCATTGCTTTACACATCGTCTACAACTTGCTCTAGTTGCGGCTTTTAAAGATGTTTTTGATGTTTGGTTATTTTTTTCCAAGTTGGCTTCTATTGTTAATATTCATGTTATTTCTTGCCGAAATGGGAGTTGGAAGATACTCGGAAAAATGAAATTGATATGCTGGTAGCTAGTGGTGAACTTGTTACTGAAAAAGGAGCTAATCAAGTTTCTACTTTGCAACGAGCAGGAGATACTAGATGGAGTTCTCATTTTGCTTCAATTTGTAGCCTGAAAGAGATGTTTGATTCAATTTGTATAGTTCTTAAAAGCGTCATGAAGAACGGGTCAAGCAACTCTATGCGTGGAGAAGCTGAAGGTGCTATTCTTGCAATGAAAAGTTTTGAGTTTGTCTTTTTTTTTTTTCATTTATTGCATAAGACTATGGGAATTACTAATGTCTTGTGTAAAGCCCTGCAAGAAAAGTCCCAAGACATTTTAAATGTCATCAGCTTAGTCTCCAGTACGAAAGCACTTCTTCAAGAATTAAGAGGATCTTCTTGGGACGCTTTTCTTAGTGATGTGATTTTGTTTTGCAAAAAACATGACATTGATATGCCTGATATGGGTGCTCGACACATGGCGGGTACAGGTCGTTCTTGCCAGCAGAAAGATTACATTACGGTTGAGCACCACTACCGCTGGCCGAAGTTATTTAATCTTTGTAATAGATTACCGGTTGGTGGAATTAAATAACAGATTTTTAAGAAACAATAGAGCTTATTTATCTTAGTTCTCGCTTTGGATCCGAAAGATGCTTTTAAATCCTTCAAAGATTGATGACATTTGCAAACTCTTGAGAAAAGTTTTATTGTGGAGACTTCATTTAAACAAGAGATACATCATTTGAGAAGTCAACTCGCAACATTACAAACTTGATGTGCTCAAGCATCCTTTTTTGAAATTGTCTACCATCTCCGAATTATGTCAAAGACTAGTTGAAACAAGAAAGATCAATATCTATTATTTGATTGATAGATTGATTAAATCTTGTCTTGACACTTCCTCGTTTCCACGACAACTACTGAGCGAGCATTCTCGGCTATGAAATTGTTCAAAACACGACTTAAGTAACAAGATGGGGGATGAATTTCTTTGCAGATTGCATGACTATTTACATGAAGCGGGAATTTACTAAAGAAGTTGATTTGGATGCAATAATAGATGTATTTGATAAGAATCCACGCAGGTCAAAACTTCACTAGTGTGATGCTAATGTGCTATGTTATTTTTGCACATTTCTTTGTTATATTTGTCTAGGTCTATAGTGAAAATACTATTTTGTCCATTTTAGGTAAGGTAATAAAAGCGATAATTCTTTTGTTTATCAATGCTCCCTTATTGGTTCTTAAAAAAATCTTTAAAGGTTAACTTTATGGCAGCCCCCTTATCTAAAATCCTAGATCCGCCCTGGCCGAATTGTGGGAGAAACCAAACCAAAACAGGAGGTATAAAATGAATATTACTTCCATCAAATGCTTCTGGACTCATGAACGTGGATACAGTAATTATGCTATTTACAATGCTGATATACTGCTAATGCGATCCATTGTTGTTAGAGATCTGTGTGAGCCTATGTACTACTTGCATTTCTGGACGCATTTATTTTGTCAGGTCTGCAGTTAGCCAGGGCATCGACGAGGTGGTCCATTTTGCAATTTCAACCAAAAACTTTAGTGCTATTTTAGTTTAAGAACCAAAAAGAGTTTTTAAGATTTCCACCCCACAGCAAAATACATTCCGTCAGTTGGCACACCTACCCCTCAGCAGGTAAAATAACCAGTAAACCCTTTAACTCTCACAAGACCAAAACCCATCAATTGCCACATGGCGTCATCACAACGTGTTCTCCTCCTTTCGTCTTCCATCATAGACTCAAGAGCTTTTGATTTGCTGAGCAATTGAATCTAGCTCGGTTAGTCTTATCAAATGAACTTGATCTTGTACTACTTCTTTAACAACCTTGCTCGATGCTGATCTCTCATCTGTAGCATGTTCAGAATCTCCATCCTCACCATCAGTTTTATCTACAATCTCGAACTCCGGAAAGTCCACCTCTTCGACCTTTGGTTCAGGTTCTTGAGACTTCTGGATAGATGAGGATGTTGAATGGACCGGAGCTGGTTCATCAAGATTCAAGTCATCAATACCATGCAAATCAGCTTGGGCCCATGTCTTTGAAGGAGTTGATGCTTTTGTTTTGCTTGTCAACCTTGGACTGGAAACACTCAAGGAAGATTTTGATTGCTTGCGAGCATATGAAGATGAAGAATCCCCACCTTTTCCTTATTTTAGTCCCTCAGAACAAGTTCTCCTCCTTTTGCCTTTCCAGATAAAAAATAATTTGTATCCCATTGCCGAACACGCGTCCCTTCCAAGTTTTTTGCCATAGCTAGATTCCTGAACCAGAAGACTCAAATCCACAGAATTCCTTCCAAATTCAAACTCTTCAGCATCAACATCAAAAATGGGCGTGGCTCGAATTTCAGCTGCTTACTGCTCCCACTAGTACAATACAAATGACACCTCAGAAACAAAGTCTCTTCAAAATCTGTCGCTCCTTGCAAAACTCGATCTAGCCGGCATTGTCTGCACTCAGTGGCGGAGCTAGGATTTTGAGTGAGGGTGAGCCACAAAAAGGGAAACATTTGAGGCCTTGTATGGTACAAAACTAAGAGATTGCATTGCATACAATTATTTTGGTGTATGTTGAGACACTAATGTTTTAGTTTGATCTAGTTCTGTTTTTGCTCCAATTATATGTCACCAAAGAGATATCGATTTCAATTCTTACAAAAGATATGTTGTAACAGTTTTGATGGACATACATCTCTATCATTTGATGAGAAAGGGAAGTCAAATTGTATTCTCTAATAAAACTTGTGTATAAAACATTACATTCCCACATCTTTTGTTTTGAATTTTTTTGCTTTACACCAAACTGAGACTATTGCTAGTTGCTACTACTTTGGGATGGACTCAATGCGTACAGAAGATATTTCCTCATTCCTCAATATTTAGATGGTTGGTCCATAGGGAAAGGAGCTACTATGAGTTTACGTGGTTTTTTATGAATATAATATAAACTGATCCAACTTAAAATTTAAAACACCGAAAAGAAGTATAAACTGAAAAGAGAGGAACAACTTATCAGTACTTTGCTATACACAAAAAAGCTACAATGGAATTTGCTTGCCGAGGCACAAATTTGGCACTGACGAAGTATCTGAATAAGTCAAAATTCATGGGTTCTTTGCACAGCTTGGTTGTTGTACAACCCTCTATATGTCTTGAAGAACTGTCTAAAAATATCGATCGACATTTTTGCTGCACACAAAGCTTCCCAGAACTTCTAACAGATCTTAGGGCTAGGTGAAAACTTTCTCCGTCAAAGCAGTATATTATTTTATACTAAACACAGTGTATACTAAATTTAGAAATAAATTAGAGGTGATATACTCTTCATAACGAGGAAGAGTGCATCCTATGATCCTAAATTCCTAATACATACGGACAAACCAAAAGTGAGTTATACCTACTTCCATGACTACTAAAAGCGAACTACATGAGAAAGGTAATGCAACATTTAGAATTTTAGATACAATTTTTTTTTCAAGATATAGGTAGGGAGGGAGGGAGGGAGGAGGGAGAAGTCAAGAAGGTTGAGAGTAGAGAGAACGTGAGGGATTTTTGGGTTTCTTTTTTTTTTTTATGCAATTCGTGGTTTTGTTTTGCGTGTTAATTATATTTTTGCTTTTTTTTGAGAAATCGAGGGTGACATCACAGGCCCCCCGCTCTCCGCTTATCGCCTTGCTCCATCCTTGGTCTCTTTCTTCCTAACACAAATAGAAAGACGAAGCCCATTCATCGATGCAGGAAGACCTTATATAGTAACAACTTCAACAGAGAACAAGCAGCTCAACTTCTGCATTCTAAGAAGTGAAATCGCTCGAATTGGCTTCAAATTCCAAATTCCAAATTCCTTGCTTATCACCAATTCTAGCTTTTGTAGAACCAGAGGATTCAATTCAATTCAATTCAGTGTATATTTACTTGATTGAGTTCTAAAGAGATTACAATTGTTTTTATAGAGTTTACAAAATAAGAAACAAAACAATTCGGTGGTTTTGAGAAAACGAGGGGTGCGAAGTCGGCTCTGTTTGTCTAGAAAATGGTCGCTCTAGCTACTGGACATCTTGAAAGCCTGAGGCGCAAGTCGCGCTCTATACACACTATATCTGAGCGCAAGTCGCGCCCTATACATGGAAAGCAAAATACAATTTTCTACACTCCCCTTCAAGTTGGTGCATAGATGTCAATCATGCCCAACTTGTCAACTGAGCTGTCAAACACCTTGTTGGATACACCTTTGGTAAGAACATCAGCTAATTGTTCCTCAGAGGTTACAAACGGAAAACGAATAACCTTCCTGTCAAGATTTTCTTTAATAAAATGACGATCAACCTCCACATGTTTTTGTCCTATCATGCTGAACTGGATTATGTGCAATTTGAATGGCGGCTTTATTATCACAATGTAAATCCATAGGCTTTTGAAGCTCGAAGCCCAATTCCATCAAGACAGTACAGATCCATAACAATTCACATACTCCCTGTGCCATACCTCGAAATTCAACTTCTGCACTCAATCTGGCAACAACTTTCTGCTTCTTACTACGCCAAGTTACAAGATTTCCACCGACAAAAGTGAAATATCCTAATATAGACCGTCTATCAGTTTTATCACCAGCCCAATCTGCATCTGTGTATCCAACAATATCCAATGCATCATACTTTCCAAATAGTAAACCTTTGCCAGGTGCTTTTTTCAAATACTTCAGGATACGAAAGACTGCATCCATATGTTCTTCACTAGGACAATGTATAAATTGACTAACCACACTCACAGCATAAGAAATATCAGGTCTAGTATGAGATAGATAGATTAACCTTCCTACAAGACGTTGATACCTGCTTTTATCAGTAAGAACTTGGTCAAAGTGAATGGCGAGTCCGTGATTCATCTCAATGGGTGTCTCCATCGGTTTGCAATCCAACATCCCGGTTTCAGCAAGCAAATCAAGGACATACTTCCTCTGTGAGAGTGAAATCCCCTTTTTAAACCTTGCAACTTCAATACCCAGAAAATACTTCAGTTGTCCTAGATCCTTCAACAAATACTTCTGCAATTCATTTATTTCCTTCGAATCATCTCCTATAACGATCATGTCATCAACATACACAATTAGAACTGTAATCTTACCATCCTTGTGTTTGATAAACAAGGTATGGTCAAAATTGCTCTGTTTGTACCCAAAAACTTTCATTGACTATGTAAGTCTTCCAAACCAAGCTCTTGGAGACTGTTTCAGGCCATACAAAGCCTTCTTCAGTTTACACACCTTTCTAACATCTTTGGGATGGTTCTTCACACCTGGAGGCATATCCATGTATACTTCCTCCTCCAAATTCCCATTCAGGAATGCATTTTTCACATCAAGCTAGTGCAAGGGCCAATCTCTATTTGCTGCAAGTGAAATTAAAATCCATACTGTATTGATTTTCGCTACAAGTGTGAAAGTCTCCTCATAATCAATTCCATAACGATGTGAGTATCCCTTGGCAACCAATCTCGCCTTATATCTATCAATAGTTCCATCTGCATTAAGCTTCACGGTAAACACCCAACGACATCCAACAGTCTTCATTCCAACAGGCATATCAACTACCTCCCCATGTTACATTCTTTTGAAGGGCTTCCAATTCTTCATTCATTGCTTTTTTCCATTTTGAATCTTTCAAAGCATCCTGCACATTACTAGGAATAGATACAGTAGACAATTGATTTATGACAAGTGCATGGGTTTCATAAAGGCTATGGTTAGACATAGAGTTAGCTATAGGGTATTTAGCATTAGCTTTGATATCTGGTTCATATTGTTTCTTAGGAACTCCCTTACTAGCTCTTTGTGATTGTCTAGGTTCAAGACTTTCTACCCCAACAGACTCATTAAAGGTTATAGGAGGTACCTGAGGCGGAGCATTCTGAACGAGATCTTTAGTTATTGATATAGAAGGGGAAATGTCATGTACTACAGTTTCAGATACATCCGGATCATGTGCTTCTGTCTCTACTGTTACAGGATCAATTTCTGCTTCAGGAACTTCAAATCGTTCCTCTAAGTGTTCCAATTCTCCAAAGACATCAGGATTCCCTTCACCGCCACTCTCCTCCGGGGCGGAAGACTGGAAACTCTCCTCGAGTAATCTGGGTCTGATTCATGGAATGAGACATCAAGAGATATATACATCTTGGCAGTAATCGGATCATAACACCTATACCCTTTCTGAAACTCTGCATAACCCACAAAAATACACTTCTTCGCACGAGGATCAAGTTTACTTCGTTCTGGTTGTGGGATATGAACATAAGTTGTACATCCAAACACCTGAGGCTCCAAGTTAGGCATAGATGGGATGGACAAAATTGTATGGAGTTTCTGACAAGGATTCTGGAACTCAATTACCCGTAAGGGAGTACAGTTGAAAACATAGGGTGTTGATTTCACTATTTCACCCCAATAGGATCGAGGTACATTCATGCCAAACAAGGAAGCACGAACAACCTCCAACAACTGCCTGTTCTTCCGTTCGGCTAAACTATTTTGTTGGGGGGTACCAGAATTGGAGGTTTGATGACGAATTCCAATTAACCGGCAAAATTCAGACATGAGGCCATTCACAAATTCTCCACCATTATCAGACTGAAAGACCCTCATAGATTGTTGATATTGCGTCGCCACCATTTTGTAAAAATCAGTAAACATCCCATATGCATCACTTTTGTTTTTCAGTAATGACACCCACGTCATGCGAGTGCAATCATCAATAAAAGTCACATAATATCTAGCCCCAAAAAATGAAGAAACTTTGGTAAGACCCCAAACATCATAATGAATTTTCATAAAAGGAATAGGACATCTATTAATACTTGGTGAATATGAAATACGATGGCTCTTGGCCAGTTCATAAATGTCACAATGAAACTCAGACTCATTAACAACTGGAAAATAACTGATATTGCAACCTCTTCAAATAACTAAAAGATAGATGACCTAACCTACGATGCCATAACCACAAAACTTCTTTTGCATTCTCGACCCTATTGACCTGATTAGCTTGCCCCAGAAAATTCTTTTGTTTCTCGCCAGTTTCTGTCAAATCCAGGTAGTACAATTTCCCCTTTCTAACACCATAACCAAGAATCTATCAAGTCAGAATGTCCTGAAAAACACAGAAAGATATATAGAATGTCACAGTACATGCAAGTGCGAGGATAATTTGGCAGACAATAGGTTATAGGCAAGGGATGGAACAACTATGTTAAATTGTTCACTCATTTTCTTTCTCTTTATTCACAAAACCTCAACTATATATATAAAAAGATTGCCGAGAGTCCTTGCTCTCCAAGGCTTTGTCTATCTCCTCAAAATCTTCTTACCTAAAATATAACTCCTACTAAAATAAGATAACTCCTACTTTAGGTACAATATATATTAATATCGTAATACCCCTCCTCAAGTTGGAGTGTGAAGATCTCGAACGCCCAACTTGCCAAGTAGAAACTCAAATTTTGCTTTTCCCAATGCTTTTGTAAAGATGTCTGCCAATTGAACACTAGTAGAAACATATGACGGACAAATCATCCCTGATCCACCGTGATCTCGAACAAAATGATCCGGACTCTATATGCTTAGTTCTTTCGTGAAAAACTGGATTTTGAGCAATGTACAACGCCGACTGACTATCACAATACAACTTCATACACTTCGGATGTTGCACACCCAAATCACCTAAAAGTTGTTTAAGCCACTTCAACTCGCTTTATTTGCGCCATTGATCTATACTCAGCCTCCGCAGACGATCTAGACACTGTTTGTTGCTTCTTGGTCTTCCACGACACCAGAGAACAGCTAAGTAACACGAACCATCCAGTCAAGGAAAGCTGCGTAAGTGGACAACTAGCCCAATCTGAGTCACACCATCCTTCTAGACTGAGATCACTATCAGCACGAAGCAAAATCCCTTGCCCCGGACTTTTCTTTAGATATCGCACGACCCTGAGAGCCGCCTCCCAATGATCCTCACGAGGTTGTTGCATAAATTGGGACAGAATATGAACTGAATATGCAAAATCAGGTCTCGTCACAGACAAGTAAATCAATCTCCCTACAAGTCGTCTATACGGAGCCGGATCTGCAAGAAATTCACCCTTAGCAAGTGCCAAATTGTGATTTTGTTCCATAGGGAATGTCGTAGGCTTTGCTCCCAATAAACCCGTTTCGGAAATTATCTCGAGTGTGTATTTTCTTTGGCAAAGAAAAATTCCTTCTAGATTACGGGCTACCTCTAGCCCTAAGAAATATTTCAAAACTCCCAAATCCTTCATATGAAAACACCTGCCAAGGTAATATTTAAAAAATGTCAATGCAACCTTGTCATTCCCTGCATTAATCAAATCATCAACATAAACTAATACGTTGAGCTGAGTTCTGCCCCTGCACAACCCAAATAATGAATAATCTGAATAAGATTGCACAAATCCATAATCCTGTTGACAGTTTTGCAAACCAACACCTGGGAGCTTGTTTTAGACCATACAATAACTTTTTCAACCGGCAAACCATGTTAGGATTTGTATTCTCAAAACCTGGAGGAACCTTCATATAAACCTCCTCATTTAAGTCACCGTGAAGGAAAGCATTATGCACATCCATTTGATGTACCTCCCATCTTTTAACAGCAGCAATTGCAAGAAAAGTGCGAACTGTCACCATTTTTGCCACAGGAGCAAATGTCTCGTTATAGTCAATTCCTTCCACCTGATGATTGTCATAGATCACAAGTCTTGCTTTGAGTTGCTCTATACTGCCATCAGATTTATACTTAATTTTATATATCCACTGGCTCCCTAGTGCTTTCTTTCCGGGTGGAAGAGTCTCCATTACCCAAGTTTCATTGTCTTCAAGGGCTCGTATCTCCTTTCCCATCGCATCTCGCCATCCCGAGTCTTTCATTGCTTCTTTAAAATGCTTTGGCTCATGTCCCACTGTCACTACTGCAAGAAAATTCCTATGTCTCACAGAAAAACGTTCACAATTCACAAAATATGTTATAGGATAGGGCGTACCTGAGCAAGATGAAGTAGCTGATGAAATCTCATATGGACTTATTTTTCGTACAATATGAGTAACAAAATCACGATATCGTGTGGAAGGAGTTTTGGCTCGTTTCCCGCCCAAACCAACTCATCATCAAGTAAGCGATCTTGCTCCCCATCGTATTTTTCCTGCCCTCATCACGATATCCTCATAATGGGTCACAGACATCTGAGCTGCACCACGCACCCCCTTATCGAGGGTGGACACTGCCTCCAACTCCCCCCCCCCCTCAATACACACAACACACTCATCGGCACCCTCATCCTCACTCCATGCCCCATCCTTATTGTTCACCAGCGTAGGAATCACCACACTCCGTGGTTGGTGTGGCGCAAAAGGAAATTCTTTCTCAAAAAACTTCACATCCCTTGATACAAAATACTCATGTGTTTCTAAATCATACAATTTCCAACCTTTCTTCCCAAAAGGATAGCCAACAAAGACACACTTACGACTCCTACTTGCAAATTTATCACCTTTGTGTCATTGATTATGAGCATAGCAAAGACAACCAAATACACGAACAACCTCATAAGAAGGCACATTCCCAAACAACAGTTCATATGGCGATTTAGTCTTCAGTAAAGTAGAGGGTGTTCTATTAATCAAGTAACATGCTGCCAACACACATTCTCCCCAAAATTTGATTGGTAAGTTCCCTTGAAATTGTAATGCTCGAGCCACGTTCAAAATGTGTTGGTGTTTTCTCTCAACCCTCCCATTTTGTTGTGGAGTCCCAACACAAGAAGTTTCAAAAAAAAAATCCATTATTTTGAAAATAATCATGCAAACAATTAAATTCGGTCCCATTGTCACTTCGCACACGTTTTATCACTTGTTCAAATTGTCGTTCAACCATAGCAACAAAATTAAGAAACATAGATTCAACTTCCAATTTATTGCATAGTAAGTATACCCAAACTCCTCTCGAAAAATCATCTACTATTGTCAAAAAATAAATAGCCCCACATGAAGAACGAGCCTTGTAAGGCCCCCACAAATCCAAATGAACAAGTTCAAAAATCCTACCAGCTTTATTCATACTAGTGGGAAAACTAGACCTAGGTTGCTTTGCACATGGACATACATCACAAGCTCTACTATTGTTTCAACGAGAATGACTGACAGCCGGAATCAACTTCAATATTTTCTCCGACATATGCCCCATTCGTTGATGCCACAACTCGAACGACAAATCACCATCCACTATTAAGACCTTCACTTGAGGAACACCACGAAAAAAATAAACTCCATCCAATCTTTCACCCGCTCCAATCACCTTCCTCGTTGGTTGGTCATGTATAACACAAAGATTTTTAGTGAATTGTACAACGCAATTTAAGTCATCGATTAATTGAGTCACAGAAATTAAATTGCATGTTAATTGTGGGACATAAAGCACACTGTCAAGCTTCAATCCTCCTGGCAACACAACACTCTCCTCTTGATTTGCTTCGGCTGTGTTGCCATCCGGTAATCCCACCGAGGAGTGTTTCACCGTTCTCACATTCTGCAAAAGAGACAAGTCACACAACACATGGTTCAATGCTCCTGTATCGACAATCCAACTAAAACCACTGTTCTTACCATACAGTCGGTCTTTTGTTTTGGCTAAGCTCAAAAGATCAAGAATTTGCTGCAGTTGCGTTGTTGAAACACCCGCAAGACCGCAGCTTCGGTCCCATCCGCCAGCCCCTGCGAGGACGTTGCCTGCTACCCAGACGAAGTTCCAGCCCCACCAGTTTTATTTGCACAAACAGACGGTGCACCATACCCTCGGCCATGACCAGAACCTACACGCCCACCTCCTCTTCCTGTCTGTCCTCCACCATGACCTGGTCCCTTACTTCCGCGAGGCCGGTCCCCCCACCATTCGGGGAAGCCGTGTAATTGAAAACAAGAGGATTCGTCGTGGCCTTCTCTATTACAATGATTACAAAACTTGTCAGTAGGATCCACAGAACGAGACTTGCCACTGCCACGCGTATCAGGTTGAATTGAGAAGGCCACGATACTATCTCGTTCTTCCTTGGATGAGGATAACTCTCCTCCACGCAGTCTTTCCGCTTGAATCACTTGTTGATATGCTCTATCAAGCGTCGGCAGTAATGGCTCTTGTCCCGGAGCAGATTTGTACGAATTGAAGCATATGCTCCATCGAGGCCAATAAGAAAGTGATGTAGATAGTCTTTTCCTCTCAACTTTTCTACCAGCATGACTATGCTACATGTGCAACTTCCACACTTACAAACCGGCACCTTCATATATGTGGTTAGTTCGTCCCAGATTCTTGACAAACGACCAAAGTAAATTGCCACAGTCTCGGTTTTTCCTTGCTTGCACTCCCCCAAGGACGTCTTTAATTGACATATATGAGTGCCGCTTACCACACAAAACCTGCTTTTGAGATTGCTCCACAAGAGTTGTGCATCATCATATTCTCAGAGTGTCGTCCGAACGGACGACTCAATGGTATTGGTCAGCCATGACACCAACATCGAATGCATAGCGATCCAATCCTCAAGTTTCTCCTCTGTTGTTGGCTTCGGAACCGTCCCTTCCACAAAGCCAAATTTCCTCTTCGCCTTTAGCGAGTTGCAAATTGCCCTCGCCCATTCATCGTAGTTCTCCCCACGTAATTGAATAGGAGTAATGATGTTTCCCGGACCGTCACTCGATCCAAGATAATACATCCTATCCACCTTCTTTTCCCCATCTTTTGATTGGTCTCCCTCTCCGCCGGCCATGATCTCTCATGGAGGCTAAAAGATTGAAAAAAAAAAAAAAAAAAATCGTGTTTGCCCTAGGATCTCTCTAAGCTCTTGATACCATGTTAAATTGTTCACTCATTTTCTTTCTCTTTATTCACAAAACCTCAACTATATATATACAAAGATTGCCGAGAGTCCTTACTCTCCAAGGCTCTGTCAATCTCCTCAAAATCTTCTTACCTAAAATATAACTCCTACTAAAATAAGATAACTCATACTTTAGGTACAATATCTATTAATATCGTAATAAACTAAGACAGATTCAAGACTGAGGGTTTTAGATAACTCAATAGACCTTTCTCTGCTAACCGGAGTTGGAGTACCATCATTGATGAGAAACAAATGGTCCGAGGTGAAGTTCTAAGACATTTCACAAGGTTAGGGTCATTTGTCATATGGTCAGATGCACCTGAATCAATTATCCATGTACTATTCGAAATAACCTTACCATTCATACCTGATTGCGCGACACTAGCCGAAGCATTGTCTCTATTCACAACATTAGCAATGGCGGCCTTGCTTAAATTCTTTCGTGGCCTCTTCGAGAAGTCCCACCAATCAAGATAACCAATCACTTCATAACATCTATCCTTGTTATGACCCAAATCTCCACAAACACCGCACTTTTTATCTGCCCAAGGATTTGATTTACCTTTAGGATGTCATGGAGGACCAGAAAAACCTGGAGGAGTTGTCTTGCTATGAACAGCCAAGACAGGAGGATTGATTGATCTGAGCCCCATAGCCTGTTTCTCAGATTGTACCTTACGAATGTAAGCATAGCTTTGTTCCAAGGAAAATTTAGGTTCTTTCCGAAGGATCTCTCCACGCACCTGATCATACTCCTGATCTAGTCCACATAAAAATATATGAACACGCATTCTGGACATCGTGGACGTTTCATGGACTACAGCTTCAACACTATTATTCTAGGAGGTCACCCTCTAATCAATCTCTTGGAACATAGCTACCAATTCGTTATAATAGGAAGGAATAAGTTTCCCATTCTGCTTCGCTTCAAAGCACTTCGTATTCAATTCAAAAATTCGAGTTTCATCAGAGTCATCATAGAAGGTCTTCTCCACAGCCTCCCAAATATCTTTTGCAGTAGGAAGACGAATATAACGGTTCATAAGAGAAATCTCCATAGAATCAACAAGCCAGCTTTTTACCTTTTCATTACCTGTTGCCCAAACTTCATATTCGGACGAATTCATAAGCGGTTCAACCTTTGCGCCAATCAAATAACCAAGCTTTCCCCTTGCTCCAATCCGCATCCCCATGAGAGGAGCCCAGATGGTATAGTTAGACTCATCTAATGGAACAGTTTTTGGAAATGCTGAGTTGTCTTGTGGGGTGTAGTGGTGATGAATGACGCTTGAAGAATTGTTGTCAGATTCAGCCATTGCAGAAAAAAAATGAAAAATTTGGGTTTTAGGTTTAGGGTTTGGAAAAAAAAATGGGTTTGAGATTCAAGAATTCAAGGATGGTTTGATTAATGGTTGTAATACGCAGCGGATTTCAATGGTTTGGCTCTGATACCATGTAGAACCAAAGGATTCAATTCAATTCAGTATATATTTACTTGATTGAATTCTAAAGAGATTACAATTGTTTATATAGAGTTTACAAAATAAGAAACAAAACAATTCGGTGGCTTGAGAAACACGGGGCGCTGGTCGCGCTCTGTTTGTGCTAGAGAAGAGCACGGGTCACGCTCTAACTACTGGACATCTCGAAAGCCTGAGGCCCAGGTCGCGCTCTATACATACTATATCTGAGCGCAGGTCGCGCCCTATACATGGAAAGCAAAATACAGTTTTCTACAGCCTTGTCATCCGCTCAGATTTCTTGCCTACTCGAAACTTTGGCTCGGTCATTTTGTTCATTCTCATCATCAAACTTTGGTCATAATCGCCATGGAGACATAGACATACGCCTAGCTCGTGGTATTTCATAAACTTGATTGTTCTCAATCACGACATTTAGGCAAAAAAAATTTGTTCGTTGGATTAAATGGGTTGTGATGACGCCATGTGGCCATTGATGGGATTTGGTCTTGTGAGAGTCAAAGGGCTTATTGGTCATTTTATCTGGTGAGGGGTAGATGTGTACTTGCACATGCAGCAAACTGCCGTAATGTACCTTGTTGTGAAATTAGGGGTGGAAGTCTAATTGGCAAAGTTGCGGGGGATGGAAATCTAAAAAACTCAACCAAAAAAGTAGGATTACTGCTAAAGAAAGAACCTGAAAATTCTATTTGATTTTCTATCCATGGTATTTTTGTTTTTTGTTTTTTGGACTCATGAACGTGGATACTTCCATGGTAAGTCAGCGGTTTTATACTCAGCACTCAAAGCCACCATTGTCAATCAAAATGGATGAGCCAAGATTTGCTGACAAATAATGCAATCGTTTGCTCTGTACCAACAACCAATAATGTAAACTGTGTACTGGTGCGTAAACCTATCCTCAAAGTAATATATGTCTCCTATACATATTCCATGGACCAAGAAAATCATAGAGCTCAATTATATATATACGCAACTGTCAAATTTGAAAGCCATCAGCAGCCACCGAAGTTGAACCAGAGTATATCATGATCATGGAATATGCAGCTGGCATCTTTATTACATTTTGGAGTGGATCTTTGGAGTGGCTAGCCACTGCAGCATATCATTATTACAGACCCACAGACCAACTCAAAAAAAAAAAAAAAGGGTTATGTAGTTTTTGGCACCATTTTATATATAGATATTAGCGTTTGGCTCTTTTAAGTTGGTTTATTTATTTTTTGCCCCAGTTCCATTAGTTGACTGGGTCAACTTTAACGGCACTGTATCATATTTTCAAAATTACATTTTTACTCTTCACGTGATTTGCACGAAATCAAGTGAAACTCGTAAATATCAGTTCTGTTTTATTTTGATCCTGAATTCCATTACAATTTCGTTTCATTGATTTCGATTTAAATGACCACGTGGTAAGTATCTAAAGGAAAAAATCAACAGCTTAGATGTTAGTTTTTACATATCACGAGAATGTGTTAGTTTATAATTAAGGTACTGAAACTACTAATTAACAATTAGGGTTACTTGTAAAATTTGGGATTTTTTTTTCAATTACAATTTATTTGTAAAGTTGAACATAAATTTGCGCAAATTATGTTATATAAATTGAGATTTTCGTCAAATTAGGGTTATATTATGCATAAAACCCCAATTACATGTAACAAATTGGGGTTTTTGTCAAATTAGGGTTCAATTTTGCATATTGAACATAAATTGGCTCTAATTACATGTAACAAATTTGGGGTTTTATCTAATTAGAGTTATATTTTGCAAAGTGAATACTATAGAGGTCTATTGGATTGTTGGACTTAAATATATATATTTTAAAAAGTCATTTCATTTGAATATATTTTTGTTTTTGGCCCTTTTTCAACAAAATTTTTAAGCTTTTAGCCCCTCCTCCATTAATAGACTTTGGGAGCAATATTCAAAGCCCCATGGCTAGTTATAAACAATCGTTAGATGCCAACATTAAGATTTGGACACGTGTAAACTTATTTTGTTTTCAAAAAATGGTCACATATGAGGGGTATTTAGGCCATTAAGAAAATATAAGGAGCAAAATTTACAGTGAGATTAAAGTTGACCCAGTCAACTAATGGAAATGGAGCCAAAAACGAATAAACTAACTTAAAAGAGCCAAACACTAATATCTATATGTAAAGTGGGAGCCAAAAGCTAAATAACCCAAAAAAAAAAAAAAAAACTATATAAAAACCTCTATATACATCACTTCTTCACACACAACTATTCAATATGGCTTCTTCTCTAGTATTTTTTCTCATCTCCACCATACTTATTTTGTCAAACTCAATCAGTAACGCTCAACCATCTTCTCGCCCACGAGCACTCGTCCTTTCCATTACTAAAGATGCATCCACCCTCCAATATACGACAATCATCAGGCAAAGAACCCCACTTGCGACCATCAATGTAGTTTTGGATCTCGGTGGCCAATTTCTATGGGTCGATTGTGATCAATTCTATGAGTCTTCATCATATGTCCCAGCTCGTTGTGGCTCGGCACAATGCTCCCCTGCCAGGTACACGTCATGTGCTACATGCTATGCTCCCCCAAGACCTGGGTGCAACAACAATACATGTGGTGTAAGCCCAGATAACACAGTAACTGGCATCGCAACAAGTGGTGAGCTGGCCCAAGATATCTTGGCTATGGAATCGACAAATGGGAAAAATGTAGTCTCTGTTGTTTCTGTCCGTCGATTTCTCTTCACTTGTGGATCCACCATTTTACTGAACGGACTAGCTAGTGGTGTTCGGGGTATGGCAGGACTGGGGCGCGGTCGCATTGGTTTACCATCTCGATTAGCTGCTGCATTCAGCTTTAACAAAAAATTTGCAATTTGCTTGCCGTCTTCCATATCAGCGAGCGGGGTCGTGTTCTTTGGAAACGGTCCTTACATAATGCAGCCAAATATAGACATCTCCACCTCACTTACCTACACTCCACTCCTTATCAACCCAGTCGGTACTTCCTCAGCTTACACTGAAGAAAAATCAACTGAATACTTCATTGGTGTTAAGTCAATCAAGGTCAATGACAAAGCCATCTCCTTAAACACATCATTACTATCCATTAAAAGCAATGGATTTGGTGGGACCAAGATTAGCACTGTTAATCCGTACACAGTGTTGGAGACTTCTATTTACAAGGCTTTAACTGCAGCATTTATTAAAGAAGCAAATTTAAGTGGAGTGCCATTTACATCTAGACCACGGGTCGGATTTTGTTTTGACTCAAGCAAAGTGGGCAGTACTCGAGCTGGGCCAAAAGTTCCAAATATTGATTTTGTATTGCAAAGTGAGAATGTGTATTGGAGAATAACTGGAGCCAATTCACTGGTTCCAATTGAACAAGCAGTAGGAAGTTTGTTGTGTTGGGGGTTTGTTGATGGTGGCTCCAATCCAAGGACTTCGATTGTCATCGGTGCACATCAATTGCAAGACAATTTGCTACAGTTTGACCTGGCCACTTCAAGACTTGGGTTCAGTTCTTCACTCCTGTCCAGGCAGACTACCTGCTCCAACTTTAATTTCATCACCTCTAATGCCTAGTAAAATTGTTTAGATTTTGTTGTTGTTACGGTACCTGTTAATAATTGCGATCACATGTTAAGTGTTGACTCTTGTGGCTAAGATGCAATACCCCTTGTGACTTGATGTAATAGCGCTTGCATTGTGGCTTTTGAATAAATGAAATAGAACTGGAATTTGCCCAGAAAAATATACTATTTACTTGGGACGCTAATGTAATAAATTTGCAAAAATGAAAAATCGAGATAAGATAAACATTTCAAATCAATAACAGTTTAATTTTAGGAAAGTTCTTCAGAGTTGGACTTCAAATATTAAAAGAAGCAAAAGAAAATTGATACCTAATTAAGTCTTTTGTTTTCCCTTCTCAAAAGAGAGAGAGAGGGGATGTGCTTTGATCGCGATTCTTACAATGTCAATTTTTGCCCTCAAACTCACTATATTTAAGAACAACATCGTACATGATTTTGACACAAGTTTGATAATTCATTACAGATTGTTTGTTTAAAATCGGGCTAAAAATCTGGAGAGGGTTGTTAAGAGTCTTAAGACGTTGTCATGTGTCAATCAAAACTTAAATGAGTGTGTACGACTTAAGGACACTTTTACAAGTTAAAATAGGCTTGATTACAAAGACTAACGTGTGATCAACTGGCTGACCAAGGAAAGTACAAATACCACGACACCCCTCTTGTTAATTGTTATATTGAACTAAAAATTTATATTGACAATTATTGAACTTAAAATTGAAGAACCCCCTTAGCATTTTCTAATAAATAAATGGGGCCTTTTAGTTTTAGTTGAAGAGAACGTACCACCAAAAACGTTCTTGAAACAAAAAAACAACTGAGCCTAAAACCCCAAAATAAACAGGAACAGAATTACCAAAAAAATAAAAAAACAGGAACAGATCATGCACTCGTGCCCTGTGCAGTTTAATATCCGATTAATAGCCGATTAATACGCGCATAGGCACTATAAGCTATTTGACCGATACGATTAGTAGAAAAAATCCCAATCTAAGCGGAATCGATTAATAGCCCAATTTATACCGATTAATAGGGCAATTTAGTACAAATAGGTGTTAAAAAAGCAACGACTAATAGGTCTAAGGGTTTATTGTTTTATGTTTTTTTCAAAATATGATTTGTATATATAAAGTTATAGAACAAAAGACTTATAATATATAAAACCCAATTTAAACTAACTTTTCTACAGAGTCATTGATGTCTTTGTGTTTTTCATATTTTATATATTTTTTATTTAATTTATGTTGACCAGTAAACTATGTAATAAGGTTGTGATTGCATTTTGGTGATTATCGGATATGTTTCTCATTTTCATTTCACTTCAATATGTATTTAGCGAATAATTATTTGTGGCATGTGTTATAGGTTATCTATGCAAATAGAAAATCTTATTTAGAATTATCACCCGATTAGGCCTAATCGCCGTGCACTCATTAACCGCTTAAACTGCACAGCTCGCGTCCTAGTGCGAATCTTTTGGAGAATAATTTGAGAGGTTCTGACTTCTGACGTTGTCATTTGTTGTTTATTCCCATTATACCCTTTATTCTCATTCACTTCTCTTTCTCCATCTATATATAATAATAAACACATAAACAAGACCCTTCTTGGAGCTCATAATCTGTGCTGTCTAAAATGTCGAATTTATCAGTAGAGAGGTATTTTTTCTTCTTCAACATCTTTCTTATATTGGCTGTTTCCTGTTTTTATATTGATGTATAAGTTTTGTGATATTAGCTGGATGTTTCTGTTGTATAGATGTTTAATGAAGAATGGATTTTTGTTAGATTCTGTATGAATGTTTGTTGGTAATACCTGATCCCATGTTACTCTTTTAAGTTTTAAGTGCCGATTTTATGCTTAGTTAGTAACCATTGCAAATTTGATAAAATAGTGGGCAGAGGTAAATTTACCAGGGAATTAATTAGAGGGAAAACACGCATCATGATAGTTTTATGGGTTTGTTTTTATTTGGGTGGCAATATCTCCCAAGTGTTGCAAATTCCATTATACTTTTCCTGACAAAATTTTCCTAGGGGCTAGGGGGGGAGGGAGGTAAGAAATGGTTATCATACATAGCCCTAGGGTTAAAAACTTTAAAATGAAATAGTCTAAAGTCTAAATCCTACACGAGTAACTGTGTATCAATGATCAAGGTAAGTGAAGTCGTCAAACAGGTTACAGCTAAAATCGAGTCTAGGGATGTGCATGGTTTGGTTTTAGCCAGTTTCTGGGGAAGCTGACAACCAAAATGAAGTGATCGGTTTTCGGTTTTCTTGGATCGGGATCTAAAACTGAACAGTCGTACTCTGTAAACCAATTGGAAACTGGTTGGTTTCACAATTCAATTCCTATCAGTATCACAGTTCCAGTGCACAACACAACGATGTCTTAATTTAACAACCAAATAAAACTAAGCCAACCCAACAAAAAAAAAAAAAAATAGCAAGTTGTCTGTGGACATCAACTTTAGTAGTATGGTGAAAAGTTAAGCTTTTAAGGTTAAGTATTAGGTTTCTGCTCCTCGGGCTTTGAAGTGGTATTAGCAAGTTACTTAACACTGGATATACAGGGTCTTCCTTTCCTGCAGAAACAGAAAAAGTTTTAACATTCTTGTTAAAATATGGTCATGTTACATAGGTATCAAAGTGATGAATTTGGTCCATTCGAATAGAAGAATCTAATTCTCTAATCAACCGCAAGTATGTTATCTGTATTAGTCTTAGTAAATGGAAAACCAGTTATACTTCTAATGATGCTTTTTCAAAACAAAGGTTGCTTCGTAGAGTAACACAGGCTAAAAAGCTAGGTAATATCTCTTTTTGGATGGCATTAACTTGTAAATTTCATTTGGTACAAACAGCACATGTTCTCTTACTGGTCTCGCTCCTCTTGAAGCTGTACTATTTGATGTAGATGGAACATTGTGCGATTCAGATCCAATCCATTACTATGCCTTCCGTGAAATGCTCCAAGAGGTACTAGTTAGCCTTGAAAACTTATTTCAGTTACTGCCAGACATGTTGATGCGGCTTTTGTTCACAGGCGGGCTTTAATGGTGGGGTCCCCATCACAGATGAGTTCTATATCGAGAATATTGCTGGGAAGCACAATGAGTATCTGCGTGAGATCCTCTTTCCAGACTGGGATTTTGAGAAGGGCATGAAATTTCTGAACGATAAGGAAGCCATGTTTCGCAGGTCTTTCAAACAGCTCTATACTTCTCTGCTCCATTTATGTGTACAATTTTCGTCATTTTCATTTCTCATGGACATACAGATTGGCAGCAGAAAAAATCAAACCAGTGAACGGCCTTCATAAACTGTGCAAATGGATTGAAGAACGTGGCTACAAGCGGGCTGCTGTTACTAATGCTCCAAGACCAAATGCCGAGCTCATGATCTCGAACCTCGGCTTATCTGATTTCTTTCAAGCTCTTGTTATTGGTGGCGAATGTGAGCGAGCAAAGCCATTCCCCGATCCTTACTTGAAGGGTCTTGAAACTCTCAACGCATCTTCGAGTCACACTTTGGTGTTCGAGGTATGCCATCCACAACCATAATAACCATCCCATATGTTGAACTATTTAGAGTTTTTTAACGCTCTTATGCAGTTCTGTTTTTTCTGGAACAGGATTCTCCTTCAGGGACAAAAGCAGGGGTGGCCGCTGGAATGCCAGTTGTGGCAGTAACTTTTAGAAACCCTGAACACTTGCTAAAGGAAGCAGGTGCCACTGTGCTTATCAAGGATTATGACGATCCCAAATTATGGACGTTGTTGGAAGAACTAGAAAAGGCATCAAAAGGAATTAAAGCGGCTATTTAGAATTGTCGTAGACATGCTGACCATGGTACTATAAGATTGCTGGAATGATTATTCCAAAATCAGAGTGTTTAGGTGGCTAAGTCGAAGAATATGCCGAGTCTCCAACTATATTAAAGATCTAGTGGTTATATTCAACTAGACATATCCATTGATTGAACCAAAATTTTTGATGGTCATTGAATAAGCGCATGAATAGATTTTGCAAACTGTTAATGCAATGTCATCTCTTGCATGCTTCAGTTGATATATTATGCGAACAGTTGAGCTTATTTTATGTACTAAACTTGTTGAGTCATGGATCAAAAGGATTGCAAGACTTGTCAGGTCTCGAAAAGCTACGTGTATGGACATCCCGAAAACCCATTCGATGATTCCTTTTTCCCGATGATATAGCATATAGCGAATGTTATAAAAACACAAGCAACAGAGATCGGTTTTGTTCGGGTACACCCCCTAGCAAATGTAATGTGCAGAAGCCTGATTGCTCAACTCTATAGGAATTAGGGGTGTCTCTTTTTGCGGAATTTCCTAAATCCGACCCGAAATTGGTCTGGTTCTGGGTGTAGTTTTCATGGGCCGATTTTCCAATTTCCGAAAATTCCAAAAAAAAATCGGATATAACCCTAAAAACCGATCCGATTTGATATCCGATCCAAAAGTTTCAATATATAGCCGATCCGAAATTTCTGATATTATTGCCAATTTATTCCGAAAATATGTACTTCTCTCACTATCCACTTGATTAGATCTCGACCGTTCATTCATTTTCTAGTTTTTTACTTCCAAAAACAAAACAAAAATATAACCTAGCCGCTACTTCCCCACTTGAATTGGACAACTCTACTGTCATTATACCGTCTGCCATAACAAGAATGATATGAAAAAAAATGTCATTGAGTCATACAATAACTTCCAGACCAATCCAAAAGCCAAATTCCAATAAATAGAATGTTATGTAAAGCTACTTAGAGTCAAAGACTAGAATCTATTATTCATGCAGACACTTCACACTTCAATTTCCACACACGAAAAAAGATTGAAACATTACAAATACCCAGATCTCAATAGAATGCAATGCTTGCTGTTGATGGTTGTAGATTATTTTTCTCATTTTTTCTTGGATCACTTGTTTGAATGAAAATGAGTTTTCTCAATAAACAAGTGCATATTGTTGTTGCTACATTGGTGTTGTGGATATAGTTTTCTCTCCCTAAAATAAACATTGGCGTATGATATTTTAAAAATAATTGAAAATAAAGAGATCTTTGAAAATTTACGAAATATTCTGAAATTTTTGAATTATTCCGAAATTTCCGAAAGTTTCGAAATTGGAAATATATTTTGAATCTGAAAAAAAATTAGATCGGATTTTGCTGCTAGTATATTAGGTTCTGAAAAAAAATTGGAAAAATTACGAAGGAGGTTAATCCGATCGGAAGTCACCCCTAATGGAGTAATGGGAATGCATCTTTTCACTCGCACATTTCCAGCTATTTTTAAATACCAAGACCAATTCAAGCCTTGTAATCAGTCTCTTGAAAATTTCAAACATAGGCATGTTGATCCAGACGCACCCCAAGTTGTACCATTACTCCATTAGTTAGGTCAGCTCATCTGTTGGCTAAACCTCAACGAAGTAAATTAGAACAACTATACAGTCTGAAGCATCCATAACTGGAATACGAGCACATGAACGACACTAGTTCAATAATAAAATTATGTTTCGTCAACAACTTGATACCATTGAGAAGACATTATTTCAAACTACTCGTTCGGAAATCCATTTGAATTGTCATTAGCTTACTACATTATTTACTTTGAATAATTGTGCATGTACCAACAAGAACTTTTAAAGAATGCTCATAGCTGCAACTAATTTTTTTCAAACCCAAAATGGAAGAAAATGGTATCAAGCTGTATATACTAACCCTACAAGTACAAAAGTTTTGAAGGCAATATACAAAATAAATCAATTGGGCAAGGCACAACAGGAAAAATTGTAATACAGCATTCACAACACATGAGGAAAGCTGAATCTGTATTTGTCACTCAAATGAGAGAATCAGTTAGCGAACAAGCCCAGCTTCATTGTTATCTACATAATACAAAACTATCACCGTGCCCATGACACAGAATCAATCTCGTCCCTAGCTGACTTGTACAATTCAAGCCTCTTCGCACATTGCAACCTCCGCTCCATTAGAGCTGGATCTTCATCTAACATCTGTCCAAGCTGCTTGCCCTGCAAAGCATGCAAAATGTAATCAGAAAATCACATTTCTTGTGATTGTGTGGTCCAAGTTGAGTCAATCATAGTACAATATGCCACAAGATATCATGAAACTTTATGATATCTGCCGATTTTTCAGATATCAGCATCAAATATACCTTGTCAGCATTTTATCAGCTAAAGTTTTGTTGCAATTTTTCCTTTGTGAACTTGTGATTTCGCAGTACATCTCCCAAGATTTTAGGGATCAACATCGGGATATTTCAAACCTTTGCCTAAATTACATAACTAGCTTTAGGTAGATGAGTGAAGAGTTTAGTATATACCTCCTTTCTCCCAATCTGTGTGTAGAAAATATCAAGTAAAGACCGCTTGGCCTCACGAACTTGGCAATAAACCACAGATTTAGGAATATTGTTCCTTAGAGTCTCTGAAACCATAGCCACATACGAAGACACATTTAATCCAATCCTTCTGAAGTGCCCCTCACTGAATCGGTCCACAGTTGGAGCAGCTGGATTCCCCGGTTTGTTCTCTACTTCCTGGGGAAGTTTTCGGAAAAAATCCACAGTCAGATAAGAAGACTCCATTTCTACCAACCGCAAGGTTGTCTTGCGACTGTCTTCGCGGAACCTTTCCAAAGCTTCATTTGCAGCAGTAGCCAATTCAGCTGTAAGTGTGGGGAACCTCTTTAACTCCTGTTTTATTTAAAGTGTCAGTTATTCCATCACGCTAACTATTAAGGAATTAGGGAAGGGTAAACCAAACCTCACCTGCGTCTCATTAAGAGACTTCCTGACAAGTTCCTTCAGTACAAAATGAACCTGAAAGAACACTTCATTAGTTAAAGAAAGATGTCTACTTAAGTAATTAAAGACCTTAGCACCTCCAGCAGAAATTCTCTGCCGCAGTTACACACACACGCACACCATAAGACAGTAGACTAGAGCATGGCCGTAAGTTAACCTGATATTCAAAGATAAGTAAAACATTTGCAGCAATATAACTTACAGCATCCACTGAAGCTTCAGCTGGACCTCTGAAATAATTTAGAGCTCCTTCAATGAGACGCCGGTAACCTTGCTCTGGAGCAATCAAGTGGGGTTGGTAACCATCTGCCTCGGAAACCACTTTCTTTACATTATTTATGGAAAGATGCCGATCAAAAGGAAGCTTTTTCAAAGCAGCAGGGAGCTGGTTGTCAAAAACTCCATAAATCCGATCACCGCCAGGCCGTCTGCACTTGCAATAAATCAAGAGAGAACAAGAAGGAACATAGGATTATAATGTAAAAATACTTGCTATCAAGGTTTACAAAATGCATTGAGGTTTAAGCCTTTTAGGGATTTTGCGCCTTGAGGCTTAAGACTCACAGATGTATACATGCTTACTGTGAAGCTACAACCTCAATGGTGTGAGGCGTGCGTGAAGTCGGGTTTTACCCCAGCCAGACCATTTTTATATTGACTTTTTTTTGTCCATTTTTTTCCCACGGTTTTGACATCAACCCTATAAGTTTTTTAAGGGCTAAATGTCCCAATTAGGTCATGTTTTGAGCATCCAAACACCTTATTCAATTAGAAATAATCAACCTCCACTAGCAACCTTAAGCCCCTCTCCATTTTATTTATGCTACAATAATTCATTAATATGGCATACTTTTTCTCAGTTTTTCTGAATTTACAGCTATTTTTTCTTGAATTTTTTTTTTAGTTTTTAGTTTTTTTAATATTTTTAGTGAGACTCTAGGGGCTGATGCGTTTTTTTAAACACTGCTTACTATCGACAGTTTTTTCTCAATTTTAGTTTTCTGCATTTTAGGTTTTTTAGTTGCAGTAGGTTCCAATTTTTGTTTTCCTCTTTTTTACACACTCATCTATTAGAGTGTGTCCCTTAGAACTCTAATATCATCTCTGCTTACACCCCCACTAAAGAGGCATGCGACATCCTTCAGACCGCACATAAAGGTGATGAAGAGAGTCAAGAAAAGTTGCAAGCCCCAACCACTCGTTTTGAGATCAACAGGGTGGGTGAGGATGAAATGTTTGATGACTTCTGAAACTCTCAGGTATAGACATAGTCAACAACCCCTTTTGACAATGTGACATTGTCGGAAAAAATCTTAGATCTCTTCCTAACGTTTCAAGGCTTAGATGAGCAAGAGTGGGGTAATATGTTCCATCTAAAGCATCTTCCATACCAGACTCCATTAATCTCTGAATTATTAACAGAAATAATAAAAAAATGCAAGAAGATAAAGACCACCATCCTCAGACCAACGAGCACCAGTCATGTGAGATAGGTTCCTCTTTACTTTAGGGGGGGGCAGAGGGGGGAGGGAAGAGATTCACTAGGTTAAATAGAGGGAAGATCAAAGCTTTTGAGAAGGGCTTACCCTCCATCTAGATGTTCCTTGAAAATTCGGTCAAATGCACGACAAAGTTCCAAGATAGTATATAAGCGAGCCTGTAAGGTAAAGTTGTAGCAAATTTGGTTATGAACTTGAACTCTCATAGATATAGCTAGATCTAAGAACTCAAAACTCTATTATACAGATAGCTAGATCAGTGAACGCAAAAGTCACTACAAGACAAACATGAGATAACATTGTTCATACCCCTGCGTCAAGAGCAATAGGCCTGCCAAGGTGGTCCATCTCAGATTCAAGTTCATCAATGGTTTTGTTAATCAAGGATGTGATATTTGGTATGCGGGCCCTAATAACTGCCTCCAAGTGCTGCAAAACATAAAAGTAGAAAAATGAGTTTCCATATTCATGATACCATCCAAGTGTATCATATCCTTTCTACGCAGAACCATATAATAGATAAATAAGGGAAGCAAAACTTATTAGTATCTTACCTTTGACAGAAGTTTTGCGAGATATTCTGAACCCATTTTACTTGCTAAGTGTCCGTAATCAGGACTACTTGCAAAGTATTCGCGCTCCCTACGCCGTGCAGCAATCATGTCCACATTTCTATTGATATCGGCCTGAGAACGATTCACAACTCCTACCCAAGGATGTTGCAGCCTATATGCTCTTCCTTCAAGAACCTTTTTGGTTTCACCAATAAAACAAACAAATACATATGTTTCTGAGTCAATCCAACAAAGTAAAAGCACCCCAAGTAAGGTAATAGGAGAGGAGCAAAATAAGCTAAAAACAAATATGAATACAGCAAGTGTTGTATCTTTAATCAAAGATATATTAAAATCCAAGAGATAAAGAAATTTTTCTTCACCATTAACTTCAACAAATATGAAGTGTTGGGAGAAAGAATTTTAGTGAAAAATTCAAAATATGACCAAAAGAGTTCTACTTTGTGCAGTTAATGGACGTTCACAATGAAATGGATCTTAATACTTACATCAACAGCATTTGTTCCCTTGTCCATCAAATCTAGCTTTGTCAACACAGCAAAAGTCCTTTCACCTGAACAGACAGAGAAAGTATATATTCACAATTTCAGAAATAGTACATTGACATTGTGGTAAAGATTAAAATTGTTGAAAGAATGTACCGGTTGGATCAACTTCTCTAGCAAGTTTAATGGCATCAGATGTTGCTATATCTTGATTTGCTGGCGATATTGCTAGTATGATGCAGTTCGGCTACAAACAATATAATATTAACAATTGTGATAGGGAATTGCATCATTACATTTTCAGCAGTACACAAAAAACAACGGGTTGAAAGCTACACAAAGATGCGGTAATGGTACACTGTGTGAGTGATGTATGACAGAATACAAAGAGATACAGTTAAAACTGAAAAGACTATTCAACTGAAGCATAACTCTAGCACAAACAAAGAGAACTAAAACAGGAAGGGGCAATCATAATTTTCTAGTAATTAATATCTTAAAGTTGACATATTACTTGTTGAGTCACTATGGCCTTAATATTTTTTTCTTGTTCCATATAATGCTTCCTCTATTCAAGCTTTTTATATGCAGCTCTCGCCAGTGTCACTAGCAAGTTAAAACTTATAGTCTCAAGTTATGCTTGCTTAAGTAAAATCTTTCATACGACATCAAGTTTTATATTTTCTATTTATATATTAATTAGATTTTTTCAAGCACTTTTTCAAAAAAAAAATGAGGCTTACGCCTCCAAGGCTAGCCTCAAGCCTCAAGGCTTACAGGCGGTTTTTTAAACATTGGGAAGGGGGAAAAGTTAAAAAGAAAAATTTTAAATTTGCATTCTATTAGGAATGACAAACTTCCACATCAAACCATTTCCCCCATTCTCTCTTATTTTAATTTTTATCAAAGCATAAGCCACCGGTGCCTCTGCCTTAAGGCTTGGATGCATTTTTTTAACATTGGCAAAACTTACATAGAAATATTTAATAGTATAGTTACAGCCTTACAGATAGTAGGAATATCAATAAGGTTGCAACATTAGCTATCAGGCACACCGAAAAATGCAGCAACTGAATGATTTAAGTACATAGATACCCTTTACTACAATACTAACAAACTTTGGAGGAAAGTGCAGATCGTGCGAGTGGGACTCATTTTGTTTAAGGACTTGTGCTTTCTAAAATCAAGAGTAAGATCAAATGATAATAGCAATGTGTTTCCCATTTTACTGGATATAGTCTTGCAAGTATAATAGTTGTTCCTATTTCAGGCCTAACTCCTTGGCCTTGACAAATATAGCTCCCAGGCTCAAACAACACATAAATTATTATATTATTATTTACTAGTAGAACGTAAAAGAAAAGTTATACTGAAACACAAGTTCTATAAGATTTCATATTAGTAAAAAAAAAATTTATCATACTAGAAACTTTAACTAAATAATAAAACTATAAAAAACATAAACAAATAACATCTAAATTTAAATCCCTAAACCCTCAAAATCTATACTCATAAGTCAACCTTATGGAAAATTAAGTAGTTTCACATGAACGATCTAAAGTCTAAACATTGTACTTTCACAAGAAAGATATTAATATTACCTTCTCAACATAAGAACGGACCATGTTTTCAATGTCTTGAACAATACTATCTGGCTGTCCCTCTGCCAAAATATGAACTTGGTTAGTATAAATATAAAAATACAAAAAAGAGCGGTGAAATCAATGCATAGAAAACTGGATCAGATAGTTTACCTATAGCAACCTTTGTCAAACCAGGAAGATCTATCAATGTTAAGTTGACAACTGCAAAATAAAATTGAAACAAATATGTAAGTGCCAACTAAAACAATGACAAAATAGCATAACTACTAAACATCAAGGTAAACTTTGTTAGATTAGAGAACAAGAGGAACAACTAACAGTATAGAAGAAACTGGAAAAGTATGGTTCACTAACATATTCTGGGAAGAGTTATATGGAAACTTTCCCTTTCCGTTTATGGGCAGCTTTGAACATAAAGGAACAAGCACACCTCAAAATCCCTTATCTATCCTTGTTCAGATATAATCTGCATTGAAGTGTGTCGATTTGTATGTCTCAAGTTTTCTCTATTTTGTCTTTGCCCATTCAAGTAACAATAGTTGGTAAGGGCAACAAGTAACACTAGTAACAACCTTCTAAGGTTCAACAAACCACATGCCCACATGTCAATTTACTTAGAGACAGGATCGCTTAATCCCTTGTTGTCAATCAAGGGACTTCTCTTCCTCTGGACACTGGTTGATGAGCAGGAGATTGCTCTTATGTATTTTGTGTGCAGATGGGAGTCTCTCATGTTTTGATCGGGTCTTTGTAATCATATCTTTTTTTATTTCTTAGTTATTTCTTCGAGGAGATTTCTTGTATTGGTTGAATACCTCATCCTACCCTCTACGTATAACTATATTTTCTGAATATATATAATATCTCTATTTAACGATCCAAAAATAAAATAAATAAAAATAAAAATCCTAATAGTCTTCTTCATTTGAACCCCTATACATGTAGGTCAGAACCAAATTCACACACACACTCGCTCCTCTCTGCTGTCTCTCCCTCCTCTCCTTTTCTCTATTTTTCTATGAGAAAATCTGTTCTTTCTGTATATTGATCCCAATCATTCTGTATTGACTTGAGATTCTGCCGCAAAAATTCCGTACCTATTCAGCACAGCTATATCGCCATTCTCCAGGTCCCAAAATGACCACCTAGAATCAAACGGAACTGCCTACAATAATCCAACAGCAAAAAAATATATATACATATAACAATAATAACATCCCACGTTGTAAGACTCTCGTTTCCATTGTTTAGCCCAAAATCCAAACTACATGTCTGTCAAAAACCTATGCTCAAAAGAATATTAAGGTGTTCAAATCCATGCGGCCACAGAACTTTACGAAACCAGTGGTATCATGGAAACATGGTTTGGTAAGACATATTACAAGTTTTTGCCCGATGAACTGTACATATAATACTATGCTTAAGAATCTATGTACATTATTTTGGTGTAATTCAAAATTTGGAACAATTTTGGTCCCTATATCAATCAATGATTATGAATGATTATGAAAGTAGTATGTAGTAACAACTTTACCACAATAAGAAAAATAATAAAAAATAAAAAGTGTGAACTAACAATAACTATTGTTCAATATCCATACAGCTAGCTATCTGCATCTCACAATAACAGGAAGGAATCCACCAAAGCCCCATGATAAATTAAAGGATATTTTCAAAAGTAGCAAATCAAACCATATACATACCATTGGGAGAGTAAATGCTGAGATGAATAGGAATTGGAGAAATTTGTTTCGTTCTCCCAGTAATTTTATCAGTTTCATCCTGAATCTCTTTACGCACCATGGCTGCACAAGCAAATAAGATCGAAGTTATTCAAGGAGTAGGGGCAAAACTTGGACATATGAAAAGAGTAGAAATGGTAAATTTCCATCGGGGGGGTGGAACCATCTAGGTATATCATCTAGTAAGACACTACTGAGCCTGGGAGAATAAATGTGTTCTGCCTAATGTCAGTTAAAGTTTGCACTTAGTTCCTGATAAGTGAAGCAAGAGCATGATGGTTTTCTTGAGGAACACAATTTCTACTGAGCAAATACAAATACTATAAAGTGTTCTAAATTAGTAGTCAAGATCTTTCTGTACAAATTAGTAGATGGTGACTATGTTTTATTGTATTGTGAGGGTAAATTTGTCATTTATTAGATACTAACACCTTCCTGGCTTGTCTGAATTCAAGGTACCAAAGACCTTGACTTGCAAAAAGATAGATACTGACGACAATAAAATCCTAGATGGTGAGACAACGTGTAACTACACCTCATCTAAACATCAGCTATATTTGCCTTTAATTACATTTTAAAATTGCAACCTCTGAAGCAAAATAAAACCTCTTAAAAGTTGCAAACGCACCAAATAACAAACATTCTGTGTCTTCCATACTACCCGATCAGCCTAAAGCATTGAATGAAACTATATTTATATACTTTAAATGTTAAGGGTTACACAAATTGTATTCGTTAGGGTGTGAAGATATTCTACAATCAACTCCCCCTAAGGCCCTCTTGATTCTTGAACCATATACTCTTCTTTAATTAAACATATAGGACTTTCCTGACAAAACAAATTAAGGCCCAAGCCCCAATAGCCTTTGCAGTTCCACCACTCTTGGTACAGGTCTGGTGGAATAAGTCTTTGGCATTTGATCTCTCAATTTCATCTACCTCGCTCCAGACCTGTGTCCACTAGAGAAGACTCACTGTAGAATTTCAGTTAGACAATATTTTCTAAGTTAAGATGGTTTGCTTCACAACATATCCCATGTATCACAATCTTGGGCAGTGTCAACTCGACTCACTAAACTCCAATAGCAACTTCCTAAGTAATTTATCTAAAAAACTCAAGTCCAACAAACAAATCTTCAATTTCATCTTGTATCAACTCAACAAACCCCCAAACTACACCACAATATACTAACTCTCAAACTCAATTCTAAAATTCGTGTGTCGACTCGACTCACTAACCTTAAAAATGCAGCTCACTCCCAGTTACATGTCATTGGGCAGTGTGGACCCGACTCACTAACCTCAACAATAACAACTTCCTAACTAATTTATACAAACAGCTGAATCCAACAAACAAAGCATCAAGTAAAGTTCCAAACTTTAGAAAGATGAATTATAATAGCATACCAAAATCACTGTACTTGCGCCTCGGAATATGAAGAAACTCGGCATACTCCCCTTGCCCATCGTCCTCCGTCTTATGCAATTGCAAAACTAAAGGTCTCCTAGTAACAATTCCTAGAAAAAAAAAAACACTTAAAAAACAAAAAAACACATAACAAAATTATAAAAAGAAAAAAAAAAAAAAAAAAAAAAAAGTTACCGGATCCTCTGGGAAGAAAATCACGACCAACAATACTTTCCAAAACAGAAGACTTTCCAGAACTCTGTAGAAACATTAAAAAAACTAGTAAGTAAATATAAGAAAAAAAAAAAAAAAAAAAAGGAGAAAGAATAAAATTAGGACCTGGCCACCAACGACGGCAACAGATGGAAGAGACTCCCAGAGAGTAGGTAAAGCGGAGACGCTATCATCAGCACCGCCGTAATCACCTAAAACAGTACAAGCTCTTTGGATTCTGTTAACTAAACCAATCAAACTCTCCATCGTCGTCGTCATCTTTTTTACTTTTTTTTCTTTTTTTTTTTTAGATCTCAAGCTCTTGTTCGAGTAAAAAGACTAGGAACACTTTTATCTCGGATATGTCCTTTTCTTTTATTGTTCGAAATTTGAATGTTTTTTTCTTTTAAATTTTACCGTTTTGTACTTTTCTTGAGGTGGGCCGTGGGCTCAATCAAACAACAACGACCTTATCGAACAATAATAGTTGATACACCTTCTTCATTCCATCACCATTCAATAATAATAAGTGATTTAACATTCGATAATCGGCTATTCCATTTATGTTTAAATAATACCTAATTTTCTTATGTAAATCTGAGGCTGTTGGAGATCGAATAATAATGCAAGCACATATTAGAAATAATTTTTTTTAGTATGTATATATTGTAGTAGGGAGTAGGGATTTCTTACTCGGTTAGCTATAAAGTATATGTTGGTCACTGGCGGAGCCAATAATTTATTTTAGGTGGGCAAAATAGAGACGGATTACATAAAATATTGTAAATTCCAAACACATACAATTCAACATTAATTATTGATTCCAAAAATTTGAATTCATACGAGATTTACAAATATATTTACACAACAAAGGTCCATTATACAGTTTATACTTACAAGCTCAAAATTGTTTCAAAACCAATGCTCTTAATTATCTCTTTCTCGTTGTAACTAATGTTTTCTTTTCGGTTTAACTACTTCACTTTCTTAGTTTAATGTGCTAAGAGCTAATTAGTTGTATTTCTTTTGTTCAAATATATTTCTCGACAAGCAAGACAGTACAATAATCCAATTTGATGATAGAAACTACAAAATTATAAAATCTAATTTTGGGCATAATGAAATTTTTTAACAAGAAATTAGATTAACTTACCAAACAAAAATGACTTGGTAGTTGATACAGTATGTGTGTGCAAATATAAACCCACACATTTTTTTTCACTTTGTTATGGTACTCTCAATTATTGGAAAAAAAAAACCAACTTACTGAAAAACTAGTAAAATTACAATATTTATCCATATAACAAATTAGGAAAGTATAAAGCCCGTAGGGCCTCCCATCCAATGGCTCAAACAACTATTCAAGTTCTCATACTGCTTGTGACATGGTGGAATCTAAGGTTTTTTGGTGGTATGCTGATTAATAAACTTAAACTTGCCTATATGATGGTCTCATTTTCTTTAAGTCACACCAATAAAATAGTGGTTAACAAACATTTCATGAACTTGACACTCTGCCCATTTTGCCTAGGCTTTTTACCGTATGGCCTCTTTACACTATTTGGATGGTTGTAAAACCCCTAAACACTTTGTGACCTGTGCCTACTAGAGAAGACTCTCTGTAGAATTTCCGTTATACAATATATTTGCCAAGTTAAGTGTTTGCAACTATTATTTGTTCATGTGGCTAAACTTCCACCACACTATTATTGTGTTAATCCTGTAGATTATGTTGGTACATGATGCTCTACTTATTTAACGCAATTCAATTCATAGAGAACATTTTTTTTCAGTTGCAATTTAAGAACACCTTCATCAGCTATCACTTGTTGCACCGCGCTTAAACTGACTAGAACTCAAAACTCGAAAGTTAGTCGATCTGAAATTTGACTGACAAAAAAACTGGGATGGTCTTAATGGGTGTAAAAGTAACTTGAATCTGATGAAACTTAGATTCAAACAACTTGATTATCTTAAAAACCCGATACCATTTCTATGCCCACCTCACAATCTCACATGTTCCTTTGCCTCCATTGCAACCATAAAAACTCTTTTGACCAAGTCTCCTAGCAAATATCCAAATGTTCTTTTGGAAGGTCTATAAAAGAGGTCTACCCATAGGAGACTTACTGATAGAAAGAAAGTTACATTGAGACTTTGCATGTCCTTTATGCTGGAGTACCATAGAATCAGATACACATCTCTTTTTTGGATGTGAGTGGATTAGGAGTGTTTGGTTTGGATCAGACCTTGGGGTTCACATTCAGAGTGCTAGTGATAATATTATCAGAGATTGGGTGGATCAATTTATGATGTGGTGCTCGAGTGGAGAGAAACATATTAACCAAGCTAGGGTTTATTGCTGTGTGATGCTCGATCAAATTTGGGAAGTTCGAAATGAAGCAAAGTTTGAACACAAGATCCCCAGCAGAGCAAGACTTCTTAGGAGGTGCTCAACTGTCACAGCAAGTTGCTGCAAAACTTTCAGAGAAGCTCCTCCTAATCCTCCTAACAATCCTGTTCCAATAAATGATTTGAATAATCTATTTCCAGTTATCCCTAATAATAGTATTCTTATACGCTTTGATGCTGCATTTCACAGGACCACTGGAGCTGCGAGTGCTGGGTGTATGGCTTGAAATGATGTTGGAAATATGGTGGGAGCAGCTGTTAGAAAGTTTAAAGAAACAAGTCCTAAGGAAGCCGAGATGGCGGCGAGTGAAGTAACAGTGTTGTTAGCTTGCTTTCTGAGCATATACAACTATGTGGTCCAAGGAGATTGTGAAGAGATAATCCAGTCATTTAATGGAGGAAGGTGTAAGTGGAGTCTGAATCCCCTACTTTTTGCTGTAACAAGACTTGATAGTAAATTAGAATTGATTAGTTTTAATTGGATAAGTAGGAATGTTAATGACGATGCTCATCAGCTAGCTCAGTGGGCAGTTCATCAGCTACTTATGATAGCTCTGCCAAAGTGTGTGGTGGAGGCAAACTTTGTTCCAATACGGTTGTGATTTTTAATATATGGTATGCAAGTTTATAAAAAAAAAAAAAAAAAAAAAAATTTCATTTTTTCTTTTTTTGGATATATGTTTTCATGGTCAGTTTCTTTTTGTTACTAGTGAATTCGTTGGAATAAAAATAGAACGAAAATATTAGGTGTCACATCTATACAACAATCGCCAGCAGTTTGACGCACCAGGTACATAATTACAAATATTGTACAGCTATAATAATGACTGAGCAACAGCAATGTTCTTTACGATGTAACATTCTGGTTGTATTCCCTGGTTGTATTCCACGTATTCGATGGACACTACTCTGAACTCTATTTACGATGTAACATTCTGGCTTTCAAAAGTAGACCACCAAAACTTCCACGTTTGTTTTCCCATTAGAATGTCCTTAAAGTTGAGTCAATTCAGAAGTTCAAACCAGTCTAGTAAAGGCGTTAAATCGCAACTAAGGCGCAATACCTTCCTGTGCCGCGCAAGGCGCGAGGCGTGGCGCGCGTCTGATCGAAGTGAGGCGCATAGTAATAAAAAAATAGATATATCAAATAAAAAATAAAATAAATATTAAATATGACATGAATTATTACTGATTTGCTTAGCCAAACTTTAAAATTAATTTTATGTGATTGTAAACATAAAACCATTGTAGTCATTTAAAAGAAAAATCTTAAGCAATAAGTAAAGAGCAAAATAAAACTCGTATCTCTCAATACAATTTAGCTTAACTTCAATAAACTAAAATAATGAACCGATAGAATTGAGTCAAATGAGTTTTTCATAAAATAGAACACGTGATTCAATTTTAGAATCCCGTAAAACTTCATTTAAAATTTAATCCATCTTTGTGTTTTCTCTCAATCCATACAACTTAACATAAACTAGTCAAAATTAAATTTAAAGTGTACTCCACAATGAAACTTACTAAATTTGTACAATTTCTTATATCATACAACAATTGGATCGAGTGTAAATGTGTCACATATAGCAAAAATTGTAAAAAAAAATGAAAAAACTGTAAAATTGATAAAGGCGCTACCGCCTATGACAAAAAGCGCAAAAAGCGCACGCCTTATATTACCTCTCGTGCCTTGGTCAAGGCGAGACACTAAAAGTGCGCCTTGCGCTTTAAGCGCTACACTGTAAACCAGTATAGTAAAAGCGTTAAAGCACACCTAAGGCGCAACACTCTCTTGTATTTTAAGCGCAATGCGCGAGGCGTAGCGCGCATCTAATTGAAGTGAGACGCATAATAATAAAAAAATAGATATATCAAATAAAAAATAAAATAAATAATTAAATATGACATGAATTATCACTGATTTGCTTAGCCAAACTTTAAAATTAATTTTATGTGATTGTAAACATAAAACCATTGTAGTCATTTAAAAGAAAAATCTTAAGCAATAAGTAAAGAGCAAAATAAAACTCGTATCTCTCAATACAATCTCGCTCAACTTCAATAAACTAAAATAATAAACTGATAGAATTGAGTCAAATGAGTTCTTCATCAAATAGAACACGTGATTCAATTTTAGAATCCCGTAAAACTTTATTTAAAATTTAATCTATCTTTGTGTCTTCTCTCAATCTATACAACTTAACAAAAACTAGTCAAAATTAAATTTAAAGTGTACTCCACAATGAAACTTACTAAATTTGTACAATTTCTTATATCATACAACAATTGGATTGAGTGTAAATGTGTCACGTATAGCAAAAATTGTAAAAAAGAACGAAAAAAATGTAAAAATTGATAAGGCACGCCTTATGTTACCTCTCGCGCCTTGGTCAAGGCGAGGCACTAAAAGTGCGCCTTGCGCTTTAAGCGCGCCTAGGGGGCGCGCGCCTTGACTACACTGGTTCAAACAATAAACTCCACAACTTTGGCAATATTAATTGAAACCATTTACATTGCAAAGAGAATGGCATTCTTTAATCCCGAGGCAATGCATCCACAATTTTCCGGAAGAGTGCCTGCAGCATTAAGAATATGAAACCTAATCATTTACACAAAAAGAAAAGATAAGAAACACTGAACTGTTGGCCAATTGGGTTATAGACTTATAGGGCCTATCAGTTTCTGAGTCAGTGAAAATAGAACATGGAATCAAAGTGGATATGATCCGGCTATCTTACCTATATTTTTTTTCCTCCTTGGGCCTTCCTTGTTATACCTCAATTTCTTTCAACGTTACTGATATCACTCACTGTTCGTGTAAAGAGGGGGTATTAGTCACATGAACTATGTCATTAAACAGTGAACACTGTTTATGTAACACTGACTTGTCTCTCTTACTTCCAAAAACTGTTGTTGAGAGAATGTTAGAACACAAAGATAATTTGCATTATGAATCTTTGGTTTCCCTTCAGTTGAAGGGACCTAACTTTGCAAAGTATATTGTAACACACTGTGTTACACTCGTGTTACAGTTCTAAGAGGGCATCTCCGGAGGGGATTTAAGGACAGCGACGAGGACAACTTAAGAAACTGGTTAGAGAGGTACGCCTGCAAAAAAGAACTGTTTTCCTTGCTCTACTGCGTACCACCTCACCACTGCCATCTCTAGAGATACCGGCACGCCGTCTTCCTCCTCCTCTTCCCTATCTCTTTCACTACTTATTTTCTCATTTATTTTTCTTACAAATTCATCTTTTCTCGTTTTCTCTGAAACACCACCATTACGCACAACAAAATATGGTATTCTCCTGGTTTAGTACAATCGATTAGCTAAATTAATTTATGCATGCAATTTGTTCGTTGCATTTTTTGATCAAAACACTTCAAACACAAGTGAATGAACGAGCCAGCGAGCAACAAGTGAAGTGACTGAACGAGTCATGATCCTAAAAGGAGTGGCCATGTTTTTTTCTTCCCTCTAAGAGAGGAGGATGCACTAGCAAGAGCTTTGATCGAAATGACTTTAGCCCCGAACCTTTCCTTTTGTTGTTACAAAATTTTCTAACATACACACAGAGACTATTTACCAAAAAAAAAAAAAAAACCCCAATATTCTTCCTAAACAAACACTGCTTTCACATTTAGAAATTTAGTATCACCCAATCCCCCATTTCCAGTTTAAGATATCCTACATAAGAAATCAACGGTGCAGCCCTCAAAGAGAAACACTTCATATATATGCACTATAATTGGATTTTGTGCATTTTACACAAAATCAACAAGTACATAGCATTCACCAAAGCGAAGTATGAGGAAGAAAGGAAATGTGAGATCATGTTGTACCGTTATGTGGAAGCAGGATTTGGCACTGGTCTCAATAAACATGACATCAAGATCCTGAGCTTTAGCTTCTCCTTCTTCTGTAGAGACTTGCCTGTTGCACCGCCATGTGGGAATTGAATATTTTCAATCAAATACAAGGATCATTTACAACATAATAAAAGAGAGGAGTATAGTTGTCTAAAATTTCATAGCATATAGGCAGCCAAAATTTCTAATAGAGGGTAACAAGACTTTAACTTAAACCATACATATTAAGGAAGGAGGTTATTGCAATAGAATTAATAACAATATAGAGCAAGAACAAAAGTGCCTTTCAACAATATTCCCAGATGGAAATTTAATTTCATAGAGGATCAGGTTATCTGTAAATTGTCAACTTGTAAAGATTTATTTTAGAATGTTAATATAAAACAGCCCGCTATTGCCAATGAAAATTTTTCATTTGCCAAGGGGGCTTTTTGGGTTTGCCAAATATGCCCTCTGACAACTGCTGGTCATTTATGGAATGAAGATTTTCTCTCGGTGTAAATATAGCATGGAATCAAGAACCCGGAAAAAAAAACATAAACCAAGAGTTCACCATTCCCGCCTAATCTAACTCCCCCAAAATGACTTAAAGAGCAGCATGAACCTGGTTGGAGAACCTTAAGCCCAAAAATATTAAGTAAGTGAGAGTGAAAGGTCCTACACTCCAACCCTGACTTTTAGCTGTCATGACCATGCACTAGCCATCAACAAATCAAAACACAGTAGCATTCAATAGCAACTTCTGAAGAGAATTGCTAATACATTCAGGGACATGCTACATTAGGCTTACACAACCTGCAACCCATTATTACTTTATTAGCTTTAACACTTCTCATACACAAGAAATATAGAGCATGTACCAGGAAGAAACATGGTCTCATCTAATTGTTTTCTGCAACGACGACTACGGCTTTAGGATTCTGCAGTAAAAATCAACAATCTAATTTACTTGGCTTTAGGATCCTCAGTCAAGTAAATATTGGTATTTATGAAGAGAATGCACCATAAAGATAACAACATGAAGAGTAGAACGCCCACCTCAATCTATACGTAAAACCGGCAACACGTGTTGGTGAAGATTGAAGCATTCGATGACAATGGATCAACTGTAGTTCATGTGAACGGCGGGAAAGATAAAAGTGGTGAACTCTTGGTTTGTCTCATTTCACACCGAGATAAAATATTCAAAAAGATTTCTTTCTCATATCAGAGGGCATATTTGACAAACCAAAAAAGTCCCCTTGGCATAAGCAAAAGTCCCATTCGCATTAGCAGGGCTCCTAAAACTTTATAACAAAAATAAAAAGCACATGCAGTTCCACTAGCTTCACACAACAATCGGAAGCAATCTAACATTCTTTCGTCCAAAACCAACAATTAGCAGGTATATAGTCCTTCACTATATGCATTTTAACCAAAAAGATATCTTAAGTCTCAAACAAACCAATATACGAAGAACTGAATAACCTTCATTCCACAGATAAATTCCATAATCCTAGACTACTGATAATAATAATAATATTTTTTATTTGTTTTCATTATTTTGCTATGTATATTCAATAAATACTAAAAATTACATCCAGTCCCCCCCCCCCAAATAAATAAAAATAAAAATAAAAAGGTGTGATAATTGCAAGCGGGGTAATATAGATTTTTCAGAGTCAAACATGTCTACACAAAACATGAGTCTGAAATGTGAGAACATAAATAATTTAAAATGTGTGAGTATTGTGGGGCTGGGGGAGGGGGGAGTTTGTTCAAATGGTATTTCTTCTGGCACTAATGCACTATCCAAAAAGTGGGCCTAGATAGTGAACTAACGCTGAACGTTTTTTAACATCATCGCTACAAAGGTGCACCTACGAGGTGAATTAAGAGCTAATTTTTTGTGCCAGTGATTTCCTCATAACAAAAATTCAGCTAATTTCCACAATGCTAATGAGATTAAATGCCCCATAAATGTAATTAGAAAGACAAATAAAACACAAGAAGAGCAGATATGACTCTATTAAAAGATACAAATTTTACCTTCTATCCTCAGGATCTGTCTTGTTCCCAATGAGGGCAATGATAACATCGTTACCACCATCTTGCCGAACCTCCTCAATCCACTTTGAAGTGTTCAGGAAAGACTGACAGCCTAAACCATGCAAAAGTAGAAAAGATATTTCATCTCATGAAAGATATTTTTAGACATAAAATATTAAAAATACGATGCTACAATTATTGGAGAGGTCGGGACTTTGGAGAGATGAAATTAAACAACAACACCAGAAGTTCATTTTTTGTTATTTTTCTTTGGGTTCAAAGTTCCAATTGAATTCCATTGTTAAGTAGAAAACAGGAAACATTTGTCAAAGAGTGTAATTTCAAAGAGTTTCTAAGAAAACTTATTCACAAAAAAAGTCCAAATTCCCTATATGGTCTCTTCTGATTGGCTGGACAGCAAAAAGGAACTCCAACAAATGATGGCATAACAAAGGCACTTTTGGAACAGAGAATTATGTTTCTTTCCTTTTGAAAGGTAAGCTCGTTTGAAGTTAGCACAGCTAATAACAGCACACCAGAGTGAACATTGTACACGCATGATTAACTGATAACCTGGTCACCTCATCGGTCAGGCTACCTCGACACCCCTAAAAGACTTTCCGAACTGAATTCCCTAAGAAAAATGGCTCTATACAATGAGATAAGGCCCTTAGCTTAAGGGATGATTTATGGTGATATCTGTCTCCCTACCATTTCCACCAAAAATCAGCTTATTTCTATTTGTCTAGCCCTGTCCAAAGTGGTGTTTAAATTTGTGATTTATTTAAGGGCCCACAGATTTTCAATTTACCAACACTCTTTTCATAGGGCTAGTCATCCGATTGAGCTGATTTTTGGTGGACATCTTCACGTTGAGGACAGCTTATCCACCAAAAATCTGCCCCTTAACTCATTGTGTGTTGGGGAAGTTATTAGGGGCGTCAAGGTAGCCTGACTGTTCCAATATCCTTGCTAAACTATAAGAGAGCAAGACGTGCATAGAAACAATGAAAATCACAAGTGTCAACAAGCATGAAAAACAGAAAAGGGCATACTTGTAACATCATATACAATGACAGCAGCAGATGAACCCTGGATATAGCTCGGAATGAGACTCCTGAATCTTTCCTGTCCAGCTGTGTCCCTGTAATGTATAACATTGCGTATAAGAAATCTTCCAAAGAATGACCTTCTGAGGAGATCTATATAATCCAATACATGCAGAAACAATCATACATCAGACAGAGCAAGTTCTAGTAATGGATGTACTGCAGCTTGAGCAACAAATGTTGGATAGTGCAAGACAAGGACGTTTTTCTAACCAAACTCAGTGAACTGACATAGGCACATTTCATTCCACCTGTTTTGAGAAATACTTTTAAAGAGGAGAACTGACTGGTGATTACATTTGTACCTTCTTCATGCTTGTCAAACCAATACCATCACACCCTTTGGAACCACTAATACTAGGAAGTAGGAACAAAGAAAATAAGCATGATGAGAAAAAACTTTATACGATTTGAGCAGTTTTATCATGGTTACCATGGTTTTGACCTGTGGGAAAACCAAATGCTGAGACATGCTTAAGGGCATCTCCAACAGAGGTGCCATTACGACTTTACCTCCACATAGGCCCCTTTAAATCTCTGATGTATAAGACATTGATTTACACCTCACACCTTTTCCAATGCAAGTGTCTATTTGAATATTTTGTTAAGTGATTTGTAAACCCAAATGAAAATTCTCGTCCAATTCTACAAACTCATAACTATCAGTATGGTTGTGTATTTTATTGTTGTTGAAGTTGGGGCGTAACTTTAACAAATTATACTGCAAATTACTCTAGTTGGGGGAAAAAGATTAAAAAATAAAATAAAACCCATATTTAAAAAACAATGAATAAAAGCCAATTCATGGATCAGTCCGCACATAGCCATATCTATCATTATTGTGTAGTTACCCCTGTTCAATTAGTCGGCCATCCATATGGAATAGATAATTAAATTTTTACCAAAGCAATTTCAAAATCCTATTGATTAATAGTACAGAAATCGTTGTCTTATAAACAACCAGATAAGGGTTTTTTTAAGGAGAAAAACCTTTGGAAAAACACACTCACGTTGATCATAAGTAATATAGATGTCTCAATCATCAGTTTGTACACTCCAGATCAAAGTGTTGTACATTTCAAATACAGATCCAAAAGAATTTAAATACATAGAACGATGAGAAAGACAGAGACAGTATATACAAAAACGCAAAATCAAGCACAATGAAATGCTGAAAATTACTGTGAAACAATCCTATGGAATGTTTCTGTTGGAGAGATGGTTTTCCCGTTTTTATTTATTTACTTGTTCTTTATGTGTATGGTGAAACTATCATTGATGTGGGTGTATTTAACATTACTATGTCAATAATATAAAGCATGTCCACGGTCTGGAAAAAGATATAGCCAAGAGATTTCTCTCTTTTCTTCACAAACCCTAGGACCAACATGGATAACTACAAGGCTCCTGGCTCGGATGGCTTCAATGCTTATTTCTATAAGTTTTGTTGGCAAATTGCTGGTGTTGACTTCCTTGAAGCAATTCGGTTTATGATAAACTCCAATATCATGCCAAAAGGTATAAACTCTACCTTTATATGCCTAGTCCCAAATCCTTCAAAAATCACAGACTATAGGCCTATCTCTTGCTGTAACATAGCCTACAAGTGTGTTGCTAAATCTATCTCAAATAGATTTATGCCAGCCATGAACTCCCTGGTAAGTCTTAACCAGTCGGCATTTGTTCCCCAAAGATCTATTCGAGACAACCTTCTCCTATCCCATGAACTTCTCAGAAGCTATGTGAAGAAAGTGCATTTCACCAAGATGCTCCCTTAAGATTGATATCAGTAAAGCCTATGACACTGTCAGTTGGAATGCTATTCATATGATGCTGGTCAAGCTTAACTTCTCCCCAAGATTACTGAGATGGATTAACATGTGCTACACTACGCCGTATTACTCTGTCCTAGTGAATGGCTCCCCGAGAAGATTTTTTAAAGGCATGAGAGGCCTTGGGCGGGGTCCACTATCTCACTACCTCTTTGTTCTTACCATGGAGATTTTGAGCTGTGTGCTGCTCAAGGAACTCAGCATGGGAAGGATAAAACCACACCCTAGGTGCAAAAAATCAAAGATCGTGAGTCTTTGTTTTGCTGATGATCTAATGGTTTTTCTCAAAGGTGATCTCCCTTCTATGCATACTGTAAAAGAGGTCCTCTCTCAATTCACAAGCATTAGTGGGCTGCAGATCAATAATGTGAAGACTACTCTGTTAACTGGTGGTCTTAATCAAGGGGAAAGCCAACAACTAGCTGATACAATCAATGTACAACTCACTGTTCTAAAAATCGGTCTAGGCGGCTGCCTAGGCGGTCTCTAGGCACTAGGCGGTGCCCAACCGATTCGCCTAGGCCCAAGTCATTTAATAAATCGGTGGACCGGCTAGGCGGTCTGACTGATTAGGCTAGTCTAGGTGGTTCAATCAATTTTTTTTTTTTTTTTTGAATGATTAAATGTCGAAAATTAAAGGCCCGTGTAGGCTTAAGATTTGAATGAGTTTAAAAGACTACGAAAAACGATTAAAAAGGGTATCGAAATTTACAAGTTTTGACAATATGGGGACTAAACTCTTTTTTTGGTCAAATTGGGGACCAAACTTTTTAATTTTTGCAATGTGGGGACTAATTACGCATGTAGTTTAAATTTCTCACATGGTGTTTCATAATTCACAAGTTACATACATTATTATACACTTTCTTATCAAAATATATCCATGCTACAACCTCATGACCATAGAAATTAATTCGAATTGTGAAATACCGTGTGAGAAATTTAGATGTCATGTTACACATGTCCCCACATTGCAAAAATTAAAAAGTTCAGTCCCCATATTGTCAAAACTTGTAAAGTTCGATACCCTTTTTAGTCGATTTTCGAAAAGACTAAAGTCTAATGTAAATTATATATCATTATAACAAAGAGTGTGTTTTTATATGAAGTCGATATTCTTCAACTGTTACACATTTTTGTAATAAGTATCTTTGTTTGTGTTTATTTTTTGAGTTATGATAAATGATTTTTTTCATTTCTTGTAGTATAGGTGTGTATTACTATATATATTAGGAAAAAAAACCGCCTAGAGCCTAGCCCGTCTAGGCACTGCCTAGAAGGACTAGGCGCTCTCCCACCGCCTGACTACCGCCTAGCGTTTTTTAGAACACTATGTACAACTAGTATCTAAACCTGTAACTTAACTCGGATTACCCCTTTTTGCCTCAAGATTGAGCATCACAGACTGCAAGCCAGGTGGAAAGGATCACTTGCAGAATCAAGAATTGGAAAGCAAGATAATTGTCACATGCAGGGAGGCTTCAGTTGATACGCTCTGTATTGACTACTTTCCACGTGTATTGGTCAAGAACTTTCATCTTACCTAGCACCGTGTTGGACAAAATTACAACGATTTGTAATAAGTTCTTATGGAGTGGGCCAGAGATGAAAAAGAAAATGCATCATGCAAGCAAGAAGTCTACATCTCTTACGAAGAAGGAAGGGGGTCTGAACATTTTAGATTTGAAGATTTGGAACAAAGCTGCTTATTGTGGCCTGGTGTTCAAGATTGTTTCCAAAAATGACTGCTTATGGTTGAAATGGATTTGGGTGCAACTCATAAAAACAAGTTTTTTTTTACTATGAAGACGCCAAAGGACTGCTCATGAGCATGGTGAAATATTTTAAACACTAGAGAAACTGCACAGAAGCTCATTGTTTACAGTATTGTTTCGGAACAGAACACTTCCTTATGGCACGAGCCATGGTGTGCACATAGAATACTGTATGATGTGATGACCCTGTAGCAAGAAATAATATTCAGCTACCATTGGATGCAAAGGTCAGCGGCCTTATTTCTAATGGAGAATGGAACAACATACTGCAAGGTCTGACTCAAGGAACTCTCAAGGATGATATTTTGAATACCTCTATCAATAACTACATTGATGACGATTCAGTTTACTATGCACCTGAAGCAAGTGGTAATTTCAGCTCTAAGTCAGTATATGAAGCTTTATGAATTCTAAAGGAGAAGGTGATATGGTTCAACTTGGTTTGGGGTAAACAGGTAATCCCGAAACACTCCTTCACTATTCAAAGGAAGGTCTTAAGTGCATCCTCATGTTGCTTATACAATAGTTCTCGGGAGAATTCTAAGCATGTTTTCTTCCAATGCCCTTATAATTCAGTTATTTGGTCTACTGTCAAGTCGGCAATAGGACTACTTCTCAGTTCATTAATTCTAACAGGGAATGGATGATGTTAGTAACAAAAATAATGTTGAAGCTGAGATAGTTAAAGTGTTCACATGTGCAATAGTGAGTTACATCTGGAGGGAGAGGAACTTTAGGCGATTTCAAGGAACATCACAACCAAGTCAAGTGGTTGCTGGACGGATTCTAAGGGACATAACACTCTACCTACAAGGTCTACTCAAAGTGCTTGATGACAAGGGAGAGCAGTAATGAGCAAATTGGGCATCTCAGTCCAATTCAAACAAAAGCTACAGAAGCAATGTATCTGGATTAGACCTAATGAAAAGTGGGTTAAATTCAATGCCGATGGGGCCTTATCTGACTCAAGGACAAGATATGGTGGAGCTATTCGAGACCAGGAAGGTGAACTCAAGTTCCAATGGTCTGAAGTCTATACTCTTTCAGGAGTTACAAGCGATCCTCAAAGGATTACAAGGGTGTCTCATGCTCGATCAAAAGAAAGTGTTAGTGGCCTCTGACTCGCTCATTGCCACTCAGATTCTGACAGGTATCGAAAAACCACCATGGTACTGCCTCAACATCACAAAAGAGATTCAAAGCCTAGGCCATAGGTTTCAGAATCTCCAATACACACATATGTATAGAGAAACTAATAGGGTAGCAGATTACTTAGCGAGTTTAGCTAAAGAACAAGAATATATATATTTTATCTTTCCTATTGATGAGCTTCTTAGCTTATATGTAAAGGAGGATAAGGAAGGAAAAGTGTACACCAAATTTTGAATTAATGCAGATAGGGGTCTGCTTAACCCTAAACCTTGTTTTAAAAAATAAGGTAGAAAATATTAATAACAAAAACAGCTAACCTAATACATCAATAGCCTTCTACCCTGCCCAGGTAACCAAGGCTACCTAGGCAAACCCATCCCCAAAGACCAAAAGGATATAATCTTACCAAAGCTGCAAGCGTACTGTTCGATCTTCCAGGTACATCATTTTTGATAGAAGATCGACCCCAATAGTAGCCTGACAAAAATTTCAAAAGTGAATGACTTAAACACAAGAAAAAGGTTAAAAGAAACTCATTTCACAAAGATCCACATGTAGCTAACAGGATAACAAATATGAGTTGTGGTTGTAACATAGAGAGAGAGAGAGAGAGAGAGAGAATTGCCCTTGCTAAATGAAAACAATACTATGATATCTCACGCTTGTGCAAAATCTAAAATCCTTATATATTAAACAAGTGTAGACCAACTGTTTGTTTAGATGTGGTATACAAGCCCATTACAATTATAAAAAAAAAAAAAAAAAAAAAAAAAAGTCATCTCAACATCCTGTCAGTCCAATCTGCATTTATAAAAGAACATCAATGACAAATAACTATTTTACTCCCACAAAATCTATCAACAAATCACTGGGAGAAAGGAGCAAAGGTTTAATCATATATTGCCCTTGGAATAGGGTACGACCAGGTGAGGTGGAAGCGATTGTGGGAATATTTCAAAATTAAAACTTAACTCGTAGTCATAAAGCGCCTAAAGGAACAGGCAACAACAATTAGGAATTCCAAAATGATTGACGTCTAAATTATATAGTGGCCGGGTATAAAACCACGAGATCGCTGCCGCCACAATTAGATGAACTTATTGCTTTTGACTAAGTTGTTACTGAGGTCTTCAGCCTTAAATAAGCACCACAATTATATTTCCTTTTCAATGAACTGCAATGTCATATTAGCAAATGGCTCTTTTGTGTGCAAGACAACCATCAATTGAGCAGACTGATATTGCTCATAACGACAGATGCAAAAAGATTACTTCCAGTGAAACACCTTGATCTTCCACTCATTTTGAACAAAGCAAACAAATCTAACCAAATAAACCAACAGATCCATCGACAAACATCATAAATAAATAAAATAAAAATAATAACAAAAATGGAAGGGAATGTTAGTACCTGATAAGTAATTTCGAATTTATCATACATAAAACGATTGATAATACTCGTTTTCCCAACCAATTTGTCTCCTACAAACACGACTTTGTATTTCTCAAGGCTCTCCCTTTTTAGATGAATGGGAGGGTTACTAGAAGATGATTGATCCTGAGAGCTTTCGTCAGGCTGGCTGAAAAACAAAAAAAATTAATTATTTGGCCAGTCCAACTTAATAAGCAAATATATGGTACACAAGTTTATCTGATTCTAACTATAATTTCAATTAAAAAAATAAAGCATATCTAATGATTCGAACCTTTCGGTAATGGCAGGAGTAAATTTTGGGCGGCTAAACGAAAACGGATTTGGCAGCTTCTGAGGTAGTATATTACCTAGGTTATTACCCTGGAACATCTTCCCTACCCTGTTCAGTCAAGGAAGGAGAATTTTGGGATTGGTCTAGGATCACCAAACATGCTGCTTTCAGGTGAGGAGTCATAAAACGGAAATGGATTGGGTGGCTTCTGAAGTGGTATTTCACCTTGGAGCATCTTCACCACACTGCTCATGTCCAGTCTTTTTAGGAGATTTTGCTGAGTACACCATAATCCAACTAGACATAATTTCTTGCCTTTTTCTTTATCCTTTTCCTCAATGCCGCATACCAACATAACTTCTTCTAGTTCGTCTTTCTCAACTCTTTCTCCAACATCTCCTGGAAACCATCCAGGTCCCTCCTTGTTCCTTTTTCTCCTCAAAATTTCAAACAACATCATTCCAAAACTATATACATCACTTTTATAATTAACTTGTTGTCCCTTACCCACTTCAGGGGCAGCATAACCACTAGTTCCTCTGAATCCTGACTGTTCGACCTGATGACTCGATTGCCGAGCCATTCCAAAATCTATAATCCGAGGAGAAAGATTTGAGTCAATAAGGACATTAGCAGGCTTTATATCGTAGTGAATTATTCTTGGACGACAGTGTTAATGCAAAAAAGAGAGGCCATTTGCTATCTCCATTGCAATTTCGTACAACTTCACCCACTCTATATTTAGGTGATTCTTAAACAAAATCTCATCCAATGATCCGTTTTTCATATATTGAAAAACTAGTGCTTTCATGTTGTCATTAAAACAAAAGCCGTATAGTTTGATTAGGTTTGGATGAGAATATTTTGCCATGGTGCACACCTCAGCCATGAATTGCTTTCTCATAACATCATTTGTCCTCTCTGCTTTCAGAACCTTAACAGCTATTTTGAGACCTTTAGAGAATTCTCCTTCATAGACATCTCCAAACCCACCAAAACCTATTTTTGTTTTGAAATCCAAAGTAAGGTTCTTAAGTTCCTCTTCAGAGAATGGCCTAGGTTTCTCGTTTGTTAGTTCATATAAGAACTCCTCAATAGGTTGTGAGCTATCATTGTGCTCCATGATTATAGTTCATACATATAGTTACAAGAAGTTGCTCAACACTTGAACCAAGTAGAGATGTTGCCTAGACGCATCTTTTTTCCTACTTGGACAATCATTATTGGTACTTGGGTAATCTAAATTTTCCACATAAGCAAAAATTAGGCATGTTCTAGGCAGAAACAATTTCTTCTTCTTCAATTCCAGTATTCCACCTGCACCACCACATTCACTCCACCATCTCCTCTCTTTACACTCCACCAACAGCCTTGGCTTGCCAATCAAAATAAAGGAAAACTTAGGTACATACCATAATCACCAAAGTCGATGTTTTCACTATTGAAGGCTAAAGAAGATCTCAAGCTAAAGAAGATATATAAACGTTGATTCTTTGCAAACAGAAGCAGAACTCCTGTTTGTTTCAAACGAAGTCAAAGCTGGAACAGGTTGTCATTTGTCAATTAGTAGATGAGGTTGAGGGCTTCTTTAGTGCGCGAAATGTTTTGCTACGCCACGATTCCTGACCACGGTAGCGTCGGCATTTCACATATTTTCGCCCCAATTTCTCATCTAATTTTGGGAAAAATGAAGTAACTCATCAGGATAAATTTTGGGAAAAAATAACTAACGAACCCACTATTTCAAAATTAGTAACCCTCAAGGACAAAATAAGTTGGCCCCGCTTTTTTATATTTTTTTAAATGCCAGTTATACCCTTCCGTGAAAATAACCCTCAAGGACAAATAACCCGGATTTAAAATAAATATTTTTCGATTTTACCCTTTCTATCATTTTACTATGAACAATGAGTATTTATATCTTCTGCTGGTGTATGAACGATGATTGTTCATATCCAAATAGGTAAATGTACCTTATACAATATATTGATGTATGAATATTGAATGTTCATACAAAAATGACTATAAACATTCAATGTTCATACCCAAAGACTATGAACATTGAATGTTCATACCCAAAGGACCAAGGACTATGAACATCGAATGTTCATACCCAAGGAGAATGTTCATACCCAAGGACTATGAACATTCAATATTCACTATGAACATTGAATGTTCATATCCAAGGACATCTAATGTTCATACCCAAAGGACTATGAATCCAAGGACTATGAACATCTAATGTTCATACCCAAAGGACTATAAACATCGAATGTTCACTATGAACAATGAATGTTCATACCCAAAGGACTATGAACATTGAACGTCCATACCCAATCAATGTTCATACCCAAGGACTATGAACATCGAATGTTCATACCCAATCAATGTTCATACCTACCAATTGAAAAAAATTTAAAAGTAGTCATGAACAATGATTGTTCATGTTTGATGTATGAACACTTTTGATGTATGAACAGTGATTTTACATACTCCCAAATAGGTATGAACAATCCATGTTCATAACTGGATCAATGTTCATACCTATTGGATCATTATTCATAGCTCCAATAGGTATGAACACTCATTGTTCATAGCCAATGTTTGTAATTGGGGGTATGAACAATGAGTGTTCACACCTGCTTACTAAATACACCAGGTCGTTTAGTCTGGGCCGGGCCGTTAATTATTTCGCGTCAGGGGTATACTTGACATTTTATCTACCCGATCCGTTTTTTATTTCGCGTCAAGGGTATAATTGACCTTTCATCTACCCGGTCCTTGTGAGTTACAAAAAAAAAGGTGTCCTTGAGAGTTACGTTTTCGGTAGTTTTGTCCTTGAGAGTCACTCCCTGATTTCTCATATTAATCATTTCCTTCGCAATTCGTTCGCGGTCAATCCTTTCCCTCTTCCCCTCTCTAAAGTTTACTGTAAGGAGTAGAGCAAAAAAGAGTGATAATAACCAACAACACTACACAACTTTATCTAACATTGAGGTTAGTTTATCATCCAATCTCTGAAGATGATTTAATTTTTCCTCTTCTTTTTAAAATACATTAGAATTTTTCATCTTTAGGTTGTTTGTATTAAAAGTTTTCTTTCTTCATGTTGGCGCTCCTATGACGAATCAAATAATGCTCGATGACGAAGACTTTCTTAGAAGCCTATGTTTCAAAAGTTTTGCGTATGATGAAAGTGAACCTATAGATGTGGAAACAACTATTTCTTTGATGGAGAGTGAAAATATTGGCAGTAGTAATAGCGACGCTGAAGAATCATATACATATAGGGCTTATATAGAAGACAAAACAACATTTTTTTTCTATGCAGTTCAAGACGAAGGCTTACACTGTTTATAATGAGTATGCCAAATCAGTCGGTTTCGGTGTTCGTACAGATGTTCATAGAATTCATCCAAATGGAGTTGCTATTAAGCGGAGATTTGTGTGTTCAGCCGAAGGTGAACGACATGCAGATAAACTCCAACCGATGACACCCAAAAGAACACCCAGACAGGTCACTAGGTTCAATTGTAAAACCCGCATTGTTGTTGCTTTTGATTATGAAGCAAAGTTGTAGACTGTGAAAGAGTTTATTAGGGAACACACGCATATTCTTGTACCGCATCTGAGTTCAATGTTTCTTTGATCACATAGAAATGTGAGTCGAGAAGCATTGGAATTTGTTACGTGCCTAAATGATGTCAGTGTTCATAAATGCCAAGTGATGGGTCACTCTGCACATATGGTTGGAGGTTTCCTTAATATTGGTTTTACGAAAAAAAGACTTGTATAACAAAATGGAAAAAAAGATGAGAAGTCGTTGTATTGATGGCGATGCCAACACACTGCTTGCTATTATGGAGGACAAGGTGAAGTTAGATCATTTATTTCATTACAACTATGAGTTAAATGCGAGTGGGCAGTTGGCTGGGCTGTTTTGGGCGGATTCCACCTCCCGCCTGGATTACTATTGCTTTGGTGACGTGTTGTTGTTTGATTAAACGTATAAGAGCAATCAGTACCAGATGCCGATTATTGTGTTTGATGGAATCAACAACTACCTACAGACTATAGTTTTTGGTTTTGTGTTGATCATAAGTGAGTGCAACGATGCTTATAAGTGGGCATTAAAAGCATTTATTGACGTAATATGTGGTGAACACCCTAAATCAGTCATTACTGATGGTGACCCAGTAATTCGTAAAGCTTTGAAATCTATTCTTCCATATTCGAAACACTGGTTGTGCTCTTGGCACGTATTGAAAAATTGCATCACCAATGTCAAAATCCAAATCCCTGGATTTGCAATAGAGTTTAGCTCTATTATGTTTATGAAATGTTCTTGGGGAGATTTCAAAGAAAGGTGGAGACAGCTAGTGGAAAAATACAAAGTTAGACATAACACATGGGCGATGAAGGTACAGAAGAAACGAGCGAGGTGGGCAGAATCGTATCTCCATGGTGAGTTCTTTGGCGGTTGCAGAAGCACCCAACATTGCGAGGCTATTAACTCTGTTATACGACATCATGTTAAGCCAGTGATACGATTGTTTGAGCTATTTGGGAAAATGGAATTGGCAGTTGCAAATATCCATCACTAAGAGCAGGAACAAGAGGTGAGGACTGCAATAACGAAGGCTTTCATTGGTAGCTACTTGATTAAATATACAAAATAGGCAGAATCCATCTATACTCGAGCTGTTTTTCTTGCTTTTGTGAAGCAGTTACAGGATGCAGCGATGTACACCGCAGAAGATAAACATGATGTGGGTGACAATATTCGTGTATACACCATCAGTCATCATCTGAACAAGCAAAAAAAGACAATTGTGGAATACAACCTTTTAGAGCAGGATGCTAGATGTTCATGTGGGCTATTTCAGTCGTTTGGATTTCCATGTAGACATATCATTTCAGTTTACAAACATGAGGACCTTTATCAAATACCCCAGAGCTGCTTTTTAAGGAGATTGACACGAGTTGCTAAATCTATCGTTCCAAATAACGATCTAAGTTTTTCTTTGCAGGCTACTTCCATTATTTATCACAGTGAGCTTATAAGGAAATGCAAGGAGATATGTTTGTGAGCCTCTCAAACAGCCAAAAATAGTGAAGCTTTTAAATCCATATTATCATCTTTTTATAGAGCTTCTGAAAGTAGTCCACAAGTTCTCTTAGCTTTGAAATGCCTTATATTCCACTAGAAAGTGGTACAATGGATGACACTTCGTCTTCTAAAGGCATTGTTGAGGTAGTGCCTTTCACCCACCTAAAACTTCCCATCGTCCATTCGTTAATGATCCACCACATGTAAAATCGAAGGGTAAGCCGCATAAACCTAGTAGATTTAAAGGTCAAAATGAGACAAGAAAAAATAAGTGTGGCCACTGTGGTATCGTCAGGCACACAAGGCCCACATGTACACTTTTGCATCCAAAGGATGGGGGTAAGTTTCTTATACCGTTGCCATATTCTCACTTGTATGTTAACATTAAATAGTTATAAAAATATGTTGATTCTGATTTTTATTCGTCAATATCTTTCTTGTGGTACACTCTTTTACAGGTTCAAGTGCTAAGCGTAACTATGTTGAGTGATAAGCACCCAAAACTGTAATATTAAACCCCATTGAGACATATAAATTTGGTTAATTATGTGTTTAATAATCATGAAATAAGTATATTTTCGTACTTTTGCAGGTATTCGCAGTAAATATGAAAATATTGGTTAAACCAGCGTTAAAGCACAGGGAACGATGTATATATGAATTCTTCCAAATCAGCCATGTGAAGCCCAACAAATCCGCACAAAAGCATCAAACTTCCGGAGCTCCTACCTCTTGAACCAGGACTCCGAATGCAACAAGTGAGCTGCTCAGACAATCAAGGCGATGAACTCTACGCATAGGCAAAAAGTTATAAAATTACCAAAAGACCGGACCGCCACTGGACTGCACGTGGACCCACTATGCGATCTCGTAAGATTTGATGAGTCATTAATCATGAAGCATGTCAAGACAAAAATGCCAAATTATTGGTGCAAAGTTGACACCTTGCATGTAATTAATTGTATTAGGTGTTAATAGTGAAAAAAAAAGCAAGGTGTCATTTTGCTTTAATGTGGTGGATAAAAATGAAGTAAATGAGGTTTAGTGTTTCACGTGGGATGAGGGGGAATAATTGAAAAAGGAAGGAAGAAAACAAACAAGGGGGGAGATACTCCATTTACTCCCTTGACTTCTTTTCCTTTACCATGCATTATTTTAGTTTCTTAGTCTTAGTTTTTATTTAGTTTTTAGTTTTTGTAGAAAGGTTGTAATAGTTTTAATGGAGGAAACCTTGTGTTCTTATAGTTAAAAACAAATCTAAATGCAAGTGAGTTTATATAGATAGTTTCTTCTTTTTGTTCTCTCTCTCTCTTTTTACATTCTACACTTGTCATCCTTTATCCCAAGGATCATGAGCTAACCTTCCCTTTGTGGGGAGTTAATAATACTCATGTGAGGGAAAATCTTTGTTATTTAGTTTAGTAAGTTGTTTAGGAAGAACAACTAGACCTACATCCTATCCCAAAATGATAGTTGGTGTAGAGTCTAGTTAGGGATCAAAGTGATGAGCTTAGAGATAAGTCATTGCTTTGGTTCTACATGCTAGCATGTATTAAGCTTAGAGATGAGTCATATATGTTAGGGATCAAGTTTTCTTTTATTAGGACTTGTTTAAGAGTTCTAGGAAGATTAAGATGCACTTACTAAAATCGAATAACAAAAGCTATTTTCACGTGAGGAGAATTAACTCTCCACTTTCGTTTTAAGTAAAATTTTATCGTGTCTTAGTTGCATGTTTACGTAACTTAATGTTTTCAATTTTTGTATAGTAAAGAAACCAAATATTTAGTATTTACACAATCATAGCTAAACTTACTCACTAGTTTCCGAAAAGAGTAAACCCAAGTTGTAAGTGGTCCTAGAATTTAGGTTGGTTCGAATCCCTACTAAAAAATATACGAACACGAAGATCGTGAGTAAGGAAATACTTTGTTTTCACATTTTGGCCAAGGAAGAGATTCAAATCTCTAACAAATGCTAAAGGTGAATATCAAAATGGCGCCGCTGCCATTCTAAAGACCAAGGGCACATACTGGAAATTGCTCTAAGGGGAACCCCCACCCTCATCTTTCCTTCCGTTTTTGCTGTTTTCTACGTATTTTTTTTTCTTCAAATTTTTGCCTCGCAAACAACCTGACGATCATCGGATTTTTTGCTGTACTTCCAGGAACAAAAAGTTAGGCCCGGGAAAGTAAACTACACAAGAATCTAAGGTTGCTGTGAAAATTTCAGCTCACTGTGGGAGAATCCTCCGCGTGCGCGGTACTGGACTCGCGTCTGCAGGTGTAACCCGCGTCGCGGGTGTTGTAACTCTTTTGCTGCCCATGTTCTAGCTCTAGCATCCACTGATCTATCTTGATCCATATCCAGGCCTAATTCTCTAGAACGGTAACAGAAATTCAAATATATTCTAGGATTAATTACGTCGACGGATTGAAACGTGTGTTTCATTTCTTTGGCGACTAGCGTGACGCTATAGGTTCCAAATTTTTACTATTTTTGTATGAATGCCATGTACGTAGTTATTATGTACTAGTTTATGGATTATTATTTATGTATTAGCCTAGAAATATGCATGAATAATGTTCATATACCTGTAAATATTTATATACGATTAACTGGGCATGAATTGCATATTAATGTATATATACATATAAATGGTACTATTTTGCATGGTTATATGTCTTTCTACGTATAAGTGTCTATTGTTGCATGTTTAGTATTTCTCTACGTATAAGTACACGTCTTGTATAATACTTTGATTTTGTCAAGAAAGAGGAGAACATTCCAACGAGGGTTAAAATCTGAGTTGGGTAAGTTGTTTCTAAACCTACGGGGTGAAGTCGCTCTCTATATGATACTTCGAATCTCAATGAGTATTGCGAAATCGATTTATTATGCAATACAAGAGTCGTATTTTAGTTTATGTATAATACGTTGCATGTTTAGTTTTAGCATTGTCATATTTATATGCGTCGTCATTATACTATATTAAGATGCTCTTGTATTTAGATCATTATGAGCGATTCAAATTTGCCTATTATGTTGATATCGCCTACGTAATATCGATCTACAAATTAAGCATACATATCATTATTATCGATGTATATTTGCCTCAGACGTATGGAAGTATTTATCGATGATACAACCTTGCCTATTATTATAGCTATAATTATGAGTAGAGTATCTTCACATGCTACTGCATCTAGTATTGTATGAGTAGATCGTATTTGCATGCTTGTAATTTCACCCTTGCATAAATCTTAAAAAATAAAAAAAATAAAAAAAAATTATTTAAGAACGACCTTGCATAAATTTTAATTCCATAAATCTTAATCATATTCCAACGGTGTCTAGGAAACTTGAAAGATTGAGGTTACTTAATTAGAACCGTGCTTGCACTGTAAGCCTCCCTCATATCTCTCTTGTAACCTGGCCGTTAGTTTATACACACGTATTCCTCGCTTCACTGCTACATTAGCAGCAGCTTAGGCCTACGTTGTTCAACTCCAAAATCTTTAAGAGAATCATAAAATTCAAGTAATAATAAGTTCCTTCTGTCAATTAGATCTAATTTTATGCTTGCATGAGATTAAAGTCTGGTTCCACTAAAGAATTTGAACATACCTATCGTCGAAAAAAATACGATAAGCAACTGCGTAAGTTCTCACCTAAAAATTGTTCTTCTTCTGTTAATTACCTTAATCAAGTTCCTTCGTCGCCATTAACTTCTGCAGCTATGGCCGACGATCCTCCACCAGCTGAGAAGCCCCTGTCGGACTTCTATACTGCATTACAGGAAGGACCTTCTTCCTGCATCAAACTTGAGGACATTGTCAGTGATTTTTGTATCCTACCAAATGTTTTTAGTTTGTTACCTATGTATCATGGTTTAGATCACGAAAAACCGTACAATCATCTTCGTAGGCTTCAACAAGTGGCCACAACATTTCACAATCCAGCTGTCTCTAAGGAACAACTCTTGCTTCGGCTATTTCCATTCACTTTAGCAAAAAAAGCGTCAATTTGGCTTGCAGGACAACAGCCACAATCCATAAACACATGAAATAAACTTGTTCAAGCTTTCATGCTTCAATTTTACACTCAAAAGAAAACTACTGAAATACTTCAAAAAATTCAATTCTTTCGTCAAAATCCTCATGAATCCTTTACGGAAGCATGGAGTCGCCTTACTGATCTTCTTTTAGAATGTCCTCATCACCAACTAGACAAAGTCGTCCTTATTCGTTCCTTCTTTAATGGACTTTCTGATCATCAAAAAGAAACTCTTGATATAATGAACGGCGGTTGCTTCATCATGGACAAAGGAGCTACTGAAGCATATACTTTCCTTGAAAAACAAGCGAAAAAAGGTACACACTGGGGTAACACTGAATCGTCTAGGTCATCAAAGGATACTGTTACAAAAGCTACATCTATTTTTAAGGTAAAACCCGATCCCGAATTAAAAAATTTGATAGAATCCCTAACTAAAAAAGTAGATGCCCTTGCAGTTCAAGTAAACGATCAACTACCAAAATAGGTTATGAACGTTGACACCTCCCCATTTGTTCTTTGTCTTAGTCCTGACCATCCTGATGCATATTGTCCCTTGTTATATGCTTCCTCTACTCAACCATCGGAGGAGGCATGTGCATTCAGCATTCCTAATGCACCTTGGAAACAGCATCCGAATTTCGCTTGGCGCCAAAATAACCAACAGTTGGGGGCTCCTCCAGGTTTCGCTAATCCACCAGTTCGACCAACCAACAACTTTATTCCTTACTGCCAAGGAAATAATCAACAATACCAACAAAGTTAGAATCAATTTCAAAATACTTCTGATGCTAACTATCAAACCAACCGCAGCCTTGTTCCAGCAAATCCAAATCCCAACTATAATCAACAACTTCTCAGCAATAATCATGATCTAGTACTTGTTGCACAACCTGCGCCACTTGTTACGGATAGGACAAGTGAAACTTTCTTAGCTTACATGAACCAACAATCTCAAATTTTAACGTCTATCCAACAATCACTTCAACAATTGGCGCAAGAAAAGAGTCAGAAAGGCATGTTTCCTGGACAAGCAGTTCCAAACCCTAATCTAGCAAACACTGCCTTTGAACTCACCAATGCACCTAGTACAAGTACTCCCAACCAAGGTGAGGTGCGCGCACGCAATCACTACTCTTCGATCTGGAAAAATTGTAGACAATCAAATACGTATGCCAGATGATCAACCAAAAGAATCCGATGGTTCCAATGAATCTATTTCGAATAATGAACCTACGGAGGATTCACCAAATACAACAAAATCAACATCTCAGAATTTAGGAAACAAGCAAGCGGACCCCTTTGCCAAATTCGGCCCTAAAGCACCGTTTCCTGCACGCTTGGTAAAGAATAAACCTGATGAGAATTTTGATGAAATTCGAGAGACTTTTCAGAATTTGACAATCAACTTACCTTTTCTTGATGCCTTAAAGCTATTGCCAAAACATGCAAAATTTCTGAAAGATATGTGCACCACAAAAAGGAGAACTAATGTTCCTCAACAAGCGTTCCTCACCGAACAGTTTCCATCCATCACCAAACACAATGGTATAGTCAAATACAAGGACCCTGGTAGACCAACGGTTCCATACACCTTAGGTGACAAAATATACGGACTCAAGCTTACTAGACCTAGGAGCTAGTGTGAACTTACTTCCATATTACTTATTTAAACAACTAGGTCTTCATGAGCTGAAACCTACCACCATGACTCTACAGTTAGCAAATCGTTCCATTAAGTATCCAAAAGGAATTGTGGAAAACGTCCTTGTAAAAGTCCAAGACTTTTTCTATCATGTAGATTTTGTTATTTTGGATACTGAAGTTGCATGTGATTCCATTCCTATCATCTTAGGACATCCGTTCCTAGCAACTGCTAATGCTCTTATTAACTGTAGGGATGGTTCCATGACCATGTCCTTCGGAAATCTCTCGGTCGAGGTAAATGTGTTCAAGATGATGAAACAAATTCCAGAGCCTGACATTGATGGTGAGGTGAACAGGTTTGACAGCATTGTGCAAGAGTATTTAACAAACACTTTTCCTGCAGATGAAGTATACCAATTTCTTTCCTTTAGCGATTCTGAATTTGCGGACGATAATTATACACAAGAAGTAAACGAGTTATTAAAGTCAATACCATTATTTGACCCTACAACCGTGATGTCCAGCGATTTGGATGAACATCAATCTGTTTACTCTATGGACGATGACTTTCCTAAAGAATCTTTAATACCCACTCCACCCGCCCCTGACTTAAAACCTCTTCCTTTGGAATTAAAATACGTACATCTTGATCCAGATGGTAGTCATCCAATTATTATATCATCTTAATTGACTGATGATCAAGAATCCCTTTTAATAGATGTCATTCAACAACACCGTTCTGCAATTGGATGGTCCCTCGATGACATTAAGGGCATTGACCCTAATGTATGCACCCATTGCATACATATTGAAGAAAATGCTAAGACGTCGCGTGAACCGCAGCGTCGTCTAAACCCAACCATGAAAGATGTGATATGGGAGGAAGTTTTAAGATTACTCGATGCAGGTATTATTTACCCTATATCCGATAGTATTTGGGTGAGTCCAGTATACGTTGTTCCAAAGAAATCTGACATTACAGTTGTACGCAATGATAAATATGAATACATTTCCGCTCGTATTCCAATGAAATGGTGAATATGCATTGACTATCGCAAACTTAATGTAGTCACTCGTAAGGATCACTTTCCACTGCCCTTCATCGATCAGATGCTTGAACGATTAGCCTGTCATGCGTATTACTGTTTTCTTGATGGTTATTCAGGATATTTTCAGATAGTCATAGATCCTGCTGATCAAGAAAAGACTACATTCACCTGTCTTTTTGGTACATTTGCATATAAATGAATGCCTTTCGGCCTTTGCAATGCACCTGGTACTTTCCAATGCTGCATGCTTCACATTTTCAGTGATATGGTTGAACGTTTTATGTAAGTATTCATGGACGACTTCTCAATATATGGAGATTCTTTCGATAGCTGTCTATCAAATCTTGAAAAGGTCTTTACACGTTGTGAAGAGAAAAACCTTGTTCTTAATTGGGAAAAAAATGCCATTTCATGGTTAAAAAAGGAATAGTTTTAGGACATATCGTTTCAAAAGACGGAATCGAAGTGGGCAAAGCTAAGATAGAAAAAATTGCTTCACTTCCTATACCAAAAACAGTTCGCGACATTCGCGCATTTTTAGGATACGCAGGTTTCTATAGGAGATTTATTCAAGATTTCTCAAAGGTTGCTCGACCTTTAACCAATCTCTTGCTTAAAGATGCCGTTTTTGACTTCAGTTTCAATTGCAAACAAGCTTTTGAGACTTTAAAATCCGCCTTAACTACCGCTCCCATAATTCAACCACCTGATTGGTCTAAACCTTTTGAATTAATGTGTGACGCGAGTGACTACGCTATTGGAGCTGTCCTAGGGCAACGCTGAGAGAACAAACCAATTATCATTTACTACGCTAGTAAAACTCTTAATGAAGCGCAACGTAACTATACCACCACTGAAAAAGAATTTCTCGCAGTTGTCTATGCCCTGGATAAGTTTCATCCTTATCTAGTTGGTTCTTCCACAATAGTCTATACTGACCATGCGGCGTTGTGTTATCTATTAGAAAAGAAAGATGCCAAACTGAGGTTGATCCGCTGGATCCTCCTTTTGCAAGAGTTTACTCTAGAAATTAGAGATAAAAAAGGTTGCAAGAACGTGGTAGCAGACCATTTATAACGACTCGTCAATGATGTCGATAATGATGCCAAGCCACTCTGTGATTCATTTTCGGATGAACACTTGTATTCAATTTTTTCATCTCCTTGGTACGCTGATATAGTAAACTACCTAGTTACCGAGGAGGTCCCTTCATATTGGACTCAAACGGACTGGAAAATGTTCTTATCTACTGTGAAATTTTATTTCTGGGATGATCCCTACCTCTTCAAGTATTGTTCCGATCAACTGATACGCCGTTGCATTCCTGACTGGGAACACAATGACGTGTTATCCTTTTGTCATGAACAATCTTATGGTGGTCATTTTAGTGGTAAGAAAATTGCGGCCAAGGTCCTACAATGTGGATTTTATTGGCCAACGCTGTTTAAAGATGCACATGAGCATTGCAAAGCATGCAACCGCTGCCAGCAGCTAGGATGCATTACTCAATGAAATATGATGCCCTTAAATCTAATTTTAATTGTTGAAATTTTTGATATATGGGGTATCGACTTTATAGGTCCCTTTCCAAATAGTCATGGCTTCCTATACATACTGGTAGCTGTTGACTACATGTCAAAATGGATTGAGGCATTGGCATGTCATGCTAATGATCATAAAATGGTCGTTTTGTTCATAAAGGAAAATATTTTCTCTTGATTTGGTGTTCCCAAAGCTATAATTAGTGATGGGGGGAAAACATTTTTGTAATAAATTTTTTGAATCATTAGTAAAGAAATATGGAGTCACTCACAAAGTGGCAACTCCGTATCATCCTCAGACCAGTGGACAAGTAGAAGTCTCTAATAGAGAGATTAAATCAATTTAAAAAAAAATAGTTAATCCATCTAGAAAAGACTGGTCTCTAAGATTAACTTATGCCTTGTGGGCATATAGAACAGCTTTTAAGACACCTATAGGGATGTTTCCTTATTGCCTCGTTTTTGGAAAACCTTGTCACCTGCCGGTTGAACTTGAGCATCGTGCTCTATGGGCCATCAAAAGCCTCAATTATAATACTAATGCGGCTGGCGCAAAGAGAAAATTGCAGTTAAATGAGCTTGAGGAAATTCGTAGTGATGCCTATGATCTCTCGAAATCTTATAAAGCCAACATGAAAAGAGTGAATGACAAGCACATATTGAGAAAAGATTTCAAAGTTGGTCAAAAAGTTTTGTTGTAAAACTCAAGATTACACATTTTTCCAGGAAAATTAAAAACTCGATGGTCTGGTCCTTTCATTGTCTCTGCTGTCACCCTTTATGAGGCTATATCTTTGAAAAACGTAAATGATGACAGTGAATTTCAATTAAATGGTCAACGCGTTAAACATTATCATGAGTTGCGCTCTCCAGATGTCGAAAAGACTTTTCTCAAAGATCCAGTCTACACAGACTAATAGATTCACTGGTGTACTTTTTCCCATGTGATATAAACAGGGAAAGTACGCCATTAGGGTAGCCGGGCCCTCTTCTAATTTCTTTTCTAAAAATCCCTAGAGTGTGTGGTTGCAAGCGCCGGAACCTTAGTCCACAAAAACTCTACTTCAGAACTGAGTATAAATGTCCTTTGTTAATCGAGCAAACGTGCCTTCTGGTAAACAATGGGTACCAAAAATTTCAACTCCTTCCTTCTTTTCCCTTTTCTATTCTCTTCCTCGCGAACTTCAGCTCATCATTTGGTGTAAATCTCACCCATCTCGAATAGGTAACGGTCATAGTACTTTTGCTCGAAAGCGACGGGCGAAAAAGATGGGGTGGTGTATGAATTGTCAAACACCTTTCTGTCCAAGTCTTGATCTACTATCCGATATGAGCCGGTATAAGGTATATTATTGTCTGACACCAGCTCAACAGGATAAACTTCATCGTCGTCTCATTGCTCCCACAGGTTGGGATTCGTCTTGAGGATCTGACGTTAAAAGACTCACATTCGTCTTGAGGATCTGACGTTAAAAGACTCAACTTGTTTATACTCGTGTCTTTTATTTTCACCTTTGCACTAAGTGTTGTGCACAAAGAGAGTCGTGATATGTAACATCGGATGGTCCCTCGTTCGCACAGGCAATGGATTTCACCAGGCCGACCCCGAATAGTTTTCTATTTGATGACAGTTTGGGGAGGTTTGAGGCTATACCATATGTACTAAGGGTAATATTATTATTAGACCATTGAACATTGGTCAGGGATGGTACCGGCTTGAACCTTAGGCCCCCAAAACATAAAGGTTAAGCCACAGTCTGGCTAGATTGGGTTCGCCCCAGAGCCGACACAACAGTTGCCTGATTTTACAGTAATGATTTTCTTCTTGAAATTCAGTGTTGTTAACACGTTCATCTCCCCTTGTACATTTGTATATAAAATTTGTAAATAAATAAAAACTTAAAAAAATAAAAAATAAAAATGGGGGTTGCGTTATGTTTTACAAGATTGACCCCCCCAAAATAAAAATAAAAAAGTTTGAATGTGATTTTGTCATATTCCAATGGATGATATTTTTAATGCCGATCGTTTTGATATCTCATTCGTTCAATTTGGAGTTAAAACGAATCAAAATTCTACGTTTGAAATTTCGAACCATTTCAGGACATATGGGTAATTTCCGGTTTTACTATGGGCTTGGGCCAAAAATTGGACCTGACCAAAAATCACGCGTCCGGTCACAAAAACCCACACGCGGGGCATCCCACGCGTCAGCCCCTCACTTTTCTTCCCCCCCCAAAATCCGGATCTTGGTCCCCCATAGAAATCCTTTGCGCACGCGGCATCACAGCCCTATATTTGATCAGTGCACACGGACACTACACCACCAATTCATCCAATTTTTTTACACCAACATCCCCTCCCTCCGCACAACCAATATAGGCCCTCAAAAATCCAACTCGATCCCTTTATGGCTGGAAATCGGAGAATCACAGTTGAGAGAAAATTTTCAAATCTCTACAATTCCGGAATGTTTCATCCATTTTTCGATGGGGAAATTGCTAGTAGAGAGTGGGAATATCTTTTGCATCGAATTCCAGCTCATTATTCCGAAGATTTAGTGTTGACGTTCTATAACAATGGAGGTTTTCGAGGGAATGAGTTTTGGATTACGGCGGATGGGTTGGAATGTGAACTCACGTTGAAATTGATTTCGACAACGACGAATATTCCAATCAACTCCGATAGTGCTACACTGCTGATTTCGGAGTATCCAAATACAATGGAGTTGATGTTTGACATGCTTCTCAAGGGCGAATACAATGCTACCTCGAACTGCGTGTACCAGCACTCGCTCAGACGTAACCAACTAGCCATTACTCAGTGGCTGGCTTACAACGTCATTGGAACTTCAAAAATGTCTGACGTGAACAAGACACTCTTACACCTGCTGTGGATCCTCCAGGAGAAGAAGGATACCTTATGTATGGTCCATTTCTTGGGCCATGTTCTTACGTCTGCGTCAACCAGGTCAGCTCCTCTTGCTGTACTTGTTACTCAGCTTATGCTTAACTTATACAGTCCGCTAGTCCTTTAACTCCAATAAGGTCTTTTGAAAATTTTGCGATTTTCGAGACTTGTGTCATGGATCATTGGGACCCTATAGCGAGAGATGATATTGAGCGTGATAACGTACCTAGCTCCTCCTCCTCCTTCACCACCCAACTGTTTTAATGAGGATACCATGCGCCGAATCAGCACTCCCATGGAAGCTTTAAGACACATGAACACTAGCATGCGCAGGATGTTTCTTCGTCTAGGAAGAGATGCTTACTTCCCAAAATGACTTCTAGCAAGAAATGCGCGTGTCGCCAAGGCCGTTTCGGAGAATGATGATGGCAAATCAGCCAGTAATTCCAAGATCAATCAAGCCCTTTCTGATCTTTGAGCCACATTCGGACCGGTCATTTCGGCCCGAGTGCGTCGTGGCCGCGGCGACGTAGAAACCCTGGTTCATCCTCTACTAACCCTGAGGATTCCTAGTAGTTGTTTATTTTCCTTGGTTTAGAAATGACTATGTCATTTATTTCCCTTATGCATTGCATTTTTATTTTTCTAATGATAAAAAAATTATATATCATTTGATTTCTCATAATTTTGTATCTCCATACGGTTTGAATGAGAAATTATTTATGATATGAAATTATTGTACTTCGTAATATATTAGTTGTTTCTTGATGCACTGGGCCTACTCTCAAAGCCCAACGGTCAAAACCCAATGGACTGATCCAAACGGTCAGATGCCCAACGGTCAGATTTCTAATTATAAATCCAACTCTTCTCTTCCACTTTCACTCATCCCTTTCTCTCACTCTTCAAATACTTCTCTTCACAAATTCTCATTTTCTTCAACATAATGAATCAACTCGAGCAATGGGAAAAGGAGCAACGCGAATGGGCCATCACAGTATTCGTGATAACAGTGTTTATCATTATACTATTGTCGATCATGCATAACATGATCCAGAATATCTAAATCTATGTAACCGACAACTCTCTTTCCTTCTATCATTTTGTATATTAGTATGGTGTGTTAAATAATTCTCACACATTTGTACGGTTTACGTATTAAATGGAGAAGTTCCGTATTAAATAGTTGTGTGTATTAGTTGTTTTTTTATATAAAATAATAATAAAAAAATCAACAACTAAGAAAACCATAACAAAGAAATTACCATCCAAATCTCACCAAAATAATTCTATCTCTACTCATGGTGTTCAGAGAAGATCGCGCACGCTACACGGTACGCATAACACTTATCACACACGCAGCTCGATTATTCTATCCATATTCTATTACTGAGGTATGATCATAAATTCTGAAGTTATAGGTAGGTCTAATTGCCATGTGAAACCTTCCCCCATACTTTCTATCATTTTAACATCTCATTAATTGTTTGTGGAAATCTGACATGAAAAGACTTACTATGGATACCCATTGTTGCTGTTCATAAAGGTCGGTGTCACAACAACACATGAGTCACTTGTGTTTTTCATATATTAATTTTGGATATAACTAAACTTGGAATCCTGATTGGTACAGACTCATAGATTGCTTATAAATCATTTCTTTTCAGCCATTCTCTTTCAAGCATTCTTCACTATACTTCCCTCCGTAATACTTCCAAATGGATCAACCAAGAAAAATAATGCCTGAGAAAGACTACCTGATTTTTTTTGAAGATGGCCGGTTTTCTACTTATTTTGACATTGAAATTGTACGTCGAGGATGGATGCCTCTTCTATATCATTCAGCAGCTGATTATTCCCAAGAATTGGTTATGATATTCTACCAATTTAGCGGAACTGAAAATGGAAAATGTTATTTCAATGCCTATGGACGACGATTGGAATTGACTAGGGAAATTATCTTCGACATACTTCAAATCCCAATGAATACCCAGGAGTTCCTTTTTCCATAGTCATCATTTGATTCCGTCAAAACTTTACTATAAGTTACCGTATCTCATGGCGAAGTCGGAAATAGACATCACGTTGTTCTTCAACGCTCTTTGAAACAGAATCAACGAGTTGTGCTCCACTGGTTGGGACACAATGTGGTAGGTACATCACACCAATCAGAAGTCACAAAGTCTCAACTTCACATACTTTGGGTTTTGCAGACTCAAAGGGATGATTTTTGTCTAATCCAACACCTCTGGAACGCGATCACTAGGAAAACAAAAAGGTCAGCACCTCTACCTACTTTAGTCACGCAGATTATAATGCGTTGGGGTTATCCAATAATTTCTCCAGAGACACCCCTTCAAAGAGCAAATATTAGTATGCTCCAAACAGACTACTCCATTGGTTTTTGGACTCCTGACACTCTGATAGATGAACAGAACGACCCAAGCTCAAACTCTGAACTTTTCTTTGATGAAAATGCCATGCTAAACATTTTTAATCCCATGGAAGGCATTCAATTTCTTCATCACGGCATGTGGGAACTATACGCTCGTCAGAATATCATCATTATAACTCTTAAGGATTTCCAAGAACGTCAAGCAATGCATGATGTTGAACAGGAGGAAATCTTGGAAAACATTCTCAGTCCTTGCAAAATCACGCTCTCCTAATGGAGAATCAAACTACACTCTCTGCCAGCCAAGGGGACATTCAGATGCAGCTCATACAACAAATTGAAGAACTAAACACTGTGGTGCATGATATGCATCTCCAGTAGCATCATACTAATCCATGATTTTCTTATTGAATAAAAATGGAATAATAATACTAAGTGAATAAATAAATAATCGTATAAATTATTACGTTTTTCCTCGTATTATTAATTTTGTTCTTATCTTTGTGTCTTGTTTTGCAAGAAATGCTTGCTAGAATCATTTACGTTGTGACTAACTAATTTTAACATGTGATTTTCAATGTCATTACAGGAGGGTTTATTTTCTTCCATACTCATTTATCCATCCAGTTTGCCTTTCTCATTGCCCATTTCTTTACTTCATCCACCATGGCATCTTCATCAAACATGACACCTCCAAAACTCATCCTGAGCAATCTTTTTAGTCTATGATGGATTCCAATACTTATGGCCATCTCTTTCGTGACTACATCACTAACATTGGATGGTCTTCCCTAGTTCTTCAACCTGACCAAACTTATTCTCCGAGTTTGGCTGCATACTTTTATGCTAATATGGAGGACACACCAGCATTCAATCATGCGCATGGCTTCTACTTAGACGGGTTCACAATCCTAGTTGGTGACACACATCATATTTTTTCTAAACAACAACTTGCCCTAACTTTGGATCTTCCATATCACGAACCGGCCGCATCATGGCATTACATCTATCATAATTCTTACCGTTCCTTTCAGTGGCAAGTTTTTCGCGAAACTTACGGTGATGGTCTTGAGATTAAACGAGAAGGAGATGGCCATGTACCATGGTGCAACATCACCATTCCCTTAGCAAACATGACCATGAACATGGGGACTGCGATGTTGTTTATACTCCTGAACATCATGGGAGATTGGCATTTTTCTACCGCCAATGATTTTGTGTAGTATTGATTACTGCTGGCTCAAGGTCATACATTATTTAACATTTTAGGTTGTGTTATCTCCAACCTGAAACGAGCTCACACTTTTTAGGATCAGTATATTCTTTTACCGGTAACCGCTTGCCGAATCATTAAGACACATTTCCCACAGTTTGCAGCTACTTTTCATGACTGGGTCAAGGTAGATTCTATGTGCCCAGCAAACAAAATCATTCGCTCATTAAGGTTTAGGCAATGGAAACGTCCTGCTCGGTACCTGAGGCATGTTCGTTGTTACCCGAAGGATGAAAATATGAAGAAACATTTGGACAAATCCGGAGACAAAGAATGGGCAGAAATTTGGCAGACTATTATCTTTTGGCGTGATGCTAAGGAAATGCATTTTCTTATTGAGGACGCCAGACCTACACATCCTGTTGGATGGTAAATTTGAGCTTGCCATTATACATATATCTAGCTAAAAATTATGTTTCGTGTGCTATTATACATTTCATTGTTCATTTCTGTATAATATATTATGTTCTCCAACCTTTCTGCTCCAGCAATCTAGCCCTAATTTTGCTCATGGTTCTCAGGTAATTTCTCTCTTTATTTATTGATACTTCGAGGACTAAGCATCATTCGTTTGGGGGTGCTTTTAACTCAGAGCAAAAATTAGGCAAATTGTAGCCTGTATATAATTTTTTATTTTCTGGTTAATAATTGTACTTAGTGACAAAGTCTTGTTTCCTTTTCAATGATGAAAATTGTCTAGAAATCTCACATTAGTATCTGAATTAGGATTCGTTTTTAAGAAACTTAAGATAATACGTATGCAATAGTTTATACATCTTTTCATGAACATTCATGTACTGAGTATCATCGAGTGTACATAGCAGTAAGTTTCTGGAACCAACGGTTAGTTACTTAAACGATCAATCCTATGAGAATCTAACCAAAAAGTCTCGATATGTGTGATATGTGAGTAATGACATAGAGGAGTAGTTTTTCCGATTAGAGAAAATCACGCGTCTACTTACTTGATCACCACCCGAACCCTAAGCGAGAATTTAGGCCTTCTTTGGATTGACATAACTAAAAAAATTCTTACCTGTTACAAATTTTACCACTAGTCACTCCACTGAACCTTTCATCAAACCTTTCACTTTCACCAAAAATTCCTTACCCATCTATTAAACCAAATAAAAGAACCTACCTAAGTGATGAGTATGAGAAATATTATGAAATGTGGAAAAATAAAGAGAAAGACTTGTCCCAAATAAAAGTCAGTTACTTGCTTCAGGAAAGAAAAATAGAATCATGTTCTTAAGTTATATGTAAAAAAAAAAAATCATCAGTATCCAGAGGCTTAAGAACAAGGTTAAAAAACTCAGTTAGAAGAAGGAAAGAAAACAAAAATTTCTCTAGTATAAATATCTTGAAGACCCTATTCTTTCATACTCGTAAATTTTGATTATCCATTTCCATTTTCTTCTACACCATCACCTAAGCCCCACAATACCTAATAAAGACATCTAACTCAATTAGGAGTAGGAAGGTGTGATAATAAGTAGTAGACGTGATTGATCGACCTCGGCTCCTCTGACTGTCATTGAGATGTGAGGAAATGTGTGTCCATTGCACACTGGAGTTAATCTAAAACCTGAGTGGAAAATTTTTGAGTGAATTTGTGTTTCGACACAGACCTGTGAGAACCCATTTAGGTACACTCTCCAAATGATCCAGAAACGACCCTGCTAGTACATTTCAATGAAAAGTTCACTGCATGCATGATCATATGTAGATGTTTTAATTATTGAATTAATGCATATTAACTTGAGTTTCAAAGAAATCAATCATCGTTCCCTGCTAAGGAGATGTATGGATATCTGAGATTAATTTAGGAAACGAGTTTTTGTCACTGAGTCGTTGTAGTATAAATGAAGTTTGTGAGTATCTTCTCTAGAAAACTCTCACGAGGCTATAATTCGTCCACTAGGGAATTCCTAGTGGTTTAAGGCCTTGTTGCATATGGTCAATGCAACCGCGACTGCTGAAAACGAGAATTAGTTAGGACTACACATTTTTGGCCACTTATCTGTTTTAATGTCTCTTCTTTGCTTGAGGACAAGCAAATTGCTGTTTGGGGGTAGTGTGATAAGCATCCAAAATTGTAATATTAAACCCCATTGAGACATATAAATTTGGTTATTTATGTGTTTAATAATCATGAAATAAGTATATTTTCGTGCTTTTGCAGGTATTCACAGTAAACATGAAAATATTGGTTAAACCTGCGTTAAAGCACGGGGAACGATGTATATATGAATTCTTCCAAATCAGCCATGTGAAGCCCAACAAATCCGCACAGAAGCATCAAACTTCCAGAGCTCCTACCTCTTGAACCAGGACTCCGAATGCAACAAGTGAGCTGCTCAGACAATCAGGGCGATAAACTCTACGCATAGGCGGAAAGTTGTAAAATTGCCAAAAGACTGGACTGCCACTGGACTGCACGTGGACCCACTATGCGAGCCCGCAAGATTTGATGAGTCATCAATCATGGAGCATCTCAAGACAAAAATGCCAAATTATTGGTGCAAAGTTGACACCTTGCATGTAATTAATTGTATTAGGTGTTAATAGTGAAAAAAAAGCAAGGTGTCACTTTACTTTAATGTGGTGGATAAAAATGAAGTAAATGAGGTTTGATGTTTCACATGGGATGAGGGGGAAGAATTGAAAAAGGAAGGAAGAAAACAAACAAGGGGGGAGACACTCCATTTACTCCCTTGACTTCTTTTCCTTTACCATGCATTATTTTAGTTCCTTAGTCTTAGTTTTTATTTAGTTTTTAGTTTTTGTAGAAAGCTTGTAATAGTTTTAATGGAGGAAACCTTGTGTTCTTCTAGTTAAAAACAAATCTAAATGTAAGTGAATTTATATAGATAGTTTCTTCTTTTTGTTCTCTCTCTCTCTTTTTACATTCTACACTTGTCATCCTTTATCCCAAGGATCATGAGCTAACCTTCCCTTTGTGGGGAGTTAATAATACTCATGTAAGGGAAAATCTTTGTTATTTGGTTTAGTAAGTTGTTTAGGAAGAACAACTAGACCTACATCCTATCTCAAAATGATAGTTGGTGTAGAGTCTAGTTAGGGATCAAAGTGATGAGCTTAGAGATAAGTCATTGCTTTGGTTCTACATGCTAGCATGTATGAAGCTTAGAGATGAGTCATATATGTTAGGGATCAAGTTTTCTTTTATTAGGACTTGTCTAAGAGTTCTAGGAAGATTAAGATGCACTTACTAAAATCGAATAACAAAAGTTATTTTCATGCGAGGAGAATTAACTCTCCACTTTCGTTTTAAGTAAAATTTTATCGTGTCTTAGTTGCATGTTTACGTAACTTAATGTTTTCAATTTGTGTAGTAAAGAAACCAAATATTTAGTATTTACACAATCATAGCTAAAATTACTCACTAGTTTCCTAAAAGAGTAAACCCAAGTTGTAAGTGGTCCTAGAATTTAGGTTGGTTCAAATCCCTACTAAAAAATATACGAACACGAAGATCGTGAGTAAGGAAATACTTTGTTTTCGCATTTTAGCTAAGGAAGAGATTCAAATCTCGAACAAATGCTAAAGGTGAATATCATTGAGCGTGCTGTAGGAGTTGCCGATGTGAGTGAGGATGATGAATACTGGATGTAGGTGATAATTTTGCGCGTTATCTTGTTTTATAAACGCAAGAAAAATGTTTCTTGTTTGTTATTTTCATGGGGTTCAAAGTAATGTTGTTTGTTTGGTGGTTGTAGTGGAAGTTGGTAATGAAGCAAGGGGATCTTGAAAGACCAAGCAGTGTAGCAAGTGTTGATCTACGGAGCACACAAAGTGTAAGTGCCAAGATTTGCAAGGTATGACACAATTTTTGCCGACGTAATCTTTCTAGTAGAGAGTAAACTAAACTTAGATTGTACTGATAAGCACCCAAAACTATATTATAAAACCCCGTAGAGACGTAATATTTTGGTCAATTTTGTGCTTAATAATCATGAAATAATCGCATCTTCGTGCTTTTTGCAGATTGGAGCAACTAATGTAAAAATGATGATAAAGCCAGCATTTAAGCACAGAATAAGGAGTATACATAAGCCTTCCGATCAAGCCCATGTGAAGCCCAAAAAATCCGGACTAAAGCCCAAAGACTCAAACAGTACAGAATCCAGTCATAAACGAGATTACATGCACAGAAGCATCCAACTGCCAAAGCTCATATCTCTTGAACCAGGACTCCGAATGCGACAAGTGAGCTACTCAAACAATTAGTGCGACGAACTCTACGCATAGGCGAGAAGTTGTAAAAATGCCAAAAGACCGACCGCCACTAGACACTGCACATGGAACCACCATGCGAGGCCGCGAGAGTTAATGAGTCATCATGCAAGTCAAGACAAAGGTGCAAATAATTGGTGCAAAAGTGACATCTTGCATGTAATTAATGAGATTAGGTGCTAATAATCAAAAGAAAGCAAGGTGTCAAGTTTTTTGATTGTGTGGGTAAGAAGGAAGTAAATGTGGTTTTGTGTTTCATGTGGGAGGAAATGAGATTTCTCTCAAATAGAGAAGGAAACAAAACAAGGGGGGAAGCATTACATTTACTGCCTTGACTCTTGTTCCATTTCAATTCCTAGTCTTTATGTTTTTAGTTTTAGTTTTTGGTTTTAAGAAAAAAAACTTGTAACATGTTAATGGTGGAAACACTTGCTAGTTTCTAATAAAACTTCCTTCTTTCTTAGGTAATCAGGTTGTTTTACATTCCTTTATTTCTTTCTATCTCTTGTTACTTATCTATCTTGTAACTTGAAATCAATCCAAGGATCATGAACTGAAATCCTCCAAGGTGGAGGATTAATGAAGCTCACGAGAGGATTCATTAAAATTTCTTAGAAGTAGGATTAACTGCCTGGACTTAAAGGCACATATAGCACACTACCCCAAAATGGTAGTGTCTGACCAAACTTGAGACCTGGAAATTTAAAAGGACTCACGTGCGCCTCCCTTTTTATGCCTGGGCTAGCCACGCGCGCGAGTTATCTCTAATTTCTTCTTTTCATAGTTAACATGATTATGTTATATGAGTCTAGGAGTTGAGATGGGATTTCAGAGATGAAACCCTAGTTCAACTTCTTATGCTAGGGAAATGGACTTAGAGATGAGTCCATTTCGCTAGGGATTGACGCTCAAGCCGGTTCGGGTTTGATAATGAATCCTAAACAGCTTAGAGAAGGTAGTAATCCAATTTTAAGAGAAATTAATAAGACCTCGCATGAGTAGAATGATCTTCCATCTTTTCTTTCCCTTTGAATATCTTAGGAAAAATACTAGGTTTTTACCGTTTCTTTTGTATTTCGCATGTTTAGCATCATTTAAGATTCAACAAAGCAACTTAGCTAGCAAACACTACGAAACTTACTCACTAGTTTCCCTACTTAGAGTATAAGAAAGTTGTATGCTGTCCTAGAATTTTGATTGGTTCGAATCCCTACTCGAACTAAACGCCCGAAGACGTGAGTAAGGACTTGAGTCTGCACTAAATGGAAACGAGGTTTTGTATCTTTAGACCGCAAAAGTGTAGAGATCAAATGACGCCGCTGCCATTCTAAAGAACCAAGGACCTGTGTTTGCAAACTGGAATTGCTCTAAGAGGAAACCCCCATTCTCATCCTTTCATTCATTTCATTTTTCTGTTTTTCTGTGTTTTTCTTATTTCGAACTTTTCCCTCGTTTTGGACTTGACCCCATATCGGATTTTTCGTGGCACTTGCAGGAACCAAAAGTTAGGACCTGGAAAATCATATATACACTGCTGTAAGATTACTGTAAAAATTTGAGCCATCTATACCAGAATAATGCGTCGGCGTCTGAGGACTTGCGTCTCGCCATCATAACCTCGCTACGAGTGGTTTGTAATTTTAGCTCCCGCTTTCGAATTTCATCATCCAGAAACCATCGATCTAGTTCATTCTAGTGAAGGGCCTAAGTTTCTGATCTTGAAATAGTCACTGAAAATTCCTTTTGGTGTTCGGGATGTCTACTGGTTGAAACGACTGTTTCATTTCTTGGCGGATTTGCGGGACGCTGTAGGTTCCAAATTTTATAGTATTTTTTCATGATTCACATGTACATAGTTATTATGTCGTAATTAATGGACTATCTTTTGCGTATTAGGTTAATAATATGTATGAATCGTGTCAATACCCCGGTGAATATATATATGCGGTTAAGTGGTTATGAATTGCATATTAATGTATATATATATATACCTGTGGTACTGTTTTGCATGAGTATATTGTTTCGACCAAATATGATCAAAACATTAAGTAGTGACGAAAGAGACAAAGAACATAGAAAAGTAGTGAAAAGGCGATGGTGATTGAGTGAATGATGAGATTGTACCTTTTGGTTGCCTACGTACCCAAATTATCGATGGAATCAAGTCTCAAGAACGTAGTTCTTTATGAAAAATAGTTTGGTATTTATATAGATAGAGTAGAGAATCCTTGTAGCTCAAGTATTCTTGTATCTTAAGTAATTGTGATTGAATACAACTCTCAACTGATAATTATCTCTTTGATAAGAAACGAATCTTGACATAAATTAACGTACATTAATGGCAAGCCATGTGGCTAAGGTTCAGCCTTAGACATATGAGTTAATGGGCCTGTACATTGATCCATGGTATTGCAAATTGGGCTTTAGCCTTGTTGATTAAACAAAAAAAGTGGAGACTCCTACCAATAAACGTTTGCCACGTAGGTGGGGGTCGAAACACCGCCCCCTCTTTGGCATGCGAACAAAGTTCTTATGGCAAAGAAAAGAAGAAAAATCAAGGAAAAAATGGAATAAAAAAAGAGTAAGAGGAATGTATAACAAAGTGTCGTATGAACGTAAACGATAGAAAAATGGACAATCTAGAAAAAATTAGTGAATTATAGAAAATGAAATAATATCAAACTAACGTATACGGGACGCAATGTAGTTAAAAAATGGCTGAAAAATGCATAGAAAAAAATTTCAAAAGAAACTGATTGCCGAAAACTGTACCAAACGCATTACGTAACAATACGAAAGTTGATTTCGACGACGCGTGCCACCGGAATAGCGATACTAGGATTAGACCATTGAAATTAAACGTAAGGGCAATTTAGTAATAATAGTAATAGAAGGAAGTTAAATACTAATTGGACTCAAAGTGTTCTGCTGAGATAAGAATGTGGCGCAGATAAGAATTGAGATTAGAGATGAAGTTGGATTAGAAAAGAATCCCACCACCAATGGAAAACCAGCTTGACAAAACCTTATATAAGTGCTGGTGCAGCACCATAGGGCTGAGCGATTCCTTCCGATAAATCGAAACTGCAAATCCCAAATCAAGAAAAGACCCCTACGCTCATCAAACAGACGTGGTCAAGACTCCCTGAAGTCGCAGAAAGCTTGTCCTCTTTTGCAGTACTGCTGCTCTAGAACGCTGTGTTTCGTCTTCGCGTTGACTAGCAGGTACGTTCTCTCTCCATCAAACTCTGCTTATACATAAACTTGTGTCGGTTTCTAGTGAGGCTCAGGGGACAAGGCTCGCCGGAAAAGCGACAGGACCTTTGGTGGCAGAGCACGCTAGTGAGTCGTGACAGGCCATCGGTACATGCTCTCGTCATGAAGCTTCGTGTTAATGCGTTGTACGTGCTGTTGCATGAAGTTGTGTTCATGTGCTGTACATGCTGTTTCCATTAAACCTTGTGTTTATGAGGTACTCACGTGATCTGGATTTCAGCTTTGTGCATGATCAAATATCGCATGTCTCTGCGGAATATCTTGTATCTGATCGCGTGTTTGTTCTGTGAAGGAGATACTGACGATGGCGCCCATATTCAAACTGATATTAACAAACATGATACGGTGCAATGCCAGTAAAGGAAGGGCACCGTACCTGCTCTTCTTTAATTTGGCCCGGTGCATTCGGAACTGAAAGTAACAAACATTATTCAGTGAAGCGCCAGCAAAGGAAGGGCACCGTACCTGCGTCGCATTGATTTGGCCCGGTTCACCCTTGTAGAATTAGGGAACCCGATTTTTGAGCTATCTGACCTGTTTTGTTTTGTTTTGTTTTTTTACAGGTGAGAAACGACCGTTTTATATGGGCGAACGCTAATCGAGAAGAAGAAGACTCAATGACGATCGTAGACTTGGTGAGGTGGAAAGAAGGTTACAGATACAGCGAATACACGAAGCCGTGGCGATGATCACTTAAGGAATTACAAAAAATATTAGTAATGTGAATTTTCGCCGCACAGAGAAACACGCGGTATTACGAGCAAAATACATTCACAAAGAGTCGACGGAGAAAGGTTTCGTGCATACGTCAATTAATGCCGTAGAAGAATTAAAGAAGCTGACAGAAGTTTTGTTGAGAAAGATCGGCTCAATGCCTTAGAAAAAATAATAAAGCTGTCGGAAAGTTTCAACTCGCTCGAAAAAATCGGCTCAATGCTTTAAAAAAAATAACGAAACTGTCAAAAAAAATCGCTCAGAAAATTTCTTGTAGAACGATCGGCATAATGCCTTAGAAAAAATAATGAAACTGTCAAAAAAATTTCGCTCGGAAAATTTCTTATAGAAAGATCGGCAGAATGCCTTCGAAAAAATAATGAAGTTCTCAAAAATCTTCGCTCGGAAAATTTCTCTTAAAAAGATCGGCAAAATGCCTTAGAAAAAAAAAAGGGGGGCTTGCGCGCAAGCGAGAAAAATAAAAGAACTGGATTGTAAAAGAAAGAATGATAGAGAATGTCGGGGTGACTATTCGAAAAATCAATGGCTAAAGAAAAAGTGTCGTTCACCGTAGATGAGCTCAAAAAATACTTTAAACGGAGTCAATGATTGTCGACAGTATTAAATAAGTATGTTAGTATTTTTTATCAGTTATATTAAAACTTTGGTTAAGTCTGAAAGACTGATGAAAAGATTTGTATTTTTGTCGCATGTTGAAACGAAGGAATTACGAGCAAAAGATATTGACGAAAAATTTCGAGTGGAAAGATCTCAATGCATTAGAAAAAATAAAAAAGTTGAAGAAAGGTTTTGCTCAAGGTGATCACGCTGCAATGCCGTAGAAGAAATAAAGAAGTCGGAGAAAATTTTTGCTAAGAAAAATCGACGAAAAGTGTCTCTCAGAAATATCGGCCTAATGCCTTAGAAAAAATAATGAATGCGGAAGATAGTTAACCGAAAGTGCTAAGTGAAGCGAATGCAGATTTCAAAGAAGAAAATAAAGATTTAATCGAGCGACCGTAAGACACCTTGACAGAGACAATTGATTAGGTAATTGTGTGAATGTAATACCATAGAGCTAAAACTTCTTTTAATGAAAAATAAAAATAAAGTATGAGTTTGTTATTGAATATTGTTGTTGTGACAGATAACATACCTGCGGAAAACTGACAATGTTATTGATTTATGTAGTTGAAATGAAATAGAACGAGACGCCCCCATGTAGAGAAAAACGGCCCCAATGCTAACTTAACTCGGCAAAATTAGACTAAGCGAGTGTAAAAACGTTCAAACTTTGATTGACAAAACGAAAACGAAACGCGGTGACTTAGTCGGATATTGTCGTAGTGATAGTAACAGACTAAGCGAGCGTAAAAGCGTTCAAACTTAGACTGACGAAGCTAAACGTGGTAACTTCATCAGATTTTGTCGTAGCGATAGTAATGGACGAAGCGAGCGTAAAAGCGTTCAAACTTAGACTGACGAAGCTAAACGCGGTAACTTCGTCAAAATTTGTCGTAGCGATAATAACAAACTAAACGAGCATAAAAAATGTTCAAACTTAGACTGACGAAGCTAAATGTGGTAACTTAGTCAGGTTTTTTAATAGCGATAGTAACGAACTAAGCGAGCGTAAAAACCTTCAAACTTAGACTGACAAAGCTAAACGCGGTAACTTTGTCAGATTTTGTCGTAGCGATAATAACAAACTAAGCGAGCGTAAAAACGTTCATACTTAGACTGACGAAGCTAAACGTGGTAACTTCGTCAGATTTTGTCGTAGCGATAATAATGTTGCGATGGAAACAAAATGATACCATTAGAACTGAAGTGAAAGAAAGACTTTATTGAGCACCAAATCTTGAAAAGTGCGAAGATAATAACGAAAAAGAAACTATTGAACTGGAAACAGACGAACAAATTTTTGTCCAGTTTTTCGTTCAACTTGTCTATTTTGTCTGCTCCCTTAGTAAAATAATTTGTTTCAACGAGCAAGAAATGAACAATGCCGAGGCTGTCGGAAATAAACCAACAATGTTAAGGCCCTATTTTGCAAATGACCAAGGTTTATGGATTGGATGACGCTTCATCACAGGAAGTTTGACCCATATCACATATCATGTTTTTGACAAGGCATACACTTCTCGGACAAATGCTTAACATTTTTTGGCATGTACGACCACCAATACCATTGGGTCATTGCTATGTGAGCGAGACTTCACCCCGGGAGTGGTGTTCACATAGTCCTGAATGAATTTCTTCGAGGCCTAGTAAATCGTTTGTTCTGCCTAAACAACGAAGGGTAGGATTGAGACTTGTGCCGCTGTGATAGAGTGTTTGGTCATCAGGAATTCCAGAGCATCGTCAGCTGCATGATTGTCGTCGGTAGATACCGAGACATTATCAGTGCCAAGCTCGTTGGAATCATCTGACATCATAAGTGGTTAATCCAGTGTTGTCGTGACAGCGATGACTTGATTTTCCACGGATAAGTATGCGATTGAATCAGGATGCCTTACATCATAACACGGATACTATACAATACTAATAGATGTAAAATTTCATGTAATTCGTTGAACTAAGTCTAATTAAACGACCATTCTATCATCGCGAGCCGCATATTATCATTCAAAGTGGCTAGCAACTAGCTTAAAATAATTAATCATAACTTAGTCGCCCCCAGCTGAAGAGTAATGCGTATACCGCAAATTTTAGTTTCGTACTTGGCCATATTATGTGAAGCATTAAAACCCAAATGTAGAGACCTCCCAATTATGTCTTCATTCAGCTTTAAGATGTCAAAACCAAGACCGGAGCCAGACTTATTATACAAACTATCGGTGTAAATCTAACAATCAGCTGATATATCAGATAAGTATTTCAAGTAATTGCCCCCGGGAGGTAATGACAATTAGGGATCGACGTGTTCCTCATCGAGTAATACGTTCAACATAGGAATATCATTGATAAGAAAATCAGCTATTAGCGAAACCAAAGATTGTCTCGTTTTAACTGTATGAGTGTCAGAGACAATGTTGTAAGCGTTAAGGTAATTTTTCCATTCTGCGACTCGATCCATAAACATTGCGAAAAAACTTGTGCAGCGGATATTCAATAAGTATAAAGTTATCGAATAAGCTTAAGACGTCTGACAACATGAAACAAGGCCAATGCAATTTTCTCAAAGCAAGAATGCCTCCATTCAGCTAAAATAAGAGTTGTACTAACAAATAATATGAGACGACCATCGCCACTATCAAACGACAATGGACAAATATGAGTTAGATACGCTTTGCTGAGATTCGTGAAAAGTAACCATTATGAAGTCCATATTTATTGTCTTGAACTCGTGGGTAACCATTGCGAATAACGAGAATCTAATCATCACCACTTAAACGAACCCACACTCAACTATGTTGTTGGCATGTGTGACAGATACAACATCATCTGCGAGAGGAATGGCTCATTTCAGACGATGGTTGTAGTAGTTGTTATGTTTGTCTTACACTTGTGCACTTTTGAAGAAGTGTTTCTCAAGACATATGACTGACATTATTCATAACAGATGACGAAGAATCGTCAGAGGCAATAACTTCGTGCCGAATAATTTGGCATATCGGTGGAACGGCAGTCGGGTCGCATGCAATTGGGTGTTGAAAAGGAATAGGAGGGAGTAGTCTGATACCGCCAGGGTGACCTTGAACCTCACATTCGCGATGATCATCAGTAAGTGCATCAAGAACTTAGGCTCGTTGAGTATTCGTCATAACTTTTGTAGAACGTGATCGTTGGTTTTGAATAAGAACCGCAGACGGCGCCAATTATGTTTCGACCAAATATGATCAAAACATTAAGTAGTGATGAAAGAGACGAAGAACATAGAAAAGTAGTGAAAAGGCGATGGTGATTGAGTGAATGATAAGACTGTACCTTTCGGTTGCCTACGTACCCAAATTATCGATAAGATTAAGTCTCAAGAACGTAGTTCTTTATGAAAAATAGTTTGGTATTTATATAGGTAGAGTAGAGAATCCTTGTAGCTCAAGTATTATTGTATCTTAAGTAATTATGATTGAATATAACTCTTAACTGATAATTATCTCTATGATAAGAAACGAATCTGGACATAAATTAACGTACATTAGTGGCAAGCCATGTGGCTAAGGTTCAGCCTTAGACATATGAGTTAATGGGCCTGTACATTGATCCATGGTATTGCAAATTGGGCTTTAGCCCTGTTGATTAAACAAAAAAAATGGAGACTCCTACCAATGGACGTTTGCTACGTAGGTGGGGGTCGAAACATATATCTATCTATATGTATAAGTAACTGTTGATGCATGTTTAATGTCTATCTACGTAGGAGTAAACTGTTTTGTCTAATAAATTGATTTTGTCATGAAAGAGGAGAACATTCTAACGATGGTTAAAATCTGAGTTGGGTAAGTTGTTTCTAAACCTTGCGGGGTGAAGCTGCTCTCTATATGACATTCGCAATCTCAATGAGTATTAACGAAATCAAATTATTTGGCAATACAATAGTTGTATTTTAGTTTATGTATAATACGTTGCATGTTTAGTTTACGTATTTGTTTAGTAGTATATATACGCGTACGTATAATATTTTCACATCCTACTGTATCTAAATACGTATGAGTAATTACAATTTGCCTATTACTGTAGATATACGTCTACGTAATATCTATTTACAAATTAGCTTACATATACGTATTACTGATGTGTATTTGCCAGTACGTATCGAAGTATTTATTGATGATACAACCTTGCCTATAAGTATTACTATACGTATGAGTAGAGTATCTTCACATGCTACTGTATCTGATAATGTATGAGTAAGTTATAATCGCATGATTAGACTTTAATTATATACGTAAGAGTTGTATTTCCATGATGGCATGATTGTCATTTCTACCTTGTATAAATTTTAAGGTAAAAAAATAAAAAATAAAATAAAATTAAAATTAAAATTAAAAAAAAATTAATTAATTAAGACCTTGCATAAATTTTAATTTCATAAATCTTAATCGGAAACTTGAAAGATTGAGGTTACTTAATTATAACTGTGCTTGCACGGAAATCCTCCCTCATATATTTTTCTTGTAACCTGGCTGTTGGTTTATGTACACGTATTCCTAGCTGTACTGCTATGTTAGCAGCAGCTTAGGCATACGTTGTTCAACTCTAATACTTAAAGATAATCATAAAGCTCAAGTAATAATAAGTTCTTTCTATCAAATAGATCTAATTTTATGCTTGCATGAGATTACGATCTGGTTATACTAAAGAATTTGAACATACTTATCGTAGGAGAAAATACGATAAGCATTTGCGTAAGTTCTCACCTCCACAAAGTTCTTCATTTATTAATCCAAATCAACAAGATTCCTTGTCACTATTCTCGTCATTCATTATGGCTGACGAAAATCCACCAGCTGAGAAGCCCCTTTCAGACTTCTATACAGCATTACAAGAAGGACCTTCTTCCTGCATCAAACTCGAGGATATTGTCGGTGATTTTTGAATTCCGCCAAACATTTTTAGTTTGTTACCTGTGTATCATGGTTTGGATCATGAAAAACCATACAATCACCTTCGTAGGCTTCAGCAAGTGGCCACAACATTTCACCATCCAGCCGTCTCTAAGGAACAACTCTTGCTTCGATTGTTTCCATTCACTTTAGCGGATAAAGCGTCAGTTTGGCTAGCAGGACAACAGCCACAATCCATAGACACATGGAATAAACTTGTTCAAGCTTTCATGCTACAATTTTATACTCAGAAGAAAACTATTGAAATGTTTCAGAAAATTCAATTCTTTCGTCAAAATCCTCATGAATCCGTTACGGAAGCATGGAGTCGATTTACCGATCTTCTTTTAGAATGTCTTCATCACCAGCTAGACAAAGCTGTCCTTGTTCGTTCATTTTTTAATGGACTTTCTGATCATCAAAAAGAAACTCTTGATATAATGAACAGCGGTTGCTTCATGGACAAAGGAGCTACTGAAGCATATACTTTTCTTGAAAAACAAGCGAAAAGATGTACACATTGGGGTAACACTGATTCTTCTAGGTCATCTAAGGATACTGTTACAAAAGCTACGTCTATTTTTGAGGTAAAACCCGATCCCGAATTGAAAAAACTAATAGAATCCCTCACTAAAAAAGTAGATGCTCTTGCAATACAAGTAAACGATCAACTTCCACAACAGGCTATGAACGTTAACACTTCCCTATGTGTTCTATGTCTCAATCTAGACCATCTCGATGCTTATTGTCCCTTGTTACATACTCCACCTACCCAAACACAGGAGGAGGCATGTGCATTCAACATTCCTAATACACCTTGGAGACAATATCCGAATTTTGCTTAGCGCCCGAATAATCAACAGATGGCTCCTCCAGGTTTCGCCAATCCACCTGTTCAACCAATCAACAACTTTATTCCATATCGCCAAGGAAATAATTAGCAATACCAACAAAGTCAAAATCAGTTTCAAAGTAATTCAAATGCTAACTATCAAAACAACTGTAGCCTTGTTCCAGCCAATCCAAATCCTGGCTATAATGAACAACTTCTCAATAATAATCGTGAACTAGTCCCTGTTGCACAACCTACGATGGCAATGAATCTACGGAGGTTCCAATGAATCTGTTTCAGAGAATGAACCTACGATGGCAACACCAAGTTCAACAACGTCACCATCTCAAAAATTGGGAAACGAGAAAGTGGATCCTTATGCCAAATTCCGCCCTAAGGCACCATTTCCTGCCCGTTTAGCAAAGAATAAACCGGATGAAAATTTTGATGAAATTAGAGAAACTTTTAAGAATTTGATAATAAACTTACCCTTTCTCGATGCCGTAAAGCAATTACCAAAACATGCAAAATTTTTGAAAGACATGTGCACCACAAAAAGAAAATTAAATGTGCCTCAACAGGCCTTCCTTACCGAACAGTTTCCATCCATCACTGAATACAATGGTATAGTCAAATACAAGGACCCCAGTAGACCAACAGTTCCATGTACATTAGATGATAAATATACAGCTACTGCATTACTAGACCTAGGAGCTAGTGTGAACTTACTTCCTTATTACTTATTCAAACAACTAGGTCTCCATGAGCTTAAACCTACCACGATAACTCTACAATTGGCCGATCGTTCCATTAAGTATCCAAAAGGCATTGTGGAAAACGTCCTTGTAAAAGTCCAAGATTTCTTTTATCCCATAGATTTTGTCATTTTGGATATAGAAGTTGCCTGTGACTCCATTCCTATCATATTAGGGGGTCCGTTCCTCGCAACTGCTAATGCACTCATAAATTGTAGGGATGGGTCCATGACCATGTCCTTCGGAAATCTTTCTGTCGAGGTTAATGTGTTCAAGTTGATGAAACAAATTCTAGAGAATGACATTGATGGTGAGATTAACCTGGTTGACGCCCTTGTACAAGAATATTTCACAAACTCTTTTCCTGAAAATGAAGTACACCAATTCCACCCTTTTGGTGGTTCTGAATTTGATGTTGATAATTATTCACAGGATGTACACGAGTTTTTAGAGTCAATACCACTAATTAACCCTACTACCGTCCTACCAAGCGACTTGGACGAACATCAATCTGTTTTCTCTCTGGAAGATGACTTTCCTCAAGAATCTTTAATACCCACTCCTCCCAACCCTGACTTAAAGCATGTTCCTTTGGACTTAAAATACGTACATTTAGATCCAGATGGTAGTCACCCAATTATCATATCATCACAATTGACTGCCGATCAGGAATCACGTTTAATTAAGGTCATTTAAGAACACCGTTTTGCTATTGGATGGTCTCTCGATGACATTAAAGGCATTGACCCTAATGTGTGGACCCATCACATACATCTTGAAGAAAATGCCAAGACATCACGTGAACCGCAACGTTGTCTAAATCCCACCATGAAGGATGTGGTATGGGAAGAAATTTTAAGGTTACTTGATGCAAGTATTATTTACCCCATCTCGGATAGTGTTTGGGTGAGTCCCGTACACATTCCCAAGAAGTCTGGCATTACAGTTGTGTGAAATGATAAAGATGAATGCATCTCCACTCACAATCCCGTGAAGTGGCGAATATGCATTGGCTATCGCAAACTTAATGCGGTCACTCGTAAAGATAATTTTCTACTTCCCTCTATCGACCAGATGCTTGAACGGTTAGCCTGTCATGCATATTACTGTTTTCTTGATGGTTATCTAGGATATTTTTAGATAGTCATAGATCCTGCTGATCAAGAAAAGACTACGTTCACCTGTCCTTTTGGTACATTTGCATATAAACGAATGTCATTCGGCCTTTGCAATGCACCTGGTACTTTCTAACGCTGGATGCTTCACATTTTCAGTGATATGGTTGAACGTTTTATGGAAGTATTCATGGACGACTTCTTAATATATGGAGATTCTTTCGATAGCTGTCTATCAAATCTTGAAAAGGTCTTTACACGTTGTGAAGAGAAAAACCTTGTTCTTAATTGGGAAAAAAATGCCATTTCATGGTTAAAAAAGGAATAGTTTTAGGACATATCATTTCAAAACACGGAATCGAAGTCGACAAAGCTAAGATAGAAAAAATTGCTTCACTTCCTATACCAAAAACAGTTCGCGACATTCGCGCATTTTTAGAACACGTAGGTTTCTATAGGAGATTTATTCAAGATTTCTCAAAGGTTGCTCGACCTTTAACCAATCTCTTGTTTAAAGATGCCATTTTTTACTTCAGTTTCAATTGCAAACAAACTTTTGAGACTTTAAAATCCGCCTTAACTACCGCTCCCATAATTCAATCACCTAATTGGTCTAAACCTTTTGAATTAATGTGTGACGCGAGTGACTACGCTATTGGAGCTGTCATAGGGCAACGCTGAGAGAACAAACCAATTGTCATTTACTACACTAGTAAAACTCTTAATGAAGCGCAACGTAACTATACCACCACTGAAAAAGAATTTCTCGCAGTTGTCTATGCCCTGGATAAGTTTCGTCCTTACCTAGTTGGTTCTTCCACAATAGTCTATACTGACCATGCGGCATTGTGTTATCTATTAGAAAAGAAAGATGCCAAACTGAGGTTGATCCGTTGGATCCTCCTTTTGCAAGAGTTTACTCTAGAAATTAGAGATAAAAAAAGGTTGCAAGAACGTGGTAGTAGACCATTTATCACGACTCGTTAATGATGTCGATAATGATGCCGAGCCAATCTGTGATTCATTTTCGTAAGTGTAGACATACATATTATCTACCCAATAGCACCATGGGTCTTGTATTTCAGCGGGCATAGCAAGTCCAAGAACAAATGCTAGCAAGAACCTGGTAATTTCCATTGGTTCATTATCAATGTTGATGGAGAACACTTGTTCTCCATCTGGTCTTTCAAAGAAAATGCAGTTATCGTAAAAATAAGATGCTAGTGTTGGAGAATAAAGTGCATCAGGTCTTATCATAAGCGGCTCCCAGCCAACGTATGTGATCGCCTCGCGAAACCAAACACCATAAGTAGTGCTTTGGAACAAATCTTCGAAAGACTGTTCGGTATCAATGTTGGAGATGTCATCTCAAACTTACGCTCTGGAATAGTTGTGAATGATCCGGATACTTCCCGCAGAAAACTGGAAATTTTTCTGTCCACGGAAGTCAGGGCGCGAGTGCGCTCTGAATAGTTGGAATTTCCAGTGTTTGAGCGCGTGTCACGCTCACCTTGAAAGCATGAAAGCGCTCGACAAAAATTCAAAAAATATGCAGCCTTGAAAGTGCGCTTCCCTCAGAGGGCTTGAAAGTGCTTTCGAGTTGCTGAAACTCGGAAAATGAGCCGAAACGTGGGAATCGTGGGAGTGAAAGGTGAGTGATGGAGTTTAGGTGTAGTGTGAGTTGTGAGTGTAGAATGTATGAAGTTTATATAGGTTTTAAGTTGCTAAAACGGATCGGGAAGTTGCCAAAACTAATTACGGCAGTTTCCGGAAATCCTAAAATTTCCAAACCCGAAAACGGAAACAACTCATTATCTTGATTCTAATTCAAACCTAGTATCTTTTAGGTTGAATTTATGATAGAATCTACCTATTTAATCTAGATTTCATCCTACCCTTATACTTATTCCTGGATATGCCTAATCGGCCATATTTTCACCTTGACTCCACAATAAATTCTAACACGAGGGTTATATAAAAATCATGCTGGAATAGATAAAACCACCCCCAAACAATTTGGGAAGGTGGGATCAATATGAGACAACCACGATAATAAAAATAACCGTGATTATATTAAAATTTTCATTCGAGTACATTTCACTACAAAATTCAAATTACGGAAATCAAACTTACATTAAAATAAATAACAATAATGAAACTACAAATAAACATAAAACATCAAACGATGCTATCCCTAACTACTCCAAGATCATTGGTAGCGGAGGGCACACGGTCCAAGATCGCTCACGGGCTCGATGGGCCAAGCACCATTAGATCCTTCGGCGGCGGATTTCGTGCCTCGATGGTGTGTCCTCAGAAGGAGAGTCCCCGTGAGGTGGGAATCGTGTAAGCATCTCTTCCCGGAACTGGCGCTGAGCTTCTAGCTCGGCCCTCATCTGTTCCCACCTCTCATCCTCTCTCTGTGTACGGATCTCGAAGTTATGATGCATCGTTGCCTGTCGAGTCCGGAGGTCTTCGCAGATGGTGTTGTTTAACGCATGCCACGATGAATCACAGCCATGCGTTCTGCGTCTGACCAACACCTCTCCAAGGCATCCGCATCAAAACAAGTCAAATCCTCCTCATCCTCCGAGGCATTCTGATTTCCCCCAGCCTCCTCGGCATTCTGATCTCCACCATCCTCTTCTTCTTCTTCTCTATCCTCAGCCAACCTCCAAACTCGTTGGACACACTCCTTATAGATGCGAGGGTTACGGTGTAGGGTGATGTAAGTCCTATCAGTCGCCTGAGCTGCTCTCAACTTCAACATGATCTTGGTTATCAACACAGGGAGAGGGGCAACAGACTTCCCTACTCCCCTAATCATGCTAAGTAAAAACTCCAAGATGCAGAACTCATACTTCTGCTCCTGGAGTATCCATAAGATGTGGAGGCAGTTCAGGCCAATGTCGCTGACCTTCTCCTTCCCCAGGACATTCCGACCAATCCATCGAAGCCGCGGCAAACCGGGGTTGGTCCTAAGGGAAGCCTGACGAACACAATGCGACCTCGCATTGTAGTTCCCTTCAGTAACTGTCTCGTTCATCAATGGCTCTACCCCATTATGTTGGGACTCCTGCAACGTGACATCCAAATGGATTCTAGGCGGATGCCTAGAATCTCAGCCAACAACCCAGTCGTCACTTCCTTCCTCCTCTTCGCCACCACAACAAAAATCCTCGTCCCTTCCAACTCCCTTGTATTGTAGAACCGTCGGACTAAGTCCTCGTGGTAATAGGCTTCAGTCGAGTACCACAAGCTATTCCAGTTTCGACTGATCATTTCGTCACCGTAAAACGGCGCAAAGTGGTCGCCTGTAAAAGCTTGCTCCGGCAAAATTCGGCGTTGTTGAGCCATTGGTGTTTGGAATGTAGTGGGGGTTTAAATGGGATGTGGTGGTGGGTTGTTAATCGACCAACTGAAGCAAACAATGGTGGTGGTGGTGTGGCGGGCGGGCGGCAACAAAATTTGGAATTTCCGATGGTTTTGCTTATTTAATTTGGTGGAGGTGGTGGTGGTAGGCGTTTGCAAAATCGATTTGGGTTGGGTATTGATTGTGAAAATGGGTTAATTTAATTTTTTTTTTTTAGGTTTTGTTTTAAGCTTTGGGCGTTAATGGCGGATTGTGGAAGATGATCGCGACTGTTGGTGAAGGTAAGGGCGCGGGTGCGCTGTCGGTGGGCGCGGGTTGGGCCCAAGCCCAAATCGAAATTTGTGATTTTTTTTCGATTTTTCGCGAAACTTCAAATCAAAATTGCCGCTTCGTTACCGGTCCGATTTTTGCGAATGAGTTATGGAAATGATCAGGAGAGAATTTCCAATCCAATGATCCATAAAACACTCTATTCCGACCGTGGATGACATATAAGATAGTGGAAAATGCCTCGAAGTGCGTGCATGACGTACGTTATGCGAACAATTGGACTCTAAAATCATGGATTATGTCAACCCGAATCGTAATACAATTAAACGGCCTAAGCAACTGTAATGGGAAATAAACATTCTAGGACGAAAACACGAACACCCCACCCCCAAACAATTTTTTTACAATGGAGCTTAGAAAATTTGTTTTTAGCAGTGGGTCTTTTAAAGTAAGATTCCCGAGACTTCCTATATTACTATGTTTATTCCTATATTACTATGTTTTTTACTATGTTTATTCCTATATATATATATATTTATTTATTTATTTTTAATTTTAAAAGAAAACAATAAACAAGAAGGACATAATTCACCCCATAGAGAAACATGACTCAAAAATTCGAGAAACATGCAAGAGTGGAAAACGTGAATTATGTTTAAACGTGGACTTAGAATCCGGTACTTACAGCCACACACTCCATAGGGAGGGCCCGGTTACCTTAACGGTGTACTCACCAATATATGGAAATGAAAGGAAATCCACCAAACACAAAAGTTGAGTCGTTTATAGTCAGATACTCGAGACTTTATCTAAACATATGTATGAACATGCAGTTTATCATATATCAACAACCGAAATAGTTGTGGATCATTCCATAAATAAATATCACAGAAAAGATATCCAAACACAATCAAGCACCAAGATTTCCTATGATGCAACCTAGTGAAATGAAAGCGAAGTCGGATCACCCTATTACGTAACCTAGCATGCACCTTCTTTTTCATTTTTGAACGAGTGGGTGTTCTAGTAAATAAGTGTGGAAAAGTGGATGGTTGTGGAGAATATGGTCGATATGGATAAGTTGTAGAAGGATAGCATGTAAAAAATGAGGATGTGGGTTTAGCACAAAACTCATTCATGGTGTGTGTAGGGACTATCTCAAGTCTGAAAATGAAGGTGTCAAACGCTTTTGTCTTATGAAGTATTTGTTTACTAGGTGGATTTAAAAAATTATGAAGCACAGAAGAAACAAAAGGATCGAGTGCAAACTCGAGATTCCTTTGAAAGGGTGGAAGGAGGGAAGTCGAGGTGGATGTTGTGGAAAGTAGTTCTTGATAGGATGAATTATCACCTGCTCTAAGAAACTCATTGAATTGCTCATCTAGATTGATCATATCCTCGTTACTATGATAGTCATCTACATCTTTGAGAAAGTCATCTATCTCATCCTCATCCATAATATGTGTATCGACTAGAGTAGGGATGGAAATATTAGAGTCTGAACTTCCAAAGGAAAGAAATTTGGGCATATGATTATCAGGGAACGTGTTGTTGAAATAATCTCGAGCAAATCTTTCGATCATGCTAACCTCTCCATCCATAGACGAATCGGGTAACTGCGGTCTTTGTTTTAAAAACATTGACTTCAACAAGCAAGATGGCCAAAAGACATGGACATTGAACCATCGCGCAATTAATGAGCGATTTGCGGTTGCCGGAAAGGGCCTAAGATGATCGGGACAGAGTCGTTAATCGACTTCTGTATCGAGGATGACAAAATCAGCCGGATAGTAAAAATCTTGAACTTTTACCAGAACATTTTCGACCACACCCTTAGGATACTTAATAGACCAATCAGCTAATTGCAACGTCATTTTAGTGGGTTGCATCTCGTCTAGACCTATTTGTCTATACAAATAAAACGAGAGTAAGTTAACACTAGCCCCCAAGTCTAATAACGCGGTCGTCGTATAAGAATCTCCTAAGGTGCATTGTACAGTAGGACGACCAGGGTCCTTGTACTTAACAATTCCATTATGTTCAGATAGAATTGGGAATTGTTATGTTAAAAAGGCATCTTTTGGTATATTTGTCTTACGCCTAGTAGTACACAATTCCTTAAGAAACTTAGCATGGTGTGGTAGCTTTTTAATAGCTTCGAGGAAGGGAAGGTTTATAGTTAGATTCTTGAAAACATCCCTAATCTCCTCATAATTTGTATCCCTAGTTAACACGGCTAATTTTTGTGGAAACGGTGGTTTCTGTCTATATTTAGCAATAGTATCACCTGGATGTTTAACCGTGGCTTTCTGTTTCTTAGGTTGTGTTGTAACTGGTACCTCTACAGTGGTAGGGTCTTCAGTTTCTATTTCGGTATCTAGTAAAATAGCGGTGTAGGGGACTCTTGGTGGGGTAACTATAGGCATAGTTACTTTGTTATCAACCACTCTGCCAGAACGGAGAGTGGTGATGGCCTTTAGCTCACCTACATTTTCATATTCATTACTAGTATTATCTGTTACCTCAAAGGCTGTATTTGTTGTTTTAGGATTAGGTATTTCATGACTTGGAAACACACCTTTGGGTTGGGCTTTATCTTGAGCCAACTGTTGGGTTAAATTATTAACGGATTGTAGAAGCTGTTGGTTAAATTGAGCCATGGTTTGGAAAAGTTTTTGGCTTACTTGTATGAAGGTGTCAAGACGATCCGGTTGTGTGGGTCTAGTAGTCACGGGTGGTGTGACTGGAACTATTTCACGTTAATTATTTATTGGTGAATTTTGATAGTTATTATTTACCGTAACGATACCTCTATTAGCATTATAATTATTATAACTACCTTGACTTTGTGCTTGACCTTGTCGAGGTTGCACTTGGTTGTTATAATTATTAAAATTACCCTGACCCTGTCCTTGTCGTGGTGGAGCTTGGTTAAAACTTTGTGTTGGCCTAACATATTGATTATTGTACCCTTGAGGTGTGACGTGTTGGTTATTTCTCCAACCGAAGCTGGGATTTTGTCTCCAAGGGGCGTTAGGTTCACTATTAATAGAACAAGCCTGTTCATAGGCTATAGGGACGATGGGAGTTGGGATGCTTTCGGGGCTCAACAGAAACTACATGGATTTGAATTTACATTCATAATGGGGGATAGGCTTTTGTTGAACGAAATGGCCTCTACCTTTTAGTGAGTGATTCGATTAGAGTTTTAAGCTCGAATCGTGTTTAATTTCAAACATACCGCGCCTTAACTGTATTTGATGAACTAGCCGGCGGTGGATATCATCACTACCCCGGTTGTTATTTCGCTTTAGTTTGATCCTCTAAAATTTATAAGCCTCCGAGGCTCCTTTGCTTAAGAAACTACCCCATTCATTATGTCTAGGACTTCTTTATGGTGGTGTAGAAGTCCTTTGAAAAAAGGCACTAACTAACGTGTCTTTTGCTAAGTTATGATGTGGACACTCTATAAGGAGATCGGTGAAATGATTCCAAGCCTCGAAAATGATTCATGAGGATTTTGTCGAAAAGAAATGAATCTTGGAAAACATCTCATCCGTCTTTAGGGGTGGGTAAAATGTTCCATAAACAAATTTGAACAAGTTTAGCCCATGAGTCCACGTAATTAGGCGTTTGGGCGTTAACCAAAGACTTGCTTTATCGGCTAAGGTGAAAGGGAATACCACGAAGTTTAATTTGTTCCGCACCAACCGTAGGATGGTGGAATGTTGTTAGGACTTGTTCAATCCTACGCGTATGCCGATAAGGTTTTTCATTGTCTAATCCATGAAAACGGGTAACAAATTAAAAATATTTGGGGATTCGAAATCCCCAATCGGTCCGCTAGAACGATGCAAGATTTGGGGTTATCGCTCAAGGCTTTGTAGAAGTCGAGAGAGGAGTCTCTTCTTCGCCGGGCATCAGGTCGGTGATGTGTGTGAAATAGTAGCTAGAGGTGTAGTGGGTGGTATACTAGATAAACTTGTTTGTTGGACGTTGTTGTGTAATTACGTTACGTGTTTTGTTGGCCGGACCTTAATCTCATACAAGGCTAAAACCAAACTTAGCTAAACACATCAACACTCCAAACAATTACGATATACTAGTATAAAACTCTAACAGGAGATGCGAGGTGTGGAAGAAAGGAATACCTGACAAGGCCCTTGTTTCGCTTTTATGAATAGCGTCTTGTTTACGCGTGTTCGTATATAACGTGTTAGAACACTGAAAAATTTGAAAAATCAAAGTTCGAGTCAAAACCGTAGAATTCGGAAAAATTAACAAAGGCAAAGGCTCGCATAGAAGCTGGTCGTCGCTCGAGAAGTAATTTTCAAATTACAATGTTTTTAGGTGGTCGCTCCATATGGGGCGGGCAAGGCCAAGATTCAGCTATAGAGAGCAGTTGCGCTTTCCTCCGCGTGGCTGGCGGTCGTAATTTCTTTCTGAAATTTTTCAACGATGAAACTGAAAGCCACAGTATGAATCAAACACGAGTGGGTGGGTGAAATGGGACTTTTAAGAAAAGTACTTACACTACGAAAACAATGCGAAAGTGCAACTAAGATGACAGCGGCGCCATTTGATAAAGATAAAATTTAATAGTTTACCTACGAAATGAACGATGAAACTCAAAACGTAAGTAAACTAAAACTATTTATGAGCCTATATGCTTATCAAAGATTTCTACTCTCAATCCTATGAGATATAGTGGAGTAGAGTGATTCGTTCCACTCCTAGTCCTTCCGCATGCTGTGTTATCACGTGTAATTACTCTACTTAAGGTCTAATGAGAGATTTACGAAAAGGCAACTAGACTACGATGCAACTACCCACAAGATGCAACTAGTCGGTTATCAAAATAACTAAGGGAATGCTACGTTGATTCGATGATAAGGAGTTAGAGGGGGATTGATTCCACCTTAACTCGACTTAATCCTATTAACAAACAAATTAAGAAATCCGAATTGAAGCGCCGCGCAGAACAATTGGTTCTTCCTAATCCCTAATTACACATGGCATTCCTACCAATTCATAACTAGCATGTGAATGATTAAACCCATTCTCATGGTGAACTAATCGTTTCTAGAGTGGAAAGGAAATTACGGCGATTCTAACGATAGTCGGAATCAAGCTTTCATCAAGGCTTCTCAACCCCTCTAATGGAGGTTTAGCCGAGAATCATTACATAATCATTTTCGATTAAAGTTAAACTAAACATGATATAAAGAATTGAAATTTACTAATCTAAATTAAACAATAATTAAAATCTAATTAATAACTAAGAATTGAATAACAAGTAGTAAATGAATCAGATCTAACACAAATGTAAAAGACAAGAATCGAAATTTAACAACTAGCTATTTTATTAATCAAACTAATTAAGAGTAATGATTCTAATAGTTTAATCTAAAACAAGAATTGGATTTGAAATTAAACTTAATTAAAACAATTAAATCTAGATCTAGAAGCTATTCTAATGGCTACTTTCTATTCTAAGCTCCTTTATTTTCTAACCTAAAAATCTACTATTCTCTGCTAAAAAATCTACCATTAACTAACTACCATTAACAAAGAGCTAAGTTTTTATTTTTATACTTTCAGATCCAAAAACTGTGCATGGGCTTGGAGCCATGTTTTGGGCCAGAGAATCAGGCCCAAAACCCAATTCTTTCAGTCCAAAAAGGCCTCTTCAGCTGCAGTTGGCTTCAACAGAATTTTCGTCCACTTCTGCTCCTCTGATTGGATCACAGCTTAGACCATTGGAAAGCTCTTTCCGAGCCGGTCGTTTTGACATAAGGTAGGCCCCATTCCGAGCTCTGAGTCCAAAGATATGGCCTTCGGAAGTTCTGCTGACTTTGTGTGCTATTTCTGCCCGCGTCGACTTTTCAGCTTTTGACCGGGCTTTAGAAAGGCTTTGTCTTCTTGAATCTTGGCCTTTAATCACGGAACTCCTTAGTAACCGACCTTTGCTCCTTTATCTCGCTAAAGTGGCACATTTCTACACATAATGGACTTTGAAGCCTGAAATGCATAAAAACACGTAATCAGTGTTAACTCTTAATTATTACTCACATAATTGGTCTAAAAGTATGTCTGTTATAGGGTTAAAACTACAGTTTTGGGCTCTTATCAATGCGCTTGCTCAAGGTCATGCATTCTTTGATATCTTAAAATGTGTTATCTCCAATCTGAAACGAGCTAGCACTTTTCGGGATTAGTATATACTTTTACCTATAACCGCTTGCCGAATTATGAAGACACATTTTCCACAGTTTTCAGCTACTTTTCATGACTTGGTAAGGGTAGATTCCATGTTCCCAACAAACAAGATAATTCGTTCATTAAGGTTTAGGCAATGGAAACGTCCTGCACGGTACTTGAGACATGTTCGTTGTTATCCAGACGATGATAAGATGTTGAAACATTTGAACAAATCCGGCGAACAAGAATGGGCCACCATTTGGAAAAGGATTATCTTTTGGCGCGATGCTAAGGAAATGCATTTCACTAAGGAAGATGCCAGACCATCACCACATTCTGGATGGTAAACTTGAGTAGGGAATTGTATATAGTTGAATATAGTGTGCTATTGTTTTTCTTTTTCTGTATAATATATTATGTTATCACAACTTTCTGTTCCAGCAATCCAGCTCTAATTTTGCTCACGGTTATCAGGTAATTCCTTTCTTTATCTATTTTTTTTTTACTTTGAAGACTAAGCATCATTCTGTTTGGGAGTGTTTTAAACTTGTAGCAAAAATTAGGCAACTTGTAGTTTGTATATAATTTCTATTTTCTTGTTAGTAAATGTAATAAGTGACAAAGTATTGTTTCCTTTTCAATGATGAAAATTGTCTAGAAGTATCACATTAGCATTCGAATTAGGATTCGTTTTTAAGAAACTTAAGATAATACATACGCAATAGTTTTTATATCTTTTCATGAGTATTCATGTATGAGTATCATTGATTGTACATATCAGTAAGTTTCTAAAACCCACGGTTAGTCTACTTAAACTATCAATCCCGTGAGAGTTTAACCAAAAGCCTCGATATGAGTGATTTGTGAGTAATGACAGAGAGGAGTAGTTTTTCCGAATAGAGAAAATCACGCGTTTACTTACTTTATCACCACCCAAACCCTAGGCGAGAATTCAGGCGTTCTTTGGATCGACATAGCTAAAAATTGTGACCTGTTACAAATTTTACCACTAGTCACTCCACTGAACCTTTCATCAAACCTTTCACTTACACCAAAAATTCCTTACCCATCTATTAACCCCAAATAAAAGAACCTACCTAAGTGATGAGTATGAGAAATATGATGAAATGTAGAAAAATAAGAGAAAGACTTGTTCCAAATAAAAGTTAGTTACTTGCTTCAGAAAAAAATATATAAATAAATAAATAAATAAATAAAAAATAAAAAAATAAAGTACTAAGGCTTAAGAGCAAAGTAGGAAAACTTAGGTAGAAGCAGGAAAAGAAAACAAGGATTTCTCGAGTGTAAATATCTTGAAGACCTTATTCTCTCATACTTATCATTTCTTGACCTTCCACTTCCATTTCCTTCTACACTACCACCTAAGCCCCATAATACCTAATAAAGACCTCTAATTCAATTAGAAGTAGGATGGTATGATAATAAGTAGTAGATGTGATTGATCGACCTCGGCTCCTCTGACTGTCATCAAGTATGTGAGGAAACGTGTGCCCACTGCACACTAGAGTTAATGAAACCTGAGTGGAAAAATTATGAGTGAATTTGTGTTTCGACACATGCTTGTGAGAACCTATTTAGGTACGCTCTCCAAAGGATCCAGAAATGGCCCTGCTAGTGCATTTCAATGTAAAGTTCATTGTATGCATGTTCATATGTAGATGTTTTAATTATTGTATGCATATTAACTTGAGTTTCAAAGGAATTAATCCTCGTTCCCCTCTAAGGAGATGTATAGATATCTGAGATTAATTTAGGAAACAAGCTTTTGTTACTGAGTCGTTGTAGTATAAATGAAGTTTGTGAGTATCTTCTCTGGAAAACTCTCACGAGGCTATAACTCGTCCACTAGGGAATTCCTAGTGGTTTAAGGCCTTGTTGCATACGGTCAATGTAACCGCACTCCGCGAAACGAGACTTACCTTAGAATGCACAATTTTGGCCACTTATTTGTTTTAATGTCTCTTCTTTGCTTGAGGACAAACAAAGTGCTGTTTGGGAGTGGTGTGATAAGCACCCAAAACTGTATTATAAAACTCCGTAGAGACGTAACATTTTTGTAAAGTCCTGAATTATTATTAAGGGTATTTTTGTAAATTTCATATCAACTCTAGGGCCGTTCTGTAAATTGGTCGTCGGGTTTATTTTTCACCCATACGTAACTTACTGGAACTTAACTCCGACTCATAAGTCACGTTAGGTGTTTAACTATAGGCTTAAAATTTGACAAAAATGGCGGTTAGCGGTTTTTCTGCGTCGACTGACGGCCACGAAGTTAATAGCTTACACGCATGATTGGGTCATCATTATAGCATCGCGGTGAGATAGAATATAGAAGATTAAATTTAGCGGGATGAGCGGAAAAATAATTACGGTAGCGACGTCAAATTCGTTAGTGGTTAGGAGTCTAAGTAGGGCGTTAAATCTAAGTAGGATATATTGGGCTTGGGCCTAAATATATCATGACCCAAAAATAGAAAAACAGAAATCGCGAAATCCAAATCGCACCCATCTTCCCCAATTCGCATCTCTCAAACCCTAGGAGAGAGAAATCTCAAATCGCCCAAATTCAACCGATTCCACCCAAAAATTTAAACCCCAATCACTAGGAACACTAAACCGGAAGTGAGAGAATTCAAAATCTCTTGAAATTCGAGCATACCGGGCCAAATCGCGGCGGCAGTTGGGTTAGTTCCTCTCAATCAATTCAAACCAAGAATTAGAACACCCAATCCTTAGAAACTATAAAACCAAGTGTACAGCTTCGAAAATTGAGTTGAATTTCAGCGTAGTTCCGCGAAAGGTAAGTTTGAATTCGTTTCAATTAATAGTTAGCTTCAATTTCGATTTCTTGAGGGCGTGATGCTGAAATGGATTGTATTAGGGGTGTTGAAGGTCGGCAGTGGCAGTTGGAGGAGCTAAAGTGGAGGGAAACAGATGGTGGAGCCGAAAATTCTTGGAGTCGTCGTCGGGTTCTCATGAAAGGTTAGTGAATTTAAGCCTACAAATCGATAGTGTAAACTCGATTTCGAGTTCATTAGTGGTATTGGAAAAAAAAAAGATAATAATAATTGGAATTGGTTGTTTGAATGGCGAAAGAAGCTGGTTTGGAGAGGAGTGAGTTGAGCGATATCGGTGGAGCAACAAGCTAGGAGCGATTTTGGTTCTTGACTTCGGTAAGAATTTAAATATTCAATCTATTTTAGAGCATTGATGCTAGTTAGACTTGTTTAAAATCACGTCGAAAGTATCGAGTGAGTGAGAAAGAACACCCACTTAGTATTATTGGATTAAATGTGAATTGAGAGGTGGAGAATGGGTTGTAGTTGAAATTTGATTTGGGAATTGGGATAGAATAGGATTGGCGTCGATATGAGGGCCTGCCATGGCCGAAACAGCCGTAGAGACCGTCAGAGTTATAGTGCCAGAAATGGCCTGTAGCTCTGTTAACGGTAGTTAGATGGAAAGTTATCCGAAACCAAATTCTTAACGTCGAGAATTCTTCTCGACTTACACTAGATAAGAATTCCTCGTTGTTCGATCAATTCTAATAATCGACGTATTTGTATATGCTATTATAGGAATGAATTCGAGTGGATTGGGTTAAGCGGGATTGATTCAGTTAAGTGGGCTTGAGGAGAACGGAGCTTGCTAAGGTAGGAACCTACATACCAATATATAGCATGCTTATTTTCATGCATGATTTGAATTGTTAAATTGGAAATAGATAGTTTGTATATCAACCATGCATGTATATATGATATTCATGTTTTGTAATATTTCTTCGCTATAAATTATATATATAGATAGCTTTCGTGTGTGAAAAGGGTTTTGGTAAAATCGGGTGTGGGATTTGTTTTCTTGGTTAAAAGAGAAAAAAAAAAACTGGTTTTGGGAAGGGTTCGTCTCGGTGTCTCGATGAGAGCAGAGAGATGGATTTTGTATGCGGGTGAGGATTACCCGGGTGTTTGTAACTAGGTGGGAGGTTCTGGATTGTCCCGGGATGGTTGTGTTATTTACGATGATTCGCCGTTTGGGAATCATCGGTTGTTATTTACTATGACTGGCCCGTTTGGGAGTCATAGGTTGTTCTACTCGATTTCGGGAAATCCATGAACTCACACCTATATAATCAACAGTTTTAAAAGAAAAACTAGATATGTAACTAGAGTGTTTGAAAACAAACGGTAATACGAGTATATATATATAGATATTACTATGTTTATCACGAGGGGATGTAGAAAAGGAACTGTGAATTCCTATAAAGAAGGAACTGTTGTCGCAATTCCGGAGACGGCAGTTCGCTCTAGGATTCCAACTGTGGTGTATACCTTTCGAGGTGGTGGGCCACCTTTAAAGGGATGCATCATTTGGATGTAGTCCGGGAATTCCTTTTCTACTTTTCTAGATAACCATGCTTATGCGTGTCTTATTTGTATGGTGATTAGCTTGTGTGGGGTTACATGCTACCTCGATAAGGTTTAGACGCGAGGAGTGAGAGTTTAGTCCACTCTTGGATGTGTGTCAGGATCCTGAGCAGTCTGCAGTCGTCGAACGGTTGACCACCGTAAGTTAGGTGACAGCCCGTATGTGGGTCGTGGTCACAGGGCCCACCTGAGCCCTAAAAGCTTTGGGGATTTTGTGTGTACGAACACAACAACGGCATTTCATCTCCCTGCCGGTAAAATCAGGAAAACAACGGTGCATGGTTCACTTTGGGAAGCATCGAACCGAGATTGCCTCGCGGGACGGGTATTTGAAATTACCGGTCGTACCCACCATTCTAATAGGATCGATGCGCCACAATAGTTGTATGATGGTTGTGAAAGATATATTTGAATATTAAAGAAGCATGCCAATATGATTTATGCTAGCTAGTGATGTATGTATATAGTCACGATATTTTGATTCGTATTATAAAAACCTGCATGTTTCAAATGATTTCTATAAGTAGAATATGTATTGGTTATGTGCGTTTCTACTGGGCATAGTTGTTTGCTCATCCTACTTAACATTTCAGACGAACCAGTTGCAGAGGAGGCTTTTCCTAACCCTAGCGATGAGGGTTATGGGGATTTGGGAGGATTTCCTTATGCTTGACGAGGACAGAGTCAAGTTCATACTTTTGGTGGTATAGAGATAGTCTAGTTCCTTCTTTTGCTGTATATATTGAGAGCTAGCTCATTTTGATGTATTTATTTGATGTATTGGAGTGTAGTTAATCTTAAACCTTTTGGATATGTATATGGGTGTCACAGTGGTGTATAGGGTGGAGATTTTGTATATATATGGTTGTTGGAAGGGTATTATGAAGTGTTCAGGGTTATGACAGGTTTATGACAAAGTTATAGCAGGAGTTTTAGGGTTTCTTAACGTCGATCAAACAAAGGAAACTCTGCCGAAATTTCAGTAGAATCGGGATAGGTGTCGGCCTCGAGATTCATTCCACGTCCTCGGGATGTGTGTTGGGTCTCGGGGCGTGACAATTTTGGTCAATTTTGTGCTTAATAATCATGAAATAATCGCATCTTCGTGTTTTTTGCAGGTTGGAGCAACTAATATAAAAATGATGATAAAGGCAGCATTTAAGCACGGAATAAGGAGTATACATAAGCCTTCCGATCAAGGCCATGTAAAGCCCAACAAATCCGGACTAAAGCCGAAAGACTCAAATAGTATAGAATCCAGTCAGAAATGGGATTACATGCACAGAAGCATCCAACTGCCAAAACTCATATCTCTTGAACCAAGACTCCGAATACGATAAGTGAGCTACTCAGACGATCAGTGTGACGAACTTTACGCATATGTGGGAAGTTGCAAAAATGCCAAAAGACCGAACCGCCATTGGACACTGCACATGGACCCACCATGCAGGGCCTGCGAGAGTTGATGAGTCATCATGCAAGTCAAGACAAAGGTGCAAATAATTAGTGCAAAAGCGATACCTTGCATGTAATTAATGAGATTAGGTGCTAATAATCGAAAGAGAGCAAGGTGTCAAGTTTTTTTATTGTGTGGGTAAGAAGGAAGTAAATGTGGTTTTGTGTTTCACGTGGGAGGAAATGAGATTTCTCTCAAATAGAGAAGGAAACAAAACAAGGGGGGATGCACTACATTTACTGCCTTGACTCTTGTTCCATTTCAATTCCTAGTCTTTATGTTTTTAGTTTTAGTTTTTGGTTTTAAGAAAAAAAGCTTGTAACATGTTAATGGTGGAAAAACTTGCTAGTTTCTAATAAAACTTCTTTCTTTCTTAGGTAATCAGGTTGTTTTACATTCCTTTCTTTCTTTCTATCTCTTGTTACTTATCTATCTTGTAACTTGAAATCAATCTAAGGATCATGAGTTGAAATCCTCCAAGGTGGAGGATTAATGAAGCTCATGAGAGGATTTGTTAAAATTTCTTAGAAGTAGGATTCACTGCCTAGACTTAAGGGCACATATAGCACACTCCCAAAAATGGTAGTGTCCGGCCAAACTTGAGACCTGGAAATTTAGAAGGACTTCGCGTCATCCTCCGTTTTTTATGCAGGCTGGCTAGCCTGAAGTTATCTCTAATCTCTTCTTTTCATAGTTAACAGGATTATGTTGTATGAGTCCAGGAGTTGAGATGAGATTTTAGAGATGAAACCCCAAGTTCAACTTCTTATGCTAGGGAAATGGACTTAGAGATGAGTCCATTTCGCTAGGGATTGACGCTCAAGCCGGTTCGGGTTTGATAATGAACCCTAAACAACTTAGAGAAGGTAGTAATCCAATTTTAAGAGAAATTAATAAGACCTTGTGTGAGTAGAATGATCTTCCACCTTTTCTTTCCATTTGAATATCTTAGGAAAAATACTAGGTTTTTACCGTTTCTTTTGTATTTCACATGTTTAGCGTCATTTAAGATTCAACAAAGCAACTTAGCTAGCAAACACTACGAAACTTACTCACTAGTTTCCCTACTTAGAGTATAAGAAAGTTGTATGCTGTCTTAGAATTTAGATTGGTTCGAATCCCTACTCGAACTAAACACACGAAGACGTGAGTAAGGACTGGAGTCTGCACTAAACGGAAATGAGGTTTTGTATCTTTTGACCGCAGAAGTGTAGAGATCATGTACCATTACAGAGGCGATGATGTTGTGTGGATCGTTGAAGGGAGAAGATGTCAGTATCTTGTATGCTTTGATAGACTTGACAATGCATGCAGTCGAACTCATAAGTTATCTTTGCGAGTGAACCTTTCAGACATTTTTTGTTGAGTTTGAGAGTGGAGGCTTCGATTGTAACCTTGAAATATGAGAGATTGTATTATTGTAATGTTGTAATGTGAGAATGTATCGTTTTTGGAAAATATAATAAGAATGTGTGGTTTTCATCATATGATATATATATATATATATATATATATATATATATATATATATATATATATATATATATATATATATATAATCCGGCTCTTATATGTCGATTTAGAAACCGCATTCGGTGTTGTGCAGACTTGATTATATGTTGTAAGAATATCCGGGTCTGTCTTCAGCGAATAAATATTGGTGATGAATAGACTTATAGAGTGTCGTGTCGCTCTTGGTCTAGCTTATGTAGATAGTATGTAGTACTAGCTTGTAGAGGGATTATAGAATGTAGCCCTTAGTGTAAGAAGTATACGTACCGAATGTGCGGTTGGTTTGAACTGATGAGAATATCCTGAAGTCGATATGAGAAGATAACTGACCAGCATATGCAAATGCGTTGTGGTCATTGTAAAGAGTGTGCCATCTTCTTCAGATTGTGTAGTAGAGAGTATGCCGGAAGATGTCGTTAAGAGTCGTATCATAGTTGTGGCAGCTGATATGAGATAACGTGTTGATCGAGCAATGATCAATGAACTGATAGAGGACTAGCTTCTTAGGCTAACATACACAGATGTTATTTTGGCAATGAACTAGTGATAGAATTGTTGTTTTGACTTTCTCAATAATGTTCGTAAGTCGAGCAAGCAGTTGAGAATGAGCTGCTTTTGTGGCTTAACATAGATGTTGTGTGTCAGCATATAAGATGTTGAGTCGCTATTAGGCTAGCATACAAGGATGTTTTTTTGCCAACGAACTAGTGATCAAAACAATGTGTGGACCCTCTTAATGAAGTTCTTAGGTCGAGTGAGCGTTCGAGAATGAGATGACAATTTAAGGGAGTGTCAAACCCGTGTGACAATTTAACGTGGGGATGTCGAACCCATATGATAGTTTGTAGGGAGTTTCAAACCCGTATGATAGTTTATCGTGGGGATGTCGAACCTATATGATAGTTTGTAGGGAGTATCAAACCCGTATGACAGTTTATCATAGGGATGTCGAACCCATTTGACAGCTTATCGTGGGGATGTCGAACCTATATGATAGTTTGTAGGGTTATCAAATCTGTATGCTGACAATTTATCGTGGGGATGTCGAACCCGTATGATAGTTTGTAGGGAGTATCAAACCTGTATGACAGTTTATCGTAGGGATGTCTATTTTTATCCTAGATGATTATAACATGACATTATATTGGAATATAATTTCTGCAACAAGAACAAACAGTGAATATAAGAAGGCTAGCTGAGGCACGGATCGGTACGCTCTCTTTAAGGTTGTTTCGTGTCTGTTCTTCTCTATACAGATAGACCACGTCAACCTCCAGGATACAACAATCAGTTATTACTCTTCTATGTTTACTACACACAAACCAAATGATCTGGTTGCCAATTACTCACATCCATTTTTTTTAAATTGGCAGTCAGATCCTAGTAGCACTTCAATGTCTAATTACATAGAGATAATAGAGATCTAGCCACATGGTATCATGGTTTTTAATCTAATAGATGGGGAAGAACCACAAACCTCATTTATCACAATAACCAATCCCTCTAACTTGTAGCAAATGTGGGTACCATTAACCCCAATTTCAATGACCTTGCTATAAGACAAAAGTCTAACAATCATTTTATATTTATTTACAATATGTTAGAGGATGAAAAGTAAGCCATATTACCCCTAAGCATTACTTGCTTGATTAATTTAGTCCTATCAGTCATATCAGTCGTCTTATTTTTTGAAAAATGAAAAACCATTCATAGAAAGAAAAGCATATTAACTATCTTGAATCAAAAGCATTCCAGCAATCTATAACTAAATCATGTGAGATTGGGAACCAATTTATAAGTAGGGACTGAAGATGTAGTATAACTTATGGTAGTAAGCCCACACTTGCAACTAATATACATACCAACATCTAAATTGGAATAAAAGTTTAAGCTACTATTTGTAAAAGATGTAGTATAACTTATATATATATAGTAGTACTCATGCTAGATGCAATAACAGTCAAAAAAATTAACTACATTCTAAAGTTATTTAACATACCGGAGGACCATTATCACCAAGTACGGTATGGGTTTAAAATGGCGTACTTGAAAAAAACTTAGTTCGTGTTTTAAATGGAACGTCTGGGGGAAAAAAAACAACAACACGTGGGGGATAAAAAACGGGTTTAAAACGTATAATACGTAAAAGAAACGGTAAAAACCGATGATAAAGAATACGATAGATAAGGAGTTTGATTTTTTTAAAAGAGTGAAAAAAATAATAGGCATAGAAAATAAAAATAATAATAATACAAATAAAAGAATATCCAAATACATGAAAGTATCAAATTATCAATTACTCATCCAAATACTAGAAGTTTTAGATTCAGTACCAAAACACGACCCTAAATAAGATACTACTAATTACCAACCATAATTACATAATCAAGTACTACAAATAAGTGAATAACTTTAAAATTTCCAAGTATTAATAGTCCAAAGCAAAATAGAATTGTCTCAATAAGTCAATCTAACACCCACTCTTCAAAAAAGTAAACTCCAAAACCCATTTTTCTTCTCACGTTTTCTTTTAGATTAAAAAAAAAAGTTTTAATAAAGTTTTAAAACGTGGTATTTTGAAAAACCCGGGTTTTAAACTGGAACAAGATGCCTTGCCAATTTAACGGGTTTTAAACGTGTTTTTTTTTCAAAAAAAACGCCGAATTTGGTGACAATGCGGAAGACTAATGGTGGGAAGTGTCCCTGTTACTCGAGCAAATAACAAAATCGACAATTATGAAACAAAAGATTTCTTGTTCCAATATAAATAACAACATAAAAAAACATGCTTAAACAATACATTTTCTCCTGTCAATAAATATCGTTCAGCAGCTCTATGTTTATTTATAGCAGCAACTATGAATTATTAGACTAAATATATAACATTACATGTAAAGAAACGACGACAGAACTAATAATCACAACTCTAGCATGATCCAAGCAAAAATAGCATACCAGCATTAACATTACATGTAAATGGGACGAAACTAATAATCACAACTCTAGCATGATCCAAACAAAAATAACAAAAGACAACTTTATCCGTTACACTTATGCTATGTTAGTGTATTCACTTCCCTATATATTGGTCTGCAATCTATCCTTCTAATTTTTTTTTTATTTTTTCCAATGCCATCACTATAACGACTCAAGCTTCCCGCTTCAAGTAATTACTCACCCTAATAAAAAAAAATCTACTGGGGTTTGGAATTTTTCTACATGATACAATAGTAGCTTCATAAAATAATAATAAGCTAGATAAGACATCAATAAATAAGCATATATCTCAAAAGTAGAATCTCGATATTGGAAATCAGACATTGTGAGCATATAAAAAAAAATTAACATTTATCTAGAGATGGATTCACTTTAGAACTATAAGAAAATGAGGGACTCGGCGCTACATTTCACTGTAGACTTTTATTCTTGTGTATTGGGCTTTAAAATTGTTTGGGCCTGTCAAGACTTTCTGTTGTAAAACCCATTATTTGATAGTGATTTTCCAACTATTTCACTATATTTTGGTAGTGATTTTCACAATTATTTCACTATATTTTGCATACGGCCAAGTTTGCTACATGATATATATATATATATATCGATAGATTCTGATTATTATTTGATAAGTAATGATATATCAAATAGAAATTATGATATATCAACAACGGGTAGATCTATAGGGCATACCCGAACACATACTTCACAAGCAATGCATTTATCAAATAATTCAAAGTGGATTCGGCTGCGTAAACGTTCTGATGTGATCAATTTTTCATAAGGATATTGAATAGTTACAGGTAAACGATTCGCATGGGATAAGGTAATCATAAAACTTTGACCGATATACCTTGCAGCCCGTACCGTTTGTTGGCCATAATTAATGAACCCAGTTACCATGGGGAACATATCTTGAATATCTATAAATAATTTGATGTTTCTTTCTCTTGTTTGAGAGAAGTTATGAATCTAGAATATCCTGTGCCTTTACAATGAAAAGAGTTGGGAAGAAGTTGTCAATAATAGATTACCTAAAGAAATAGGTAAAAGAAATTTCCATCCAAAATTTAATAGTTGATCTATTCTCATCCTAGGTAAAGTCCATCTTGTTGTGATAGGAATGAACAGGAACAAATAAGCTTTAGCTAATGTAATAAAGATACCTATTGTCGTTTCAAAGACTCCGCCCACTTCATTTATTCCAAAAAGCCCAGGAATTGCTTAGAAGGTGGGTAGAAATACTTATTAGATACCATTGACTGCGGTATCTAATAAGTTCTACCTACTATTGGATTTGAACCAATGACTCCCGCCGTATGAAAGCAATACTCTAACCACTGAGTTAAGTAGGTCATTTATCATCATAAAGAGAAACAAAAAAGAACCCATCATGCCACATCGATAGATTATAGATGGAATTTTACTTCTAAGCAATACCCGTCTTTGGTAGGAAACAGATCAGAGAGCTATTGTGTCGGATCATGCAATATTCACCTTGACAACAAATTATATACATATTAAAATATTTATCACAAACACAAGGGCTATAGCTCAGTTAGGTAGAGCACCTCGTTTACACGCGCGCCAATGCTTTTTCAGAGGAGTCCATCATGCAATCAACAGAATTTATCTTAGTAAAAAATTGATGTCTTACTCCATGGATTTGAGGGAACAAGAGAACAATAGCCTGACAAATGGTTGGTTGGTCCAATTGAGGCGCCAGTTTAGGCGTCAAATAGAACCCACCATTGATTTTATAATTGATAAGGTGAATACCTAGTCCATTCAATGCCAGGCATAATGAGTATAAGGACCTCAAAAAAAAATATCTTTTCGTCCTATGAACTTGAAGGTGTATGAAGTTTCATATTTGATGCTTTGGGCAGAGCGATAGATACTCCATTTAACTTAGGTTGATCTAGGCCGGAGGCAGAGCTACGTCAAGATAATTCTTTTTTGAAACACTTTGGTATTGCTATTGAATAAAAATAAAGAATCAGAGCACGCGGAGCCATCTCGTTATCTTTCTATCAAGAAAAAAGATGGCGGACTCGCTGATATTTATATCAGTTGATGAAGGAGCCCAATGCAAAAAACAATGCATGTTGGGTCTTTGAAACAGTTCGAATCATTTGGATAAAAAAATAAGAAGTTTGATCTGTTTTACCGAGAAGGTCTACGGTTCGAGTCCGTATAGCCCTAATTTTTCATTAATATTAATTTTATTAAAATAATTTTTTACTTTTAGATAGTTTTTATTTCCATTTCCTTATTATTATTTGTTGTTTGTAGCTGGCCGGTTGGTTGCTCCATCGAAATCGAAATAGAATCATTCCTACATTCTCGCTTTGGGGATCCTTCGGAACATGAAACTAAAAAACATTTCAATGGAACCAATCGGCATTTTAAAAATTTCGACAAACCCACTCTTTTTCATTTATCTTCGTGGGTGAATTACATACACACGCATTCATACGCATTTTCCTGTTTTCCTATCCATGATCAAAGAATTAGTGATACTACTTTTTTGGTATACCAAAAAAGTAAATTTTTGAAGTAAAAATCATGACATAAGCCCGACTAATATACTCAAACCCAATTGCCCACCATTCCAAATTTGAATTCTCCTGATGCTGGCTTTATCCAAGAAGATTGGAGGCCCATTTGAACTTAGACGAATTAGGAAATCCCCCTACTTATCTTATCAACTTTTTTACGTAAGAACAACCAACCCCAACTAATTGTTTCAGAGAAAATGAATTGATCCTAATGGGGATAGGAGCCTATGCGTTGTTATATGTAAGGGCTCCTCGCAATTCAACGCATTCAATCCAATCTTTAAAGTCTCGTACATGGAGAGATAAAAAAATAAATCGGTCAATGCACTCTGTTTCCATATAATCTATTAATATAAAAATATTCTGCCTGGATCTTAATGATAAAGTATATACGACACTTTTTATATATATTCATTTTTTAAAAATATCAATCAATTTATTATTATTATATAAATATATAATAATATATTATTATACATACTGATTAATGTACTAATATTAATTAATAATTAATATAGTATTTAATTTAATATATATATATATATATATATATATATATATATATATATATATATATATAATACTAGTGTTATTGCTTTTTTTGAATGCGAGAACCCGAGGCGCGGTGAACGAAAGAGTTTTTTTGTATACGAGCATGATATGTCTATACCATATCGAAATAGAATATCAAATCGAAGAAAGTTTAAATTGGGATTTTTTATTCGACGAATATTGAAACGAGACATATTTAGTTCGACTAAATACTTATGGATGAATTCACATTACAATTTGAATCGACTAATCCGGTATATTTTCCACATTCATAGGAGTGCATCTATGTTTCTGCTTCACGAATATGATATTTTTTGGGCTTTTCTAATAATATCAAGTGTTATTCCTATTTTGGCATTTCTAATTTCGGAGTTTTGGCCCCAGTTAACGAAGGGCGGATAAACTTTCTAGTTATGAATCGGGTATAGAACCGATGGGCAATGCTTGGTTACAATTCGAATCCGTTATTATATGTTTGCTCTAGTTTTTGTTGTTTTTGATGTTGAAACGGTTTTTCTTTATCCATGGGCGATGAGTTTCGATGTATTGGGTGTATCCGTATTTATAGAAGCTTTAATTTTCGTGCTTATCCCAATTGTTGGTTCAGTTTATGCATGGCGAAAAGGAGCATTGGAATGGTCTTAGCTCCTTAATATTCAGACAATAATAATAAAAATAAAAAAGAAGAAAAAAATTACATTGAGAGAATTATGAATTCCATTGAGTTTCCATTACTTGATCGAACAACCCAAAATTCAGTTATTTCAACTACATCAAATGATCTTTCGAATTGGTCAAGACTCTCCAGTTTATGGCCGCTTCTCTATGGTACCAGTTGTTGCTTCATTGAATTTGCTTCATTAATAGGCTCACGATTCGACTTTGATCGTTATGGGCTGGTACCAAGGTCGAGTCCTAGGCAAGCGGATCTCATTTTAACAGCAGGCACAGTAACGATGAAAATGGCTCCTTCTTTAGTGAGATTATATGAGCAAATGCCTGAGCCAAAATATGTCATTGCTATGGGAGCCTGTACTATTACAGGAGGGATGTTCAGTACCGATTCTTATAGTACTGTTCGGGGAGTCGATAAGCTAATTCCTGTCGATGTTTATTTGCCGGGTTGCCCGCTTAAAACCGGAGGCAGTTATAGATGCTATAACAAAACTTCGTAAAAAGGTATGTAGAGAAATCTATGAAGATAGAATTGGGTCTCAACGAGTCTCGATGTTTTACTACAAATCACAAGTTTCATGTTGGACGCAGTACTCGTGCTGGAAATTATGATCAAGGATTACTCTATCAACCGCCATCTACTTCAAAGATCCCTTATGAAAATGAAACATTTTTAAAATAAAAAAATTCAGTATCTTCCCACGAATTAGTCAATTAGACAGGGTGTTGCGGATGTTTTTGTTCAAAATAACAAGCAACAGGCCAATTTTCAAAAATTTCATCGTAAATGTAAAATACTTCATTTATACTTAATTTATTTATACAAATTTCAATCTGGGGGAGATCAAAAGATGCAGGTCGTTTGTCTGCTTGGCTAGTCAAGCGTAGGCTAGTTCATAGATCTTTGGGCTTCGATTACCAAGGAATAGAAACTTTACAAATAAATCCCGAGGATTGGCACTCCATTGCTGTTATTTTATATGTATATGGTTACAATTATCTACGCTCCCAGTGTGCATATGATGTAGCCCTGGGCGGACTGTTAGCTAGTGTGTATCATCTTACGAGAATACAGTATGGTGTGGATCAACCGGAAGAGGTATGCATAAAAGTATTTGCCCCAAGGAGGAATCCTAGAACTCCGTCTGTTTTCTGGATTTGGAAAAGCGCTGATTTTCAAGAACGGGAATCTTATGATATGTTGGGAATCTCTTATGATAATCATCCACGCCTGAAACGTATTTTGATGCCCGAAAGTTGGATAGGATGGCCTTTACGTAAGGATTATATTGCCCCTAATTTCTATGAAATCCAAGATGCTCATTGAATGATAAGAAACTAATTTTCATTTACTTCTACGATTCCAGATATTCAAGGAATTTTTTTACATTATGTTCTAGATCAAACAGAGTCATTGCACTCTCATTCGTATTATGGGTGCTCTAAAAAAATATATATATAAAGAGTTTTGCAACATGAACTTTGTACCGCGCACATCGCTTATATGTGTTCTAGAGGGTCTCGTAGGGAGGAGTTAATAAATATAATATATGAAATAAAATCCAAAGAAATTAATAATTAAATTAAATTAATGTATCTGAAATGAATCTTGTCTATTATGATAGTTCCACCCCTCTAGACTTTTAAATTTGAATACTCACCTAAAAAAAATATGGGGTCTAGACACCACACCAAAAAGGATCCATTTTTTATATACACAAATGATAAGTATGTTATGATGATCTAGACTAGTAACGACTATGTATACCGATCCACATAGATTAATTTATATCAGTATCCATTATTAACCACATGCCAGGAACCAGATTTGAACTGGTGACACGAGGATTTTCAGTCCTCTGCTCTACCAACTGAGCTATCCCGACTCTTCCCGACGAATTGTCCCCATACTATTTAGATTAGAGGGCTTGGGTCTATGTCAATCAATTAAATAGACTAAAAAAAACATTACAAAGTGTTATCCAAGCTTGGAATTTCTTGGCTCTTCAAAAAGAATACTTTGTAAGTTAAGTTTAACTATAAAAATGAATTATTATATTTACTGTGAATGATTCAAACGTGGATTCCTTTTTCATATTCATAGATGTTAATTTGCACATATGTTGTATATATCACAAAACTTGTGATAAGAGAGAAACCTTTCTCCCACGATCCGTTTGTGAAAGAGTAAAACGACTAATAAACATAACTAATGTGGAACCACTGAAAAAAAAGGATAAAAAAACTAGTTAGATAAATAGTTAGGGAGTAAAGCGGACTTTCTTTGGGGATAGAGGGACTTGAACCCTCACGATTTAAAAAGTCGACGGATTTTCCTCTTACTATAAATTTAATTTTTGTCGGTATTGATATTGACATGTATAATGGGACTCTATCTTTATTCTCGTCCAATTAGTGAGTTCTTTAAAAGATCTATCAGACTATGGAATAACAGATTTGATCAGTGAATATTCTATTTTTACTTAACCTTGGAATTGATTTACTTAACCTTGGAATCGATTCACAAGAATTCCTAAATTTTGCATATAAAAAAAGAAAGAGTATTTCGGATTGCCATGAATCTTTGATATTTTATTGCGTATACGTACGTATATGGGTTCATCCTTTATTTATATGGAGTTTAAATAGAAGGATTCCTCGATCAATGCAGTCAACTCTATTCGTTAGAACATCTTCCATTGAGTCTCTGCACCTATCCTTTATTTTTTTTTTTTTTTTTTTTTTTTTTTTTTTTTTTTTTCTGAATGAAAACAGGATTTGGCTCAGGATTGCCCTTTTTTTTATTCCAGGGTTTCTCTGAATTTGAAAGTTATCACTTAATATGTTTCCATACCAAGGCTCAATCCAATTAAGTCCGTAGAAGCGTCTACCAATTTCGCCATATCCCCTTTTTTTATAGACTAGGATCTCGTTGGGATGCCCCTTTTCCTTCATTTATTCTGGAGCCTTTTACGTTTAATTCGTTAGATATGCATTTCTCTATATAGAAAAAAAGTGTCTCTGTCTCCCTTGTTTGATTTCTCTTTTCTATTTTATTGCATTTCATATATCAGAGGACCTATATTTGTATTTAGTCCAATAAAAAATGATTCTATCATTGATGTATCCGCAATTCAATATGGATGGATATATACCACATATATATATGCCTCTCTTACTCTCATTTTTCCCTATAATTTTTATTACTTGAACGGTCGATTCCCTTTTTTTTCACCTTATCCCCTACCTTTCCGAATGAAACCAGAGGAATGTCTCATTCTAATCTGGATTTATCCTTAATCTTTATCCCTATCTTTTCCTTAGGACCGCCCCTGTATAATTAGAATAGAGTTATTCTACTATAATATATATAAGTTTAAGTTATTATAGTTATTTCCATTTAATTCTATTAATTGTTATAATATAAATTGTTATAATAATATTGTTGTATTGTATATAAATATATTATTATTTATTCTATTTATGTTACATATTACATAACATATACAGTATATTCATTATCATTATGACTTAAAATTATAAAATTCATACGGAATAGCCAAGATTACAGTAGTTCACTAAAGCCTTATGCACAACGCAAGTTCTTTTATATGAGCCCGCTTAGCTCAGAGGTTAGAGCATCATCAATTCGATTCCGATAGCCGGCTTTTATCTCTTTGGTCTTTTTTTTTTTTTTTTTTTTTACATAATCAAGTTACATAAATTATTAAGACTGTCTCCTTGAAATCAAAGAATATTGAAAGACTTCTTCCCCCTTCTCCAAGGATCGCTGATCTATTATGACGGAAGAACTTCCAACTATGAATAAAAATGGATTGGAGCAATTAGATCTCTACCGAACAAATCAGAAAAAGTATACCTAACTTCCTATATATACAAAGGGGTCTGGATATTGATACAATTCATCCCATTCTTCTTTGTAATACAGTACTTCATTGGATTTCGCTTCGTTTATCATTTAGTTCAGTCTTAATTTAGGGTTATTCTGTAAATTTTTTTTCAATAAAATAAAGGAGTCTTTATGTCTCGTTACCGAGGGGCCTCGTTTCAAAAAAAAATACGCCGTCTGGGTGTTTTACCGGGACTAACTAGTAAAAGGCCTACCCCGGAAGTGATCTTAGAAACCAATTGCGTTCGGTAAAAGATCTCAATATCGTATTCGTCTAGAAGAAAAACAAAAATTGCGTTTTCATTATGGTCCGACAGAGCGACAATTACTTAAATACGTTCATATCATTTGGAAAAGCCAAAGGTTCAACGGGTCGGTTTTACTACAATTACTTGAAATGCGTTTGGATAACACCCTTTTTCGATTTAGGGCATGGCTTCGACCATTCCCGGAGCCCGACAATTGGTTAACCATAGGCATATTTTAGTTAATGGGCGTATAGTAGACATACCGAGTTATCGATGCAAACCCGAGATATTATTACTACAAGGGATGAACAAAAATCCGAGCTCTGATTCAAAATTATCTTGATTCATCCCCCCACGAGGAATTGCCAAAACATTTGACTCTTCACTCATCCCAATATAAAGGATTGGTCAATCAAATAATAGATAGTAAGGGGGTCGGTTTGAAAATAAATGAATTGCTAGTCGTAGAATATTATTCCCGTCAGACTTGAACCTAACTAAAAAAAAAAGGTTCGGATAATTTTTCCCCCTTTCGAGGAAATAAATCGGCCTAAGGCAAGGAATTTTATCTGGGTTTTTCTCCGATTCATTTATCATAAATGGGTCGAGGGGAAATTTTCATCCCTTGGCGACTCTTTCCAATATTTTATGTACCACAGTACCACAACAACTACAATTAGGAATATACAATCTATATTAAAGAAACTTAAAACGCGTTGGAATAATGATATCTATTGTTGTTATTTTATTGGATTTGATCCATTGCGGTAAGTAATGTTCGTGGAATTAGTTGCAGGTACGGAAAGAGAGGGATTCAACCCTCGGTAAACAAAGCCTACATAGCGGTTCAATGCTACGCTTTGAACCACTCGGCCATCTCTCTGCAGAATCTTATGATTATGACCAGAAATCGAGTGAATAGCGAGCCATTCCTAGTATTTTGCAGTATTCATATTATTTCAGTATAGGTATGGCCGATCAATAAAGAAAATAGAAAACTTTTCATCAAAGAAAGATCTTTCTCCAGGGGGATAAAAATATCTATTTATCTTGTGAAAAGCCATTAAAAACAAACATGGCATGAATAGATATATCTTTTGTTTATTTTGTCAAGAAGTCGTCTTTTTCTGATATTTATACCGGATTAAACCAATGAATTGGAACGAATCGAATCGTCTGATGTATCCATATTTTATACTACATTTAGACCATGATTATATTTATATTATGGTTACGTGGGAATTAAAAAGTAACCTTCCCGTTTCAGATTTCTCAACAACAACTCCCTACCCTGTGGATCTATTACAAATTCAGGAATCATACCAGGTATTTTTATATTTCAATTATTAGTGTATACACGGTATGCGCACAAAATTGATGATTATTCTATTTTTATCATAGAATGGTTATTTGATTCTTTTTCCTTTTTGGATCATAATTCAATCAAAACTAACTCCTCGAAGTTATCTTGATCTGTAGGAAAAATTACTTCGATTCTTCCACTTAGATGAAATGAAATATAGTAATAGTTACGTTCATTGGTATACTACTACATTGTACATTGTTTGGCTTAAATCCAATCGGATTCAAATATTTCTTCCCATCGATTCCTATCAAAAGGAACAATTTGAGTGGAAGATCCACATCTTTTTAGAATGAGTCCGTTTTTATGTTATTTAAATGTCTTGATCGTACAATTCCTTTTTTTGTGGGATCATTTTTCCCTCTGAGAGGTAATGCGAAGAATTATCGAATGGATTGTTAACTATGCCCGGATCGCGGATAAATGGAAATTTTATTGATAAGACCTTTTCAATTGTAGCCAATATCTTATTACGAATAATTCCGACAACCCGAGGAGAAAAAAAGATGCTTTTACTTATTCTGAGAGATGGTGCGATTTGATTTTTTTCTTTCGCCTCGGTCTTCGAGAAAGGCACATGATTTGGGATATAAATAAAAATATTATTGAAATAAACCTAAACTTTGGTGAAGGTGAAGTTTGAAAATAGAACAATTCCTTCATCATGTATCCTCGGTTGATGCGACCTCGAGGGCCTTCAATTTTAGATTCTAGTCTTAAGGTTTAAAGGTTACACCTATGGGTTCTGTATTACAGGTCAACACCACTCCACTAGTACTAATAGGCGGCATAGGGGAAGAAGCACTACACCTAGGAATCAACAACACGAAAACTTTGTTATTGTTATAAAGTATACCCTTTCCTTATCGGGATCGGGATTACCAAGAATGGTTGGGACAACAAACATCCATCTCGTTCGTACTTTGGATACCCGTATAACCATCGAAGACCGTTGAAGTGACTAATTCCTGGAAATAGGGGGCGTTGAGGACAAATAAATTGCTCAAGTTACCCCTTTTTCTATCTAGCACCAACGAGCTTGGTGTTAAGAAAAAACCTCTTGCAGGAGGGTTGGCTAGATATTTATTGTAAAACGCTTAGCCCCTCTCGGTTTATAATGAGAATATTTAATTTTAATTCCATGGATTATTATCATTATGCACGAAAGGAGGAGCGTATGAGGTGAAAATCTCATGTATGCGGTTCGAACGGGATTCTTTGAATAGAATGAACGACCGTAACGGATGTCAGCTCAATCCGAAGGAAATTATGCGGAAGCTTTACAGAATTATTATGAAGCTACGAGATTAGAAATTGATCCCTATGATCGAAGTTATATACTCTATAACATAGGTCTTATCCACACAAGCAACGGAGAACATACGAAAGCTTTGGAATATTATTTCCGGGCATTAGAACGAAACCCATTCTTACCACAAGCTTTTAATAATATGGCCGTGATCTGTCATTACGTGCGACTATCTCCACTATAGAAAGAAGAAAAAAATAAAAAAATCTGCTAGTAAATACTATGAAAGAAAAAATAAAATGGGCTTTCTACATATGTATCGTACAAAACAATGATTTTTATCAGCTGTAGCAAAGAACGAGACTTCATATAAGCCAAAATATGAAGAAATAGATATGCCCATAATACTTTATTCTATGGATAAAAGATCTAATTGTTAGAGGAAGCCTTTGTAAAGATCAATTAGCGAGGTTTTGGGCCGATACAAAAGAAGCGCTTACTTATGTCATGATATGAGATAAAAGTTAGGAATCAACTTATGTAATAGAGTCGATCCACTAAAATATTGAGCAAATGCGTGTAACATCGGATCCCAAAGATAGTAAGTCCTTTCTTTCTTATAGAATGGAGGAAAGCCTTTTCAAAGATTCTATATGAATTTCTATATGAAACCGAGATAGTTACCTTTCAAAAATTATACGAAAATGGGGTTGTCTACGCTTCATTCTTTGAAGGTGGGAGAAAAGATAAAACGGATTTAGTAATCAAAATTCAAGTTTGAAACTCATGTAAATTAATTAATATCTTCTGGTTAACCCGAGAAAAAGGTGGGATAGATTTATTTAAAAATCTTATCTTATTCGTTTAGAATTAAGATAAGATGGGACACCAAAAATAATTGATTGCCGAAGCTGTATGAGGTAGGAAACTCTCGGCACGGTTCGAAGGAAAGGAAATTACCCACCTATTCCGACCGAGGAAAACAGGCCATTCGACAGGGAGATTCTGAAATTATGGAGGCTTGGTCCGATCAAGCTGCTGAGTATTGAAACGAGCTAGCTATAGCGCTTACTCCCGGTAATTATATTGAAGCACATAATTGGTTGAAGATCACTAGGCGGTTTGAATAAGAACACTTTTATTATTATTATAATTGTTTGTTGGATCCATTAGTCAAATAAAGCGGATCATTCCTCAGGAATAGCCAATCAAGGAATTTAATTATACCCCTTCTAAAAAGAAAATAGTTCTATTTAGATGCAGGGGCCTTGTAGGGATAAACAATACGCGGCGGATATAGAAACGAGAATATATCCCCTGCTGCTAGTTAAACTAAAAAGACCTTAGAATGACTAAATATGGATGTCGAGGTGTCTCTTTTTTATTAACGAATGGTGGCGGCTTCAGCGATTTTGAATAGAATATAAATATAGAATTCATACGTTCGTGTAAGACATGAAGTAGTTCCATCTTGGCATTTATACATTGAGATATAAATACACTAGGTTGGAAAAAAGAGTTTTTTCGTTAAGCGAAGCCAAATAAGGGGTTTTCCAAGATTTGAAAGGTCCGTTGAAGCCTCATGGCTATGTCATAATAGATCCGAACACTTGCCCCGGATCGACTTCCAGACCATAATTGCTCTAGTGAATAACTAAAGAAAATGGATAGATGGGAGATAGAAGAGAAAGCAACTAATTATAAGTATCTCTCAAATATTTACTGATAAGAGCCCAAAACTGTAGTTTTAACCCCTTAATAATCATACTTTTAGACCAATTATGTGAATAATAAGTAAGAGTTAATATTGATTACGTGTTTTTATGCATTTCAGGCTTCAAAGTCCATTATGTGCAGAAATGTGCCACTTTAGCTAGATAAAGGAGCAATGGTTGGTTGCTAAGGAGTTCTGTGATTAAAGGCCAAGATTCAAGAAGACAAAGCCTTTCTAAAGCCCGGTCAAAGCTGAAAAGTCAAAGTCAACTTGGCAGAAACAACAACACACAAAGTCAGCAGAACTTCAGAAGACTATATCTTTGGACCCAGACCTCGGAATTGGGCCTACCTTATGTAAAAACGACCGGTTCGGAAAGAGATTTCCAATAGTCCAAGCCTTGACCCAATTAGAGGAGCAGAAGTGGACGAAATATCTGTCGAAGCCAACTGCAGCTGAAGAGCCCATTTTGGACTAAAGAAATTGGGTTTTGGGCCTGATTCTCTGGCCCAAAACATGGCTCCAAGCCCATGCACGATTTTTAGATCTGAAAGTATAAAAACAAAAGCTGAGCTCTTTGTTAATGGTAGATAGTTAGACCTAGATTAAAGATTAGATTAGTAGCCTCCATTAATTAATTCTAGGTCTAGTTTTCCTTAGATTTAATTAGTTTAATTTAATTAGTTTCATATCTTGTTTTTATTTAATTCCTTGAATGATTGTTCGTCATTTAATTAGATAAATAAAATAGTTATTATTATTCAATTTCGATTTTTGTCATTTGCATTTATAGATCTAGTTTAAATTCTTGTTCTTATTTCATTCTTAGTTAATTAATTAGATTTCAATTATTGTTTAATTTAGATTAGTAAATTTCAAATCTTGATATTATGTTTAGTTTAGATTCATATGAAAATGATTGCGGAATGATTCTCGGCTAAACCTCCATTAGAGGGGGTTGAGAAGCCTTGATGAAAGCTTGATTCCGATTATCGTAGAGTCGCCGTAATTTCTATTCCACTCTAGAAACGATTAATTCGTCATGAGAATGGGTTTAATCATTCACATGCTAGTTATGAATTGGTAGAAATGTCATGTGTAATTAGGGATTAGGAAGAACCAATTGTTCTGCGTAGCAGTTCAATTCGGATTACGACGATTCGTCTTTAGTGAGTTAAGTTGAGTTAAGGTGGAATCAATCCCCCCTAATTCCTTATTATATAATCAACGTAGTATTTCCGTAGTTGAATCAATTATAGTTTGTATCTTGTGGGTAGTTGCATCGTAGTATAATTCCCCCTCGTAAACCTCTCATTAGACTTAAGACCGATTAGTTAACTAGAAAACATCACATGCTAGAGAACTAGGAGTGGAACGAACTTGTTACTCCACTCTATTTTGATAGAATTGAGAGTAGAAACTTTGATAAATATAGACACATAAATAGTTTTAGTTTACTTACGTTTTGAGTTTCATCGTTCATTTCGTAGGTAAACTATTTAATTTTACGTTTATCAAATGGCGCCGCTGCCATCTTAGTTGCACTTTAGCATTGTTTTCATAGTAGAATTAGTCATTTTTAAGTCCCATTAAACCCACCCACCCTTGTTTGATTCATCTTGTGGTTATCCGTTTGGCGTTGACAAATTCGCGAAAAAATTACACGAAAATGACGGCCGCGCTATATAAGGGCGACACCCTATAGCTGGAACACGAGCACACGACCATACGATTTTCTTGGACCACAAAGCGCGACCGCCCCTTATACCGAAGGCGACCGACCGCTAACTTATGGAACACCTGAGCGACGGCGCTTCTATGCGGCGCACTGCGCTCTAAGCAAAATTTTCCGGATTTCTGAGGTTTGTTTTGAACCCGATTTTTAAGTTTTTCGGTGTTCTAACTTGTTATTTTACCGAACACACGTAAACAAGACGCTATTCATAAGCGAAGCAAGGACGCTTATCGGTATTCCTTTCTTCCATACCTCGCATCTCGGTTAGAGGTTCATACTAATATATCAAGATTGTTTGGATTATTGTCGTGTTTAGACTTAGACTTGCATGAGATTAAGGTCCAGTGGGAGAAAAACCGAGCGTAATTAACCGTCAACGTCCAACAAACAAATCTATCGAGTATACCAATCACTACACCTCTAACTACTATCCCACCAACCACACCGACACAATGGCTGAAGAAAGAGAGACTCCTCTCTCCGACTTTTACAAAGCCTTGGCGATAGCCCTAAATCTTGCATCGTTCTAGCGGACCGGTGGGGATTTTCGAATTCACCCAAACATATTTAATTTGTTACCCGTTTTCCATGGTTTAGACCATGAAAACCTTATCAACACACGCGTAGGATTGAACAAGTCCTTACAACATTTCATCATCCTACGGTTGGTATGGAACAAATTAAACCGAGGGTATTTCCTTCACCTTAGCCCGATAAGGCGGCGTCTTGGTTAAGCGCCTAAAGCGCCTAACTCTCAATGGACTTGTGGGCCAAACTTGTTCAAATTGTTTATGGAACATTTTTACCCACCCCTAAAGACGGATGAAATGCTTTCCAAGATTCACTTCTTTTCGACAGAATCCTCATGAATTATTTTGAGGCTTGGAATCGTTTCACCGATCTCCTTATAGAGTGTCCACACCATCACCTAGCAAAAGACACGTTAGTTCGTGCCTTTTTCAAAGGACTTCTACACCACCATAAAGAAGTCCTAGACATAATGAATGGGGGTAGTTTCCTAAGTAAAGGAGCCTCAGAGGCATATAAATTTTTGGAAGATCAGACTAAGCATAATAATAATTGGGGGGGTAGTGACGATTACTCCCCGCTCTAGTTCTTCTTCAACAGTTAAGGCTACCAGTATGTTTGAGGTTAAATCAGATCCTGAGCTTAAAACTCTAATTGAATCCCTCACAAAAAAGGTAGAGGCCATTTTTGTACAACAAAAGCCTATCCCCGTCATGAATGTAAATTCAAATCCATGTAGTTTCTGTTAGAGTCCTGAGCATCCCGACTCCTACTGTCCTATAGCCTATGAACATTCTTGTTCCATTAATAGTGAACCTAACGCCCCTTGGAGACAAAATCCCAACTTCGGTTGGAGAAATAACCAACAAGTCACACCTACTGGGTACAATAATCAATATGTTAGGCCAACGCACAGTTATAACCAAGCTCCACCACAACAAGGACAGGATCAGGGTAATTATAATAATTATAACAACCAAGTGCAACCTCGACATAGTCAAGCACAAGGTCAATGTAGTTATAATAATTATAATGCTAATAGAGGTATCGTTCCGGTAAATAATAACTATCACAATCCGCCCATAAATAATCAACGCAAGATAGTTCTAGTCACACCACCCGTGACTACTACACCCACACAACCGGATCGTCTTGACACCTTCATACAAGTGAGCCAACAACTTTTCCAAACCATGGCTCAATCTAACCAACACATTCTACAATCCGTTAATAATTTAAACCAACAGTTAGCCCAAGAGAAAGCCCAACCAAAAGGCGTGTTTCCAGGCCAAGCGATACCTAACCTTAGAACAACAAACACAGCCTTTGAGGTAGACGGTAATACTAGTACGGAAACTACATCCGTAGGTCAGCTAAATGCCATCACCACTCTCCGTTCTGGAAGAGTGGTTGATAACAAAGTAACTATGCCTATAGTTACTCCATCAGTACTCCCTACACCGGATATCGAACTAGATACCGAAATAGAAACTGAAGAACCTACCACTGTAGAGGTACCAGTTAAACCACAACCTAAGAAACAGAAAGCCAAGGTTACACATCAAGTCGAGCCATACGCTAAATATAGAATTTAAACCACCGTTCCCTCGAAATTAGCCATGCTAACCGGGGATACTAACTTTGAGGAGATTAGGAACGCGTTTTCAAAAATCTAACGATAAACCTTCCTTTTCTCGGCTATAAAAAGCTACCTAACCACGCTAAGTTTCTTAAGGAGTTGTGCACTACTAGGCGTAAGACCAACATACCTAAAGGCGCCTTTCTAACTAAACGGTTCCCAACTTTATCCGAAAATAATAGAATTGTTAAGTACAAGGACCACTGGCGCCCTATCTCTAATGCACCTTAGGAGATTCTCACACGACGATCGGCTACTAGACACGGGGGGCTAGTGTTAACTTACTCCGTTTTATTTGTATAAACAAATAGGTCTAGAGGAGATGCAACCTACTAAAATGACATTGCAATTATTAGGTCGATCGGTCTATTAAATATCCTAAGGGTGTGGTTGAAAACGTCTTTGGTTAAAGTCCAAAATTTTTACTACCCGGCCGACCGTTATCCTCGAACGAAGTCACTAACGACTCTGTACCTATTATTTTAGGGCATCCCTTCTTGGCTCGCCAACGGCGGCTCATAAAGCGTCGCGATGGTTCGATGTCCTTGTCCTTTGGCCATCTTTACGTTGAGGTAAATGTTTTCAAAGCGAGGGAGGCGATTATCTCGATTCATCTACAAATGGCGAGGTTAGCATGATCGAGAGCTTAGCTCAAGATTACTTCAAAAACATGTTTCGGAGAGACAGATTAACAAATTTATTTCCTTCGAAATTGACTTTAACAATGACTCCACGGTAGTAGGCTAAATCGAAGAAGAATTCACGCAACTCTTTTGCACCGCTTCTTTACCACTTCAGCGAGTCCCCTTGCCAACAACCATTCATCCCTTGATGCTATGACGGAAGATGAATTTTTCAATCTCTATCCCGGTGATCCTTTTGACCCATCTATTGAGGAATGTCTTGCATATATCAAGATTTCGATGATATGGACTTGAGAGCTCTAGTTGAGAATCATTCACCTTCCATCACCAATATTCCCCACCCTCCACCTTTTCAAAGGAACCTCGAGTTTTTTCGATCCTTTAGTTTCTCCCTCGTGCTTCATGATTTTTAAATCCACCTAATAAACAAATACTTCCTAAGGATAAACCACTTCACACCTTCATTTTCAGACTTGAGGAGGTCCCCTAACTACACCATGAATGAGTTTTGTGCTAAACCCACATACTCATTTTTTTCTATGCTTTCCCTCTAAAACTTATCCCAATCCACCATATTTTCCACAACCATTCACTTTTCCACACTTATTCACTAGGACACCCTCTCGTTCAAAGATGAAACATAAGGTGCATGCTCGGTTATGTTATAGGTCTATCCGACTTCGCTTTCATTCCACTAGGCTGCATCGTAGGAAATCTTGGTGCTTGATTGTGTTTGGATATGTTTTCTCGGGATATTTATTTATGGAGCGATCCACAACTATTTAGGTTGTTGATATATGATAAACCGCATATTCATACATATGTTTAGATAAGTCTAGGGTATCGACTTTAAAAGACCCAAGTTTTACAATACAATAACGTTTCGGAGTATAGGCCAAACAAAATTTTCAAACTTAAAAGAGTTTTCCAATTTTGTTTTGGGGTGGCGATTTTGGTATTCATTTCAAATCTTGTTGCCACCCTGATAAGCACCCAAAACTGTAATATTAAACCTCGAGAGACATAGCATTTTGGTCAATTATGTGTTTAATAATCATGTAATAATTATATTTTCGTACTTTTGCGGGTTTCGCAATTAAAATGAAGATAGCGATAAAACATGCATCAAAGTACGGGAATACGGGGAATATTTGGAGTTTCCCACTCGACCCCGTAAAGCCGAAGTTTCCAAAAGAACAGAACCAGTGCCGAACGGGCCCACATATGAAGAAGCAGGAAACTTCCGATGCTCAGATCGGATAAATCTAGGTGCCGACGTTGGCTAGTGAAGCTGCCAAGTACAAGAATCTGGGGAATATTGGAATCCCGCTCAATCCCCCGTAAAACCCAAACAAAGCCCCGACTAGAGCGAAGTTTCCAAAAGAACAGAACCAGTGCAGAACGGGCCCACATATAAAGAGGCAGGAAACTTCCGAAGCTCAAATCGGATAAATCTAGGTGCCGGGCGTGGGCTAGTGAAGCCGCCATAGCGACGAAGGCGGCGAACTTTGCGCCAAGGAGGACAAAAAGTCGTAAAACGCCAATTTTAGGCGCGCCATCGGACACACTAAGTGGACACATTATGCGGGCCCGAAGACATGATGAGTCAAAGCATAGGCAGGTGGCAAATGATGGTTTCAAATTGATGCCACCTTGCAATGAGAGAAGACACGCACTGCTCAATATGGAAATGAAATAAAGCAAAAGGACAATTATAAAGCGCATAGCGCGAAAAGCGATAAATAAGTTTTGTTTTAGTAAACAAAACTTTGTCACGTGAAAACAAAACCTCGACATTCAAAGTTTTGAATGTCTCAATGGAGTAAACACCAAAACCAAATTTAATGATCCTCCGGACATCCGCCTATATATATGAGGGCTTAGCGCTTCATTAGAAGGTCTTCGACATATTAATGCTTTAGCTTCACGTTTAGTTTTCTTTCTTGATTACTTACCTTCGCCATTTTATTTTTGACTTAATACTGATAAGTTATTTTACCCTTAATAACTTGATCATTTCTTTTCTTGTTAATTTACGTCCCGCATTTATTTACTTAATGTATACAGCAAATTTTATTATTCCTGCTATGATGATGAGCTAATTCCCCCCCGGGGGAGGGTTATGCTGCTCGTGTGAAAATCCGGATTGACTCGTTAATATTCTAGAATCACTACTTAGGAATTAGGCATAGAATTAACATCCGGTCCCAAAATGGTGAGGAGACAAAGTTAAAGTTCGATGCTCGATGCTCAGGATCTCGTAGCGAATCCAAAATGTTCGTAGCGACTCTCTGGTGTCAGACAGCTCTCCAATTCGTCCAGCTGATGTGAACTTGTGCCAGGAGCGGAGATAATATACCAGAGATGTGGTATTATTAAAACTCCTTATGCTAGTGAAATGCGACCTAGAGATGTGGGCATGCACTAGGGATCAATACTCGACGTCGTCTCCGAAACGAGACGAACTAGAGATGTAGTGATTTGGTAATAAAAACTGTTGAAAAATGATTCTTGCATGAGCATGATTAACTCTCTCCCTGTTTCTCTACATTTCGTTTACCTATATTTAATCACCGTAGTAATTTACATTACCGTTAATTTAATTAAAACCAACTAAAAAGAAACCTAAAATCCTACTCACTTAAAGTTGTAATTCCAGTTGTGAACCTATCCGAGCCCTAAGGTTTGGACGATCCCTTACTCGACCTATCCTACCAATCCCACGTGAGTAAGGTAACTTGACTAAAACGTACGACTATACGGACGTTGGACTTTGGACTTTGGACTTGGGACTGTGGACCTCGGACTTTGGACTGTGGACCTCGGACTTAAGAAATAAGTAACTAAAAATCAATAAAGCGTGAGTAAAATAAGCGTTTTATCAAAAATGCCATTTACCGCGACGAAGGACTCACGGGCTTAACGTAATAACCGGAATACATCCATAAAACCCCCTCCCTTACCTCATCATCTTTTTAATTTTCATTTCTATTACAATACTAACTCTTTACCGTAATTTTTTTCTACTAACAAATAGCGTGAGCCAAGTTGTTTATTTTCATTAGCTGATCTAAGTACTCGTAGGAATTTGAAGTACTAAACAGACAAAAGAGTCTCGGGACGAGACTGAATTAGTAAGCAAGTTTAAACTAACACGAGTATCAACACTCGGTTTTCAGTCTGAGCCACTTTCCTTTTCATTACTCTTTTGGGCTCTTTGGTCCTGTTTTTCTAGTAGCATAAGCTTCGGGAGTAGTCGATCGCTATCGAGGAATCGCGGACGCCGAGGTTTCAAACTCTTAAACTCCTCAAACTTTGTCGAGGATATTATTCGCTATAACCTGTTTTACCTTGTATATTTGTATGTTAACATGAGAACTCTGTGCATGTAAAGGTGGTTCGTCATCACATATTCACGTAACACAATTAATATGATTCGTATATATTTTGATATATGCGTAGCACCAAACCACTTGCTTAGAATATTTTTGTATGTGTATGTTACATCAATTCACATACGCGGTATTCAATTGCATGAGTTCGTTCTTGACATTCCCCTAACTCACGTATAACTTACACATAGTTGCATGTATAGGTAATATAGATTTGCATGGGTAGACTTTCTGCGTAAACTAGTATATGATAGTTAGTTTCTATTTTGGCATCTATCGTTTTTAATTGCATATTTCGTAATCAAGTCTCCATAATACACTAATCACGTAAATTAAAATAAAAAAAAAAAAAAAAAAAAAATTAAAAATATTAAAAAAATTAAAAATTAAAAAATCATAGTAATTAAAAATTTTCATCTAAATCATCTTAATAACACCCCGCATAATACACCATCATAAATCATCCTATTCCATCAGTGCCTAGGAAACTTGAAAAAAATTGAGGTTGCCTAATTAAGGAACGTGCTAGCACGAACAACCTCCCTCAATTCTCGGGGAGACACGGCTCTTTGGAATATTCACACGTTATCCTAGCTTCCTGCTTTCGAAAGTTAGCAAGCATTTCGAGGAAGGCGTGTTTCAACTCCCCTCCTAAAACTCCAGTCATTATTCGTTCCTTATGAGCACTAAATTAAAATTTATATTTGTATGAGACTACGGTCTGGTAAACATAAGGAATTAGAACTTACATATCATCGTCGAAAATACAAGAAACAACTGTTTATGTTATCTCCTAGGCATAGTTCCTCCTCCGTAAATCAACCTCGTCAAACATCTCCGTTTCCATTATCTCCTTTAATTATGGCTGAAGAAAACCTCACAGTCGAGAAACCCCTTTCGGATTTCTATATCGCCCGGGGAAGGACACGCTTCTGCATTAAACTCGCGATTGTAGGTGATTTTAGTATTCCGCCAAACATTTTCGGTTTGTTACCTGTTTACCATGGTTTAGACCATGAAAAACCGTACAATCATCTTCGTCGGATGCAACAAGTAGTCACCACTTTCCGCCATCCGACTGTTACCAACGAACAAGTCTTACTTAGGTTGTTTCCCTTCACCCTAGCTGACAAAAGCCGGTTTGGCTCGCCCGGACAAAGCGCCGCAATCCATTGACACATGGGCTAAACTAGTTCAAGCATTCATGATAAAGTTCTATACTCAAAAGAAAACTACAGAAATGCTTCAAAAGATTCAATTCTTTCGCCAAAGGCACCCCGTGAATCCTTTTCGGGCGTGGAGCAGATTTCTCGATCTACTTCTCGAATGTCCCCATCATCAACTTCGACATTTGTATTAGTCCGTTCATTTTTAATGGTCTCTCGACCATCAAAGGAAACATTAGACATCATGAACGGCGGTTGTTTCATGGACAAGGGCGCTACTGAAGCATACACTTTTCTTGAGAAACAGGCCTCACGAAGCACCCATTGGGGAAACACTGATTCTTCTAGATCTTCTAAAGACACTCCTACCAAAGTTACGTCTATGTTCGAGGTCAAACCCGATCCGGAATTAAAAACTCTAATCGAGACCTTAAACAAAAAGGTCGATGCTCTTTCGGTACAAGTAAATGAACAAAAACCCAAACAGGTCATGGCTGCCAACGCTTCCCCATGCCCTCTTTGCTTAAGTCCTGAGCACGCCGATTCTTATTGTCCTTTGGTATATGAGTGTCCTCCCCAACCTTCTGAAGAGGCTTGTGCTTTCAACATCCCTAACGCACCTTGGCGACAACATCCGAATTTAGCTTGGGCACCCCCTGTCCAACAACAAGCTCCTCCAGGTGGCAACAACGTTCCTGTACGACCACCCGCGAATTACAATTCCTATCATCAAGGAAATCCTCCACAATTTCAGCAAAGGGCAAAGTAATTTTCCCAACAACGCAAATATGGGATACCAAAACAACCGCACCCTTGTTCCGCTAACCAAGGATATGGCTACCAAAATCAACCCGTAAATAATAACCGTGAACTAGTTCTGCGCGGCTCCTTTGGTACAATCCACGGCCCGATAAAGCGGCTGAAACTTTCCCGACATACATGAATCAACGAGAATCAAATCCTAGCTTCTATCCAGCGGTCTCTCTTGTTTGTTAGCTTCGGGATAAAAGTCAAAAAGGCGTGTTCCCTGGCCAAGCAGTTCCAAACCCTAAGCCTACAAACACTGCCTTTGAACTCAACAATGCACCAGGACCTAGTAATCCAAGCCAGGGTGAGGTAAATGCCATTACCACTCTTCGTTCCGGCCGAACCATCGACAATAATATACGCATGCCAGACGAGGAATCGACGGAAGCTACGACTGTCGTCCTGCCGACTCCTACCTCGCAACCTATAACGGACGAAGTTGTACCTTTAAAATCTACACCCACGTCCCTAGGAAAAGATACCACTGATCCTTATACGCGATTCCGTCCAAAAGCTCCGTTCCCTGCCCGTTTGGTAAAGAACAAACGTGACGAACATTTTGATGAGATCCGTGAAACCTTCAAAAATTTGACCATAAACTTACCTTTCCTAGATGCGCTAAAGCATTTGCCCAAGCATGCCAAGTTTCTGAAGGACATGTGCACCACCAAACGACGTACGAATGTACCTCAACAAGCGTTCCTCACTGAGCAGTTTCCCTCGATTACCACTACCAATGGTGTGGTAAAGTACAAGGACCCAGGTCGACCAACTGTACCTTTGCGTTGGCGACAAGTATACCGCTACTGCACTTTTAGACCTAGGTGCCAGTGTCAACCTACTTCCCTACTACTTATTTAAGCAGTTAGGTCTTCATGAACTAAAACCTACCAACATGACTTTGCAACTCGCGGATCGTTCCATCAAATACCCAAAAGGCATAGTAGAGAACGTTATAGTAAAGGTCCAAGATTTTTACTACCCAGTGGATTTTGTCATTCTAGATACTGAAGTAGCCTGTGACTCCATCCCTATCATCTTGGGACGTCCTTTCCTTGCAACTGCCAACGCTCTCATAAATTGTCGGGACGGTTCAATGACATTGTCTTTCGGGAACCTTTCTGTCGAACTCAATGTGTTCAAATTAATGAAACAGTTTCCCGATCCTATAATGGAGGGCGAGATTAGCTTGGTTGATAGTCTGGAACATGATTATTTCACAAACTCTTTTCCCCCAGACGAGATACACCAATTTCTTTCTTTTGATAATCCGGAGTTTGACGATGACTCGTACATAAGGGATGTCCATGCATTATTAGAGTCTGTACCACTATTTGACCCTAATGCTTCGGTGCAAACTAATTCAGAAGAACCAGATTCGCTCTTTTCCATTGAAGAGATGATCCCTCACGAATCCTTGATCCCCAATCCTCCAACTCCGGATTTGAAACCTCTACCCCCTGATTTGAAGTACGTACATCTCGATCCCGATGGTAGTCATCCTATAATAATTTCTGCTCACTTAACTCTGAGGCGAAGAGACACGGTTGATCCATGTCATTCGTGAACACCGCTCGCTTATCGGATGGTCCTTGGATGATATCAAGGGAATAGACCCTAGCATATGCGCGATCGTATACATCTTGATGGCGGCACAAAGACATCACGAGAACCACAACGCCGCCTTTAATCCCGCCATGAAGGAAGTAGTGAGAGAGGAAGTTCTACGTTTACTTGATGCGGGTATCATATACCCTATCTCGGATAGTGGATTTGGGTTAGTCTGTCCCACGTTGTTCCCAAAAAGTCCGGCATTCAAGTTGTGCAAAATGAAAATGGTGAATGCATCTCCACTCGCATTCCTTTGAAATGGAGAATTTGCATTGACTATCGCCAAACTTAATGCGAGAACCCGTAAAGATCATTTTCCTCTCCCATTCATTGACCGGATGCTAGAAGCGTTTAGCGGTCATGCTTACTCTTGTTTTCTTGATGGCTATTCGGATACTTCCAAATTGTCATCGATCCCGCCCGATCAAGAAAAGACAACTTTCCGTGTCCCTTTGGAACCTTTGCTTTCTGGGCGAATGCCTTTTGGTCTTTGTAATGCCCGAGGCACTTTCCATATTTGCATGCTTCACATTTTTAGTGATATGGTGGAAGCGTTATATGGAAGTCTTCATGGACGACTTTTCCATTTACGGAAATTCCTTTAACGATTGTTTATCCAACCTTTCCAAACTCTTAACGCGTTGCGAGGAGAAAAATCTGGTACTCAATTGGGAGAAGTGTCATTTCATGGTTACCAAAGGACTTGTTCTAGGTCATATTGTTTCAAAAGACGGGATAGAGGTTGATAAAGCTAAAATTGTTAAGATTTCTTCGCTACCCTTCCCACGCACAGTTCGGGATATCCGTGCCTTTTTAGGCCACGCTGGGTTTTACAGGAGATTCATTCAGGATTTCTCTAAAGTTGCTCGACCCTTAACCATCTCTCCGCTTAAGGATGCGATTATTCGACTTCAATTTCAATTGCAAACAAGCTTTTGATACACTAAAAACCGCTCTGACTACCGCTCCTATTATTCAACCCCCTGATTGGTCTCAACCATTCGAACTGATGTGTGACGCTAGCGACTTTGCTATTGGTGCCGTGCTAGGCCAACGACGCGACGACAAACCCGTTGTCATTTATTACGCTAGTAAAACTCTTAACGACGCTCAACGTAATTATACCACAACTGAGAAAGAGTTCCTAGCTGTTGTCTATGCTTTGGATAAGTTTCGCCCCTACCTAGTTGGAACATCGACCATAGTATATACTGACCATGCCGCAATTCGGTACTTACTCGCGAAAAAGGACGCAAAACAACGATTGTTACGCTGGATCCTTCTCTTACAAGAATTCACCCTGGAAATCAAAGACAAGAAAGGAACCGAAAATGTCGTAGCCGACCATTTATCAAGACTGGTTGGTGACATCGATAGTGATTCTGAAGCTATCAGTGACTCCTTCCCAGACGAATACTTGTACTCTATTTTCTCATCTCCATGGTACGCGGATATCGTTAACTACCTAGTTACTGAGGAAGTCCCCTCCTTTTGGTCGTCGATCATTAAAAGTTCTTATCACTGTAAAATATTATTTATGGGATGAACCCTACCTCTTTAAGTATTGTTCGACCAACTCATTCGTCATTTGCATTCGGTGGGAACACACCGACGTATTATCCTTTGCCATGAACAATCTTGCGGAGGTCATTTCAGTGGAAAGAAAACTGCGGCCAAGGTGTTACAATGTGGTTTTCTTGGCCTACCCTTTTTCGCGATGCACACGCGAACATTGTGTAGCTTGCATTCGTTGTCAACACTTAGGTCGAATTACCAAAGCGAAATATGATGCCCCTAAATCCTATATTGATTGTGGAAATTTTTGATGTTTGGGGCATTGATTTTATGGGACCCTTCCCTATTTCTCAAGGTTTTCTATACATTTTAGTCATTTGTAGACTATGTGTCCAAATGGATTGAGGCACTTCGCATGTATTTCGAATGACCATAAAGATGCGTGAGATTTGTAAAAGAAAACATTTTTCTCGTTTTGGTGTTCCCAAAGCTATCATCGTGATGGGGGTACACATTTTGTAACAAAATTTTTTGGGTTTTAATGAAGAAATATGGAGTTACTCACAAGGTTGCTACTCCATACCACCCACAAACGAAAGTGGCCAAGTGGAAGTCTCCAACGAGAGATAAAGTCTATACGGAAAATGTCAACCCATCAAGAAAGGATTTGGTCTCTCCGGCTTATCGGATGCCTTGTGGGCATACCGAACAACATTTAAGACACCTATAGGGATGTCTCCTTACCGCATTGTTTTGGAAAACCTTGTCATCTGCCGGTTGAACTTGAGCATCGTGCCTTTTGGGCCATCAAAAGCCTCAATTACAATATCATCGAGGCGGGTGAAGCGAAAAAACTGATTAAATGAGCTGGAGGAGATTCGAGTGATGCTTTATGATCTCGAAATCCTACAAAGCTAATATGAAAAGAGTGCCGCGACAAGCACATTTTGCGTAAGGATTTCAAAATTGGCCAAAAAGTTTTCTTTGTACAACTCCAGATTACACATCTTTCCGGTAAATTGAAAACACGATGGTGCGGTCCTTTCATTGTGTCGGTTTGTGAAACATTATGGGGCAATCTCTTTCTTTGAATCAAAAGATAACAGTGAATTTCAAGTCAATGGACAACGCCTAAAACATTACCACGAATTACGCTCACCAGATGTTGAACAGACTCTTCTTCAGAATCCAGTATACACAGACTAGATGTTTCGTTTGGCGTACTCAATCTTGTTTCTATAGAGAGTACGCCATTTTGGTAGCCGGGCCATCTTCTATCCTATGATCTCCAAAGTTCTTTGAAGTGTGTGGTTGCAAGCGCCGGAACCTTAGTCCACGAAAACTCTTTTACAGAACGGAGTATAAATGTATTCTGCAACACGAGCAAACGTGCTTTTCGGTAAACGATGGGTACCTAAAATTTCACCTCCTTCCTTTTCTTCCCTTTTCTACTCTCTACCTCGCGAACTTCAGCTAATCATTTTGGTGTAAGTCTCACTCATCCACGAATAGGGAATGGTCGTAGTTCTTTTGCTCGTAACGGCGGCGTCTTGTGAAGGATGGGCTGGTGTATGCATTGCCAAACACCCCATACGTCTAGGCTCGACTTCCTATCCGATACTAGCCGGTTTAAGGTATACTTTTGTCTAAACACCAGCTCGCGCGGGATAATCTCCGTCGCCCGGCGCCGTTTCTCCCACAGGTTGGGATTCGTCTTGAGAATCGGCGATAAAGACTTCGATTCGTCTTGAGAATCGGCGTTAAAAGACTTCGATTCGTCTTGAGAATCGGCGTTAAAAGACTCAATTCGTCTTGAGGATCGGCGTTAAAAGACTCACCTTGTAAATATGTTTATTTTGTTACCTTTTTCCCTTTGCATTAAGTTTTGCACAAGGGATGCGTTGTCAAACCTCAGATGTTGCATACTTGGAACAAAACGGGCAATGGATTCCACCAGACCAACCCTAGAATTGGTTACTTTGAGTCCCTTGGGGCGGTTTGAGGATAGCCGTATGTAAAAAGGGCAATTTTATTAGACCGTAGCGCGCACGGTCCAGGATGGTACCGTCCTGCCCCTAACCCCATAATACATAGAGGTGAAGCCACAGTCTGGCTGGATTGGGTTCGCTCCAGAGCCGACATGACAGTTGTCTATGATTTAAGATGGTGACTCCCCTGGACATTCAGTGTTTTTCACGTATATCTCCCTTGTATGTAAATAAAACCCTTACACTTTCCTCTAAAAAAAAAAAAAAAAAAAAAAAAATTGTGACTTTCAAGAATGACTCATACAATTGGATAGAATTTTTCGTGCCGATCGTTTCGATATCTCATTCGTCCAATTCGGAGCCCAAACGAGTCATGGGTACGCATTTAGATTTTTAGGTTTAAATCAGGCTTTAGGCTTGATTTGGGCTTCGAAAAATTTTGGCCCAACCCAAATATCGATTTCTCGGCCCATTTAAACCCAACCAACCCGATAACACGCGTCACTATTCCACGATTCGTCTCCCTAAAAAACCGGATCTTGCCCCCTCTCGCATCAGTCTCGCCGCGAGGACGGGCCCCACTAAAACCGGGTCTCGCTGGCGAGACCCTCACGGCATCGATCAAAATTTCCTTCCGTCGGATCATCCCAATTCTCCCCCTCATCAATAATCCATAGCCATCCTCCCTCTTAGATCAGCAATGGCTGGAAACAGACGGATTTGTGTGGAAAAATTTTTGGAAATTTGTTTGAAAACGGGATGTTTGCTCCATTCTTTGATCACGAAATTCACTCTAGAGGATGGGAGAGTTTGTTATATGCCAATGGAGGGCTTTATTCTAAGGATTTGGTGATGAAATTCTACGACAATGGAAGCTTTAATGGCGACCATTTTTGGATCACCGTCGAGGGTGTGCGACACGAAGTCACACCGGTGTTGCTCTCCGGGATCACGGGCATTCCACTGGTCGACCACGGACTGACTCAGCAGCAGTCCGTGTACCCACGGACTTACGACCTAATGCTCGACACGCTTATCGAGGGAGAGTACAACATCGACGGAAATCTGGCGTATCGGTATTTCGGTCGCGGCGTAACCAGCTAGCGATGACTCAATGGTTGGGGACTGAGCGTCATTGGCACCTCGAAGCCTTCCGACATCAACAAGACCTTCCTCCACCTTCTCGGATCGCCCGGGGGGCGAAAGGGTAACGCATCGTTACCTTTCTTTTTGATATTATCACACATGCCACTCTTAGGTCAGCCCCCTTGCCGTTCTAGTGCGCAAAAGTCATGATTAATCTGGGATTTCGTGCGCCGCCCCCACTACTCCCTATACCACAATATGAGAATATGCTGGTCTTTAAGAAATGCATACAAGACCCTTTGGGAACCCAAAGCACCTAGGGCTGCCGAGCACGCTTAAGCGTAGGATCCTCTCACCCACCATACTTTGATGAGGCGCCATGAGTAAGATCACCCAACCCATAGAGGCCCTACGTGCGGTGAGCGATTGGTCCGAGACATGTACACTTTCGCCCGGTATCGATGAGGCGTACCTTGGGCGAGTTAAGGACCGATATGACCACTTTCGCCCGCAGTCGATGTGAGCGGCATGGGTGAATTCCAACAGGAAATGAGAGCCTCCATGACTACATTTCGGGCCGGTATGTTTTTTCGCCGGAACCGGTTTCATTGAATGTTCATGGCGAGCGGCATCGATTTCAGGCTCGGTGATGGATACTCTTGGTGATATCCGGGAGCAGTTAGCCTCCACGGGGAGCTTCGTCTTTGCCGCGGCGTCGCGGGGACTCACGGTTCTTCTTCCGCGCAGCCCCGAGGACTCACGCTCTGACGCGAGGAGGATCATCGGTAGCTAGTTTTATTACGGTCTTGTATAATATTTTTATTAGATACTTTATTTACGTGTTTGAATTTTCTAGCTTAATAGTACATGGTTCCTAAATATTTCTATCTTAACATATTAGCTATATCTAATATTTTTAGTATATAGGTAGGAACATATATTGGTAATAATAAATTATATATATAAATATATTTTAAATGTCATACTTAAACAACAAATTTTAACGTAAACTAACGTTTTATAAAAGCGTTCATAAACCGATAATGAAAGCGCATCTAAAAAGCGGTCGAAAAGCGGTCATGAACCACTAAAAAAAAAAAAAGCGGTCGAAAAGCGGTCATGAACCACATCTAAAAAGCGGTCGGGCGAAAACGGAAATTTTCTTCCTATAAATAAGTTCAACTCTTCCTCCCTATTCACTCATTTCTTATTCTTCCCTCTACACTTCTTATTCTAAAAAGCGTTTTTAGATCACTCCAAGTTCAAGATTCATGGATGCACTAGAAAAGTTTGAGCGGCGGCGACTTGAATATGCTACTCAAGTTTTCATGCTCGGTTGTTTTGTTATAGTCATGTTGTTAATGTGGCATATAATTCTATCTAATATTTAGGTTTGTAGTTAAGTCATCGTAACATTATGTTGTGTTTCCATACCATTGTACGTTCTTACATCCTATTGTGATAGTATATCTACATTTTCCTTGTCCTTCTATTTTACCCCTAAAAAAAAAAAAAAAAAAAAAAAACTAACTAAGGGGCACTCCTTGTCACATGCCCCATTCTTCTCATCTACACTTCATCCACTTTTGCGCACATCTTAGAAGATACACGTGGTCTAACTACCCTGTGACACCTCGAAACGTATCTTTTACATTTTCGGATGGGTGGCTATTTATACCAAGGATAGACACCTCAAAATATTTAACTTTCCTTTTTCCAAAATAATTTTTCACCACTCCATCTTTAATGGCCCTCACTCGAAGTTTCGTGCCTGAGCAAAATTTTATGGAAAATTTTCAAAATGGCCTTTTTCATCCTTTTTTTGACACTGAAATATTACGTCGAGGATGGTACCCTCTTTTACACCATAAGCAAACATTTTATTCCAGAGAATTGGTCTTGTTATTTTATAAAAGCGGTTATTTCCAAAACGGACAATTCTTTGTCGTGCTAACGGATGCGAGCATGAATTAACTATGGAAATCATCTCGAGGTACTTCAAATTCCTATTACAAACCAAGGAGTACACCCCGGGATTCACCTTCGATAATATCCGGCATCGATGTTTGCAACTATCCTTCCACGGCCGAATACAACCGGAAAAACCGTATTGTTTATCAGCGATCTTTACAAAAGAACCAATTATCTGTGATCAATGGGTAGCTCATAATGTCCTAGGCACATCTAAGACTTCGAAATAACCAAACCACTCCTCCATTTACTCACGGGTGTTGCGGACTAACTGCAATGATTTTTGCATTATTAAATTTCTGCGGAATGCGATTGCGTGCGGGGAAAAAGCAGCTCCTTTACCAACCATTGTAACACTTATCATGATACATTGGGGTTTTCTAGCAGTTCTCCTCATACACCTCTTGAGCAGCTAACATTCTTACCATTCACTTTCGGTATGTAGGAGGCGGATTACGGAACCCGGCGTTGCAAAGAACCATGTCGATCTGGGGACCAAGCGGCGATTGTTCCACCGACAACATTTTTCTTGAAAATGCATTATGCAGCGTATTTAATCCAATGGAAGGGGCCGGCAATTCAACAAGGACTGATGACATTATTCAAGCGTCGAGAACATTATTATCACCGGCCTTCTTGAATTTCGGGACTGCGGACAATAAGCGAAGAGGAACAAGCACAATTTTTTGCCGACCCACAACCGGTTCTTGGCAAATCACACTCTCATAATGGAAAACCACGCCAAGATTTACGACGAGAAAGCAAAATGTTGCAACAGGCATTTGCAAGGATTGGCGGCATAGAAAATCTTATAAACGGATCCCTTCCACAACAGGATCCTCGCCGTTACTTGGGCCAATGAAACCATTTAAAATTTTGCAATTTTATATTATTTTTTTAATTTTCGTATGGTAAATTGTTTTTACGTAATTATTCTCATCATGCTCTAATATTTGTTTATCCTTGTCTAAACAGGTCACATTTTTTTCACACGATGGAAGCTCCAAAGATGATTCCAGAACAGTCCTTCCATTCATTGTTGAATTCTCCGGCATATGGACATCTTTTCAGAGACTACATCACTCAAGTTGGGTGGAACTCTCTCATTCTACACCGGGCGGAGACATACTCCCCGAGGTTTGGCGTTTTATTTTTATGATAACATGGAAGATCTACCACCATCCGGGGTTTCCCTTTGAATGGGTTTACACTACGTATTGGTAACACACGACCGCGCTTTTATGAGCCAACGGTGGCTATGGCTCTAGACCTTCCTCCTCTTCAGCCGGACCTCCCCATCAATACATGATAGAGAATGACCTTAATGACTACTCTAGGGAGGATTTTCTTTGCCCGCTATGGCGATGGCCTTGCCCACGTCAAAGAAGCGTGCGAAGGCGGCCGATGGCGAATTCACTATTCCACTAGCGGTATGACCATGAATGTGGGAGGCGCCATGTTATTTATTCTTTCGAACATCATGGGAGATTGGTATTTTTCCACGGCATCAAAGGAAGCGTGTAAGACATTCCATGCATTGGCCCGATAGCGTACCACGCCCGACATTCTGAACTAGTAATTGAGAATCTTAAGAAGGCTCGGTCTTTTCGGCAAGACTATATCACCCCGCGATTCTGCATGCGGGGATAGTGAGGGCGTACTTCCACGAGTTTGCAGCCACCTTTCAAGGCTGGGTAAAGGTCGACTCTATATGTGTCCAAACAAACAAGATAATTCGTTCCTTTGCGATTTTGGGACATGGACCGCCGGTAAGGTATCTTAAGAAAGTTCGTTCTTTCCCTAATGATGAAAAATGATAGCTCATCTAGACAATGCAAAGAAAAGGAAGTGGAGTGAAGTCGGAAAGCTATGATAGATTGGCGGGATCTTGAAGGAATGGCATTTCTACGAGGGGGCGAGGCAAGGAAGGACTATCCCGGTTCAAGGTTGGGGCAATGTGAGTTGATGCATGTACATATTTGTTTTATGTTTTGATGTGAAATAAATAAGTGACCTAACAGTGTGCTACTCTAACAGTGTGCTTCTACTTTTATGATGTATAATATATAGTGTGTTACAATAAATTTCTGTGGAAGATGTCAGCTTTATTTTTGCTCAAAGCCTCTCAGGTATAATCTTTCTTCCTCTTAACACTTTGAGGACACAGTGTCCGACTGTTTGGGGGTGGTGAGAACCTTTTGCAAAAATTAGGCATGCATAGTTTACTTAATGTCTAAATAAACGTATTTAGTGACAAATTCTCGTTTCTCTTTCTATGATGAAAAATATTTAGAAATCTCACCCTAGCATAAAAATTAAGACTTGTTCTTAGAAACTTAATTTAATACGTATGCAATAGTTTTTACATCTTTTCATGAGCATTCATGCACTGACTATCATTAAATGTACAATATGATAAGTTTAAGGACCCACGGTTAGACAACTTAGTTTCCATGTCTGTAAGAATCTAACCAAAAGCCTCAAAATGTATGATATATGAGTAATGACCGCGGAGGAGTAGTTCTTCGAATAGAGAAGTTCACACGTCTACTTACTTGATCACTACCCAAATCCTAGGCGAGAATTTAGGCCTTCTTTGGATCGATATAGCCAAAAAATTAGCGACTGTAAAATTTTTTTTTGCTAATTAAGCCCATTTGAACCTTTCATTAATCCTTTCTACTTCACCAATAAAATCATTACCCATCTAGTAACCACAAATAAATAAGCCTACCTAGATGATGAGTATGAGAAATAGGATGAAGTGCGAGAAAAATGAAGAAAAACCTTGTCACAAATCAAAATGGGTTACTGCTTTTTGGAAAAAAAAAAGAAAATAGAAATATGTTTCCAAAAATCAAAAGAAATATCAAGGTTAGAATTTCCCCAAAGATCAAATCAAAGGGAATACAAAAGCTTGAAAAATCCAAGTATGGAAACCATGTTGGAGGCGGGGAAAAAAAAAAAAGGGGTTCTCTAGTATGAATATCTCGAAGACCTTATTCTCTCATACTTATCATTTTTGAATTTTCCATTCGGTTTCTTTTACACTACCACCTAAGCCCCATAACACCTAATAAAGACCTCTAGCTCAATTAGGAATAGGGTAGTATGATAATAAGTAGTAGTTGTGACTTCTCGACCTCGGCTCCTCATTTGTCATTGAGTATGTGAGGAAGCGTGTGCCCATTTTACCGCACTTTGGAGATAGCAAAGCTTGAGTGGAAAAATAAGAGAGAAATTGTGTTTTGACACATACCTGTAAGAACCTACTTAGGGGCGCTATCAAAGGATCCGTAAACGCCCTGCTTTCGTACATTTCATTATTTAGATCATTGCATGCATGCTCATACGTAGATGTTTGATTATTGTATGTATATTAACTTGAATTTGAAAAAGAATAAAATCCTTGTTTCCCTTGCTAGTGAGATGTCTAGATACCTGAGATTAATTAAAGAAACAAGCCTTTGTTACTGAGTCGTTGTAGTATAAATGAAGTTTGTGAGTATCTTCTCTGGAAAACTCTCACGAGGCTATAACTCGTCCACTAGGGAATTCCTAGTGGTTCAAGGCCTTGTTGCATATGGTCAATGCAACCGCACTCTGCGAAATGAGATTTAGCTTAGGACAACACATTTTTGATCACTTATCGTTTTAATGTCTCTTCTTTTTAGCGAGGACAAAGCAAAGTCTTTGTTTAAGGGGTGGTGTGATAAGCACCCAAAACTGTAATATTAAACCTCGAGAGACATAGCATTTTGGTCAATTATGTGTTTAATAATCATGTAATAATTATATTTTCGTACTTTTGCGGGTTTCATGAATTAAAATGAAGATAGCGATAAAACATGCATCAAAGTACGAGGAATACTGGGAATATTTGGAGTTTCCCTCGACCCGTAAAGCCGAAGTTTCAAAAAAACGAGAACCGGTGCGAGAGCGGGCCCACATATGAAGAAGCAAGAAACTTCCGATGCTCGGATCGGATAAATCTAGGTGTGACGGCGTTGGCTAGTGAAGCTGCCAAGTACAAGAATCTGGGAATATTGGAATTCCGCTCAATCCCCGTAAAGCCCAAACAAAAGCGACTAGAGCGAAGTTTCCAAAAGAACGAGAACCGGTCTGAGCGGGCCCACATATAAAGAGGCGAGGAAACTTCCGAAGCTCAAATCGGATAAATCTAGGTGCCGGCGTGGGCTAGTGAAGCTGCCCATAGCGACGAGGCGACGAACTTAAGCAAAGGACAAAAAGTCGTAAAAGCGCCAATTTTGGCGCCCATACTGGACACACTAAGTGGACACATTATCGCGGGCCCGAAGACATGATGAGTCAAAGATAGGCAGGTGGCAAATGATGGTTTCAAATTGATGCCACCTTGCAATGAGAGAAGACAAGTACCTATTCAATATGGAAATGAAATAAAGCAAAAGGACAATTATAAGTATATGGCGAAGCGATAAATAAGTTTTGTTTCGTAAACAAAACTTTGTCACGTGAAAACAAAACCTCGACATTCAAAGTTTTGAATGTCTCAATTGGAGTAAACAGCCAAAACCAAATTTAATGATCCTCCAGACATCCGCCTATATATATGAGGGCTTCGCCTTCATTAGAAGGTCTTCAGCATATTAATGCTTTAGCTACGTTTAGTTTTCTTTCTTGATTACCTTACGCCATTTTTTTATTTCAAAGAACTTAATCTGATAAGTTATTTTACCCTTAAAAGCAGTCATTTCTTTTCTTGTTAATTTCGTCTGCATTTATTTACTTAATGTATCTGACAAATTTTATTATTCTGCTATGATGATGAGCTAATTCCCCCGGGGAGGGTTATCTTTGCTTCGTGTGAAAATCGGATTGACTTCGTTAATATTCTAGAATCACTACTTAGGAATTAGGCATAGAATTAACATCCGGTCCCAAAATCGAGGCTGTACAAAGTTAGATCGCGATGCTCGAAACGGTCTGTAGCGATAAAATGTGTCTGTAGCGAGACTCTGCAGTGTCGAACGACTCTCCAATTAGATCAACTGATGTGAACTTGTGCGGGAGGCGGAGATAATATACGAGAGATGTGGTATTATTAGAACTCCTTATGCTAGTGAAATGCGACCTAGAGATGTGGGCATGCACTAGGGATCAATACTCGGCGTCGTCTCTAAAGCGAGGGCGAACTAGAGATGTAGTGATTTGGTAATAAAAACTGTTGAAAAATGATTCTTGCATGAGCATGATTAACTCTCTCCCTGTTTCTCTACATTTCGTTTACCTATATTTAATCACCGTAGTAATTTACATTACCGTTAATTTAATTAAAACCAACTAAAAAGAAACCTAAAATCCTACTCACTTAAAGTTGTAATTCCAGTTGTGAACCTATCCGAGCCCTAAGGTTTGGACGATCCCTTACTCGACCTATCCTACCAATCCCACGTGAGTAAGGTAACTTGACTAAAACGTACGACTATACGGACGTTGGACTTTGGACTTTGGACTTGGACTGTGGACCTCGGACTTTGGACTGTGGACCTCGGACTTAAGAAATAAGTAACTAAAAATCAATAAACGTGAGTAAAATAGCGTTTTATCACACCCTAAGCCTGTCATGTTTACTCCAGTAGAGTTTGTGTTAGTTAGTACGTAACAGTTTAATTGTGCTTCAGATTATCATATCATCTTTACAATATTTACATTACGAGATCGCCAATTTTGCCACGTTTCTATGGTAAATTCTTTTCTTATCTCTTTACACTTTGAGGACAAAGCGTTCGATTGTTTGGGGGTGGGATAGAAATATTTGCAAAAATTAGACACTTTTAGGATGTAAATTATGCACTTTTATTTATAAAATGTTAAAAATTATAAAAATTAGTTAGTTACATAATTTAATTGTGCTATTGAATTGTTTCATGAACCCCCTTCTCCCAAATTGTTTGGGGGTGGTATAGAAACACGATGTAAATGTTAAGCACATATTAGGTTGTATATTACGTATTATTTGTCTTAAAAAAAATAAAAATAAAAATAAAAAGTTTATGCTATACACTTAGGAATATTGGTATTGTTTCTTTCTCTATGCTCTTAATAATCTAGAAGTCTCAATGTAGCTTTTGCATTAGAATAGTTTTAGAAACTTAGGTTAATATGTAGGTAATAATCTTTGCATCTATCTATAAATATATTACATGAGTATCTATGATTGTTTGGCAGTAAGTTTATGAAATCTAGGCTAGAGTACTTATTCTACAAATCCTGTGAGAATATAGCCTAAAGCCTTATATGAGTGAAACATTTGAGAAATGACACAAGGGAGAAGTATATTCCGAATAGAGAAATCACACGTCCACTTGCTTGACCACTATACCATGTCCTAAGAGAGAATTTAGGCCCTTTTTGGATCGATATAGCTAGAAATTCCGACCTAAGTATATTTTCCACTAGTCGCCCCACTGAGCCTTTCATTAGCCCTTTCATAAACCACAAATCCTTTACCCTATTACAAAACAGAACAAAATAAAAAAATTCAACCTACCCAATTTAGATAAGTCTGAGAATAGAATAAGGAAGAAAGAAGAAGAGAAAAACCTGTGTAAACAAAAGTTAGTTAATTGCTTCAAAAAATAAAGAAAAGAAGTTTCCATCCAAAGAAAAGAAAATTAAAAATAGAAATAAAATAAAAACTCCAAAAAAAAAAAGAATAAAAGGAGTCAAAAGCCAAAGAAAAAGAAAAAAAAAATGGCTAAGGATGGAAACAAAGTGTAGAAGCAAAAGTAAATAACAAGGTTTTCTCTAGTTACATAATATGAAGACTCTATTATCTCAGACTTGTCCCTTTTGAATATCCATTTCCTTCCTTCTTAAACCATCTCCTAATCCCCGCAACACCTAATAAAGACCTCTAGCTTAATTAGGAATATGTTAGTGGGATAGTAAGTGGCAGATGTGTTTGATCAACTTCGGCTTCCTTGTGTGTCATTGAGATTGTAAGGTAAAAGTATGCCCACCGCATTTTGGAGTAGCAAAACTTGAGTGGAAAAATTAGAGTGATTTTTGTCTTGACTTTTATGTGAGAACCTACTTAAGGGACGCAGCTATTCCAAAGTTTGAAACGGACACATTCTGCATTTCATAGCATTACTCATTGTATATATGTTTATTAAGTAGATGATTGATTATTATGCATATATTAGCTTAGGTTTTGACATGATTATTCGTATTCATTGCTAGTGAGATGTATAGATAATTGAGACATAAATAAGGAAACAATAGTTTTATTTCTTAGTCGTTGTAGTATAGATGAAGTTTGTGAGTACCTTCACTGGAAAACTCTCACGAGACTATAACCCGTCCACTAGGGAATTCCTAGTGGTTTAAGGCCATGTTGCATCTGGTCAATGCAATGCGACTCAGTAAAGCGAGTAGATAGAACTCCATTTTTGGTCACTTATTCTAATTTCTCATCTTTGCTTGAGGACAAGCAAAATGCTGTTTGGGGGTGGTTTGATAAGAGCCCAAAACTGTAGTTTTAACCCCTTAATAATCATACTTTTAGACCAATTATGTGAATAATAAGTAAGAGTTAATACTGATTCGTGTTTTTATGCATTTCAGGCTTCAAAGTCCATTATGTGCAGAAATGTGCCACTTTAGCTAGATAAAGGAGCAATGGTTGGTTGCTAAGAAGTTCTGTGATTAAAGACCAAGATTCAAGAAGACAAAGCCTTTCTAAAGCCCGGTTAAAGCTGAAAAGTCAAAGTCAACTTGGCGTAAACAAAGACACAAAGTCGTGAGAACTTCCGAAGACCATATCTTTGGACTCAGACCTCGGAATTGGGCCTACCTTATGTCAAAATGACCGGCTCGGAAAGAGATTTCCAATAGTCCAAGCCTTGACCCAATCAGAGGAGCAAAAGTGGATGAAACATCTGTCGAAGCCAACTGCAGCTGAAGAGCCCATTTTGGACTAAAGAAATTGGGTTTTGGGCCTGATTCTCTGGCCCAAAACATTGCTCCAAGCCCATGCACGATTTTTAGATCTGAAAGTATAAAAACAAAAGCTGAGCTCTTTGTTAATGGTAGATAGTTAGACCTAGATTAAAGATTAGATTAGTAGCCTCCATTAATTAATTCTAGGTCTAGTTTTCCTTAGATTTAATTAGTTTAATTTAATTAGTTTCATATCTTGTTTTTATTTAATTCCTTGAATGATTGTTCGTCATTTAATTAGATAAATAAAATAGTTATTATTATTCAATTTCAATTTTTGTCATTTGCATTTATAGATCTAGTTTAAATTCTTGTTCTTATTTCATTCTTAGTTAATTAATTAGATTTCAATTATTGTTTAATTTAGATGAGTAAATTTCGAATCTTGATATTATGTTTAGTTTAGATTCATATGGAAATGATTGCGGAATGATTCTCGGCTAAACCTCCATTAGAGGGGGTTGAGAAGCCTTGATGAAAGTTTGATTCCGATTATCGTAGAGTCGCCGTAATTTCTATTCCACTCTAGAAACGATTAATTCGCCATGAGAATGGATTTAATCGTTCACATGCTAGTTATAAATTGGTAGAAATGTCATGTGTAATTAGGGATTAGGAAGAATCAATTGTTCTGCATAGCAGTTCAATTCGGATTACGATGATTCGTCGTTAGTGAGTTAAGTTGAGTTAAGGTGGAATCAATCCCCCCTAATTCCTTATTATATAATCAACATAGTATTTCCGTAGTCGAATCAATTATAGTTTGTATCTTGTGGGTAGTTGTATCGTAGTATAATTCCCCCTCGTAAACCTCTCATTAGACTTAAGACCGATTAGTTAACTAGAAAACATCACATGCTAGAGAACTAGGAGTGGAACGAACTTGTTACTCCACTCTATTTCGATAGAATTGAGAGTAGAAACTTTGATAAAAATAGACACGTAAATAGTTTGTAGTTTTACTTTCGTATAGAGTTTCATCGCTTTATTTCGTAGGTAAAACTATTCATTTTTACGTTCCGTGTAAGACATGAAGTAGTTCCATCTTGGCATTTATACATTGAGATATAAATACACTAGGTTGGGAAAAAAAAAGAGTTTTTGCGTTAAGCCGAAGCCAAATAAGGGGTTTTCCAAGATTTGAAAGGTCCGTTAAGAGCCTCATGGCTATGTCATAATAGATCCGAACACTTGCCCGGATCGACTTCGGACCATAATTGCTCTAGTAAATAACTAAAGAAAATGGATAGATGGGAGATAGAAGAGAAAGCAACTAATTATAAGTATCTCTCAAATATTTACTAATTACTTGATGTTGGCATGGTCTCTTTGTATGTTGTCGGAAAGAGGAGGACTAAATGATTTATTCGTCACGAATCGAAGTTAAAATTTTGGTGGATAGGGATCCCGTAAAAAACTTCTTTCGAGGAATGGGCGGATCGGGTCATTTCTCAAGAACAATAGCTAAGGGCCGGATACTACCACTTGGATCTGGAACCTACATGCCGATGCTCACGATTTAAATGATCATACCGGTGACTTGGAAGAGATTTCTCGAAAAGTATTTAGTGCCCATTTCGGTCAACTCTCCATTATATTTCTTTTGGCTGAGTGGCATGTATTTCCACGGTGCCGGTTTTCCAATTATGAAGCATGGCTAAGTGATCCTACTCACATTGGACCTAGTGCCAGGTGGTTTTGGCCAATAGTGGGCCAAGAAATATTGAATGGTGATGTGGTGGGGTTTTCGAGGAATACAAATAACCTCGGCTTTTTCAGATTTGGCGTAGTATCCGGAATAACTAGTGAATTACAGCTCTATTGTACTGCAATTGGTGCATTGGTTTTTGCAGCATTAATGCTTTTTTCCGGTTGGTTCCATTATCACAAAGCTGCTCCAAAATTGGCTTGGTTCCAAGATGTAGAATCTATGTTGAATCACCACTTAGCGGGGTTGCTAGGACTTGGGTCTCTTTCTTGGGGGGGCACCAAGTACATGTATCTTTACCGATTAACCAATTTCTAGGCGCTGGAGTAGATCCTAAAGAGATCCCACTTCCTCATGAATTTATCTTGAATCGGGATCTTTTGGCTCAACTTTATCCCAGTTTTGCCGAGGGAGCAACCCCATTTTTCACCTTGAATTGGTCAAAATATACGGAATTTCTTACTTTTCGTGGAGGATTAGATCCAAGTAATAGGGGTCTATGGTTGACCGATATTGCACACCATCATTTAGCTATTGCAATTTTTTTTCGATAGCCGGTCACATGTATAGGACCAATCTGGGGCATTGGTCATGGCACGAAAGATATTTTAGAGGCTCATAAAGGTCCATTTATGGCGGGGCCATAAGGGCCTATATGAGATCCTAACAACGTCATGGCATGCTCAATTATCTCTTAACTTAGCTATGTTAGGCTCTTTAACCATTGTTGTCGCTCACCATATGTATTCCATGCCCCTTATCCATATCTAGCTATCGACTATGGTACACAACTTTTCGTTGTTCACGATCACATGTGGATCGGTGGATTTCTCATAGTTGGTGCTGCTACGCATGCAGCCATTTTATGGTAAGAGACTATGATCCAACTACTCAATACAATGATCTCTTAGATTGTGTACTTAGGCACCGCGATGCAATCATATCACATCTGAACGGGCCTGCATTTTTCTAGGCTTTCCACGGTTTTGGTTTGTATATTCATAATGATACCATGAGCTTTAGGGCATCCTCAAGATATGTTTTCAGATACCGCTATACAATTACAACCCGTCTTTCTTGCATAATGGATACAAAACACCCATGCTTTAGCACCCGGTGTAACGACTCACGGTGCAACAACAAGCACCGGCTTGACTTGGGGTGGTTTAGTAGCGATGAAGCGGCAAGGTGGCTTTGTTACCTATTCCGGTAGGAACCGCAGATTTTTTGGTACACCATATTCATGCATTTACGATCCATGTGGCGGTATTGATTTTGTTGAAAGGTGTTCTATTCGGCTCGTAGTTCCGTTTGATACCCGATAAAGCAAATCTTGGTTTTCGTTTCCCTTGTGACGGACTGGAAGAGGAGGGACATGTCAAGTATCCCACTGGGATCATATCTTCTTAGGTCTATTCGGATGTACAATGCTATTTCGGTAGTAATATTCCATTTTAGTTGGAAAATGCAAAATCGGATGTTTGGGGTAGTATAAATGATCAAGGGGTGGTAACTCATATCACGGGGAGGAAACTTTCGCAGAGTTCCATTACTATTAATGGGTGGCTCGTGATTTTTATGGGCCCGTGCATCCCGTGTAATTCAGTCTTATGGGTCGTCATTATCTGCATATGGCCTTTTTTTCTTAGGTGCTCATTTTGTGTCGGCTTTTCGGTTTAATGTTTCTATTCACCGTGCGGTTATTGGCAAGAACTTATTAAATCTATCGTTTGGGCTCATAACAAGTTAAAAGTTGCTCCTGCTATTCAGCCTAGAGCCTTGAGCATTATACAAGGACATCTTTGTAGGAGTAGCCCATTACCTTACGGGTGGAATTGCCACAACATGGGCGTTCTTCTTAGCAAGAATTATTGCGATGGGATAATGGCTAGGAGGATTTGAAAGGCATTATGGCATTATGATTTCCAAAGGTTTAGCCAAGGCTTAGCTCGGGACCCCCACTGGCGTCGTATTTGGTTTGGTATTGCTACGCACATGACTTCGAGAGTCATGATGATATTCTTGAAGAAGCGTCTTTATCGAATATTTTTGCTTCTCACCGGGCAGTTAGCAATAATTTTTTTCGTGGACTTCGGAAATCTGTTTCATGTAGCTTGGCAAGGAAATTTTGAGTCATGGGTACAGGACCCTTTACACGTAAGACCTATTGCTCATGCAATTTGGGATCCTCATTTTGGTCAACCGGCTGTGGAAGCCTTTACTCGAGGAGGTGCTCGGGCCCGATGAATATAGCTTATTACGGGTGTTTATCGGTGGTGGTATACAATCGGCTTGCGCACTAATGAAGATCTTTATCTTTGGAGCTCTTTTTTTTTTTATTTCTTTCTGCCATATCCTTAATAGCGGGTTGGTTACACCTACAACCGAAATGGAAACCAAAGCGTTTATTGGTTCAAAAATGCGAATCTCGCCTCAACCATCATTTGTCAAGACTCTTGGAGTAAGTTCCTTGGCCTGGGCCGGGGCATTTAGTTCACGTCGCTATTCCCGCATCTAGGGGAGTACGTTTGGTGGAATAATTTCTTAGATGTATTACCACATCCCCAAGGGTTAGGCCCGCTTTTCTGGTCGGTGGAATCTTTATGCCCAAAACCCGATTCGGTAGTCATTTATTTGGTACCTCCCAAGGGGACTGCCATTCTAACCCTTCTCGGGGATTTCATCCACAAACATAAAGTTTATGGCTAACCGATATTGCTCATCATCATTTAGCTATTGCAATTATTTTTCTCATTCTTTGGTCATATGTATAGAACTAACCGGGATTGGGCGCGATTATAAAAGATCTTTAGAAGCACATATTCCTCAGGGGTCGATTAGGCGTGGACATAAGGGTCTTTATGACACAATCAATAATTCGATTCATTTTCAATTAGGCCTTGCTCTAGCCTCTTTGGGGGTTATTACTTCTTTGGTAGCTCAACACATGTACTCTTTACCGCTTATACATTCATAGCACAAGACTTTACTACTCAAGCTGCGTTATATACCCATCATCAATACATTGCAGGATTCATCATGACAGAGCCTTTGCTCATGGAGCTATATTTTTCATTAGAGATTACAATCCGAGCAGAATGAGGATAATGTATTGGCAAGAATCTTAGACCATAAAGAAGCTATCACATCCCATTTAAAATTTGGGCCGCCTGTTTCGGGATTCCATACCACAGGACTTTATGTTCATAACGGCGTGATGCTCGCTTTTGGTACTCGGAGAAACAAATATTGATCGAACCCATATTTGCCCAATGGATACAATCTGCTCATGGCAAGACTTCATAACGGATTCGATGTACTTTTATCCTCAACTAAACGCCCCGCATTCAACGGGTCGAAGCATATGGTTGCCGGCTGGTTAAATGCTATTAATGAGAATAGTAATTCATTATTTTTAACAATAGGTCCCGCGACTTTTTAGTTCATCATGCTATTGCTCTAGGTTTACATACGACTACATTGATCTTAGTAAAAGGTGTTTTAGATGCAAGTGGTTCCAAGTTAATGCCGGATAAAAAGATTTCGGTTATAGTTTCCTTTCGCGGACGTCCGGGACGGTACTTGTGATATTTCTACTTGGGGCTGCGTTTTATTTGGCGGTTTTTGGATGTTAAATACCATTGGATGGGTTACTTTTTATTGGCATTGGAAACACATCACATTATGGCAGGTAACGTTTCGCGGTTTAATGAATCTTCCACTTATTTGATGGGATGGTTAAGAGATTACCTATGGTTAAACTCTTCACAACTTATCAATGGGTATAACCCTTTTGGTATGAATAGTTTATCGGTATGGGTAGATGTTCTTATTTGGACATCTTGTTTGGGTTCTTGGGTTTATGTTCTTAATTTCTGGCGTGGATATGGGGGAATTAATTGAAACTTTAGCATGGGCTCATGAGCACGCGCCTTTGGCTAATTTGATTCGATGGAGAGATAAACCAATGGCTATGTCCATTGTGCAAAGCAAGATTGGTTGGATTAGCCCACTTTTCTGTAGGTTATATATTCACTTACGCAGCTTTCTTGATTGCCTCTACATCGGGCAAATTTGGTTAATTCATTTTTGAATGAATATGTTCTATCATCGACAATCTCATTTTGTTCGATGTAGAGGGTGGACCACCTTCTTATATTTCTACATCTAGGATCCAACTTGTATCATTGATAATAATAGGAACTGAACCATTATGGCAAGGAAAAGTTTGATTGAGGAGAAGAAGAAGAGGAAGAGATTAGAACGAAATATCATTTGATTCGGCCGATCCTCAAAAAAAAAAAAAAAGAAATTCCGTCGTTGAGTGATAAATGGGAAATTTATGGAAAATTACAATCTCCACCACGCTAATAGTGCACCTACACGTCTTCATCGGCGTTGTTTTTCGACCGGGGAGACCGAGAGCTAACTATCGAGACTTTGGGTTATCCGGACACATGCCGAGAAATGGTTCATGCATGTTTGTTACCAGGTGCAACAAGATCAAGTTGGTAAGGATAAAACTATCCCTTCATGTTTCTATTGATCTCTATGATCGATGATCATAGAGATCCCCTTTTACGATCTCGTATAAATGAGCTATTCTATTTGTATAGGTATCGTAGAGGGGCATATCAATCCTCGTTTGTACATTAGTTCCCATCTCCTCTCTTCAGCGGGGGTAGAGCAGCTTGGTAGCTCAAGGCTCATAACCTTGAGGTCACGGATTCAAATCTTGTCTCCATAATATTGATCGATCGATTTTTTGTCAAAAAAATTTTAGGTCGGACTCTGTTAACTAGTCGTAATTACTATTTTTCTTTTTGGATTGAAGGAAAAGAAGTAGGAAGAGAAGATAGA